>NC_072009.2:52105000-52730000 GCF_028885655.2 Pongo abelii
TTGTGGGACTACCTCTCAAACCCTCCCTTGAGGCCACAAAATAGTTTCCAACCCATGCCCTGACATTTCCCCGGTGCTTAATGTATCCTGTCAATAGACCCGAGCATGACACTTTGAGTTAAACACATTCATTGGCTTTGTTTGTTTGTTTCTGAGATGGAGTCTCACTCTGTCCCCCAGGCTGGAGTTACAGTGGCTTTGCCTTTTGGGTTCCAGTGATTCTACTGCTTAAGTCTCCTAAGAAGCTAGGATTACAGGCACGCACCACCACACCCAGCTAAATTTTTTTAATTTTAATAGAAATGGGATTTCACCATGTTGGCCAGGCTGGTCTCATAATCCTGAACTCGTGATCTGCCTGCCTTAGCTTCTCAAAGTGCTGGAATGACAGGCATGAACCACCGCACCTGCTCATCTTCATTGGTTTTAAATGGAGATTCAAGTTTCGAGCCATACCTCATTCTATGCCACAGAATGATTTCTTTATCCTACTGACTCAGGGAAGGCTAGCCACTTGTCATCCATTTCCAACCAAGAGTCACCTCATGTTTGGAAAATTGATCTGCTTTCAAGTTCAGTGGAGGATGTGGCATGTAGGATGAGGGATTGTTCCTTCTGACTTGGTCTACACAGTGGGGCCTTGGGATAGAACTCAATGAGGACTGATGGCTCCTTCTACCCTGAATTCCATAGAACCTTCCTCCTGTGGAACACGGGCCTTGACAGATCCCAGACCTTCCTGGCCCTTAAGACACTGCTAGAAACCCCATCCTTTGCTCCACATGACTGTGGCTTGTGCCTCTACAGAAACATTTGAAATCTATCCTCTACACGTGGCCACCTAAAACCACAGAAGTACAGGAAATTTGGCCATCATCCACCTCCCCGCTTTAGGGAACGAATGCTGAAAGTCTCGTGTGATTCTCCCTTGATTTGAGTTCTTCATGGGTCAAGGTGTAATGAGACCAGATGTATTAAGTCTGGCCGGGTGCAGTGGCTAATACCTGCAACCTTAACACTTTGGGAGGCTGAGGAGGTAGGAACGCTTTAGCACAGGAGCTCAAATCAAGTCTTGGAAAACACAGCCAAAACACGAAGTGCATTCCTATGTTGTCCCAGCTACTCGGGAGGCCAAAGTGGAAGACTGACCTAACCTGGGGAGGTTTATACCGCAGTCAGCCATAATGGTGCCATTGCACTGCAGCCTGGGTGACAGACAGAGGAAGACTCTGTCACAAACAGATGGACAGTCACACAGAGAACAGCTATATTATGCTCTTCTTAGGGTAGGAAGAAAATTAAGAGAATACAGCATTTATGATTTTTTATCTTAAATTTTAATCGATTTATTTATTAATTCTGAGTCAAGTTTATGAAGCCAGCTAATTTTTGTATTTTTGTAGAGAGGAGGTTTCACCATATTGCTAAGGCTGTTCTGGATTGCCTGGGATCAAGGGATACACCTGCCCTCAGGCTGTCAATGTGCAGGGATGACAGGCATGAATCAGTTCCCCTGACAGCACTGTTTTTTTGTTGTTGTTTTGTTTTGTTTTGTTTTTTTCCCTTTTTCAATCACTTGTCTTTATGAGAGTTTCACTGCAGAGTGTTTGGCCGGCTTGTTTGAATTCAATCTAAATAGAAATTGAAGATGTCAACATATGGTCTTATGGACTCTGAGGTGACAAGTCTCCTGGTCTGTCTATCATAGAACCATACACATAATGAGTTAAAAACGTAACATTTACAATAAGTAATTTTGTTTTACAGAAATACATGCTTGCACCCAAAACACAGAAATGATTCTTTTAAGAATTGTCTTAGTCCTGCTGGGTGTGCCACTGATTCTTTTTGTTTGGACCTTAAATGAGAATTTCCATTCAGTCTCTCATTTCTGATTGGAAATTCCAGGTGATCTGATGGTTGGGGACTTAAGCTATGTCTTCCAGGGACCCTGGTTGATTAGTTGTGGGGACCACCTAGGAGAGTACAGCTATCAGGCATCACCTAGCAGACACTGTTACTCTGAAAACTGAGGCCGCAAGGAGGAGGGCAGTTCAGGCTGCCTGCACACAGCCTGGGACAACTGTGTCTTCTTCATTGCCCTTGCCTCAACTTTCAAGTTCCTCACTCCCTTGTTGCCTAGCAAATTGCCACACCAATAACTGGGTCTGATTGTTCTTTGACCATATATAAAAAGCATGGGCCAGATATTGTGGTGCATGCCTGTGATCCCAGCACTTTGGGAGGCTGATGTGGGTGGAACACGAGGTCAGGTCCTTCAAGATCAGCCTGGCCAGCACGGTGAAACCCTGTTTCTCATAAAAATAAAATAAATAATGCGGGCATGGTGGTGAGCACCTGTATCCCCAGCTACATGGAAAGCTGAAATAGGAGAATTGCTTGAACCCAGGCAGCAGAGGTTGCTGTGAGCCGAGATCACACCACTGCACTTCAGCCCGTGTGATACAATGAGTCTCCATTTCAGGAAAAAAAAAAAATCACAACTCGCCAGGAAGGGAACAAAACTGGACAGAGAATGAGTCTGATGAATTGACAGAAATAGGTTTCAGAAAATGGGTAATAAGAAACTCCTCTGAGCTAAAGAAATTTTTGTTCTACTCAATGTAAGGAATCTAACAACTTTGAAAACAGGTTAGACACATTGATAACTAGAATAACTAGTTTAGAGAACATAAATGACCTGATGGAGCCGAAAAACAAAGAAAGATAATTTCGTGAAGCATACAGAAGTATCAATAGCAGAATAAATCAAGTGGAAAAAATCAGAGATTAAAAATCAACCTAATGAAATAAAGTGAGAAGACAAGATTATATAAAGAAGACGAAAAAGGAAAGGACAAAGCCTTCAGGAAATATGGGACTATGTGGAAACACCAAATCTACATTTGATTGGTAATCTAAAAGTGAAAAGGACAATGGAACCAAGCTGGAAAACACAGTTCAGGATATTATCCAGGAGAGCTTCCCCAACCTAGCAAGACAGGCCAACCTTAAATTTCAGGAAATACAGAGAACACCACAGAGATAGTCCTTGAGAAGAGGAATCCAGAGAATTATATATAATTGTCAGGGTCACCAACGTTAAAATGAAGAAAAAAATGTTAAAGACAACCAGAGAGAAAAGTCGGGTCACCCATAAAGGGAAGCCCGTCTGACTAATATCATGGAATATTCAGTTTTTCACTACAGGCAGCAATGGACTCTCAAATGTCCCCTCATAGATTCTACAAAAAAGAGTGTTTCCAACCTGCTGAATCAAAGGAAAGGTTTAACTCTGTGATATAAATCCATGTATCACAAAGCAGTTTCACAAATACTTTGCTTATATTTTTTATCATGGGAAATTCTGTTTTTCATCATAGGCCTTGATGGGCTCTGAAATGTCCCATTGTAGATACTACAAGAAGAATTTTTCTAACCTACTAAATCAAAGGAAAGTTTTACCTCTGTGAGATGAATCCACACATTGTTAAGTGGCTTCACAGATAGCTTGTTTCTTGTTTTTATTGCGGGATACTCAGTTTTTCCCTGTAGGCTCTAATGAGCCCCTAAATGTCCGTTTGTGGATTCTACAAAGAAATAGTGTTTCCAATCTGCTGAATCAAAATAAAGGCTTACCTCTGTGAGATGAATGGACACAGTACAAAGCAATTTCACAGATATCTTGTTTCTAGCTACTGTCATGGAATATTCGATTTTTCATTATAAGCCTCAAAGGGTTCCAAATTGTCCCGTTCATAGATTCTAAAAAAAAAGTGTGTTTCCAACCTGCTGAATCAAAAGAAAGACTTACCTCTGTCAGATGAATGGACACACCACAAAGCAATTTCACAGATACCTTGTTTCCATTTACTGTCATGGAATAGTTGATTTTTCATTATAGGCCTCAGTGAGTTCCAAAATATCCCCTTCATAGATTCTAAAAAAAGTGTGTTTCCAACTTGCTGAATCAAAAGAAAAGTTCAACTCTGAAATAAATCCACAAATCCCAAATTGGCTTCACAGATAGCTTGTTTCTGTTTTTTATCTCCAGTTACTCAGTTTTCCACAACAGGCTTTAATGGGCTCTGAAATGTCCATTTATATATTCTACAAAAAGAGTGTTTCCAGTGTGCTAAATCTAAAGAAAGGTTTATCTCTGTGAGATGAATCCACATATCACAATGAGGCTTCACAGGTAGTTTGTTTCTTGTTTTTATCGTGGGATATTCATTTTTTTAATAGACTTCATGGGTTCTAAAATGTCCCTTCTTAGGCTCTACTAAAAGAAGTTTCCAACCTGCTGAATCAAAAGAAAGGTTCATCTCTGTGAGATAAATCCACACATCACACAAAGGTTTCACAGATAGCTTGTTTTTGGATTATTATTTTTTTTTTTTTTCTGAGACAGAGTTTTGCTCTTATTGACTAGGTTAAAGTGTAACGTTGTGATCTCTGCTCACTGAAACCTCCACCTCCTGGGTTTAAGCAATTCTCCTGCCTCAGCCTACCGAATAGCTGGGATTGTAAATGTGCATCATAATGCCCAGAGCAATTACTATTGTTAGTAGAGACAAGGTTTCTTCATGTGGGTCAGAATGGTCTCAAACTCCCGACCTCAGGTGAGTTACCCTCATAAAGTGCTGGGATTACATGTTTTAGCCACAGTGCCTGCCCTTGCTTCTAGTTTTTACTGTGAGATATGCAGTTTCTCAAAATAGGCCTCAATGGGTTTTGATATGTCCCTTCAGAGATTCTACTTAAAGAGTATTTCTAACCTGCTGAATCAAAAGAGAAGTTTAACTCATATTTGGATATCAATCCAAACATGACATAGATGTTTCACAGATAGTTTGTTCTAGTTTTCATAGTAGGATATTCAGTTTTTCACTATAGGTCTCTATTGGCTTTGAAATGTCCCTTTGTAGATTCTACAAAAAGAGTGTTTGGAACTGGCTGAATCAAAAGAAAGTCTTAACTCTGTGAGATGCCATACATCATAAAGTGTTTCACAGATATCTGGTTACTAGTCTCTATTGTGGGATATTCAGTTTTTCACTGTAGGGTTCAATGGGCTCCAAAATGTCTCTTAGTAGATTTTTTTTTTTTTTTTGAGATGGAGTCTCACTCTGTCACTCAGGTTGGAATGCAGTGGCGTCATCTCAGCTCACTGCACACTCCACCTCCCAGGTTCACACTATTCTCCTGCTTCAGCCTCCCAAGTAGCTAGGACTACAAATGCCTACCACCATACCTGGCTATTTTTTTTTTAAGTAGAGATGGGGTTTCACCATGTTAGCCAGGATGGTCTTGAGCTCCTGACCTTGTGATCCACTCTCCTTAGCATCCCTAGAATTACAGACAAGAGCCACCATGTCTGGCCACCCCTTAATAGATTCTAAAAAAAGATGGTTTCCAACCTGCTGAATCAAAGAAAGGCTTACCATTGTTAGACCAACTCACACAGTGCCAAGTGGTTTCCTAGATAAGTTTTTTCTACTTTTTATCACATGATATTCTGTTTTTCACTATAGTCCTTGATGGGCTCAGAAATGTCTTTGTACATTCAACAACAGGAGTGTTTGCAGAATCAAAATAAATTTTTAACTCCGTAGGATCAGTCCACACATATCAAAGCAGTTTCAAAGATATCTTGTTTCTAGTTTTTATCATGAGATATTCAGTTTCTCACTATATGCCTCAATGGACTCCAAAATATCCCATTGTTGATTCTAGAAAGAGAGTGTTTCCAACATGTTGAATAAAAAGTAAGTTTTAACTCTGTGCAATAGTAGCATACATCATAAAACAATTCAACAGAAAGTTTGTTTCTTGTTTTTGTCACAGAATATTTGGTTTTTCACTATAGACCTCACTGGGAATGGAAATGCCTCCTTTCAAATTCTACACAATGAAGGTTTCCAACCAGCTGAATCAAAAGAAAGGCTTAACTCTGTGAGCTGAATCCACACACCACAAAGTGATTTCACAGATAGCTTCTTTCTAGTTTTATCGTGAGATATTCAGTTTTTCACTGTAGGCAATTTGGGCTCCAATATTTTCTTTCACAGATTCCACAAAAAGATTGTTTCCCCCCAGCTGAATCAGAAGAAAGTTCAACTTTTTGAGATAAAACCACACACACAAAGAAGTTTCACAAATGGCTTCTTTGTAGTTTTTATCACAAGATATTCAGTATTTCACTATAGGCCTCATAAAACTCTGAAATATCTGTTCATAAATTCTATATATACAGTGCTTTCAACCTGCTGAAACAAAAGAAATGTTTATCTCGGTGAAATGAATCTGCACATCACAAAGCGGTTTTACAGTTGGATTATTTCTAGTTTTTTTGAAGGCTATTCCATTTTTCTCTATAGGACTCAATGGGATCGAAAATGTCCCTTTGTAGATTCTTCAAAAAGAGGGTTTCCAATATGCTGAATCAAAGGAAAGTTTTAGCTATTTAAGATGAATTCACACACCACAAAGTGGAGAGCTTCTTTCTAGTTTTTATCATGGGATATTCAATATTTCAATATAGGCATCAGTGGGCTCTGAAATGTTCCTTAGAAGATTCTAGAAAAAGAGTTTTTTCAACCTGCTGAATAAAAAAAAAAAGTTTAACTTTTTAAAGCCATGCCTTCCAAAGTGGTTTAACAGATAACAACTTTCTAGTTTTCATTGTGGCATATTCGGTTCTTTTATATAGGCCTCAGTGGCCTGCAAAGTGGCTCTCATAGACTCTACAAAAAGAGTGTTACAGAGCTGCTGAAACAAAAGCAGGATTTCACTCTTGGAGATGAATGCACACATTGCAAAGCAGTTTCACAGATAGCTTCTTTATAGTTTGTATTGTGGAATATTTTGTTTTCCATTAGAGACCTTACTGTACCTTGAAATATCTCTTGGCAGATTCTACGAAAAGAGTGTTTACAAATTGCTGATTCAAAAGAAAGGTTTAACTCTCTGAGCTGAAATGACACATTACGAAGATGTTTCACAGATAGTTTTTTTTTTCTAGTTTTTATCACATGATATTTGGTTTTTCACTATAAGTCTCAAGGCCCTCGAAAATGTTCCTTGGCAGATTCTACAAAACAAGTGTACCAAAACTGTCGAATCAAAAGTAAGGTTTAATTCTGTGAGCAGAAAACACACGTCATAAAACATTATCATAGATAGGTTCTTTCTAGGTTTTATGGTGGGATATTCGATTTTTTACTGTAGGCCGCAGCAAGGTGTGAAATGTCCCTTCACAGATTCTACAAAAAAAGTGTTTCTAAGGTGCTGAATCAAAAGATAAGTTTAACTTTGTCAGCTGAATCCACGCCTCACAAAGCAGATTCACGATGGTATCTTTCCCGTTATTATGGCTGGACATTCCGGATTTTACTATAAGTCTCAGTGTGTTGAGAAATGTCCCTTTGCAGTTTCTACAAAACTAGTGTTTCCAACCTGCTGAATCAAAGGAAAGGTTTAATTTTGGGAGCTGAATCCACATATCACAAAACAATTTCACAGATACTTCTTCCTAGTTTTTTTTAAATATATTTTTAATTATTATTATCATTATTATTATTATACTTTAGGTTTTATGGTACATGTGCGCAAGGTGCAGGTAAGTTACATATGTATACATGTGCCACGCTGGTGCACTGCACCCACTAACTCGTCATCTAGCGTTAGATATATCTCCCAAAGCTATCCCTCCTCCCTCCCCCCACCCCACAACAGTCCCCAAAGTGTGATGTTCCCCTTCCTGTGTCCATGTGTTCTCATTGTTCAATTCCCACCTATGAGTGAGAATATGCGGTGTTTGGTTTTTTGTTCTTGCGATAGTTTACAGAGAATGATGATTTCCAATTTCATCCATGTCCCTATAAATGACATGAACTCATCACTTTTTATGGCTGCATAGTATTCCATGGTGTATATGTGCCACATTTTCTTAATCCAGTCTATCATTGTTGGACATTTTGGTTGGTTCCAAGTCTTTGCTATTGTGAATAATGCCGCAATAAACATACTTGTGCATGTGTTTTTATAGCAGCATGATTTATAGTCCTTTGGGTATACACCCAGTAATGGGATGGCTGGGTCAAATGGAATTTCTAGTTCTAGATCCCTGAGGAATCGCCACACTGACATCCACAAGGATTGAAATAGTTTACATTCCCACCAACAGTGTAAAAGTGTTCCTATTTCTCCACATCCTCTCCAGCACCTGTTGTTTCCTGACATTTTAATGATTGCCATTCTAACTGGTGTGAGATGGTATCTCATTGAGGATTTGATATGCACTTCTGTGATGGCCAGTGATGGTGAGCATTTTTTCATGCATTTTTTGGCTGCATAAATTTCTTCTTTTGAGAAGTGTCTGTTCATGTCCTTTGCCCACTTTTTGATGGGGTTGTTTTTTTTTTTTCCTTGTAAATTTGTTTGAGTTCATTGTAGATTCTGGATATTAGCCCTTTGTCAGATGAGTAGGTTGTGAAAATTTTCTCCCATTTTGTAGGTTGCCTGTTCACTCTGATGGTAGTTTACTTTGCTCTGCAGAAGCTCTTTAGTTTAATGAGATCCCATTTGTCAATTTTGGTTTTTGTTGCCATTGCTTTTGGTGCTTTAGACATGAAGTCCTTGCCCATGCCTATGTCCTTAATGGTAATGCCTAGGTTTTCTTCTAGGGTTTTTATGGTTTTAGGTCTAATGTTTAAGTCTTTAATCCATCTTGAATTGATTTTTCTATAAGGTGTAAGGAAGGGATCCAGTTTCAGCTTTTTACATATGGCTAGCGAGTTTTCCCAGCACCATTTATTAAATAGGGAATCCTTTCCCTATTGTTTGTTTTTCTCAGGTTTGTCAAAGATCAGATAGTTGTAGATATGTGGCATTATTTCTGACGGCTCTGTTCTTTTCCATTGATCTATGTCTCTGTTTTGGTACCAATACCATGCTGTTTTGGTTACTGTAGCCTTGTAGTATAGTTTGAAGTCAGGTAGTGTGATGCCTCCAGCTTTGTTCTTTTGGCTTAGGATTGACTTGGCGATGCAGGCTCTTTTTTGGTTCCATATGAACTTTAAAGTAGTTTTTTCAAATTCTGTGAAGAAAGTCATTGGTAGCTTGATGGGGATGGCAATGAATCTGTAAATTACCTTGGGAAGTATGGCCATTTTCATGATATTGATTCTTCCTACCCATGAGCATGGAATGTTCTTCCATTTGTTTGTATCCTCTTTTATTTCCTTGAGCAGTGGTTTGTAGTTCTCCTTGAAGAGGTGCTTCACATCCCTTGTAAGTTGGATTCCTAGGTATTTTATTCTCATTGAAGCAATTGTGAATGGGAGTTCACTCATGATTTGGCTCTCTGTTTGTCTGTTATTGGTGTATAAGAATGCTTGTGATTTTGTACATTGATTTTGTATCCTGAAAATTTGCTGAAGTTGCTTATCAGCTTAAGGGGATTTTGGGCTGAGACAATGGGGTTTTCTAGATATATTATCATGTCATCTGCAAACAGAGACAATTTGACTTCCTCTTTTCCTAATTATATAACCTTTATTTCCTTCTCCTGTCTAATTTCCCTGGTCAGAACTTCCAACACTATGTTAAATAGAAGTGATGAGAGAGGGCATCCCTGTCTTGTGCCAGTTTTCAAAGGGAATGTTTCCAGTTTTTGCCCATTCAGTATGATATTGGCTGTGGGTTTGTCATAGATAGCTCTTATGATTTTGAGATACGTCCCATCAATACCTAATTTATTGAGAGTTTTTAACATGAAGCGTTGTTGAATTTTGTCAAATGCCTTTGCTTCATCTATTGAGATAATCATGTGGTTTTTGTCTTCGGTTCTGTTTATATGCTGGATTACATTTATTGATTTGCATATATTGAACCAGCTTTGCATCCCAGGGATGAAGCCCACTTGATCATGGTGGATAAGCTTTTTGATGTGCTGCTGGATTCTGTTTGCCAGTATTTTATTGAGGATTTTTGCATCAATGTTCATCAAGGATATTGGTCTAAAATTCTCTTTTTTTGTTGTGTCTCTGCCAGGCTTTGGTATCAGGATGATGCAGGCCTCATAAAATGAATTAGGGAGGATTCCCTCTTTTTCTATTGATTGGAATAGTTTCAGTAGTAATAGTACCAGCTCCTCCTTGTACCTCTGGTAGAATTCGGCTGTGAACCCATCTGGTCCTGGACTTTTTTTGGTTGGTAAGCTATTGATTATTGACACAATTTCAGCTCCTGTTATTGGTATATTCAGAGATTCAACTTCTTCCTGGTTTAGTCTTCAGAGGGTGTATGTGTTGAGGAATTTATCCATTTCTTCTAGATTTTCTAGTTTATTTGCATAGAGGTGTTTGCAATAATCTCTGATTGTAGTTTGTATTTCTGTGGGATCAGTGGTGATATCCCCTTTATCATTTTTTATTGCATCTATTTGATTCTTCTCTCTTTTTTTTTCTTTATTAATCTTGCTAGCAGTCTATCAATTTTGTTGATCCTTTCAGAAAACCAGCTCCTGGATTCATTTATTTTTTGAAGGGTTTTTTGTGTCTCTATTTCCTTCAGTTCTGCTCTGATTTTAGTTATTTCTTGCCTTCTGCCAGCTTTTGAATGTGTTTGCTTTTGCTTTTCTAGTTCTTTTAATTGTGATGTTAGGGTGTCAATTTTGGATCTTTCCTGCTTTCTCTTGTGGTCATTTAGTGCTATAAATTTCCCTCTACACACTGCTTTGAATGCATCCCAGAGATTTTGGTATGTTGTGTCTTGGTTCTCCTTGGTTTCAAAGGACATCTTTATTTTTGCCTTCATTTCCTAATGTACCCGGTAGTCATTCAGGAGCAGGTTGTTCAGTTTCCACGTAGTTGAGCGGTTTTGAGTGAGATTCTTAATCCTGAGTTCTAGCTTGATTGCACTGTGATCTGAGAGATAGTTTGTTATAATTTCTGTTCTTTTATTTTATTGAGGAGATCTTTACTTCCAACTATGTGGTCAATTTTGGAATAGGTGTGGTGTGGTGCTGAAAAATATGTACTTTCTGTTGATTTGGGGTGGAGAGTTCTGTAGATGTCTATTAGGGTCCACTTTGTTCAGAGCTGAGTTCAATTCCTGGGTATCCTTGTTGAATTTCTGTCTCCTTGATCTGTCTAATGTTTACAGTGGGGTGTTAAAGTCTCCCATTATTAATGTGTGGGAGTCTAAGTCTCTTTTTAGTTCACTCAGGACTTGCTTTATGAATCTGGGTTCTCCAGTATTGAGTGCATATATATTTAGGATAGTTAGCTCTTCTTGTTGAATTGATCCCTTTACCATTATGTAATGGTCTTCTTTGTCTCTTTTGGTCTTTGTTGGTTTAAAGTCTGTTTTATCAGAGACTAGGATTGCCATCCCTGCCTTTTTTTGTTTTCCATTTGCTTGGTAGATCTTCCTCCATCCTTTTATTTTGAGCCTATTTGTGTCTCTGCACGTGAGATGGGTTTCCTGAATACAACACACTGAAGGGTCCTGAGTCTTTATCCAATTTGCCAATCTTTGTCTTTTAATTGGAGCATTTAGTCCATTTACATGTGAACTTAATATTGTTATGTGTGAATATGATCCTGTCATTATGATGTTAACTGGTTATTTTGCTCGTTAGTTGATGCAGTCTCTTCCTAGTCTTGATGGTCTTTACATTTTGGCATGATTTTGCAGTGGCTGGTACCGGTTGTGCCTTTCCATGTTTAGTGCTTCCTTCAGGAGCTCTTTTAGGCAGGTGTGGTGGTGACAAAATCTCTCAGCATTTGCTTGTCTGTAAAGTATTTTATTTCTCCTTCACTTATGAAGCTTAGTTTGGCTGGATATGAAATTCTGGGTTGAAAATTCTTGTCTTTAAGAATGTTGAATATTGGTCCCCACTCTCTTCTGGCTTGTAGGGTTTCTGCCGAGAGATCTGCTGTTAGTCTGATGGGCTTCCCTTTGATGGTAGCCCGACCTTTCTCTGTGGCTGCCGTTAACATTTTTTCCTTCATTTCAACTTTGGTGAATCTGACAATTATGTGTCTTGGAGTTGCTCTTCTCGAGGAGTATCTTTGTGGCGTTTTCTGTATTTCCTGAATCTGAATGTTGGCCTGCCTTGCTAGATTGTGGAAATTCTCCTGGATAATATCCTGCAGAGTGTTTTCCATCTTGATTCCACTCTCCCCGTCACTTTCAGGTACACCAATCGGACGCAGATTTGCTCTTTTCACACAGTCCCACTTTTCTTGGAGGCTTTGCTCATTTCTTTTTTTCTTTTTTCTCTAAACTTCCCTTGTCGGTTCATTTCATTCATTTCATCTTCCAGGGCTGATACGCTTTCTTCCATTTGTTCTCATCAGCTCCTGAGGCTTCTGCATTCTTCACATAGTTCTTGAGCCTTGGTTTTCAGCTCCATCAGCTCCTTTAAGCACTTCTCTGTATTGGTTATTCTAATTATACATTCTTCTAAATTTTTTTCAAAGTTTTCAACTTCTTTGCCTTTGGTTTGAATATCCTCCTGTAGCTCGGAGTAATTTGATCATCTGAAGCCTTCTTCTCTCAGCTCGTCATGGTCATTCTCCGTCCAGCTCTGTTCCATTGCTGGTGAGGAACTGCTTTCCTTTCGAGGAGGTGAGGTACTCTGCTTTTTAGAGTTTCCAGTTTTTCTGCTCTGTTTTTTCCCCATCTTTGTGGTTTTATCTACTTTTGGTCTTTGATTATGGTGATGTACAGATGGGTTTTTGGTGTGGATGTCCTTTCTATTAGTTTTCCTTCTAACAGACAGGACCCTCAGCTGCAGGTCTGTTGTGGTACCTGGCCAGCTGTGGGAAGTGTCAGTCTGCCCCTGCTGGGGGGTGCCTCCCAGTTACTTTTTATCATGGGATATGCATTTTTTTTTCACCATAGGCCTCACTGCATTGCAATATCACCCTTTGCTGATTGTACAAAATAGTGTTTCCAAATTGCTTAATCAAAAGAAAAGTTTAATTCTGTGAGCTGAATGTACACATCGTAAAGCAGTTTCCCGTATAGCTTTTTCTAGTTTTTATCACATGATATTAAGTTATTCAATAAAGGCCTCAGGTGTTTCTGAAATGTTTCTTCACAGATTCTACATAAACAATGTTTCAAAACTAATGAATGAAATAAAAAAAACTTTAACTGTGTGAGGTGAAACCACATATCACAAAGCAGTTTCACAGATAGCTTCTTTCTAAATTGTATTGTGAGATATTTGAGATTTTACTATAGGTCTCACTGGAGTGAGAAATGTCCGTTGGTTGATTCCACAAAAAACTGTTTCTAACCTGATGAATCAAAAATAGGTTTAACTTTGTCAGCTGAATTCACACCTCAAAAACTGGATTCACAGACAGCATCTTTCCCAGTTTTATGGCTTGATATTCTGTGTTTCACTATAGGCCTCAGTGGGCTGAGAAAATTTCCTTAGCAGATTCTACAAAAATAGTGTTTCCAACATGCCTAATCAAAAGAAAGGTTTCACTCTGTGAGCTGAATCCACACATAACAAACCAGTTTCCTAGATAGCTTCTTTCTAGTCTTTATCAAAGCATATTCAGTTTTTCACTATAGGACTCAATGCCCTTTGAAATGTTCCAGCGTAGAATCTACAAAAAGAGTGTTTCCAAACTGCTGAATCAAAATTGAGGCTTAAATCTGTAAGCTGAATGCACACATCACAAAACAGTTTCACAAACAGCTTCTTTCTAGTTTTTATTTCAAGATATTCAGTTTTTCACTACACGCTTCAGTGGGCTCAGAAACATCCCTTCACAGATTCTACAAAAAGAGTGTTTCCAGACGGCTGAATCCAAAGTAAGGTTTAACTCGGTAAAGTGAATGCACACGTCACAAAACAGGTTCACAAATAGCTCCTTTCTTGTTTTTATTTCAGGATATTTTGTTTTTCATTTAAGCCCTCTGTGGGCTTTAAATTCTCCCTTTGGAGATTCTGCAAAAAGAGTGTTTTTAAGCTGCTGAATCAAAAGAAAGGATTAACTCTATAAGCCAAACGCAGACATCACAAAGCAGTTTCAAAAATAACTTCTTTCTAGTTTTTATCGTGGGATATTTCCAAAGTAAAGAATCAAAAGAAAGGTTTCATTCTGTGAGCTGAATCCATGCATCACAAAGCAGTTTCATGGATAGCTTCTTTCTAGTTTTTGTTGTGGGATATTCGGTTTCTTACTGTAAGCCTGAAAGCCCTCCAAAATTTCCGTTTGCATATTCTACAAAAAAAGCCGTTCCAATCTGCCATATCAAAAGGAAGGCTTAAATCTGTGAGCTGAATGTACACATCACAAAGCAGTTTCACAGATATCTTTCTAGTTTTATCATGGGATATTCTGTTTTTCACTATAGGTCTCAGTGGACTGAAATGTCCCCTTGCTGATTCCACAAAAAGGGTGTTTCCAAACTGCTTAATCAAAAGAAATATTCAACCCTGAAAGCTGAATCCGCACATGAGAAAGTAGTCTCACAGACACACTCTCATTTTCATTTTAGGATACCTATTTTTTCTTTTTTTTTTTTTTTCTTTTTTTTTTATTTTTTATTTTTTTTTTATTATTATTATTATTATTATACTTTAGGTTTTATGGTACATGTGCGCAATGTGCAGGTAAGTTACATATGTATACATGTGCCATGCTAGTGCGCTGCACCCACCAACTCATCATCTAGCATTAGGTATATCTCTCAATGCTATCCCTCCCCCCTCCCCCCACCCCACAACAGTCCCCGAAGTGTGATGTTCCCCTTCCTGTGTCCATGTGTTCTCATTGTTCAATTCCCACCTATGAGTGAGAATATGCGGTGTTTGGTTTTTTGTTCTTGCGATAGTTTACTGAGAATGATGATTTCCAATTTCATCCATGTCCCTACAAAGGACATGAACTCATCCTTTTTTATGGCTGCATAGTATTCCATGGTGTATATGTGCCACATTTTCTTAATCCAGTCTATCACTATAGGCCTCAGTGGGCACCAAAATGTTTCTTTGCAGATACTGTAAGAGGAATATTTTCAAACTGTTGAATCAAATGTTACATTGAATAATGAGAACTGACTGTATATGTCACAAAGCAGTTTCACAGATAGCTTCTTTCTAGATTTTATTTCAGGATATTCAGTTTTTCATTGTAGGCCTCAGTGGGTTCTGCAATGTCACTTTGCAGATTCTACAAAAGGAGTGTTTCCAAACTACTGAATCAAAAGTAAGGTTGAAATCTGACATTAATGTACACATCACAAAGCAGTCTCATAAACAGCTTCCTGCTAGTTTTTATTTTGTGATCTGTTTTTCACTGTAGGCCTTACTTTACCCCAAAATGTCCCTTTGTAGATTCTAGAAAAAGTGTTTCCAAGCTGCTGAATCAAAAGAAAGTTTTCACTCTGTGAACTGAATGCACACATCATAAAGCAGTTTGGCAGGTAGATTCTTTCTAGGATATTTTATTTCATGATATTCAGTTTTCCACTTTCGTTCTCAGTGGGCTCAGAAATATCCCTTTGAAGATTCTACCAAAAGAGTGTTTCAAAACTACTGAATCAAAAGTAAGGTTTAACTCTGTGAACTGAATGCACATGTCACAAAACAGGTTCACAGATGTCTTCTTTCTTGTTATTATTTCAGGATATTTGGTTTTTCACTATAGGGCTCTGTGGTCTCTAAATTGTCTCTTCAAAGACTCTATAAAGAAACGTTTAAAAAATCTGATTCAAAACTAAGATTCAACTTTGTGAACTGAACGCATATATTGAAAGCAGTTTCACAAATATCTTCTTTCTAGATTTTATCTAGAGATATTCACGTTTTCACTATATGCCTCAAAGAGCTCCAAAACACTCTTTGCAGATTTTACAAAAAATGTGTTTTCAAACTGCTGAATCAAACAAAAGGTTTCACTCTATGAGCTGAATGCATGCATCACAAAGCAGATTCAAAGATAGCTTCTTCTAGGTTTTTATCATGGTATATTCAGGTTTTCATTACAGGCTTCAATGCCCTCCAAAATGTCCCTTTGCAAATAGTACAAAAAGAGTGTTTCCAACTTGCTGAATCAAAGGACAAGTTTCCCTCTGTGAGCTGAATTCACACATCACAAAGTAGTTTCACAGATAGCTTTTTTGTAATTTTTGTCTTGGGATATTCAGTTTTTCACTATATGCCTCAATGCATTCCCAAATGTCCTTTTGCAGATTCTACACAATGAGGGTTTCCAAACTGCTGAATTAAAAGAAAGGTTTAACTCTATGAGCTGAATCCACACATCACAAAACAGTTTCACAGATGGCATATTTCTAGTTTTTATCAGAAGATTTTTGGTTTTTCACTATAGGTCTCAAAACCCTCATAAATGTACCTTCTCAGATTCTACAAAAAGAGTGTTTCCAAACTGCTGAATTAAAAAAAAAGAAAGGTTTCCCTCTATGAGTCTAATGCACACATCACAAAGCAGTTTCATTGACAGCTTCTTTCTAGTTTTTATCATGAGATATAGTGTTTTTCAGTACAGGCCTTCTGGGCCTTGAAATATCCTTTCGAAGAACCTACAAAAAATGTGTTTTGAAATTGCTGAATCAAATGTAATGCTGTACACCACGAATTGAAAACACACAACACAAAGCAGTTTCACAGATAGTTTCTTTCAAGTTTTTATTTTGGGATATTCAGTTTTTCACTATTTGCCTCAGTGGGCTCCTAAATGTCACTTCACAGATTCTACCAAAAGAGTGTTTCCAAACTGCTGAATCAGAAGTAAGGTTTCACTCTCTGAGCTGAATGTATACATCACAAAGCAGTTTCACAAATAGCTTCTTACTAGTTATTTTGGGATATTCTGTATTCTGTTTTTCACTGTAGGCCTTACTATGCCCCAAAATGTACTTTATAGATAGAGTAAAAAGAGTGTTTCCAATCTGCTGAATCAAAATAAAGGCTTCACTCTGTGAGCTGAATAAACTCATCACAAAGCAGTTTCACAGATAGATTCTTCCTAGATTATTTTTTTTCTGAGATGAAGTCTCACTCTGTCACCTAGGCTGGGGTGCAGAGGCTTGTTCTTGGCACATTGCAACTTTTCCCACCGTGGTTCAAGTGATTCTCTGGCCTCAACCTACCAAGTAGCTGAGATTTAGGCACCTGTCACTGTGCCTGGGTAATTTTTGTTTTTTTTTTTCTAGCGATGGGGTTTCACCATCTTGGCCAGGCTAGTCTTGAACTCCTGACCTCATGATCCACCCACAGAGGCATCCCAGAAGGCTAGGACTACAGGCATAAGCCACCATGCCTGGCCGATTTTTTTCTAGTTTTAATAGTGGCATATTCATTTTTTCAGTATAGACCTCAATGCTCTTTGAAATATCCCTTCGCAGATTCTAGAAACTGTTGAGTGTTCCCAAACTGTTGAATCAAAAGGTAAGTTTAACTCTGTGAGCTGGATGCACACATCACAAAGCAGTTTCACAAACAGCTTCTTACTTGTTTTTATTTTGAGATATTCTGTTTTTCACTGTAGGCCTTACTGGGCCCCAAAATATCACTTCGTAGATTCTACAAAAAGAATGTTTCCAATGTGTTGAATAAAAACAAAGGCTTAACTCTGTGAGCTGAATGTACACATCACAAAGCAGTTTCACAGATAGCTTCTTATTAGTTTTTATCCTGGGCTTTTCAGTTTTTCACTGAAGACCTCAATATACTCCGAAATATCTCTTGGTAGAGTCTAAAAAAACAGTGTTTCCAAACTGCTGAATGAAAACAATGGTTTAGCTCTGTGAACTGAATGCACACATCACAAATCAGATTCAGAGATAAATTCTTTATAGTTTTTATTGTGGAGTAATCATTTTTTCACTATACACTTTACTGCACTCTGAAATATCTCCCACAGATTCTACAAAAAGAGTGTTTCCAAACTGTTGAATGAAAACAAAGGTTTAAATCTGTAAACTGAAACCATACCTGACAAAGCAGATTTACAGAGTTTCTTTCAATTTTCTATCAAGGAATATTCAATGTTTCACTATAGGCTTCAATGCCCTCCCAAATTTCCCTTTGCTGAATCTACAAAAGGAGTGTTTTCAAGCTGCTGAATCAACAGTAAGGTTTAACACTGTGAGTTGAATGCACACATCAGAAAGAAGTTCTATGATAACTTCTTTCTACTTTTTGTTTAGGGATATTCGTTTTTCACTACAGGCCTTAATGCACTTTGAAATGTAGCTTTTTTTTAATTATTATTATACTTTAAGTTTTAGGGTACATGTGCACAATGTGCAGGTTAGTTACATATGTATACATGTGCCATGCTGGTGTGCTGCACCCATTAACTCATCATTTAGCATTTGGTTTATCTCCTAATGCTATTCCTCCACCCTCCCTCCACCCCACATCAGTCCCCAGAGTGTAATGTTCTCCTTCCTGTGTCCATGTGTTCTCATTGTTCAATTCCCATCTATGAGTGAGAACATGCAGTGTTCGGTTTTTTGTCCTTGCAATAGTTTACTGAGAATGTTGATCTCCAATTTCATCCATGTCCCTACAAAGGACGTGAACTCGTCATTTTTTATGGCTGCACAGTATTCCATGGTGTATATGTGCCACATTTTCTTAATCCAGTCTATCATTCTTGGACATTTGGGTTGGCTCCAAGTCTTCGCTATTGTGAATAGTGCTGCAATAAACTTACGTGTGCATGTGTCTTTATAGCAGCATGATTTATAGTCCTTTGGGTATAGACCCAGTAATGGGATGGCTGGGTCAAATGGCATTTCTAGTTGTAGATCCCTGAGGAATCACGACACTGACTTCCACAATGGTTGAACTAGTTTACTGTCCCACCAACAGTGCAAAAGTGTTCCTATTTCTGCACATCCTCTCCAGCACCTGTTGTTTCCTGACTTTTTAATGATTGCCATTCTAACTGGTGTGAGATGGTATCTCATTGTGGTTTTGCTTTGCATTTCTCTGATGGCCAGTGATGATGAGCAATTTTTCATGTGTCTTTTGGATGAAATGTACCTTTGCAGATTCTACAGAAAGTTTCCAAACAGCTGAATGAAAAGAAAAGTTTAACTCAGAGCTGAGTGCATACATCACAAAGCAGTTTTACAGATAAATTCTTTCTAGTTTTTATCTAGGGATATTTGGTTTTTCAGTATGGGCCTTGCTGTTCTCTGAAATATCCCTCACAGATTCTATAAAAATAGTGTTTCCACCTGCTGAATCAAAAGATAGATTTAACTCTGTGCGTTGAATGCACACATCACAAAACAATTACACAGATTTCTTCTGCCTAGTTTTTATCACAGAATATTTGGCTTTTCACTATAGGCCTTATGTACACTGAAATATCCCTTCATGGATTCTACAAAAAGAGTGTTTCAAAGCAGCTGAATCAAAAAAACAGTTTAATTCTATGAGCTGAATCCACACTTCATAATTCAGTTTCACAGACAGTTACTTTGTAGATTTTATCACAACATATTCAATATTTTCTTATTCACATGGTGGGCTCTGAAATGTTTCTTATAGATTCTAAAAAAAGAGTGTTTCCCTACTGTGGAATAAAAAGAAAGATTTAACTCTGTGAGCTGAATGCAGATACCTCAAGCAGTTTCAAAGATAGTTTTTTTTTTTTTTTTTTTTTTTTAGTTTTTATCAGCAATATTTAGTTTTTCACAAAAGGCCTTTATGTTGTCTGAAATTTCTCTTCTCAGATTCTCCAAAGGAGGGTTTCAAGCCTGCTGAATCAGAAGAAAAATTTACCTCTGTTAGCTGAATCCACACATCACAAAGCAGTTTCACACATACCTTCTTTCTAGATTTTATTGTGAGATATTATGTTTTTCACTACAGGCCAAGTTGTCTCTGAAATATTTCTTTGCAGAGTTTACAAAAAGATTGTTCCCAAACTGCTGAATCAAAAGAAAAGTTTAATTCTGTGAGTTGAATGCAGATATCACAAAGCAGTTTCACAGACAACATCTTTTTAGTTTCTGTCATGGGATATTATGTTTTTCACTGAATGTTTCACTGTACCCTGAAATATTTTTTAGCAGACTTCACAAAAGGCGTGCTTCCATATCTGAATCAAAGGAAAGATTTAACTCTGTGAGCTGAATTGAGACATTCCAAAAGAAGATTCACATATAGGTTCTTTAAGATTTTATTGTTGGATATTCTGTTTTATTATGATTTTATTATTTTATGGTGAGATACTCTCAGCCTGGTTGTCTCTGAAATGCTCCTTTGCAGATTTTTTCAAAAAGTGTGTTTCCAAACTGCTAAATCAACAGAAAGGTTTAACTCTCTCAGCTGAATGCACACATCACCAAGCAGTTGTGCTGATAGCTTCATTTTGTTTTTATCACACGATCTTCTGTTTTTTACTGTTGGCCTTCTTGTGCTCTGAAGTGTCCCTTCGCATATTCTAGAAAAAAAGTTTCCATCGTTCCAAATCAAATGAAAGACTTAAATTTGTGAGCTGAATACACACATCACAAAGCATTTTCACAGACAGCTTTTTACTAGTTTTTATTGTTGATTACTAGGTTTTTTACTGTAGGCCTCAATGTCCACCAGAATGCCCCTTTGCACGTTCTAAAAATAGTGTTTCCAAACTGCTGAATGAAAAGAAAGGTTTACTTCTGTGAGCTGAATCCAGACATCCAAAGCAGTTTCAGAGGTAACTTCTTTTAGTTTTTATCATGTGATATTCAATTTTTTATTACAGGACTCAATATATTCCAAATTATACAAAATCAAAATGAAAAGAAAGATTTCACTGTGCGAGCTGAAAGTACACACCAGAAAGCAATTTCACTGATAACTTTTTCTTGTTTTTGCCTAGAGATACTTCATTTTTCATTGTAGGCCTTATTGTACTCCAAAATGTCCCTTCTCTGGTTCTAAAAAAGAGTATTTAAAACTTCTAAATCATTTGAGTGGTTTAACTTTGTGAGCTGAATCCACATTTCACAAAGCAGGTTAACAGACAGATTATTTCTGGATATCATGGGATATTGTACATTTCACTGTAGGCCTACTGGGTTCCAAAATGTCCCTTTGCAGATTCTACAAAAGAGTGTTTCCAAACACTGAATCAGAAAAAAATTTTAACACTGTGAGCTGAATGGAGACTTCAGAAAGCAGTTTCAGAGAAAGCTTCTTTCTTTTTCACATGGAATATTCAGGTTTTTTCTTACTGCACTGTGAAATGTCCCTTAGCAGATGCTACAAAAAGAGTGTTTCCAAACTGCTGAATCAAAGGTAAGTTTAACTTTGTGAACTGAATGCACACATCACAAAGCATTTTTGCAGATAGCCTCTTTTCAGTTTCTATCATGAGACTTTTTGTTTTTCACTATAGGTTTTACTTTTCTCTGAAATGTCCCTTCATATATTCTACAAGAAGAGTGTTACTAACCTACTGAATCAAAACAGAAGCTAAACTCTGTGAGCTGAATCCACACATCACAAAGCAGTTTCACAGACAGCTTCTTACTGATTTTTATCATGGGCTATTCACATTTTCACTATAGGCCTCAATGTCCTCAAAAGTGTCCATTCGCAGATTCTACAAAAAGAGTTTTTCCGAACTCTTTTTGAATGAAACCTCTGAATGGAAAGAGAGGTTTAACTTTGTGAACTGAGTGCACACATCACAAAGCAGACTCAAAACTATTTTCCTTCTAATTTTTATTGTGGGATTATTGGTTTCTCACTTTAGACCTTACTACACTCAGAAATGTCTCCACATATCCTACAAAAACAGTGTTTCCAAACTGCTGAATCAAAAGAACAGTTTAATTCTGTGAACTGAATGCACATTCACAAAGCAGTTTCAAAGACAGTTTTTTTCTAGATTTTATCATGGGATATTCACTTTATCATTATGGGGCTGACTGCACTCCAAAATCTCTCTTTGCAGATTCTACAAAAAGAGTGTTTTCTAACTGATGAATCAAAATAAGGTTTAAATCTATGAGTGGAATGCACACATCAGGAAGTAGTTTCACAGATAACTTCATTCTAGTTTTTATCTAGGAATATTCTGTTTCTCATTGTAGACTTGGCACCCTGAAGTATACCTTCACAGATTCTACAAAAACAGTGTTTCCAAACTGCAGAATCAAAAAAACAGTTTAACTGTTTGAACTGAATCCTCAAATAGCAAAGTAGTTTCTCACATAGGTTCTTTCTGGATTTCATTGTGAGATGTTCACTTTTTCACTGTAGGCCTAGTGGTCTCAAAATGTGCCTTCACAGATTCTACACAAAAATTGTTTGCAAATTGCTGAATCAAAAGAATTGTTTAACCTTGTGAGCTGAATGGAAACTTGATAAGCATTTTTGCAGATAGATTCTTTCTAGTTTTTATCATGGGATATTCAATTTTTGACTATAGGACTTACTGTGCTCTGAAATGTCCCCTCACAGATTCTACAAAAAGACTGTTTCCAAACCACTAAATTAAAAAATGGTTTAACTTTGTGAGCTGAATCCACACATCACAGAGTAGTTTTACAGATAGTTTCTTTTTAGTTTTTATTATTGGATATTCGGTTTTTCACTATAGGCCTTACTGTGTTCTGAAATGTCCCTTTGCAGATTCTACAAAATCTACTGTTTCCAAACTGCTGAATCAAAACAAAGTTTTAACTCTGTGAGCTGTATCCACTGTCACAAGGCAGTTTCACAGATACCTTCTTTCTAGGTTTTATTGTGGGATATTCTGTTTTTCTCTATAAGCAAAATCGGATTCAAAATGTTCTTTGCAGATTCTCCAACAAAAGTGTTTCCAAACTGCTGAATGAAAATAAAGATTTAAATGTGTGAGCTGTATCCACACATCACAAAGCAGCTTCACAGATAGATTCTTTTAGTTTTTTAGTGGGATATTCAGTTTTCAATGTAGGACTCGCTGCACTCTGAAATGTCCCTTTGCAGGTTTTACTTAAAGAGTGTTTCCAACCTGCTGAACCAAAGGAAAGTTTTAACTCTGGGAGCCGAATCCACAGAGCATAAAGCCAATTCACAGATAGCTTTCTTCAGGCTTTTATCACAGGGCATTCAGTTTTCCACTACAGGCCTCAATGTCCCTTCACAGATTCCACAAAAAGAGTGTTTCCAAACTGTTGATTCAAAAGTATGGTTTAACCATTTGAGCTGAATGCACACATGACAGAGCAGTTTCACACATAACTTCTTTCTAGTTTTTATCGTGGGATATTCAGTTTTTTTACTATTGGCCTTACTCCACTCCAAAATGTACCTTCACAAAATCTATAAAAAAAGTGTTTCCAAACTGCTGAATCAAAGGAGAGGTTTAACTCTGTGAGCTGAATCCACACAAAACAAAGCAGTTTCACAGATAGCTTCTTTCTAGTTTTTAATGTGATATGTTAGCTTTTTCACTATAGGTCTTAGTGCATTCCAAATTGTTCATTAGCAAATTCTACAAAAAAAGTGTTTCCAAACTGCTGAATCCAAAGAAAGGTTTAACTCTGTGAGCTGAATTCGTATATCACAGAGCAGTTTCACAGATAGCCTCTTTCAAATTTTATCATGTTCTATTCAGTTTCTGCAATATGCCTGGTAGACTCTGAAATGTCCCTTCATATATCCTACAAAAAAAGATTTTCCAAACTACTGAATGCAAAGAAAGGTTAAACTTCTGAGCTGAATGCAGACCTAACAAAACAGTTTCACATGTAGTTTCTTTTTAGTTATTCTCATGGAATATTCATTTTTCAGTATAGGCCTTACTGTGCTCTGAAGTCTTTCCTGGCAGATTTTACAAAAAGAATGTCTCCAACACGCTGGAAGGAAAGAGAGGTTTAATTCTGTGAGCTGAATCCACACATTATCAAGCAGTTTCACAAATAACTTCTTTCTAATGTTTATATAGGGATATCTGATTTTCTACTATAGACCTTACTGCCTTCTGAACTGTCCCTTCACAGATTCTACAAAACAGTGATTCCAAACTACTGAATGAAAAGAATGGTTTAACTTTGTGAGCTGAATCCACATATCACAAAGCAGTTCCTCATGTAGCTTCTTTGAAGATTTTATCGTGGGATATTCAATTTTTCTCTAGATGTCTTACTGTGCTCCAAAATGTTCCTTAGCAGATTGTACAAAAAGAGTGTTTCCAACCTCCTGCATCAAAAGAAAGGTTTAACTCTGTGAGCTGAATCAACACATCACAAAGTAGTTTCACAGTTTCTTTTTAGTTTTCATCATGGGGTATTTGTTTTTTTACTGTATACATTACTGTGCTCTGAAATGTCCCTTCTCATATTCCACAAAGAGTGTTCACACCTGCTGAATAAAAATAAAATTTTAACTCTGTGTGCTGAAACCATGCATTGCAAAGCAATTTCACAGATAGATTATTTTGAAATTTTATCATGAGATATTCTGTTTTTCTCTATAGGCATAATGGGCTCCAAAATGTCCCTTTCCAGAGCCTACAAAAAGAGTGTCTCCAACCTGCTGAATCAAAACTGTGGTTTAACTCTGTGAATTGTATCCACATATGACAAAGCAGTGCCACAGATAGCTTCTTTATACTTTTTATCACAGGATATTCAGTTTTTCACTGTAGGTCTCAAGGTCCTTCAAAGTGTCCCTTTACAGATTGTACATTAAGAGTGTTTCCAATCTGCTGAATCAAAAGAAAAGTTTAACTCTGTGAGCTGAATGGAGACAAAGCAGTTTCACAGAAAATGTGTTTCTTTGTTTCTAGGCATATTTTGTTTTTCACCATAGGCCTTACTGCACTCCAAAATGACCCTTCGTATATTCTAAATGACCCTTGGTAGATTCTAAAATAGGAGTGCTTCTGATCTGTGGAAACAAAATAAAGGTTTACACTGTGCACTGAAATCATACATCACAAAGCAGTATCACAGACAGCTTCTTACAAGTTTTTATAGCGGGATATTTGGTTTTTCAACATAGGTCTTAATGCGGTCCAAAATGTCCCTTCACAGATTCTACAAAAGGAGCATTTCAAAACTGCTGAATTAAAAGAATGGTAGATCCCTGTGAGCTGAATCCACACATCACAAAGCAGTTTCACAGATACCTTCTTTCTCGTTTTTATCTGAGAATATACTGTTTAGTACAATTAGCCTCACTGGGCTTCCAAATGTCGCTTTGTAGATTCTCCAAAAAGAGTGTTTCCACCATTCTAAATGAATAAAAAGGTTTAAATCTAAGAGGTGAATGTTCACATTACAAAGCAGTTTCACCAATAGCTTCTTTCTAATTTTTATTTGGGAATATTCAGTTTTTCCCCATAGGCTACAATGGGCTCACAAATGTCCCATCGCAGAGTCTCAAAAAAAAGTGTTTCCAACCTGCTGAATCAATAGAAATTTTAATTCTGTGAGGTGAATCCTCACAACACAAAGCAATTTCATCACAATAGCTTCTTTCTAGTTTTTATAAGGGGATAGTCTGTTTTCTTTGTAGGCCCTAATGGGGACCCAAATAGCAGATTTTCCAAAAAGATTGTTTCCATCCTACTCAATCAGAAGAAAGTTTTAACTCTGTGAGATGAATCCACACATCACAATGCAGTTTCAAGATAGCTTATTTCTAATTTTTGTCTGGAGATATTCTGTTTTTCCCCTTAGGCCTCAGTGGCTCCCAAATGTCCCTTTGCAAATTTTCCAGAAAGAGTGTTTCCAACCTGCTGAATGAGAAAAAAAGGTTTAACTCTGCAAGATGAATCCACACATCACATAGCAGTTTCAAGGATAGCTTCCCTCTAGTTTTCGTCTCGGGATATTGAGTTTCTACCCATGAGACATGGTGGGCTTCAAAATGCCCCTTTGCAGTTTCTTCAAAAAGAGTGTTTCCAACATGCTGAAACAAAAGAAACGTTTACCTCTGTGAGATAAATTCACACATCACAAAGCAGTTTCATATAGAGATTCTTTCCCGTTTTTATTTCAGGATATTTGACTTTTCCCCATAGGCCTGAACAGGATCTCAAATGTCCCTTAGCAGATTCCTCAAAATGCGTGTTTCCAAACTGCTGAATCAAAAGAAAATTTTAACCCTGTGAGATTAATTCAAACATCACACAGCAGTTTCACATAGAGCTTCTTTCTAGTTTTTCTGGATATATTCTGATTTTCCCCTTAGGCCTCAATGGACTGACAAATGTCCATTTGCAGATTCTCCACAAAGAGCATTTCCAACCAGCTGAATCCACATAAAGTTTTAACTTTGTGGGTTGAATACACACATCACAAAGTAGTTACCCAGGTAGCTTCTTTCTTGTTTTTGTCTAGGGATATTCATTTTTTCCCAAAAGGCCTCAATGGGCTTACAAATATCCCTTTGCAGATTCTCCAAGGAGATTGTTTCCAACTTGCTGAACCATGAGCATGAAATATTCTTCCATTTGTTTGTGTCCTCTTTCATTTCGTTGAGCAGTGCTTTGTTGTTCTCTATGAGGAGGACCTTCACATCCTTTATAAGTTGAATTCCTAGGTATTTTGTCCTCTTTGAAGCAATTGTGAATGGGAGTTCACTCATGATTTGCCTGTTTGTCTGTTACAGGTGTATAGGAATGCTTGTGATTTTTGCACATTGATTTTGTATCCTGAGATTTTGCTGAAGTTTCTTATGAGTTTAAGGAGATTTTGGGAGGAAACAATGGAGTTTTCTAAGTACACAATCATGTAATCTGCAAACAGGGACAATTTGGCTTCCTCTTTTCCTAATTGAATACCTTTTATTTGTTTCTCCTGCCTGATTGCCCTGGCCAGAACTTCCAACACTATGCTGATTAGGAGTGGTAAGAGGGCATCCCTGTCTTGTGCCAGTTTTCAAAGTGAACACTCCAGTTTTTGCCCATTGAATATGATATTAGCTGTGGGTTTGTCATAAATGGCTCTGATTATTTTGAGATACGTCCCATCAATACCTAGTTTATTGAGAGTTTTTAGCATGAAATGCTGTGAAATTTGTCAAAGATCTGCTCTGCATATATTGAGACAATCATGTGGTTTTTGTCTTGGTTCTGATTATATGATGGATTACGTTTATTGTTTTGCATATGTTGAACCAGCCTTGCATCCCAGGGATGAAGCCAACTGGATTATAAAGGATAAGCTTTTTGATGTGCTACTGGATTCAGGTTGCCAGTATTTTATTGAGGATTATTGCTTCAATGTTCATCAGGGATATTGGCCTAAAATTCTCTTTTTTTGTTGTGTCTCTGCCAGGTTTTGGTATCACGATGATACTGGCCTCATAAAATGAGTTATGGAGGATTCCCTCCTTTTCTAATGATTGGAATAGTTTCAGAAGGAATGGTGTCAGCTCCTCTTTGTAACTCTGGTAGAATTCAGCTGTGAATCCGCCTGGTCCTGGACTTTTTTTGGTTGGTAGGCTACTAATTATTGCCTCTATTTTAGATCCTGTTATTGATCTATTCAAGGATTTAACATCTCCCTGGTTTAGCCTTGGGAAAATCTATTGCATCTATTTGCTTCTTCTCTCTTTTCTTCTTTATTAGCCTTGTTAGCGGTCTATCAATTTTGTTGATCTTTCCAAAATACCAGCTACTGGATTCATTTATTTTTTGACGGGTTTTTTCCTTTATGTCTCTATCTCCTTCATTTCTGCTCTGTTCTCAGTTATTTCTCATCTTCTGCTAGCTCTTGAACGTGTTTGTTCTTGATTCTCTAGTTCTTTTAATTGTGATGTTAGGCTGTCAATTTTAGATCTTTTCTGCTTCTTTTGTGGGCATTTGGTTCTATAAATTTCCCTCCACACCCTGCTTTAAATGTGTTCCAGAGATTCTGGTATGTTTTGTCTTTGTTCTCATTGGTTTCAAAGAACATCTTTCTCTGTGCCTTCATTTCATTACTTACCCAGTAGTCACTCAGGAGCAGGTTTTTCATTTTCCATGTAGTTTTGTGGTTTTGAGTGAGTTTCTTAATCCTGAGTTCTAATTTGATTGCATTGTTGTCTGAGAGATAGTTTGTTATAATTTCTGTTCTTTTACATTTGCTGAGGAATGCTTTACTTCCAAGTATGTGGTCAATTTTGGAAAAAGTGTGATGTGGTGCTGAAAAGAATGTATATTATGGTGATTTGGGGTGGAGAGTTCTGTAGATGTCGATTAGGTCCACTTGGTCCACAGCTGAGTTCAAGTACTGGTTATCCTTGTTAACGTTCAGTCTAGTTGATCTCTGTAATGGTGACAATGGAGTCTTAAAGTCTCCCATTATTATTGTGTTGGATTCTAAGTCTCTTCTTAGGTCTCTAAGAACTTGCCTTACAAATATCATTGCTTCTGTATTGGGTGCATATATATTTAGGATAGTTAGCTCTTCTTGTTGAATTGATCTTTTTACCATTATGGAATGGCCTTCTTTGTCTCATTTAATCTTTGTAGATTAAGGTCTGTTTTATCAGAGACTAGGATTGCAAACCCTGCTTTTTTTGTTGTTGTTTGTTTTTCATTTGCTTGCTAGGTCTTCCTCCATCTCTTTATTTTGAGCCAATCTGTGTCTTTGCATGTGAGATGGGTCTCCTCAATACAGAACCCTGATGGGCCTTGACACTTTATCAAATTTGCCAGTCTGTCTTTTAATTGGGACATTTAGCCCATTTATATTGAAGGTAATACTGTTAAGTGTGAATTTGATGCTGTCATTAAAATGTTAGCTAGCTATTTTTCACGTTAGTTGATGCAGTCTTTTCATAGCATTGATAGTCTTCACAGTTTGGCATGTTTTTGCAGTGGCTCTTACTGATTGTTCCTTTCCATGTTTAGTGCTTTCTTCAGGAGCTCTTTTAAGGCAGGCCTGGTGGTAACACAATCTCTCAGCATTTGCTTGTCTGTAAAGGATTGTATTTCTCCTTCACTTGTGAAGCTTAGTTTGACTGGATATGAAATTCTGGGTTGAAAATTCTTTTCTTTAAGAATGCTGACTGGCAGCCAAGATGGCCAAATAGGAACAGCTCCAATCTACAGCTCCCAGTGTGAGTGATGCAGAAGACAAGTGATTTCTGCATTTCCATCTGAGGTACTGGGTTCATCTCACTAGGGAGTGCCAGAGAGTGGGCACAGGAGAGTGGGTGCAGTGCACTGTGAGTGAACCAAAGCAGGGCAAGGCATTGCCTAACTCAGGAAATGCAAAGGGTCAGGGAGTTCCCTTTCCTAGTCAAAGAAACTGGTGACAGACGGCACCTGGAAAATTGGGTCACTCCAACCCTAATACAGCACTACTCTGATGGGCTTAAAAAACAGTGCATCAGGAGACTCTATCCCACACCTGGCTCAGAGGGTCCTACACCCACAGAGGCTTGCTGATTGCTATCACAGCCATCTGATATCCAACTGCAAGGTGGCAGCGAGGCTGGGGGTGTGGTGCCTGCCATTTCCCAGGCTTGCTTAGATAAGCAAAGCAGCCGGGAAGCTGCAACTGGGTGGAACCTACTACAGTTCAAGGAGGCCTGTCTGCCTCTGAAGGCTTCACCTCTGGGGGCAGGACACAGACAAACAAAAAGACAGCAGTAACATCTGCAGACTTAAATGTCCCTGTCTGACAGCTTTGAAGAGAACAGTGGTTCTCCCAGCATGCAGCTGGAGATCTGAGAATGGGCAGACTGCCCCATCAAAGTGGGTCCCTGACCCCTGACCCACAAGCAGCCTAACTGGGAGGCATTACCCAGTAGGGGAAGAATGACACCGCACACGGCCAGGTACTCCTCTGAGAAAAAACTTCCAGAAGAATGATCAGACAGCAGCATTCATGGTCCACGAAAATCTGCTGTTCTGCAGCCACTGCTGCTGGTACCCAGGCAAACAGGGTTTGGAGTGCATCTCCAGCAACTCCAACAGACCTACAGCTGAGGGTTCTGTCTGCTGGAAGGAAAACTAACAAACAGAAAGGACATCCACATCAAAAACCCATCTGTACATAACCATCATCAAAGACGAAAACTAGATAAAACCAAAAAGGTGGGGAAAAAAGAGAGCAGAAAAACTAGAAACTCTAAAAACAGAGTGGCTCTCCTCTTTGAAAGGAATGCAGTTCCTCACCAGCAATGGAACAAAGCTGATGTAGAATGTCTTTGACGAGTTGAGAGAGGAATGCTTCAGATGATCAAACTAATCTGAGCTACAGGAGGAAATTCAAACCAAAGGCAAAGAAGCTAAAAACTTTGAAAAAAATTTAGACGAATGTATAACTGGAATAACCAATACAGAGAAGTGCTTAAAGGAGCTGATGGAGCTGAAAGCCAAGGCTCAAAAACTATGTGAAGAATGCAGAAGCCTCAGGAGCCGATGCGATCAACTGGAAGAAAGGGTATCAGTGATGGAAGATGAAATGAATGAAATAAAGTGAGAAGGAAAGTTTAGAGCAAAAAGAATGAAAAGAAACAAACAAAGCCTCCAAGAAATATGGGACTATGTGAAAAGACCAAATCTATGTCTGATTGGTGTACCTGAATGTGATAGGGAGAATGGAACCAAGTCGGAAAACATTCTGCAGGATATTATCCAGGAGACCTTCCCCAATCTAGCAAGGCAGGCCAACATTCAGATTCAGGAAATACAGAGAAAGCTCCTCAAGATACTCCTCAAAGATACTCCTCAAGAAGAGCAACTCCAAGACAAATAATTGTCAGATTCACCAAAGTTGAAATGAAGGAAAAAATGTTAAGCACAGCCAGAGAGAAAGGTCAGGTTACCCACAAAAGGAAGCCCATCAGACAAACAGTGGATCTCTTGGTGGAAACTCTACAAGCCAGAAGAGAGTGGGGGCCAATATTCAACATTCTTAAAGAAAAGAATTTTCAACGAAGAATTTCATATCCAGTCAAATTGGGCTTCATAAGTGAAGGAGAAATAAAATGCTTTACAGACAAGCAAATGCTGAGAGATTTTGTCAGCATTTTAGGGAAGGCCTGCCCTAAAAGAGCTCCTGAAGGAAGGACTAAACATGGAAAGGAACAGCCAGTACCAGCCACTGCAAAATCATGCCAAATTGTAAAGACCATCAAGGTTAGGAAGAAACTGCATCAACTAATGAGGAAAATAACCAGCTAATATCACAATGACAGGATCAAATTCAAACATAACAATATTTACTTTAAATGTAAATGGACTAAATGCTCCAATTAAAAGACACAGTCTGGCAAATTGGATAAAGACTCAAGACCCATCAGTGGGCTGTATTCAGGAAACCCATCTCATGTGCAAAGAAACACATAGGTTCAAAATAAAAGGATGGAGGAAGATCTACCAAGCAAATGGAAAACAAAAAAAAGGCAACGGTTGCAATCCTAGTTTCCAATAAAACAGACTTTAAACAAACATAGATCAAAAAAGACAAAGAAGGCCATTACATAAAGGTAAAATTATCAATTCAACAAGAAGAGGTAACTTTCCTAAATATATATGCACTGAATACAGGAGCATCCAGATTCATAAAGCAAGTCCTGAGTGACCTACAAAGAGACTTAGACTCCCACACAATAATAAAGGGAGACTTTAACACCCCATCATCAACATTAGACAGATCAATGAGACAGAAAGTTAACAAGGATACCCTGGAAATAAACTCAGCTCTGCACCAAGCTGACCTAAAGGACGTCTACAGAACTGTCGACCACAAATCAACAGAATATACATTTTTATCAGCACCACCACACACCTATTCTGAAATTGACCACATAGTTGGAAATAAAGCTCTCCTCAGCAAACGTAAAAGAACAGAAATGATAACAAACTGTCTCTCAGACCACAGTGAAATAAAACTAGAACTCAGGATTAAGAAACTCACTCAAAACTGCTCCAGTACATGGAAACTGAACAACATGCTCCTGAATGACTATTGGTTACATAACGAAATGAAGGTAGAAATAAAGATGTTTTTGAAACCAATGAGAAAAAAGACACAACATACAAAAATCTCTGGGACACATTCAAAGCTGTGTATAGAGGGAAATTTATAGCACTAAATGCCCACAAAAGAAAGCAGGAAAGATCCAAAATTGACCCCATAACATCACAATTAAAAGAACTAGAAAAGCAAGAACAAACATATTCAAAAGATAGAAGAAGGCAAGAAATAACTAAAATCAGAACATAACTGAAGGAAATAGAGACACAAAAAACCCTTCAAAAAACCAATGAATCCAGGAACTGGCTTTTTGAAAATATAGACCACTAACAAAATTGATAGGCTGCTAGGAAGACTAATAAAGAAGAAAAGAGAGAAGAATCAAATGGATACAATAAAAAATGATAAAGGGGACATTACCACTGATCCCAGAGAAATACAAACTACTATCAGAGAATACTACAAACACCTCTACACAAATAAACTGAAAATCTAGAAGAAATGGATAAATTACTCAACACATACACCATCCCAAGACTAAACCAGGAAGAAGGTGAATCTTGGAATACACCAATAACAAGCTCTGAAATTGTGGCAATAATCAATACCTTACCAACCAAAAAAAGCCAGAACCAGACGGATTCACAGCCGATTTCTACCAGAGGTACAACGAGGAACTGATACCATTCCTTCTGAAAATATTCCAATCAATAGAAAAAGAGGGAATCCTCCCTAACTCATTTTATGAGGCCAGCATCATCCTGATATCAAAGCAGGGCAGAGACACAACCAAAAGAGAGAATTTTAGCTCAAAATCCTTGATGAACATTGATGCATAAATCCTCAATAAAATACTGGCAAACCAAATCCAGCAGCACATCAGAAAGCTTATCCTCCATGATCAAGTGGGCTTCATCCATGGGATGCAAGGCTGGTTCAATATATGCAAATCAAAAAATATAATCCAGCATATAAATAGAACCAAAGAAAAAAACCACATGATTATCTCAATAGATGCAGAAAAGGCCTTTGACAAAATTCGACAACCCTTCGTGCTAAAAACTCTCAATAAATTAGGTATTGATAGGACATATCTCAAAATAATAAGAGATATCTATGACAAACCCACAGTCAATATCATACTGAATGGGCAAAAACTGGAAGCATTCCCTTTGAAAACTGGCACAAGACAGGGATGCCCTCTCTCACCACTCCAATACAAAATAGCATTGGAAGTTCTGACCAGGGCAATTAGGCAGGAGAAGGACATAAAGGTTATTCAATTAGGAAAACAGGAAGTCAAATTGTCCCTGTTTGCAGATGACATGATACTATATCTAGAAAACCCCATTGTCTCAGCCCAAAATATCCGTAAGCTGATAAGCAACTTCAGCAATGTCTCAGGATACAAAATCAACATACAAAAATCACAAGCATTCTTATACACCAAAAACAGAGAAACACACAGCCAAATCATGAGCGAACTCCTATTCATAATTGCTTCAAAGAGAATAAAATACCTAGGAACCCAACTTACAAGAGACGTGAAGGACCTCTTCAAGGAGAACTACAAACCACTGCTCAATGAAATAAAAGAGCATAAAAACAAATGGAAGAACATTCTATGCTCATGGGTAGGAAGAATCAATATTGTGAAAATTGTCATACAGTCCAGGATATTTTATAGATTCGATGCCATCCCCATCAAGCTACCAATGACTTTCTTTAGAGAATTGGAAAAAATAAGTTTAAATTCATATGGAACCAAAAAAGAGCCTGCATCACCAAGTCAATCCTTAGCCAAAACAACAAAGCTGGAGGCTTCATGCTACCTGACTTCAAACTATACTACAAGGCTACAGTAACCAAAACAGCATGTTACTGGTACAAAACGATACAGATCAATGGAACAGAAGAGAGCCCTCAGAAATAATGCCGCATATCTACAACTATCTGATCTTTGACAAACCTGAGAAAAACAAGCAATGGGGAAAGGATTCCCTATTTAATAAATAGCGCTGGGAAAACTGGCTAGCCCTGTGTAGAAAGCTGAAACTGGATCCCTTCCTTACACCTTATACAAAAATTAATTCAAGATGGATTAAAGACTTAAGTGTTATATCTAAAACCATAAAAACCCCCCAAAGAAATCCTAGGCATTACCAGTCAGAACATAGGCATGAGCAAGGACTTCATGTCTAAAACACCAAAAGCAGTGGCAATAAAAGCTATAATTGACAAATGGGATCTAATTAAACTAAGCAGCTTCTGCACAGCAAAAGAAAATACCATCAAAGTGAGCAGGCAACCTACAAAATGGGAGAAAATTTTCACAACCTACTCATCTGACAAAGGGCTAATATCCAGAATCTACAATGAACTCAAACAAATTTACAAGAAAAAAACAAATAACCACATCAAAAAGTGAGTGAAGGACATGAACAGACACTTCTCAAAAGAAGACATTTATGCCACCAAAAAACACATGAAAAAATGCCCATCATCACTGCCCATCAAAGAAATGCAAATCAAAACCACAATGAGATACCATCTCACAACAGTTAGAATGACAATCATTAAAAAGTCAGGAAACAACAGGTGCTGGAAAGGATGAGGAGAAATAGGAAGACTTTTACCCTGTTGGAGGGACTGTAAACTACTTCAACCATTGTGGAAGTCAGTGTGGTGATTCCTCAGGAATCTAGAACTAGAAATACCATTTGATCTAGCCGTCCCATTACTGGTTATATACCCAAAGGATTATAAATCAAGCTACTATAAAGACACATGCACACATATGTTTATTGCGGCACTATTCACACTAGCAAAGACTTAGAACCAACACAAATTCCCAATAACATTAGACTGGATTAAGAAAATGTGGCATATATACACCATGGAAAACTATGCAGCCATAAAAAATGATGATTTCCTGTCCTTTGTAGGGACATGGATGAAATTGGAAATCATCATTCTCAGTAAACTATCGCAAGGACAAAAAACCAAACACCACATATTCTCACTCATAGGTGGAAATTGAACAATGAGAACACATGGACACAGAAAGGGGAACATCACACACTGGGGACCATTGTGGGGTGGGGGTAGGGGGGAGGGATTGCATTAGGAGATGTACCTAATGCTAAATTATGAGTTAATGGGTACAACACACCAGCACGGCACACGTATACATATGTAACTAACCTGCAAATTGTGCACACGTACCCTAAAACTTAAAATATAATAATAACAAAATGAAAAAAGAAAAATATTTACGGGTTTTGTTTATGTGTTTGTTTGTTTGTTTTTTAACATTCTGAAGCCATCCCTTTTCAATATACCATGTAAACTAAATGATGGTAAAACACTACATGTTTATCTCAATTGTTACAGAAAATACCTAAAGTTAGTCAACATATTTAACAATAACAACATCCAATATACTGTGCTTCAAATTTCTTTCACATGATAAAATGTCTTCATGCAAAACCTGTAACAATCAGCATCTGAATTGTTGGGAACAAAATCTTTAAGTTGAGGAGCACAGCACTGATGCTCACTTTCATCATTGTATTTGATACAGTAGTAGATGTTCCATCCAAAATAATTGGAAAAGAAAAATATATGTGAAGTTATTCATATGTGGAAAAATAAAAGTAAAACTATCTACTCATGGATCTCATGATCTCATATACAGAAAATCATAAGAAAACAAGAAGTAATAAAATCTAGTAAACAAATTAAGCAAACATACAGTATAAAATATCAATACACTAAAATTTATTTCTGTACACTAGAAATAAACCATATGAAACTGAATTTAACACAATAATTTTATTTGTAAAAAAATGCTCACCATCACTGGCCATCAGAGAAATGCAAATCAAAACCACAATGAGATACCATCTCACACCAGTTAGAATGGCAATCATTAAAAAGTCAGGAAACAACAGGTGCTGGAGAGGATGTGGAGAAATAGGAACACTTTTACACTGTTGGTGGGACTGTAAACTAGTTCAACCCTTGTGGAAGTCAGTGTGGCGATTCCTCAGGGATCTAGAACTAGAAATTCCATTCGACCCAGCCATCCCATTACTGGGTATATACCCAAAGGACTATAAATCATGCTGCTATAAAGACACTTGCACACATATGTTTATTGTGGCATTATTCACAATAGCAAAGACTTGGAACCAACCCAAATGTCCAACAATGATAGACTGGATTAAGAAAATGTGGCACATATACACCATGGAATACTATGCAGCCATAAAAAATGATGAGTTCACGTCCTTTGTAGGGACATGGATGAAACTGGAAATCATCATTCTCAGTAAACTATTGCAAGAACAAAAAACCAAACACCGCATATTCTCACTCATAGGTGGGAATTGAACAATGAGAACACATGGACACAGGAAGGGGAACATCACACTCTGGGGACTATTGTGGGGTGGGGGGAGGGGGGAGGGATAGCATTGGGCAATATACCTAATGCTAGATGACAAGTTGGTGGGTGCAGCGCACCAGCATGGCACTTGTATACATATGTAACTTACCTGCACTTTGCGCACATGTACCATAAAACCTAAAGTATAATAATAATAATAATAATAATAAAAGAAAAAAAAAAAGAATCAAAAAAAAAAAAAAAAAGCAACAAGCTCTGCGTCATCCAGCTTCCCTGGAATGCACAGGATCATGCAGCTAATTGTGAAGGACGACCTTGGAGTGGAGTCTCTACTGCTATATTGGGACCTGTACTGCACTGTCTGGGGGACTAACTCAAATTCTGGGGGAATCGAAGCAGAAACACTTAAGTACATAATGGATGAAGAGTAGAAAATCTACAGTGGTTTTGAAAGCCCTAATGCCACAGTGTCAAATGGATGTCTTCAGAGTCATAAATTTATGGTAAAGAGAACATGAGTGAACATCAGCAACAATGAAAGTCATGTTGAGTGGCTCAGGTCATTTTGCTGAGAAGAAAAGCACTGAGGTTAATTTGGAGTTATCCCTTCACAAGTGCTGCCAAAAGCATGGACATATTTTACCTAATTGTTTCACTACACCTACAGCTGCACAGAAATTCCTAATTCCCATTTCACCTGAAACTGCCATAGAACAGTTGATGGCTGTAAACTTTCAAGATTCTATATAAATACAATTGATTGATAGGATAACATAATTTATAATAAACTTAATTTTTTTCAGTGTTTAAGATCTGTAGTTCAGTTAGTATTTTTTATAGATAGCACATTCTCTGTATGCAAGGTAACTATAAAATTAATTGCAAAGAAGATTCTCTTCTGTGTTTTGCATAACAGAGTTGAAATTCTTTTGCATTGTGAAAAATCTAAAGACATTTTCACAAACAGAGAAATAAACAAACATGCCAATTCATAGTTGATTTTACCTTATCCTTTGAATGTGACTTTAAAATGACTTATGTTGACACAGAAAATGATGAAAATTAGGCATAAATAAAAATTGCATTATATACATGTTCATAACTTAGCCTAAAGATTGATTTTTATCTAACTCTAACATAAACATTTTATTAATGCCTATAACTCAGCATTTTTTGAGGCCAAGGCCTGCAGATCACTTGAGTCCAGACATTTGAGACATGTCCAGGCAACATGGCAAAACTTTGTCTCTACCAAAAAATACAGAAAGTTTGCCAGAGGTGATAGCTGAGTCTAAGGTGGAGGATCAGTTGATCTTGGCAGTTAGGAGTTGCAGTGAGCCATGATGGCAATTCTGTACTCCAGGCTGAGAAAAAGAATGAGACCATGTCTCAAAAAAAAAAAAAAAAAAAGAAGAAGAAGAAAAGGAAAGGAATAAGTTGAAAATTTTATGTCCTGTGATAAACTCAGTATTGTTTAATATTGTCTTTTCATTTTGTTTACTGCTACAATTTAAGAACTTTACTTAAAAACAATTTTGGGATTGTCTTTCCATTTTGTTTACTGCTACAATTTAAGAAATTTACTTAAAAACAATTTTGGGAGGTTACTAGGTACAATATTTGAGGAAGCAACAGAAGTATACCCAGATGGTCAACGAGTCAAGTATATGACTTACAAGGAAAGCATCCCTGACAACTTTAAAAACAGAATGAATAAAAAATCTGGCAAGGCGTGGTGGCTTAGGTTTTTTAGTGTTTGATTTTTTTTTTTTATTATTTAAGAAATCTCTTTTTTCTGTTAGTCTAATTATAATGTATAACAATTTAATAGGTTACACTTTTGTAAATAGAAGTGAAACACTTGTAAAAAAAATTAACTCTCACTTCCCCCCACCCACCACAGTCATCTGAATGGACCCCTCCTTTTGACCAAGGGCATTCTGAAAGTGGTTCAGTTCCTGACAAGAAAGAGGGACACACATGATTCATTCCACGCTCCTCCCTTTTGAACTTTAGAAAAAGTTGACCATCATTAACAGCAACACATACCTTAAGTCTGATAAGGAATATTTACCTTTATTCTCTCAAGCCTGCTACATGGAGTCTTCATCATCATGATAAAACTTTGGAACTTTGGTCTCTACAGCACTTACTATTCATTGTAACCCAATCATTCCCATCTGTTGATTTTAGTATTTTAGGTAATAACTTAACTCTTTCAGACAACTGCCAATGAAAACATATTTAAATCTACCTGTAACTTGAAAGTGCAGCCCCACACCATCGCTATTTCGAAGTGTCCCATCCTTTCTCGACCAAACCAACGTACTTCTTACATATGTTTGATTGATGTCTCCTGTCTCCCTAAAATGCATAAATATAGGCTGTGTACACATCACCTGGGGCACGTGTTCTCAGGATTTCCTGAGTAGGGTTGTGTCATGAACCATTTGTCACTCATATTTGGCTCAGAATTCTTCAATTAATTTATGGTACAGTATCAAAATTTGATATTGTTAGTACATCTCACCTACTGTAGGATTTCAATCTTCATAAAGTGGACATTTTCATCAACATTAGAAATCTACTCTCAACTGAACTATGACTGTCTCAGGAAAAGAAAAAATGTTGCTAACCATTCATATATCACATATTTAAACTTAAATAATACTTCAAGTTCTCATATACCTACTTTAAAATTTTTCTATATTGTTTGAACTACTTTAGTTCTCTAAGAAAAATGAGTCATTAAAGCATGAAAAAAAGTGTTGTTGGAGGTTGTGATTTCTCCCCTGTCCTCAGCCAGTCATAGTGGTTCCACTCAGCACCTCTCCTTTCTCTGTACCAGAATCTCCCCCAGAAACAAGCTCAGATGATCTGCAAACCACAATTTGGTAGCTGTGACAATGTGTGGTCACTGACTCACTCAAGGGACACTTTCGTATAGTCAGAATTGGAGGCTAGGGCTGGGAATTAAGGCTCAGGGCAGTGCCCCTCCTTAGTTCTGGGTGCTGCAGACCAGGTGTGTTTTCCTCACCTGGCCCCCGGATGTATGAATTCTATGTCCTCTTCTGGGAAGGTCCTGAGGAGACGTCTGTGTTGTCACCTGGTCATAGCACCAGAATTCTTGTAGCAACGGCCACTCCTGGACATGTCCAGAAGAGAAAGAGGCTTCATCTTCATGGTGGACGCGACCCCGGGTGTGCCAAAGTCGCGACCACTCGGGCGGGTCCTGAGATGTAGTAGGCTTAGTCTTCACCATGAACGTGCCACCGGTGTCCCCAGGTACCCTGCAACCACGGCCTGTCTCTGGTGTGTCCTGAGGAGAAGGAAGCACTGTCCGAGGCACTGTGAGGACCCCCTGCTCCTCAGAAATTTCGTTTGGGGGCTCTGTGGGCTCAGTGCGTAGGCTCTGTCCACCCTCCGGTGGTAGCCCGGGAAAATCTCTGAAATTCGTGGTGGGTTAATCCAGGCGGTAATCTCAGGAAGGGAAAGTGAAATAGAGCCAACCTTCCTGTAACTGAATGGAGATAAAAAGAAGCAAAGAAGAGGGTCAATAGATAAAACTCAATTGATTTTTTGTATATCAGCAATAATGAATAGAAATCATTGGAATTTGAAATATTAAAACACCACTTAAAATACTACCCATAAAATTGAATCCATTAAGTACAAATGTAACTAAATATGCAAAATTCATTCAGTAAACAATGAGCAGTCTTTGAGAGAAATCAAAAGAAATGTTAGTAAATGCAGAGAGGCCTGGCATGTTGGCAGATGCCTGTAATCCCAGCACTTTGGGAGGCTGCCACAGGCAGATCACTTGAGCCTAAGAGTTGGAGACCAGCCTGGGGAACAGGGTGAAATCCATCTCTACCAAAAATACAATGCCTGTAGTCCCAGCTACTTGAGTCATTGAAGTGGGAGAATCTCAGTGAGTTGAGATAGCAGCACTGCACTCCAACATGGGTGACACAACTCTTTTTCAATCAATCAATCAATCAGTAAACAGATGTTTCTCATTCTGGAGAAGTACATTTATGATTATGGCAGCCCTGTCCCAATCAAATTCCAGGTAAATATATCAAAAAACTCTTCGTAGATGTAGAATAGATGAAATAAGACTGAAGAAAAACAAAGCTAAAGGACTTACACATCTGGACAGGAATACTTACACTAATGCTAACGTAATAAAGAAGAATGTGGTATTCATAATTTAATAGACAAGCAGATAAGTGGAAGAGAATAAATAGCCCCAAAAGTGTCCCAAGTCAACTGATTTTGTCAAAAACGCAAAGCATATTCTTTGGAAGAGATAAAGCTATTTCACAAGTGGCAAGAAAACTGCTGGAAACTGTATGGAAACAAATGAACATAGACAAAAATTTTACAGTTAAAAAATTAGTCAAAAGTACCCATACATTGAATTTTTTCAACACAAAGTTGTAATTAGAAAATATCTTCATGGGTGTGGGTTTGGTAATGAGTTATTAGCAAGTCCATGAAAGAAAAAGAATGGATAATATGAAATTTATTGGAAGTTGAAATGTCTACTCTGTAAAACACTCTGTTACCATTGGGCATGGCAGTTCAAGCCTGTAATCTCAGCACCTTCGAAGGTCAAAGCGGACAGATCACCTGAGGACAGGAGTTCCAGATCAGCATCGTATACATGGTGAAATCACGTCTGCACTAAAAATACAAAAATTTAACTGGGATTTCTGGTGTGCGCCGGTAATCGTAGCTGCTCAGGAGTCTGAGCAAGGAGAATCCTTTGAACTTAGGAGGTGGGGATTGCAGTGAGGCTAGATCGGGTCATTGCACTACAGCCTTGGTGACAAAATGAGACGCCACCTAAAAAAAAAAATCCGGTAAAGAGAACCAAAAAGCCAGCCACAGATAGAAAAATTTAGCAAACTCATCTGAAAAGTGACTTGAATGTACAATATATGAGGAAACCCTAAAAGTCAAAAAGATAAGCAACCCAATTCCAAGGTAAAAACCTGAGTAGATACCTCACTAAGGAAGATACAGAGATGGAAAACAGGCAGGCACACCAAACACTGCTTGCGGAAAGCCTGCTATTTCTGCTGAAGGCTGAGACTCCAAGTTATCCATGGGGAGCAGCAGTGGCTCCAAAGGCCGCTCCCACCTACCCCACTTCCGCCCTTCCTCCAGGGTCCAAGAGTCCCCAAGGAACGGGGCATGCTCTCCCAGAAAGAGCCTGAAGTTGGATATTTTGTTTCTCCGCTTTCCTTAAAGCTCTGGAGGCTGCTAAGTATCCTTAGGTTGGAAGTTTCATTTTTATCATAAGCACCTTGCAGCACTGACAAGCATTAGGAGAGTTGGTTTTTAATCTACACTTGTCTTCATAAAGAGATAAAACAATTGGCTCCAACTGCTTTTTAGTAAATTCTTTTAAAATGTTTGGTACAATATATTTTTATTTTGCTTTCCTGGAGACACAAAGCAGAGACAAATTATTAAGTAAAAACCAAATAGGGAGTAATCATAAATTCATGGATTCTATTTAGTCCATCATTTAACCTGACTTTCTTTTTTATTACAGTTTAACTTCTAGGATACATGTGCAGATCAGGCAGATTTGTTACATTGGTGTACATGTGACACGGTGGTTTGCTGCACCCATCAACCCATCATCTAAGTTTTAAGTCCTGCATGCATTGGGTATTTGTCCTAATGATCTCCTTCCACTTACCCCCTACTCCCTGAGAGGCCCCATTGTGTCCTCATTGTTCCATTCCCATTTATGAGTGAGAACAGGTTGTGTTTGCTTTTCTGTTCCTGTGTTAGCTTGCTGAGAATGATTGTTTCCAGCTTCATTCATGTCCCTGAAAAGGACACGAACTTACTCATGACTGCACAGTATCCCATGGTATATATGTTCCACATTTTCTTTATCCAGTCCATAATTGATGGGCATTTGGGTTTGTTCCATGTCTTTTTTGGGTCTGAATAGTGCTGCAATAAACATACGTGTGCATGTTTCCTTATGTAGAATGATTTAAAATCCTCTGGCGGTATACCACATAATGGGATTTCTGGGTCAAATGGTATTTCTGGTTATAGATCATTGAAGAATTGCCACACTGTCTTCCCCAATGATTGAACTAATTTACACTCCCACCCAGCAGTATAGAGCATTCCTTTTTCTCCACATCTTCACCAGCATCTGTTGTTTCCTGACTTTTTAATGGTCACCATTCTGACTGGTGTGAGATGGTATCTCATTGTGCTTTTGATGTGCATTTCTCTAATGACCAGTGATGTTGAACTTTTTTTATACGTGTTTGTTGGCTGATTAAATGTCTTCTTTTCAGAATTGTTTCTTCATATCCTTTGCCCACTTTTTGATGGGTTTTTTTATTTTGTTGTATATTTTTAAAAATTTCTTGTAGGTTTTGAATAGCAGACCTGTTTCAGATAGATAGGTTGAAAAAATGTTCTCACATTTTGTATGTCACCTGTTCACTCTGATGATATTTTCTTTTGCTGTGAAGAAGCTGTTTAGATTAATTACATCCCATTTGTCAATTTTGGATTGTGTTGCAATTTTTTTTTGGTCTTTTTGTCATGAAGGCTTTGCCCATGCCTATACCCTGAATGGTATTGTCTTGATTTTCTTCTAGGATGTTTAGGGTTTTAGGTTTTACGTTTAAGTCTGTTAATTCATCTTGAGTTAATTATGTGGTGTGAGAAAGGGATCTAGTTTCAGGTTTCTGCATATGCTAAGCCAGTTTTCGCATATCAGGGAATTCTTCCCCAGTTGCTTGTTTTTGTCAAGCTTGTCAAAGATCAGATCATTGTAGATGTGTGAATTACTTTAAGCAGTATGGTCATTTTCATGATATTTATTCTTATCCATGAACATGATATTTTTTTTTCCAAATTTTGTTGTCCTCTCTTATTTCTTTGGACAGTGGTTTGTAGTTCTCCATAAAGAAGTCCTTCATGTTCCTTGTAATTTTTATTCTTAGTTATTTTATTTTCTTTGGAGCAATTATGAATTTGAGTTCATTCACGATTTGAGTCTCTATTTGTCAATTATTCATTTATAGAAATGCTTGTGATTTTTGCACATTGATTTTGTAGCCTGAGATTGCTGAAGTTGCTTATAAGCTTAAGCAAACTCATACAAAAGACAAGTCCCTTGTCTACTGTTAAGGAGTTTTAGAGGTGAAATAATGGAGTATTCTAAATATACAACTATGCCCTCTAAAAACAGGGTAAATTTGACTTATTTTATTTTTATCTGAATGTCCTTTATTTGTTTCTCTTCCCAATTGCCCTGGGCAGAACTTTCAATCTGATGTTGAATAGGAGTAGTGAGAGAAGCCATCCTTGTCTTGTGCCTTGTGTTTTGTGTTTTCAAAGGAAATATTTCCAGCTTTTGCCCATTCAGTATAATATTGCCTATGGGTTTGTCACAAATAGTTCTCTTTAGTTTCTGATACATTCCATCAATACCTAGTATATTGAGTGTTTTTAGTAGGAAGGGATATTGAATTTTACAAAGGTCTTTTCTGCATCAATAGAGAAAATTATGTGGTTTTTGTCATTGGTTCTTTTTATGTGAGGAATTACTTTTGTTAATTTGTGTATGTTGAAACCAGCCTTGCTGGTTGGAGCTGATCTGATTGTGATGGATAAGCTATTTGATGTGTTGCTGGATTCAGTTTGCCAGTATTTTATTGTGAATATTCACATTGATGTTCATAGGGGATATTTGCCTTTATTTTTTTTTTTGTCTCTGACAGGTTTTGGTATTAAGATGATGCTGGCCTCATAAAATTAGTTCAAGAAGAGTCCCTCTTTTTATATTGTTTGGAATAGTTTCAGAAGTAAATGGCACTAGCTTTTCTTTGTACTTCTGGTAGAAGTCGGCTGTGAATCTGTCTACTCTGGACATTTTTTGGTTGGTAGGCTATTAAGTACTGCCTCAACTTTAGTATCTGTTGGTCTCTTCAGGGATTCTAATTTTTCCTGGTTTAGTCTTGTAGAATAGTGTGTGTCCAGGAGTTTATTTATTTCTTCTAGATTTTTTGCTTTATTTACATAGAGGTGTTTACAGTATTCTCTGATGGTAGTTTGCATTTATGCGGGATCAGTGGTTACATCCCCATTATCCTTTTTTACTATGTCTAATTTATTCTTCTCCTTTTATTCTTTATTAGTCTGGCTAGCAGTGTATCTTTTTTGTTAATTTCTACAAAATAAAACAAAAAATGCTCCTGGATTCATGAATTTTTTGAAGGATTTTCCTGTCTCTGTCACCTTCAGTTATGTTCTGAACTCAGATATATCTTTTTTTGTCTCAGCTTTTGGATTTGTTTGTTCTTGTTTCTTCAGCTCTTTTTCTCTCTTTCTTCTTCTTTTTTTTTTTTTTTTTTTTGAGAAGGTGTCTTGCTCTGCCACACACACTGGAGTGGAGTCGTGCTACCTCAGCTCACTGTGGCTTTTATCTTTTGGGTTCAAGAAATTATCTCAACTCAGCTTACCGAGAATCCTAGATTACAGGTGTGTGCCCCCAAGCCGGGCTAATTTTTTTTTGTTGTTGTTGTTGTATTTTCTGTGGACATGGAGTTTCACAACGTTGGTTGACTAAGCTGGTCTTGAACTCTTGAGCTCAGGTCACCTGCCTGGCACAACTTCCCAACGTGCTGAAATATCAGGCATGAGCCACTATGTCTGTCCCTCTAGTTTTTTTCATTGTGATTTTAGGGTGTTGATTTTAGATCTTTCCCACTTTTGATGTGGGCATTTAGTGCTATAAATTTCTCTCTTAACGCTGTTTTAACTGTGTTCTAGAGATTGTAGTAGGTTGTGTCTTGTTCTCATTGATTTCAACAACTTCTTTCTTTCTTTCTTAATTTTGTTATTTACCCAGTGGTCAATCAGAAGCAGGTTTTCCAGTTCCCGTGTAATTGTGCAGTTTTGAAAAAGTTTCTTTATCTGAGTTCTAATTTTATTCCACTCTGGTGTGAGAGACAGTTTATTTTGATTTCCGTTCTTTTGCATTTGCTGAGGAGTGTTTTACCTCCAATTATGTGGTCAATTTTACAATAAGTGCTATGTGGTGATGAGAAGAAGGTGTATTCTGTTGATTTGGAGTGGGGACTTCTGTAGATGTCTGTTAGCTCTGCTTGATCAAGGCTGAGTTCCCTTCCTGAGTATTCTTGTTAAAATTCTGTCTCATTTATCTGTGTAATATTGATAGTGGGGTGTTGAAGTCTCCTGTTAGAATTGTGCATGAGTCTAAGTCTGTGTAAGTCCCTAAGAACTTGCTTTTTAATCTAAGTGCTCCTGTATTAGGTTCATATATATTTAGGATCGTTAGCTCTGCTTTTTGCATTGATTCCTTTACCATTATGCAATTCCCTTCTTTGTCTTTTATGATCTATGTTGGCTTGAAGTTTGTCTTAGGATAGACTACAATTTCAACTCCTGCATTTTTTTTTTTTTAACTTTCCATTTGCTTGGTAAATATTCCTCCATCCCTTTATTTTGAGCCAATGTGTGTCTTCACCCATGAGATGCTTCTCCTGAATATAGCACAATGAAGAGTCTTGATTCTTTATCCAATTTGCCAGTCTTGGTACTCTAATTGGCAAATTTATTTCATTTACATTTAAGGTTAATATTCTTATGTGTCAATTTGACCCTGGCATGGCAATGGTATCTGGTTGTTTTGCACATTAGTTGATACACTTACTTCATAGTGTTGTTGTTCTTTATATTTTGCTATTTTTTTCAATGGTGAGTACCAGTTTTCTTTTTTTTTTTTTTTGTTTTTTTTGTTTTTTGAGACAGAGTCTCACTCTGTTGGCCAGGCTGGAGTGCAGTGGCATGATCTCGGCTCAGTGCAAGCTCCACCTCCTGTGCTCCTAACATTGTGCCTCAGCCTCCTGAGTCTGAGTAGCTGGGACTACAGGCACCCACCAACATGGCCGGCAATTTTTTTGTATTTTTAGTAGTGATGGGGTTTCACTGTGTTAGCCAGGATGGTCTCCATCTCCTGACCTCATGATCCGCCCACCTCTGCCTCCCAAAGTGCTGGGATTACAGGCATGAGCCACTGCACCAGGTGAGTACCAGTATTTTCTTTCAGTATTTAGTGCTTTCTTCAGGAGCTCTTCGAAGGCAGACATGGTGGTGACAAAACCATATACATTTTGCTGTCTGTAACAATTTTATTTTTCTTTTCTTATAAAGCTTAGTTTCACTCAATATAAAATTATAGGTTGAAATTGCTTTTTTTAAATGGTTGTTTTATATTGTATTCCACTCTCTTTTGGCTTGTAGGGTTTCTGCAGAGAGATCCTCTGTTAGTCTGATGGATTTATCTTTGCAGGTAACCTGACCTGTCTCTCTGGCTGTCCTTAACGTTTTTCTTTTGTTCAACCTTGGAGAATCTGACAGTTATTTGTCTATTGCTGTTCTTGAGGATTATGTTAGTGGTGTTATCCATGTTTCCTGAACTTGAATGTTGACCTGTCTTGTTCCATTTGTGAAGTTCTCCTGGATAATGTCTTAAAGTGTGTTTTCAAACTTGGTTCCATTTTTACCCATCACTTTCAGGTACACCAATCAATTATAGGTTTGGTCTTTTGACATAGTCCCATATTTCTTGGAGCCTTTGTTTGTTGCTTTTCTTTCATTTTTCTCTAATCTTGTCTTCATGCTTTATTTCATCAAGTTGATCTTGAATCTCTGATACTGTTTTTTCCTCTTCATTGATTCAGCTATTAATACTTGTTTTTGCTTCACAATGTTTCTTGCACTGTGTTTTTCAGCACTATGAGGTCACATATGTTCTTCTCTTAACTGGTTATTTTAGTTAGCAGCTCCTGTAACGTTTTATCAAGGTTCTTACCTTCCTTGCATTGGTTTAGAACATACTCCTTTAGCTCAAAGAATTTTATTATTACTGATTTTCTGAAACCTACTTCTGCCAACTCATCAACCTCATTCTCCATCCACTTTTGTGCCCTTGCTGGAGAGGAGTTGCAATCATTTGAAGGAGAAGAGTCATTCTAGTTTTTTGAATTTTCAGCTCTTTTGTGCCGGCTATTCCTCATTTTTCATGGATTTATCTACATATGGTCCTTGATCCTGAATGTCTTTGGATTGGGATTTTGTGTGAGTGTCCTTTTTGTTAATGTTGATGTTGATGTTACTGTTTCCTGCTGGTTAGTTTTTCTTCTAACAGTCAGGCCTCTCTTCTGCAGGTCTGCTGCAGTTTACTGGTCTACTTTAGCTGCTGTTTGCCTGGGTATCACCATATGAAGTTGCACAACAGCAATGATTGGAAGATTTGTCCCAGAGTGATACCTGGCTGGTACCAGCCACAGCTCTTCTATATGAAGTGTCTGTTGACCCCTGCTGGAAGGGGTCTCCTAGTCAGGAAGCACATTGGTCAGGGACACACTTGAAAAGCCAACCTGTCCCTCAGCAGAGCTTGAGCACTGTCCTGGGAGATACACTGCTCTCTTCAGAGCAAGCAGGCAAGAATATTTAAGTCTGCTAAAGTTGCACTCACAGCCATCCCTTTTTCCACGTGTTCTGTCCCAGGGAGATGGGAGTTTTATATATAAGCCCCTGACTCAGACTGCTGCATTTCTTTCAGAGATGCCCTATCCAGTTAGGAGGAACCTAGAGAGCGAATGTGGCCACAGCTGCTTTGCACGCTTCTGTGAGTTCCTTGCAGTCCAAACTTCCTGGCAGTTTTCTTAACACTCTGAGAGGAAATCCTTATGCTCAGGTCTCAGTAATGGTGGTTGACCCTCTCCCAACCAAGCTTGATCATTCTAGATTGACTTCAGGCTTCTATGTGGGTAGTGAGAACTTGAAGTCAGAGGATCTCAGCTTGCTGTTGTCCATGGGAGTGGGGCCTGCTCAGTGAGACCACTTAGCTCCCTGGCTTCAGCCGCTTTCCAGGGGGGTGAATGGTTCTGTGTCACTGGTGTTCCAGGTGCCACTGGGGTATAAAAATTATTTTGCAGCTAGCTCAGCATTTGTGAAAGCAGTCACCTAGTTGTGTGCTTGAAAACTCAGGTCTCTGGTTATGCAGGCACACTAGGGAATCTCCTGTTCTGTGCATTGTTAAAACCATTCAAAACTGCAGGTTATGGTCTTGATAGCACAGCCCCTGATGGCTTTCCTTGGTTAAGGGAGTAAGTTTTCAGCTTCTTGCACTTCTTGAGTGAGGTAACACTCACCGTACTTCTGCTTGCCTTTTGTGGCTGGAACTCAATATCTAACCACTTCCAGTGAGAGGAACCAGGTAACTTAGCTAGAAATGCAGAAATCACCTGTCTTTTGTGTTCATCTCGCTTGGAGCTGCAGAACAGAGTTGTTACTTTTCAACCATATTGCCAGATGTCCACAAGCTTTTCCCCTTATTTATAGTGTGCACTGTTGAAATTACCAGAAGTTTCACTTGTAATGTCTCAAAGCAAAAGGCAAAAGAACAGTGAGAAATGATTTAATAAATTGATCCCTGTCTTTCAATGTCAATCAAAAGGAGTGCCATGTTGCAAAAGGTGAAGGAAAATGAACAATCCAAAACATGTGATTTCACATTTTGGTTCACTTTTGAAAAAGCAGATTTAAGAAGGTAAACCTCCAGGTTTCTAATCTGTATCAAGTATTAAGCATTGCAAAGTATGTACAGAAATTGAAATCAATTATTTCTTCAATTTTGACAGAAATAAATTTGTACTCTAGAAACTCCTGTTGTTGCTTTGATATCTGTGGGGATTCAGTCAAGATGTTGGGAAAATTAGCAGATGCAAACTTTTTTGCTAGGCTAGGGGGTTGGCATAAGCTCCAGGAATTAACTTGGCTGAAAATGGCCTTTTCCCTTTCGTCAAGTAAGTTAGAGTAGAAACAAATGAATGTGGGTGTTTATCTAACTAGCTTACTTGCTCATGTGGTCCCAAGTTTAATCTTTGACTTAGTACAGTGCTAAATTGCCTTCTAATTGGGAAGTCCACACTGTCAATTACCCTTTAGTGGTGTCAACTTGAGCCTTGGTCAATTAGTCTTTACTGAATTAATGTGAGTCTCACTAGCTGGTTGGGGCCACAGTCAAAGCTCTGCAGTGAGCACAGACCACACCACTGCACTCCAGCCTGGGCCACAGAGCAAGACTCTGTTTCAGAAAAATAAAAAGCTCCTACTCACTCTAGGAAAGAAGGGTCTTCCTTTGTTCCACATGGAACTATTTCAGGACCAGGTCTCAGGAAGCCTTTATTGTATGCGTTAAAAGAAATGTAACATAAAATTTACCAATCTAAATATTTGTACATGTACAGGTAAGTGGCATTAAGTATGCTTATGTTATTGTTCAACCATCACCGCCATTTCACATTCCCACCATCAATGCACAAGGGTACCATTTTCTGCAGAAACTCTCCAACTCTCCCTTTTTCAAAAAAAAAAAAAAAAGAAATTCTAGTGGGTATAAGGTGGTAATCCCTCTCCTGTCCCACTCATGCCTGTTTAAATATCCGTAGCAGACCCACTGGCCATTTCCAGCTCCAGGTCACTTTTTCTATGCTGCCTATCCAGACGCCCAGTGATCAGTGATGTCTCCTCAGGGTTTAGAAGGTCTTCTGCATTTTGCTCTATTATAATTCAGACCTCAGCGTATGATATCCATGCATTGTTCCACGTAAATAAAGGGAAATTAACATTTTCTGAGCACCACCACATGCAGGTGACTTGCTCAAGTGAACTCAAAGTAACTCTGCCAGATATGGTTCATCCCACATGTAGAGAAAAAAGTCAGGATCAGGTGATTGAGTGACTCACTTTCAATCACACAGCTTCCAAGGAACTCCAGGTCCAGCCCCTGGCCAGGTCTCCCGTTGTCATTTAGAAAATGTTTGTGAGTCACTTGAACATATGTCCAGGCAACACCCAGTCTTCTTTCTATCAACCAAGGTGAGCTCCAGGGACAATGGGTGACAAGACACAGCCAGTCATCTTTCTTCCATTCAGAGGCACTGCAGGTACTTGAAACTCATCAGGAACAGTCTCTTATCCCAAAACCCTCTCATACATAGGATGTTTCGAGGGCAATGTGTTACACATGGGTCACAGAAGGCAAACTTTAGTGAGGGAATCAAAACCAGCACATGGAGAAGGAGCTGGTGATTCCAATTGTAAAGGAAGTGTGGTATGCTAAGAAGTTATTGCCCTGGAGGGTGAAAGAAACAAGAGGTTAGTATGACTAAATCAGATGGAGCAAGACGGAAAGTAGGGAATGGACCAGACACTTAGCATAAGGGCCAGTGGTTCCTTAGCAAGGTCGATGAAGATCTACCATGACATGATGTGGCCACTGCCCTCCTAGGAATGAACGATGAGAAATGAAGGCAAGTTTACAGGCTACATACATAAATAAATATTCACAACATCCTTATATGCAATGTTCCCAAACCAGGGGCCCCCCAAATGCCCACACACAGAATAAGGGTGAACAGGCTGTGGCACATCCACACCAGGGCATGTGGGTCAGCATGAAAAGGAATGGACTGTTGATGCAATCAGAACAGAGTGACTCTGAAAGTGGTTCTGCTGAATAAAAGAAGCCAGATCAGAACGATGCACAAAGACCCAAATACATACTGTATTTACATGTAATTCTATAAAATACCCGCGAAATTTTAGTGAAAGAAGCAGATCTGTGGTCCTAGATAGGCCAAGGAGAGATCGTTATCACCGGGAGGAAAGTACGTTTTCATCACCTTCATCGCACTTCTGGCCTTACAGTGAATGAAATACTCACATGGAGAAAATCATCGGTTCTTCTGTCTGCACATGTGCAGTTTACCATATGCCAATCACACTTCAACGAAGCTGTTTTTAAATAAGGAATCACTATCTGCAGCTTAGAATATGGATGGGCAGGAGGCCTGAGAAGGCAAGATTCTTTTCTTTTCCTAATCTATGAGGTTGTACAATGAGAATTAAGTTGGTCCTGAGCTCAGACACAGAACAGGCCTGAGGGAAAGCCTCACACAGTCCTTCCTTCTGCACAGAAGAGTGACCATCTAACACAGTACCAAGCTGTCCCTGAGGACCTTTATAGGTCAAAGTGACCTCCTGTCCTCATGTCTATTTTCTGGTATTTCCTCTTTCCTGCAGAAGCTTGCCTGCCCTCTGATGTAGAGCGAATAATGTTCAAGTTCTAATACGAACATTCTGGTTCCATCACAGTAGAGAAATGGGTTGCCTTCTCTCTCTTCAAGACAAAGAAAAGTGAAAAACCATGAGCACAATGTCCACAGTTGTGCAGTCAGGTTGCAAGTGGAGGAAGAGCATCGCCGTGCCAAAGCAGCAGCAGGACAACCGAAGGTGAAGATTTCTGCAGAGGAAACAAGGAAGCTTAGGGATTCCCAGAGGAAATCATCCTTCCCATGTGTATACCCCTGGTTTGAAGCCCAGTTCCTATTGTCTCAATGTGAAATGAGCCTGTCACCATCCCCATTTCAGCCTTATTACTAATTGCACAGGCAAACATAAGTGTTCAACAGTTTTAAAAAATGCAAAAAAAAAAAAAAAAAAACCAGGACAAATATGATCAAACAGACAACTCACCTCAAGAGAAATGAGTTTTTAAGTTCCTTTTTCCTTCTGGCCCCATGACCTCTGATCAAGGAAAGTTCAGAATGAATGCTCCCTATAGTCTCAAAGAAGTATAAAATATTGCATCCATAGAAAGTAACAAAATTTAGGAAGATAATAGGAAAATTCAGAGACCAGGAAAGACAGCTTGAAATTCTCTTAAAATGTGTAACTCTCAAAATTGGAAGACAGAACTTAAAAAATATTTCAAAACCACAGACAATTAAAGAAAAACACATAAGAAATGTGGTTAGCTCTCTGGCAGATGAGTCCCTGAGTTGCAGTAGTGAAATAGCATTTGACATGTAAAAACCAAGGGAGGCAGTTATGAAAGCCCTTGGAATGACAGCTCAATCCCAGGCCTAGAGAGATGTTGGTTGGGTGGGAACAGGAAAAAGGAAGGCATCCAGCAGTGACTTTTCAGATGGGAGGTTAGAAATGAGGGAAGATGTTAAGGATGTGATAAAAGGAGACAATTTAATTTTAAATAGAAAGAGAAAAGAAAAGGCAATAGAAACTCTATGAAAATAGAAACCTAAAGAAAAAATTTGTATACACCCATAGAATACCAAGACATATATGTGAATTGACAGTGCTAATATACTTCCTGCAAGAGGAAAGTCACAAGATTCTATTGTATTTGATCAACAAAATATATATCTAACTATTTATACTCTACAGTTACTTGCAACTTCAATGATAAGTAAGAAAGAAACTAAAATCAAGATATTCCTATCATTGGCTGAGGGTGGAGAAAAGGTGGGAGTCTAAGAAACTCAGTCTTCCTCTGTGGTACCTGGTTGTTAACGGGTTGTTCAGGGGACTAGGGTGAGGTGTACATGGTAGCAGCTCCTTCTGTGTAACTCTTGCCTCACCTCTGTATTTTTCAGTCATGTGCATATATTTTTATTTTCAAAATAAAATATATGAGAAATAATATGTGGTGTCAGAGACTCAAGGAAGAGTCTCCGTTCCAGCTGTACTGGTTCCAAGTCTAATTAAACACCACAGATTCCAGCAGAAAATCCTGTTTCTACCCACACTTCCACTCCCTGAAACAAGACCCAAGTAATCACCAGATGCAGCTCAAAAACTCAAGATCTGGCCAAAGCAGATCCACATGTAGGCATCACCAAGGGTATCAGTAGACACAACCACAGAGGTGTCTGCAGTATGCATCATGAAGTGCAGCCCCTAAGTGTAGACCAACTTCCCATTCTGGAAGGAAATTTCCTTAGAGGATGCCAGTGCTAGTGGCATCAGCCACCACTCAGGTACAGCCATAGAGTGGTCCAGCATGTTACTGTAAGCAGCCAGAGGGCAGAGGAAAGGAGCAGGAAAGATGAGAGGGAGAGTGGCAACCTCATGTTTGGACCCCTGCTGGTATATCTCACTACGTTGCAGTGGCCTGGGAGACACAAAGAACACCATATTTTGGTGGGAAGAGGCTCTCTCAGGTCAGAGCAGTAAGGCTTGGGAAGAAACTGAAGCCAAGCTGAGGAATATGGTTTCCTGTTTCAATTTGGCTACCTGTGGCTGTGGGTCCCATGATATCACAAATGGCAATGCCTTTTCCATTTTCTCTGTGGCTGCAAAGACTTGGGTCAGGCTCTGATTGACCTGGCACTCTTGAGGCACTTAAAGCCTATTACTTGAAACTGTTAATACGTTAACACTTTATTTACAATGACTTCAATGAAGTATTGTTCTCCAGTGTTGAAAATGGGAAAATGATTAACAAGAGCTTGATAGTTATGCAAATAAAGGATGGTTGATCCTAAAGAACAATTAGGCAGCACTTGATAATAAAGATTTCATATTTAATGAATGTGCACTGTGTCTCAATGGTACTCTTAGGCTTTTGATAACAACCCCCACTTAATCTCTGCGACAATCCCCATGGCAGGTCCTGGCACCATCCCTATTTTAGAAGTGAGAAGTCACATGAACCCGACCAGGGTCACAAACCTCGGCTGTGGAGGATCTAAATATAAGCAGGTAAAAGAGGTGCCAAGAAATATGATAATATCCAAATGGTATGTGGAAAGGAGGAGAAAAAGTGCAGATGGTGTGAAGGCCAGACAAGACATAGGCCAGCCTCAAATGTAGACCAGATCGACAGCTGGCCAGCCTGCACTTTTCTTATCTTAAAGGATCCTCCTCATCAAAGGAAGATCACAGAGTGCAGGGAGTGTGCTCAAAGAAGCACTGATATGTAGCAGAAACATGATAAAAGAGAAACAAACAAAATGCTAAAAATAAACACACCAGAAGTACGCTGGGTTTGTCTTTAGGTGACAAGCCTGCAAGTGTCTTTTCCTAAGTATGTTTTCCCCATTCTCCAAAATAGACATAAATTCAGGTGATGAGTCAGGCTGCAGGAGTAAGCGTAGGGTCAGAGGAAACTTCTCCTCAAACCTGGCCCCAGACCTTGGCTCCTGGCTGGTGGCTTCCCCTTCGCTGGGGTCTGTCCTTGTCCCAGAGACAGGGCTAGTCATCCCTACAGCCATTCCATGCCCTAGTCCCCAATAAAGAGTAGAGGGGAACTGAACAGGAGAAATGGTCTCATGGCCCATGGGATGAGAGTACCTGGCAGTCCGTGGCATTCAAATTGTCTTGTCTCCAGAAAAGTCCAAGCCCAAGTCATTGAGTGCTTTCTTGGGACTGTGGAGGCCCATTTTATTCATGGCCCTCTAAAAGAGATCAGATGGAAGAAGAAGTTTTGTGGGACTCTGAGGCCCAGCCTTCTTTCCAGAAGGTAAAGCAGGCCTGCTGGCTGGAAAATGCTGTCACCACAGGGCGAAACCAATATTATTTGTTTATCTCTTGTCCTGTCTTTGGTCCAAAACAAAAACTGATAACTACTAACTGTGGAAAAGAGAGTTTCTGGGGTGCCAGTTGAGTTGGTCTACCCTGTGTAAGAAACCCATGGGGAGCCATGGGCAGCCCCTGAGGAGAAAAGTCTCCTTATTGCCCTCATGTATTTATGCCCCGAGTGCATAAATGCTCAACAGCATTCCACATGTTGCTCAGGGAGATAACTCTCCCTTGAAGCAGTGGAGTATATCCAAACATCTTGGCTCCTTCTGAAACCAGCTCCCACCCATTTCAGTCCTGATAAGTTACAGATCTTAAGTAAGTTTGACACACAGTTTTGCTTAAGGAAATGCACAGAAACTGCCAGTGCCAAACATCTTATTGAATGGCTCAGGATTTCTCCTTCACTGATTAATCCTTTTCCTCATCCCTTCCTCCCCCTCCCAGCTGCCCTGAGAACAAAAACTTGTAAACCAATAAATTGGGTGAAATCCAGGAGCAATGGGCCTTGAGCAAGCTTTCAATGTGCTGGTCTCCTGGACACACATTTTAAATGTTTATTGTGTCTCTTTCTAATTCCTTTTTCTCCTCCAGACTCAGGGTACCCACTGGGTGTTGGGCTGGTTTCCCAAACACAAACCTGTGACATTCCAAATCTTGGTGCTTGTATTGTCTCTCAAATCAACTCAATAAGCCCTCCTCTGGTGACACAAAAGCCTTTTCTCTAGCCAAAGAACTGACCCTACCATACAGTGACCTTGAAATGCAGACAGGCAGCCACAACACTGCTTGGGCCTGTCCTGAGCCTCAGATACCTGGTTTCAATTCATTTACATTCAAGATAATCATTGATAGGTAAGTTCTTACTACTGTTATCTTGTTAGTTGTTTCTGATTGAGTCATACATCATTTTTTCCTTTCTTCCTCCCATGTCTGCTTTTAAATATTTAGCATTTAATTATTTTCAGTAGTGGTAAGCTTTGACTGCTTTGTTTTTATTGTTAGTGTTGCTGCTATAGCTTTTGATGGTCATCAAAGGCTCAGAGAAAACATCTTAGTTAATAATCAACTAGCTTAAGCTGAAAACATTTGTCACATAAAAACTCTAGACATTTACCCTCTGTTCCAATTACATTTTTGACATCACAATTTATATCTTTTAATACTGTGTATTCCTTAAAAGCCTATTATTGACAAGTCTTTTGCCGAATGATTTCAAGTTCCTCTATTTTTTTGTTTATTTTCCCTTAGTGCTTTTAGAATTTTCTTTATTTCTCAGACTTTGAGAGCTTGATTCTTTTTTTTTTGGCAACACTTTTATTTTTCCTTACACAATGATGTGTTGCTGAGGCCTAATGTTCTCACATAACCGTTGAAAACAAAAATTTGTTGTCATCTCTTTAAAGAATCGAGAATTTCATACAAAAACCCTTACATAAATTAAAAGGATGAATACATTTACAGGTGTAAATGCAAACTGCTTCCAACTCAAGGCAAGTGACAGCCCATGGTGTTCTGGGAGAAAACATCAGCTAAGAAAGGAAACGATCCTATGGCTTGGACTTTCCAACCCTGACAGACAGGCAGGTTGGAAGCAACTGTTTCAGGAGCCCTTGCCAGCCTCTAGAGAAATCCCAGAACACTCAGTCCTGACACATTAATACCCTGCACAGATAAGAGACTACTGGCCACGCAGACTCACCAAGCCACAGACTTGTCTTCCACAAGCACGTTCTTACCTCAGCAGTCATGAAGTGACCAAGCCACATGCACTAAAGTTTGAACTCAAAGATATGTACACAGTATTAAACAAATACCAAGGGGAACAGTTGACTTGAATACAAGGTCAAAACCGGCAACAAGTTCTACAATCCAGTGCTGATACCAGATAAAAACTTCAAGGACAATTTCTTTTCAAATGCTTATTCCAGTTTCATGAGGCTAGCATGAGGTGTATGCATTTGCCAAGGGCAAATTTATACTTCTGTATTAACCCATGCAGCAAATTCTACACATCTGCTCAGTTCATTTAGAAGCATTTGTGGTGGACGATGGAGGGGCCTGAATCGTCATACTCCTGCTTGCTAATACTCATCTGCTGGAAGGTGGACAGTGAGGCCAGGATGGAGCCGCCAATCCACACTGAGTACTTGTTCTCTGGGGGTGCAATGATCTTAATCTTCATGATGCTAGGAGCCAGGGCAGTGAACGCCATCTGCACCTTGTCAGCAATGCCTGGGTACATGTTGGTGCCGCCGGATAGTACCGTGTTGGTGTACAGGTCTTTGCAGATGTCCACGTCACACTTCACGATGGAGTTGAAGGTGGTCTAGTGGTTGCCGCAAGATTCCATACCCAGGAAGGAAGGTTGTAACAGCACCTCTGGACACCAGAACCGCTCATTGCCAATGGTGATGATCTGGCCAGCGAGCAGTTTGTAGCTCTTCTCCAGAGAAGTGGAGGATGTGGCAGTGGCCATCTCCTGCTTGAAGTCCAGGTAGACCTAGCACAGCTTCTCCTTGATGTCGCACATGATTTCCCGCTCAGCTGCGATGGTGAAGCTGTAGCCTCGCTCATTGAGGATCTTCATGAGTTACTCAGTCAAGTCCCAACCAGCCAGCTCCAGAAGTAGGATGGCATGGGGAAGGGAGTAGCCCTCCTAGATGGTCACTGTGTGGGTGACCCTGTCTCCGGTGTCCATGGCAAAGCCAGTGCTGTGCCCAAAGGCATAGAGGGACAGCACATCCCTGATGGCCACATACATGGCTGGGTTGTTGAAGGTCTCAAACATAATCTGAGTCATGTTCTCTCTGTTGGCCTTGGGGTTCAGGGGTTCCTTGGTCAGCAGCACTGGCTGCTTCTCTGGGGCCCCATGCAGCTCATTGTAGAAATGGTGCCAGATCTTCCCCATGTTGTCCCAATTGGTGATGATGCCATTTTCGATGGGGTACTCTAGGGTCAGGATGCTGTGCTTGCTGTGGGCTTCATTCTCACATAGATGTCCTTCTGACCCATGTCCACCATCACTCCCTGGTGTTGGGGGTGCCCCACAATGGAGGGAAACATGGCTTGGAGACCGTCGTCCCCAGCAAAGCCAGCTTTGCACACACCAGAGCCATTGTCAATGACCAGTATGGCTATATCTTTTTCTATTGCGATGGGCGGAGGAGTGGGATAGTAGAGTGGTAGAAGAACAAGGTGAGTGAGCTTGCAGTGGTGACTGAGAGTGAGTGCTTGATTCTTGTTTGTTGTGGGGTAGTTTTATGGCGTATTAATCTTTTTTGTAGTCTCTGATCTTTCTGAACCTATATATTTATATCTCTCAAATTTTTGAAAGTTGTTATTATTCATTTGAATATGCTGTATATACCTTCCATTTGCTGAACTCTTTCATGAATATTGCTAAATATTAGATTTGCTTATTCAAGAGAATTTTGTATATCTGGTAAATGTCGTTCATTCTTTTTTATTGTTTTTCTGTTTTGTTCTTTGTTCATTTCTTAATAACCTATTTTAATTTTCATTTCTTTTCTTTTTTATGTTACTTTTTTTTTTTTTTTGGACAAAGTCTCTCTGTGTTGCCCAGGCTGGAGTTCAATGGCACAACACTGACTCACTGCAATGTCTGCCTCCCAGGTTCGAGTGATTCTCCTCTCTTAACCTCCTGAATAGCTGGGATTCCAGGTGTGCACCACTATGCCCAGAGAATTTTTTGTATTCTTAGTAGTGATGGGGTTTCACCATGGTGTCCTGACTGGTCTTGAACTGCCAACCTCAACTGATCAACCAGTCTCAGCCTCTCAAAATGCTGTGATTACAGGCCTGAGCCTGCACACCTGGTCCTAACTCATTTTAGAGCTCACTGATTCTTCATTCTGTTTGTTTTCTTCTGCCATTGAAAGCCTTCTGAATTTTCCACTTCAACCAGTATATTTCTCAGTTCTGGGACTCTTTTTATTTTTAAATACTTTCAGTCCATTTTTAAAAGTTTCTCTCAGAATTGTATCAGTTCCTTTTCTGTGTTGTTTTAGAGATCTGAGTTTCCTGGAAACTGATATTTTGAATTCTTGATCCGATAACCACTGATAGCCATTCTCATTAATTAGCATTGGTCAATGGTTTATGCTTTGTCCATTTAGGGATGTTATAATTACCTGTTTGGTATTATTTCTTGTGGTTATACATATATATCTTTTTATTGAAGGACTAGTTATTTAGTTTATTGTTTTCTCTGTCTTATTTTGCATTTTGTTGTATATAATTGCTTTGGGTTTTCTTTAAGACAAAAGTATGGTGGGACATGGTTTGCTTGATTTTGGCTAGGTCAGTTCCTCTGTTTGGCAGTAGATGGTGCCTTAAGCCCAGGTTTATCTCAGCTCTAACAAACTTTGAAACACTGACAGTCTCCTGTCTGAGAGATTTTGAAGGGGATATCCTAAGCCTGTGAGAAGGCTCTCTACAGGTTTGTCATCAAGGAAATTATATGATATACCTCATACCTTATGGTAATGCTGTAGAGGTATTCAGGTTTGGCATCTCCTGTGACTGAGCTATCCAGGCTGGAGATGGTAGTCCTGTCTTGCTACTTCATCCCTCGTTGTCCCCAGGTTATTTTTCACTTTTCAGGTGCTCACAAGGCTTCCTTGGGCTAAGGCATGAATAGTTTTGCTGCCAGGAAATCCAAAGTGATGGGGAAGCTGTCCATCCACTTCAACTTTATTTTATTCAATGTAGTAACCAAGAGTCAGAGGAGTTTTTCTTTTTCTATTTTTTAACACTTGTTTGTCAGCAGACTAGAGGACTAGTGTCATGAATATAAAAGGCCAAATTTTTGCCCTCTGCCTGGTTTCTTCACTTCTCTGTCACCCTAGAAACAGCCTCATTCTCAGTTTTGAGCTCTGCGTTATTGATGGTGATAATCTCGGCACTGTATACTTGGTTTTGGTTTTTCTGTGGGTGTTCTTGGGGGGTTAGGGTTGGGGGCAATTGATGGCAGCTTCCTTTACTATGCCATATTTTTTACAAAAGTACTGTCCTCTAGTTTACATTTTTTCTGCTTCCTTGTGTGTAAATTTATGTTATAAATTTTACATTTCTTCTTATATATCTATATGTTTACACATATATATTTCTCAACTTTGATTTAGCTGCATTTCAGAAGCTTTAGTATGTTTTAATTTCTCTTTTGTTTGTGAAAATTATTCAATTCCTTGCAGATTCTTCAGTTAACCATAGGTTGTTGAAGAGTGTATTTAGTAATTTCCAAATAATATATATTTTTCAGGTTTTAGAAAATGAGTCTCAGTCAGGCATGGTGGTCATGCATATAATCCGAGCACTTTGAAAGGCTGAAGTGGGTGGATCCCCTGAGGTCAGGAGTTTGAGGCTAGCCTCATCAATACAGTGAAACTCCGTCTCCACTAAAACTACAAAAATTAGCCTAGCATGGTGGTGTGTGCCTATAGTCCCAGCTACTCAGGAGTATGAGGCAGGAGAATTGCTTGAACATGAAAGGTTGTGATGAGTCGAGATCACACCACTGAATTCCAGCCTGGGTGACAGAATGAGACTCCAACTTATTTATTTATTTATTTATTTATTTTAAAGAAAGAAAGAAAAAAAGAAATAAAAGAAAAAAAAGAAAATGGGTCTTTAGTTTTATTACATTGTGGTTGGAGAAAACATTATATGTGATTTCAGTAATATTAAATATAATAGACTTCCTTTGTGGCCTACCATAAGGTCTATTCCGAGGATAGCACAGAGAATAACAAACATGCACTTTAGAAGAATGTGTAGTCAGCTTGTGGAGTAGAGTGTTTTGTATGTGTCACATAGACTTATTTGGTTTATGCTGCTTTTCAAGACCTTTGTTTTCTTATTGAATTTGGATTTGGTCATTTCATACATTGTTGAAAGTGAGGTGTTGAAATCTCCCACTATTACTATTATTGCAGGACTGTCTAGCTCCTGAAATCAATTTATTATTGTTTCATATATCCTGAGGATCTGTTAATAGGTATATATGTAAGTGTTATACCTTCTTGATCAATTAAACAATTTTGATATTTGTCTAGTAATTCTACCTCTATTTTGGTTACAGTTTGCTTTATATTTTCCCTCAATTTTAGAATATTTAAAAAGTTATTCTGCCAGTCTTTGATGTTTAACTGGAGTTTATTTGGATGGAAATTAATTTCTGACAAGAATTTATTTTCCTATTTTTGTCCTTTTTTTCTACAAGTTTTGTTATTGGTGTTGTTGTATTTCATTCCTCCAAAACTGCTTATATTTGCATTTGTTTTTCTAGGGTACCATTTTGACTCCTTCATTTCTCTTCAGTATATTTGAACAGTTATTTTCTTATGGTCTATTAATGGTATTATAATTAATATCTTAAATTTATAATAATATAGTGTGAATTACAATAACTGACTATTGACATTACACAAAAATCATTTTCTCATATTGCTCTCCCTACCTTTCTATTTTTTGCCAAAAATTGTTTGTTATACAAAATTTCATATACAAATTTTGTATGATTTTTGTTATACAAATTTTGTATAACAAACAAAAATTTTTATACAAAAATATTACATATTTTTCTACCAACAACCCAGATATGTAATTATTGTTTTATTCTCTGTCATTTCTTTATGTTATTATTGAATTTTATTTTACTTCATTGAGACAGGGTTTCAGTCACATAGGATAAACATGGTTCACTACAGCCTCCAGCTCCTGGGCTCAAGGGATCCTTCCACTTCGAATCCTCATGTACCTGGGACAGAAGTGTATGCCACCACAGCTGGCTATTTTTGTTGATTTTCTGTAGAGACAGGGTCACACTTTGTTGCCCTGACTGGTCTCAAACTCCTGGGCTCAAGAAATCCCCATCCTTGGTTGGGATTACAGTTGTAAGATGCTGTGACTTTCCTCTTGTCATTTAAATACAGTAGAAAAATAAAGTCACAGGAACCCCGTATACAATAATATTGGCTTTTCTATTTCCTGGTGTAATTACTTTATTGATGTTCTTTATTTCTTTATTTTCACATGAGATACTACTTTACTTTCATGCCTTATATGTTTTTATCATGTTTTGTAAGGCTGATCTAGTAGGAATGTACTCTCTTTAATTCTGTTTGCTTAGAAATGAATTACTTGCTCAAAAATTTAAATTTTGGTTTGGACAGATATTGAGTTTATGATTGACTTAATTTTTTTATTTCAGCACTTTGAAGATCTCATCACCATGACCTATTTCCTCCATAATTTATAATGAGAAATTGGCTGCTAATGTCATGAATGATAACTTGCATGTGATCAGTTACTTCTGTCTTGCTTCTTTTTAAGTTCTCTATTTATTTGTCTTCTGTCAATTTCAGTTCATGTGTTTCATTGTGGATATCTTTGAGTTTATTCTTCCTGGAGTATTTTTTTTTTTCTATGGAGATACTTGGATCAGTAGATTTCCATCTATCAACACATTTGTGAAGTTTCAGCTATGGTTCATTCAAATATTTTTACCCCCCCTATTTCTCTTTTTTCAGTGGAACTCCCATTATGAATATGTTGATATTCTTGATGGAATTCCATGGCAACCTTAGTTTTTTTCATTATTCTTGTTTCTCTTTTTGTTTCATACACTGAATAATATCAAACAATCAATCTTCAAGTTGCCTCATTACACTTTTTGCATGCCCTCACAAGCTAGTCAATCTTTCTAGTTACAGATTATTGATTTCATTTTTTTAAATAATGTAAATGTCTTTATTGGTATTTTCAATTTTAAGTCACTGTTCTACTGGGTTCCTTTAGGTCTTTGAGAACATTAAATTGAAGAGAATTGAAAGATTTCCCTAGTTAGTACCATGCCTGGGCTTTCTGAAAGAGTTTCTTTTAATTACGTTTTCTTTGAATGTGCTTTTTTTGCGTTTATCTTTGAATGTCTTTTATTTTATTGTTGAATGTTGAACACTTTGAATATTATTCATCCTATTCAGATAACAAATTCTTGACCTCCACAATTGCTTAGTTTGTGGGTTGTGTACTTGTTTCACAACTCTTTAAAGCTAGTTTTGCAGTCTGTATTATTTGTCATGTATGAACATTTAATCTGTGTTCTGTCATCCTTTTCATCATCTGCTGTCCTTGACACACTTAAAAAAAAAAAAAAAAAAAAAAAAAAAAACAATCCAAGGAGGGAAAAGAAGAAGAGGAAAAGAAAGAAAGGAAAAACTGTCCAGAATTTGCATATGGACTCCTTCAGGAACTCTAGTGTTTAGTCCAAAGACAGCGAAAAGTGAAAAGTTTTGGGGTCTTCTCCATGCATGCATCCAAAATGGACATTCTTATATCCTTCTAAATATACCAGTAGGAGTCTGGGTATGGTGGTTTATATTTGTAATCCCACCAATTTGGAAGGCTTAGGAGAACAAATCACTTGAGGCCAGAAGTATGAGACCAGCCTTGACAACATGACAAGATCTCTTCTGTATAAAAAAATACAAAAATAAGCTAGTTTTGGAGGCCCATGCCTGTACTGTGAAATGCTGAGGGGGGGAGGATTGGTGGAGTCCAGAGAGGTGAGATGCTCAGGAGGCTGAGGTGGCAAGATCATTTGAACCCAGGGAGGTTGCCGCTGCAGTAGGCCATGATCATGCCACAGGACTCCAATGTGGGCCACAGGGCAAGTTCTGTGACTATTTAAAACCCAATCCAAAATAAACAGCAACAAACTGTGAGAGTTTTTCAAAGCTGATTTTCCACATCAATTTTCTCCACCAGCCTCTTCTTTCCAGGCGTTTTGTTTGTGTACTGCTTGATCTGACTCTTATTCCTTGCTACTGGTGGCTCCGACTAGTATATTTCCTTTCCACAAATGCCTCCTGGGAGTCAACTTCTGTCCCCAAGAAAGCTCTGAGGTGGGCTAAAGAAAAGCCTCCAAGCTAATAATCTCTAAGGGAGCCTCAGACATTTTAAATCACACAACCACAATTATTTGAGAAAAGCTCCGTATTTCCACACGTGCATCAAAATCTGCATCTAGAATATAATATTCCTCACAGTTGCCATGAAGCCATGGAGTGGGTGATGATGGTCAGTTACAATGCCACATACTGTCTTGCCCAAACTTAGAGGTCAGGTCTTTCTTCATTAACACTCCCTATAGTTACATTAGATTCCAGAGCTCCAAAAATCAAGTCTGAGGTTGTTTTCTCTTTCTTATATCTCTTCACTTTAAACCCAGTTAACTTTAATGACAACATAAAATAGAAACTTCATTAAGTCTACCTTGCTTTTTAATGTTCAGAGAGGTCTTTTTTTGAGATGGAGTCACTCTCTCACCCAGGCCAGAGGGCAGTGGTTCAATCTCAGCTCCCTGCAGCTTCTGCCTTCCAGGTTCAAGGGATTCTCTTCTCTCAGCTTCCTGAGTAGCTGGGATTACAGGCATGCACCCCCATGCCTAGATAATGTTCTTATTTTTAGTAGAGAGGTGGTTTCACCATGTTGGCCACGTTCATCTCAAACACTTGACTTCAAGTAATTCACCTGCCTCAGCCTCCCATAGTGCTGAGATTCCAGTCATGGAGACATCATGTCCAGACTGTCTTGTAAGATTTTATTTGACACTGCTTCCATCATTATCATGAAAGCCATTCTGTCTTTCATGTAATAAGAAATAGTTAAGAAATATATGTTTCTGTTAGCAAATTTTAAGTGATATGACTTTATTGTTTTCCAAATTATTAAGAGTTCAGTTACTTCATTTCACCACAGCATGGTAGTTGTTACAAATAATTAAATTCCATCTTGGGCCAGTTTAATCTCACAGTCTCTAACTAAAGTATTTGAGTGTAAAAATTAACTCTCTATAAAGACTACATAATGTGCAGCTCATATATTATTATTACATTAGTGGTGTTTTGTACAATTAAATGCAAGTGTGATATTTTAAGACATTATCATATTCATCTTGCAGAGTCATACCTTCCTAAGAAGATAGAATTACACTGGGCAGTTGTAGGCATATCAATATAGAGTTCAAAAGACACTCCTGAGATTTCCCTGAGAAATGAAAAGTGAAATGTTATGACTGTTGTGGAAATATGGCCCTAACCAGTAAGGAGAAGGCTTGTGACCTCTATGATAAAAGGAACAATAAATAATGAATTACTTGAGATTTTTCCATGTTTGTTTCCCATAGTGAGTTTTGAATAATAAAAAAAATAATAACTGTAATAATACATTTCAGTAATAAAAACATTTAAATAAACTTTAAATTTTAAACATTTATATTTATTAACATGAATTAAATGGTCAGCGTACATTTCTTTATTCACATCACTTCAACAGGCTCTCAAGTATAGAGAAGAATATGTCAAGTTCACACCTCTAAATTTCTTATAGCTAGGAAGGATAGAAATGGAAAGAGTGAGTGAAAAAATAGCATAAGCTTATCTGCAAGTCAACTAAAATATTGTTTCATAAATACTATATAGACAGTATTCAAAAATTTAATATTGAAATTACAAAGTTGTATTATTTATTATAATATTAAACACTTAGAGAGACATTATTATAGCTCAGAATTCTAGCTTAAAATGGTTGATATAATAGCAAATAACACTGAAATTGCTCCTAAAATGGTGGATATAATAGTAAATAACACTGAAATGGCTCCTCACTTCATAAAGTGACAGTTAATAGTAAAGCAGAAAGGAACAAGAACAGAAAGGAAAAGAAAAGAGATGTGTTTTATTCGTTGAAAAGTAGAATAATTCTAGACCCTCAATGAAAAATAAATTGAACAGGGTAACACAGAAGAAGGATGTAAATTAAGATGTTGATACTATCATTTAGGGAACAATAAATGATGACCTCACCTTTAATGCATAAACAGCAACCAGAAAAAAAATTTGTATGTGGTAGATAAGAAATAAGTTGTTAAAGATAAAATATGAAAGAGATGAGGGAAAATAATTGTATTTGGAATATCCCCAGTTTTTATGTTATATAGGTGATGTACTTTTGGACAAAAAAATGATGGGAGAGAGGCATGTAGAAAGTGTAAAGAAGTTCAGGGGAAGTTTTAAATTTAGCTGTCTTAATTTTGGGGCACTCATAAGAAAAAAAAAAGAAAAGCATAATGTATAGAAATTCAGAGATCATATCACTGATTTAATTCCTTAGAACTACAGCTTTAAAACTTAAGAGGCTTTTGTCTCAAAACAACATCAATAAAATGCCAGGGGTGGTGGTGTGCATCTGTAGTCTCAGCTACTGAGGAGAACAATGGAGGAAAGTTGCTTAAGCCCAGCAATTTGAGGCTGTAGTCAGTCAAGTTCTCACTATTGCACTCCAGATTGGGTAACAGAACACTTTCTTAATAAAAGAAAAGGAAAGAAAAGAAAAAGGGAAGGGAAAAGGGGAAGGAGAAAGGGAAGGAGAAACAGGTATTCTATGTAGTTCCATTAATGATCTAAGGAACAGACATCTATTAGATAAAATGAAGCAAAACACACTGACAATTAAATAGAGAAATCAGATGAAAGTTGAGTCGTGTAATCCAAAGCAAAATAGTATTTCAAGAATACTGGTGTGAATCAGTTTTACAGATACAAATGACTGTTTGTGTAATATGCAAGAGACAAGTGATATATGGGATTTAGTGACAAGTATAAAACATGATTCTAAAAACAGGGTAAATGCCTTAAGAAAGGAGAGTTAAGAAAAATAAAATTAATCCTTTTCAGGACCAACTCTTTCCATGAGTCTTCCTATCACAGAAAATAAATAAATGAGTTGATAGTGGCATATGTAGGACTAAGAGAAGCAGCATGTAGATCTAGTAAAGAAAATGATCAAACCGGGTGTGGCATCTCACACCTGTAATTGCAGCACTTTGGGAGGCTGTGGGGGCAGATCATTTGAGGTCAGTTCAATACCAGCCTTGGAAACACGGTGAAACCCCATCACAATTAAAAATTCTAAAACTAGCCAAGCGTGGTAGTGCATGCCTATAATATCAGATACTCAGGAGACTGAGGCAGGTGAATCACCTGAATCCGAGAGGCTAAGGTTGCACTGAGCCAAGATTGTGCCAGAGACTCTCTCTCAAAAAAATTAAACTAAACTAAAATAAAAAGAAATGATCCTGCAGGTAGAGTGAAGAAGTAATGGTACAAAGAGACAAAAAATAATAAGCAAATCAGTGTTTTAAGAAGCTGGGAAATCCAAAGCAAAGGCAAACAGAGTCATAACAAGCAGCAGTAAAATATATACACAAATCTACACAAGTTTTATTTTTGGTGGTGATTTCTCAGGAGAAAGAAACTCAGAAGAAAGTGTGAATAAGAAAGTTGTCACCAATGCTTTGGTAGAAAGAAAAAAAGGAGAAAGACCAACCACAACAAAATAATGTAAATCATACAACGTTAAGCTTTAGTGTTCTTCATCCCTTCCCATGGTGATTGTTTCCTCAAGAAATAATAGAAGCCAAATATTCAAAATAGAAGAAAACTTTAGCATATATTACTGTCTATGTATAATAAGCCAAGTTTATTTTAACTGTAATTCATTCTATTAAAATTTGTATTTTAAATTAACAAATATAAATATGGGACACAAAGTGCTTTTATAATGCATGTGTATATTGCAAAATAATCATATTGTGCTAGTTACCATATCCATTACCTCACATACATACCATTTCTTTCTTTGTGGTAAGAATATATAAACTCTACCTTTTAAACAATCTGTATTTTTGAGATAGAGTTTTGCTTCTGTGCCCAGACTTGAGTGCACTGGTGCAAACTCAGCTCATTTCAACTGCCACTTCCCAAGTTCAAGTTATTGCCTTGCTTCAGCCACTCGAGTAGCTGGGGTGAGATAAGCATGCCACCAAAGCTGGCTAATTCTTTTATTTTCAGTAGAGACAATGTTTCATCGTGTTGGCCAGGCTGGTCTTGAACTCCTGACCTCTACTGATCCTCCCTCCATGGCCACCCAAAGTGCTGGGATTTCAGACATGAGCCATCATGCCTGTCCTTTTATTTATTAAACAATTTTGAAGTTGATATTTATTAACTGTGATCACCATTCAATGCAAAGGATAACCAGAAATTCTTCCTGTCTCACTGAAATTTGTTACCCTTTGATGAACACCTCTTCTTTCTCAATCCACTCCCATCACCACCCCACACTCCAATCTCTGACTAATTTTTTGTGTTTGTAGAGAGTCAGGGCCTTGCTGCATTGCCTAGACTGGAGTACAGTGACACAACTATGGCCTCAAACTTCTGACCTGAAGTGATCCAACCACCTCATCCTTCCATAGTGCTGTAGTGACAGGCATGAACCACCACATCTGACATATTCACAGTTTGAATGAGTTCAACATTTTTAGATTTTACATATAATTGTGATCATTCTATACTTGTCTTTCTGTGCCTCTCTTATTACACTAAGCATAATATCTTACAATTCCATTCATTTGGTCACAAATAAATAAAAGATCATCCTCCTTTTTTTAAGGCTCTATAGTATATCTCCTTCTGTATATGTGCCACCCTTTATCTGTTGATGTGTTGATGAGCACTTGGGTTGTTACCATATCTTGGCTGTAATGAATAATGCTGAGATGAATATAGAAGTGCAGATATATCATTGGCATGCTAATTTTATATCCTTTGTGTACATATTTGGAAGTAAAGTAGCTGGATTATGTGGTAATTCTTATTTTTAATTTAATTGTGTTTCTGAAAACACAATTCTATGACCCCAAAAGCACAGACTATAAAAACACAACAAAAAACAATTGGATCACATTACATCAAACTAAAATGTTTCTGCACTGCAGAGGGAAATGGGTGAAAAGAAAATGTTCACTGATAATGTATATGCTATATTACAAACACTTACTAAATTAAAGGTATAGGTTACAAAAATGTACTAGGTGAAAAGTGTATTATGGTTATTTTTTCTGCTTAGTTTTTGGAGTCAGATCAATTTTTGATTTGTTTAAAAAGTTGTAGAATTATATTTAAGAAAATAAAAATTACTAATGCATAGTTACATTAGAAAAATCAAATTTATTAGAAACTACTTCCAAGATTTTGTTGTTTATAATATTTTATGAGTATCTTTATAAAGTAACACTCACCCTCTTTACTCTTTGTTCTGTGAAAGTATATATGGATATTGCATACTCATTTATTGAAAATATCCAACCCTTCTCCATGAGTGATAGTAATTCCTCAGCTGCTTACTGTTAAACTTTTAATTGAATTTTCTCCAGATGCTTACACAATATCACTGTGCTTCTGGATGATTTTCAGCATCTCCTGGCAATACTTTGCCTGACCACCTTGATTGCAAATACTGACAGAAGATGAGCATAAAGCCAATATGCAGGTTACGATGAGCTACATGGCAATTATTGAGTAACAAGACTTCAGTAAAATGTTCCCTCCAAAGAAACTATATATCAATATTATTATCACATTTTCTAAAAACTGAAAGCTGTAGTGTACATTTTATGGCCCACCTCTGTCTCTTATCAATAAATTCCTCATTTGACAGCTGCAGTTTCACCGCTAACCAGCAGGAGAATTGATGGCAGCATATAACTAGCATGATTAAGATAAGCATCCATAGTTACACACCAAACTGGAATTATTTTCTGTGTTGGGAGGAAGATGAGCTCCACTTTTCCAAAACTCCAGCCATGGTGTCAACAATAATACAAAATATATGATTAATAGAAAGTGTAATCTCCCCTGTTTCAGAGATGCAGGGAAAAATGCCAGAGTCACTACATGTGAGATAATCACCAAGGAATGCCATATCATGACATAGATGAATTTTATCACCTGTAGCTTAATGGCAGCAAAGTCGTTGCCAGTGTGGATGGCCAGTATATTGCAGTGAATGGCACCTACACAACTGAGAAGAGGGACTATGTCATCAGCAATCATCAGCAATGCTATTAAAGATAAACATGAAAATGTTAGAGAATAATTTTCATTAGCAATGGCCACTTTCTCTTTTAAACTTGCCATGTTAAGATATATTTCTCCCAACCCACCTCCTTCAGAAAATAATTTACTTACAAGAAAGAAAAAAAAAAGATTTGTTATTTTTCCATTATCAGGGATTTAGTAAATATCTGCATGCAAAACATATATTACACCTGGGAAAAACAAATAATAAGTGAACACATACATACCCAAATTTATAAACGTACATACACATTCCCTCAAAATAAAATAACTGGAACACATGAAATTGGATGGAGACATTCATGTCTGATGCTATAAAGTGTGACAGCACCTAGAAAGAAGTCTCAATTAAGAACAAATAGAATTACCTGAATTAGATCTTGAAAAAGTAGTTTCTTTTTTATAGAAAGTTAGACTGTAAAGTAGGAAATTACAGTGTAAAGTAGGAGGCAAATGCAATATAAACTGTGTTTTAGACTATGGTGATAACAGGAAATCAGAAATAAGCTGTGAAGTTCAAGTAAATTCTGGAAGTGGAGCTGCCAGATTTTGCTGAGTGATGGAATACAAGGTACTAGAGAAGCAGAAAAATTAAAAGTTTTAGAAATTAAGTGATATGTGTGGGCACATTTTTGTTTGTGTGTATTTAGGTAATTTTATCAGAAAGTTTTAAGAAGAAAATTAATTTAATTTTGACATTGTTATCCCAATAATTATACTAATATGCACAAAGAAGAAAACCAAAATTATATAGTAGTTGAATAATCAGTTTAAACAATCTTCTACTACATTCAGTTGAAAGAGTAAAAATTCATTTCACATATACAGGAGGGTTAAAATAATACAATCTTTATACACAATGAAATGAAGACAGAAAACAAAAAAAGGCCAAATAGACTTTACTCAACTAAAGTAATTATTCATTTTCTAACACCATTTAGAAAATTACTATCGAGTCCATTTATTCCTTCAGGAATACCCAAAGAGAAACTCTAAAGCAATAACATTCTTAACTGCATTTATGAGGAATAAGACTGAATAAAAGGAAATGACCTAAAAGTTAAATTTCAGAAAGTAAATTTTAGCTGGGTGCAGTGACTCATACCTGTAACCCTAGCACTTTAGCAGACTGAGGTGAGTAGATCACTTGAGCCCAACAAAAACAACCACAAAACACCAAAATTTTAGCCAGACATGGTGGCACATTCCTGTAGTGTTAACTATTCTGGAGGCGGAGGCGGGAGGCTTGCTTGGGCAAAGGAAGTATGCATAGTACTTTTATTTGCCTGTCCCCTTACCCCAGCATTTTGGGAGGTTGAAACTCAGGGGTAATCATGTAGAACAACCCCGGCAACAGATTAGAAACTATGACCTCAGCTGAATGTAGCTGAGTTCCAGTCAATATTCCTGCTGATTGACTACAGTAACCTCAGGCACTGAATAAAGTTCAGAGGGCAGACCATGGAAGCTACAGGCCTTGAGTGCACCCAGTGCTTAACTGTGTGATGCAGGTGCAACCTGGCACTGAGTCAACATTGTCGGTCAAATTACTCCCGCCATGAAAGTCTGCTCATTAATGTTTGCCTTCATGCTACCAGGGCTGAAGCTATAGTAGGCTTAAAGGCCTTAATTTCCTTCTTCTCATTGCCCTGAATCTCTGAACAGTCTTACTGTGGAAGAAAGCTTCCAAACAAAGACAAACTACAAACACTGAATTAGTCACATACATCACTGCACAGATATTGATGCAGTCACAAGCATTAGGATCGATGAGAGAAACATGATGGCATCAAGTGGTTAAAATAAAGCGGTGGTGGTGACTGACCCAAAAGAGATGGGCATGGACACATGGCCTGACAAGGAATTCAAAATAGTTGTTTTAAGACAATGCAGTGAACTTCAGCAAAACACAAAGAATTCTGAAATTTATCAGAGAATTTACATAAGAGATTTTACACAGAGAATTTACACAGAGAACTTACACAAGAGATTAAAAAATGGGAGGAAAAAACAAACAGAAATCTTGAAGAAAAAACACAACAAAATAAAAAATACAATTGACAGAAGTGACAATAGAAGTGGTCAAGCAGCAAAACTCAAAGACAAGTCAATTCAAAATATACAGTCAGGGGAGAAAACATAAATAAGATTCATGAGATTAATGGGATAACATCCAAAGAGCAAATGTATCAGACACTGGCATTTAAGAGTGTGGTAGAGCTGGGTGTGATGGCTCATGACTGTATCCTTAGCACTTTGGCAGGCCAAGGCAGGTGGATCATATGTTGTCAGGAGCTTGAGAGTAGCCTGGACAATATGGTGAAACAGTTTATCTATTATAATACAAAAATAAGCCGTGTGTATTGTTGGACATCTGTAATCCCAGCCACTCAGAAAGCTGAGTCAGGAGAATCACTGGAACTCAGGAGAATCACTGGAATCCAGAAAGTGGGTGTTGCAGTGAGCCACAATCACACCATTGCACTGCAACCTGAGAGAAAAGAGCAAACTCCATCTCAAAAAAATGTATAAAAAAAGAGTAGAAAGCTTATTTAGAGAAATAATAACAGAAGCCTTTTCAAACTTAAATAAAATATAAATATTCTGCTATAGGAATATCAAAGGCTTACAATCACATTCAACTTCAATAAAAATATCCCTATGACTTAATATAATCAAACCACCAAACATCAAAGACAAAGAGAGGATACAGAATTAACCAGCAGAAAAAAAAACATATTGTAACAGGAATATATCTGTACAAGTAATATATGCATATATATAATACAAATGTTAATAGATCCAAAGGAAGAAAAAAATGCAAGATAATACTAGAAAACTTCAGCATCTTACTTTCAGCAATGAATAGATAATGCAGACAGAATTAATAAGTAAACATTGGATGAAAATGCCATGTAGGAAAAATGCTAAAAACAGTTACTGAACTATCCATCCAAGAGCTATAGAATCAACATTCTTCTCCACTGCATACATGAGACATCTTCCAGGATATGTCATACATTAGGTAAAAAATCACATCTTAATGAATTTGGAAAGATCAAAGTCATATCAAGTATCTCTTCTGAAATCACTAATTCATAATTACATCAAAATTAAACAACATGCTTCTGAATAACCAATGAGTCAGTGAAGACATTAAAGAGAAATCACCATATTTTTGAGGCTAAAATAGAAACATAACACACCAAAACCTATGAGGTTCAACCAAAGCAGTTTTAAGAGGGAAGTTATGGCAATAAATGCCCTCAACTACAAGAAGATATCAAATACACAACTTGATGTTTCAATGAAGGAGTCAGAAAAACAAAAATCTAAACTCAAAAGTAAAAAACAAAAAACAAAAAACAAACAAAAAAAAACAACAAAGCCCCTAATAAAGGAAATCAGGGTCATAAAACAGATACCATCATTGATACCCAGAAACAAATTAATGTTAAGAAATCAAATCAGCAATAAAAGGTCACCTATTAAAGAAAAGCCCAGGACCTGATGTATTCACTGCTGCATTCCATCTGCCACAAAAAAGAAACTACTGCCACTTTTTTTTAACCTAGTCAAAACATAAAACAAAAAGGAAGATATGGGAACTGTTCCAACTCATTCCATTGGGATGGCATTATGCTGATTACAAAACCAGGCAAGGATTCAAGAAAAAAGAGAAAAACTATGGGCTAATATATCTGTTAAACGTACTGTAAAAATCCTCAATAAAATACTGGGAAAATGACTTATAATGACCACTTAGAAAATCATTCACCGTGATCAAGTGACATTACAGGGATGAAGGAATGGTTTAATATACTGGAATCATTAAATGTCATACATCATATCAACAAAATAAAGAACGAGATCTGTGTGGTCATTTCAATAAGTTAAAAAACTTTTTGACAAAATTCAACATTTTCACAATAAAATTTCTTAACAAATTTTGCATGGAACAACTGTAACTCAACACAACAAAAGACATAGACCCAAATAACCAGATAACGCCATGTATACAAACCTTTAGCTAATATCACACTCAAAGGGAATTAAAAGTTGAAAGCATTTCTGTGAAGATCTGAAGGAAGACCAGGATGTTCATTTTCACTACTTCTATTAATGTAATAATAAAAGTCCTTAGCCAGAACAATTAGACAAGAGAAAGTAAGAAAAGCTACCCAAATTAGAAAGAAAGGAGTGAAATTGTACATATATGCTAATGAAATACTATGGAAATGCTTAAAAACACAAGTAAAAAGTAGTCAGAACTAATACAGAAGGTCAGTAAAATTTCAGTTTACAAAATCAACATATAAAATTGCACAGCATTTCCATTCACTAACAGCAAAATAACAAAAAAAAAACAAAAACCAAAAGTTTAAGAACACAGTGTCATTCACAATAGGTATGGGGGATAAAAGGGAGTAAATTTAACCAAAGAGATAAAAAAAATCTGCTTTCTGAAACCTATGAAACACTAATAAAATGTTAAAATGACATACATAAATGGAAAGATATTTATGTTCATTGATTGGCAAAAGTAATGTGGTTAAAATGTTTATATGATCCAAAGAAGTGCACAAGTTGAATGCAGTCTCTATCAAAACACCAATGGCATTTTTCACAGAAATTGAAAACAAATCCTAAGTAAATATGAAACCACAAAAATTGTGAATAGCCAGAGCTATCCTGAAGATCTCAATGGGGTTGGGGATTGAATCCACAGAACTGGGGATGTCACAATGTTATAAACCAATACAATAGAACACACCGAGCAAAAATAAATCTACACCAGTATAGCCAACTGATATTCTGCAGAGGTGCCAAGAAAACAAAATGAGGAAATGTCAGTCTCTTCAATAAGTGGTGCTGGGAAAACAAGACAGCTATATGCAGAAGAACATAATTAGAACCCTATCTCTCACCAAATACAAAAATTAACTCAAATGGATTAAAAAGCCTAGTACAGTGGAGTGTCCCTATAATTTTAGCTACTCAGGGGTCCCAGCAGGGAGGATCACCTGAGCCTAACTCTTCAAAGCTATAGCATGAAACACTTACGCCACTGAGCTCTACACTAGGTAATATAGTGAGACCTGACCTATAAGAATATATATTTAAAAATATTTAAAATTAAAGATGTAATGACAACACCAAGCTGTGAAACTAGTAGAATAAATCACAAAACACATTTAATGACCTTGGTCTGGGCAAGAATATTTTTTGGATAAGACTTCAACAACGCAAACAAAAAAAAATGCACAAACAGAAAAGTGAGGTTACATCATACAAGAAAAATTCTTTACAGAAAAAATAATAAAATAAAATAAATCACCAGACTAATATAATGAGAGCAAATATTTGCAAACTGTCCATTAGATGAGGGGTTAATCAAAATGTACAAGGAAATAAAAACAGATTCAAAAGAACAAGAAAATAATAACCCAATTAAAAATATGTATCTTCTGTTTACCAAAGAATACATATACACAGCTAACAGGTGTAGTGTGTGTGTGTGTTCTGTGGCTGTGTGTATATATATATACACACACATAATATATATAAATATTTCAACATTTCTCATCATCACAGAATTGCAACCTCTACCTTCCAGGTTCAAGTGATTCTACTGCCTCAACCTCCTAAGTATCTGGGATTACAAGGGCATGCCACCACACCCAGCTACTTTTGTATTTGTGGTAGGGGTGGTTTCACCATGTCATCTAAGCTGGCCTCAAACTGCCACCCTCAGATGATCTGTATGCCTTGGCCTTTAAATGTGCTGGGACTAGAGGTGTGAGCCACCATGCTCAGCCTATTGCAAGAAATTTAAGAAATGTATAAAATTTCTTAAATAAACATTGTAACAAAGAAAACACTTGCCAGGCATGATTGCACATGCCTGTAATCCCAACACTTTGGGAGGCCAAGTTCGGTGGAACACGAGGTCAGGAGCTTGAGACTATCCAGGCCAATATAGTGAAACGCCATCTCTACTAAAAACAAAAAAATGAGCTGGGCTTGGTGGTGTGTGCCTGTAGTCCCAGCTATTTGGGAGGCTCAGGCAGGAGAATCCCTTGAACCTGGGAGTTGGAGGTTGCAGGGAGGTGAGATCACACCATTGCCCCACAGCCTGGGTGACAGACACTGTCTCTAAACAACGACAACTACAGCAACAAAACTAGGTGTGTTTTTACTACATGGAGATTTATTGGTTCTAATATTTTCAGGTGTCTTATTTATTTGTTGAGTTTTCTGGCTAATGTATTGTTCATTTTTTTTTGTTTCTGCCTAAGTCCTTCACTTTCAGGAGATTCAGTCAATTAAACTTAAATTTTCTCCAGATTATGGCCCAAAACCACTTAATGTATTATCGCTGGTATTAATGCTTTGGCTTTGCAGGAGGGTTTATCGCCCTGCTAGTGTCACTAATGGTCTAGCTATTACTAATTTTTATTTGAATAGATTAAATCGTGAGATTGCACATTTTTGCATGTGTTTATAAACTTCTGCACTTACCTTTTAAAGAAAGGTAATACTTATCCCCAATGACTCCTAATTCTATAAAATGTATATATTTTTTATACATTTTACTATCTTGGAAGTCTAAATGCAGATCTGAATGAAATTGGTTCTTACAAAATTTATAGAACTCGTGAAAATCAGTATAGTAGCAGACAGAAGTCATATGGAAATGAATTGTTTAGCTACATTTTTATATTCTAAGTCACAGCTCTGAATTTAAGGATGAGTAGAAAATCTACTACTAACATGTTAAATCACATGAGTTGACAAATAAATCTTGTGAGATTATTTTTGAGCCATACTCTCTTCTCTCTCACTCTACCCTCATTCCTTAATTTAAGGTTATATTCATATCCCTCATTGCTATTTAGAATGCCTGTTAGGTTGAATGAGAATAATATTAAAGGGAGCAGAAAAAACCACTAACTAAATCCCATTTTCATTTTTTAAAAACTATCATTATCTTATGACTGATAAAAATTGAATAGGAAAACTTTCAAAATTGTGAAAACTAAATAAAACTAAACAGGGATGCATTTCACTTAGAGGAACAATGATTACCTGATCCTTAATCTTGTTAGTGAACTATTTGTATTCTATTTACTTGTTGGAAACAGAATGAGAGAGATTTGTGTCACTTACCTCACTGTAGATCCTAAAGGAAAAACGTGCCAAAAAAGGTAATGCAACTTTATTTCTTCTAAAGTCTTTTTTGAAAAACTTTAGGGTAATTTGATCCAAAAGTACTTACACAGTAATAAAGTTCATGGCAAATGACATCAGAATCTGTCAATGGCTTTTCAATTAATTTCAAATATATACAATGCATAGGTGCCTCACCATAGCACCGAACAGTTGTGCAGAGAATACTGAAAGTAAAGCTCATATGGTGTGTGTGCCCAAGGACCATTTTTTCTTCCAAACATGAAACTCCTCTTGTAATTTCTTTATCAGTCTCTTCAAACACGGTGTCCATTCTTAGCATGCTGCTAATTCAAACTCTTCTTTTCAGTGAATCCAGTATAGTTCCGTATCAAATCCAAATAGAAGAAAACAAGATTTCGTATAATTCACTATTCATGGAAAATGTAAAAAGGTAAATATGGATCACTAATCACAATAAAAATATATATATCTGGTTTAGGAAATATTGAACCACCATTTGACATAATGCAGTCAATTAAAGCATTTGACATAATTTAGTCAATATGTCAAATAACTTGACATACTATTTCCTCAGCAAACATTGTTTCAAGGAAATAGACAACAAAAGTACTATGAGGACTTAACTACCTCTTAACATCAAGATGATTGTCCTGTCTTCAAGTAGTAAGAAGAAAGGGATATATTTCTCAGAAGTTTTCTTTTTGTGCTCTGCAGCCAGTGTCTGCCGCTGACATTGACTAAAACAAAACCGTACAAGGTCTAAGCCAATCCAACCGTGATGACACTAAGAAAACTATCTAGCAGGTATTTCTAATTTGGAAAGGACTAAAAAACAGTGGGCCCTTTAAGTTCCGCTTATTGTTAGATGTTGGTCATTTTGCATTTAAAATACTGTTTCTTGGCTTGATGCTATGAAGTTATTAATCAAGTAAAGCTTCACTTTAAATAGAAAGGAAATCCAGACTTCGCATGGTTATAGAAGGTGTAAATTCTATTTTGTTGGGGCAGGGTATGAAGAAGCTCATATTAGGTTCTTTCTGGACAAACTATAAGAGAAATTAATGATACATTGTGAAGATCAATTAGTCATTATGGGTGGGAAGCAATATTCAACAAAAGTGAATAGAAAGGAAGATAAAAGGCAACAGTACTTTTAAAAGTAAACTCCTTGACTTACTTTTAAATCAAATAAATATTGGAATGGAATTTAGACAGAAAACTTTTCTGACTAAAAATTCTATTAATATAATAAAAAGACATGAAATGTGTAAGAATATAATGCAAATTAGCAGAGACAGAACATAATATTTCCCCAGAAGATGTTGGTCATTTGTTAAAATATATCAATGGGAAAAATAGAAGTAGTAGTTTAAAAAAGGGGGAGGGAAGAATTAAGAAATTACCTATTTTATTTTTATTTGATAAGAAGTTCATTTCCTGAACTTTCCTTGCATTGCTTTTATTCTCATAACTTATCATAAACATCGTTTCCTTCAATTTGTTAAGGTTTTACTGTAGAGTATTAAATTCCTCAACTTCTGTTGTTTATTATTCTGATCTAAATCACACCTTTAACTATATGCATGTGTTTATTCAAAGACAAAAAGCTTTATCACATTTTAAAATACATCCTCCTGGACCCAACCCATCAATGTGATTGATCTTTTCCTCTTTCACGTAATTTCTTTTATTCTCTTCTTCACTGCCCTGATTTTCTTATCACACATATATAAAAACTCCATATTTTACGATCCACAACAGAAACTGTCTCTTTTGGTACTGACACTTTTCTCTGCTTTTAATTTCAACAGAGAATTTCTATTAGGTATTTTCTTTCCATCAGTTCATGTTCTGTCTCACGTTTTATCCCACAACAATGAAGTCACAGTCTTTTCTCAAAGACCATCAGTGACACCCTAATTGCTAAATTTAAAATGTTATATTGAATTTCAGGTGAATTTTTTTTCTATTGATAATGTGCTCTCACTTGAAAATTAGACTTACCTTACCAGTCAGGCACTCATCCCCAACAGTCTACCAAATATACTATAATTAAAATAATCACCATTTTTTTTTTGCCAAATATAATATATATATATATTTTTTAATTTCTTGTCTTTGTTGTTTGTTTGTTTACTGAGACAGGGTCTGTCTCTGTTGTCCAAGCTGGAGTGCAGTGGTGCCATCAAGAACTCACTGCAGCCTCAAACTCCCATGCTCAGGTGATATTTCCACATCAGCCTCCTGGGTGACTGTGACTACAGGCACACAGACTAGCTAATTTTGGTAGAAATGGTGTCTCTCCCATGCATCGCAGCCTGGACTTGAGTTTCTAGGATCAAGCCATCTTCCTGCCTCAAGCTCTCAAAGTGCTAGCATTGGAGATGCAAGCCACCAGGCCTGGCCAAATATAAGTTACTTCTTATTCACCCTCTTCCTTGAACTATTCCTGATAAATTTTCTCTCAATCTCCCAGTTATCTCTTCCTGTACGATGGATTTCTGAATGGTACTATGAGTCCCAAATGGTAATCTCCTGCCAGTCTCTTACCAAAGACCAAATCATATAGGGCTCTATTGCACATACTCATGTTTAACAGGCAATTTGATCTCAAGGCTATACACTGAATTCTGGTGCTCCTTCCAAACAACTTCCCCCAAGTGTATCCCGTTTCACCTGACAGTAATTACATCCTGTTGCACAGGCCTAAAACTGTAAGGTCATCCTTGATGCTTTTCTTTACATCTCCTCATTTCTATTAATCCTCAAATTCTGCATGTTTTCCTTTTAAAACAGGTCCAGAATCTAACCACTTTTCCCTATTTTTCTTGCTGTCACCCAGATACAGGTTATCCACATTTCTCATCTGATTAACTCAGCCTCTTTACTGATCTCCTACCTTCCACTATTACAAGTATTACACTATCACTACTATTACAACTAGGTGAATTATATCTCAGATACTATAAAATTAACCATTTTAAAGTACACGTTCAGTGATTTGCAGGATATTCCCAATGTTATGAAACCATCACTATTATTTAAGTATAGAATGTTGCCCTTACTTTAAAAAGTAACTCTACCTATGAACATTCAATACCAGCTTCCCTTTTTCCTAAGCTAAAACCATGGTCTCTATAATGTCACAAAAAACCATATATTATTTTCTTATTATTCTCTTTTGCATATCTTCTTCTACCATCCTCTTTCTTGTTCAGAGCCTCAGTATACACTGTGACTTCAGAGGTTTTGCCCTCCTTTTGGTTTCAAGAAGTTTGCTCAAATCTCCTTTGAGCTTATGCTATTCACCTGCTTATAAATGAACCCAAAATCCTTATCTTTCTTACATAAAAATAAAATCATTACATATTGTTACTACTTTCCACTAAAGCAAAAATATAAGTTCCATCAGTAAATGGATTTTTGTCTTTGCTCAGGTGAACTGACATAAACAATACCTGATGTATTCACAGTTAATTTGATCTTTTCTTATTTATTTATTTTTTATTTTTGGCATGTGAGTGGGGTGTGATTAAATCTTTCTCTGCTGCTCAACCTGGAGTGGCAGGATCTCAGTTCACTGCAACCTCTGCCTCTCAGGTTCAAGCAATTCTCCTGAGTCAGCCTCCTGAGTAGCTGGTACCTCAGGCACCTGCCAGCTTAAATGGCAGTTTTTTTTTTTTTTTGACATTTTTAGTACAGACTGAGTTTTGCCATGTTGGCTAGGCTGATCTCAAACTCCTGAATTTAAATGCAATATATTATATAGACAAAGGAATACCTAGGGAGTTTTTAAATTATAAAGCTGTTTTTGATCATTAATAGGAGTTGACTTTGAAAGTGTATTTTCATTTAGAAAAAAAATAACTTTTTTTAGTTTGTTTTTGATCAACTAGTTTAACATTTTATTAGCTATATATTTAAAATAATTTATGTCAGACAATATTAAATTAAAAATTTATGTATTTCTTAAGTGTTCCCCTATACTTGGTGTTGATAACTAAACTGAGTTTTATTGAATCATATGTTAAAAAACACTGAAACCTTAGTGTAAAAAGAAGCCACATTTAATGGTACAAAATGTTTGTATTTAAAATGTGTTCATGAGAAATATTTTAATAAACCAAGCCTTGAAGTTGCTTAATGTTATTTTATTTAAATTCTAAGAGAGGTATGGCTTTAAAAATCATAATGTGAGAAGAAAAATTTTTAGTGCACTGTATTACTTCTAAATATCCACCTCTGTCCAACAAAGTAAGTAGTAATGTTCAAATCTTACACAGAACTGAAACTCAGGGTGGGAAGTCATATAAGTAAATTAACAAATGATAACAAAATTTAGTTCATTTCAAGAGAAAACTGAGGTTTAAGAATACAGTTCACAACACATTCTTTACAGATCTTTAATTGGAAAATGTGAAGTTATATTTGTTTATGTTTTTATCTGTGTGAGTGTATTTTCTAGCACATTGCAGAATTTTCTAGCTAAACTCACTGCTTAAAAGGTCAGATCTTTATTTGTCTTGTAGGATCTATGTAGAAAGAAGAGTTTCCTCCATAAAAACACTTTTTTTTGTTAATTTATCTACAGTTGCATTGACATAGAAAATGTATATATTCAAAAGATTTTTTTTAAACAAACAATTTTTTTTTAAAAAAACAAACAGATAATGTCATTAAAATATGGACCTAAGGGATCTGTAGTTAAAAATCTGTATAGCTACTGGATTTGTTGTTAATATCAAAATTTAAAATACTCCTTCAAAGATGGCTGTATTGATAAATGAATTGTTGTTGATATTAATTTGTCACTTGATGAACAGACAAGTGGATAGAATTATTTTCATACTACAAGCATTATTTTTTCTTCTTATCTCAGGTTGTGAGCACTTTTGAGTGGGAATATCTGCTCTCTGTTAGATCTCACCCACCAGAAAACTTGTGGGACTCAAAAATACTGGTGCTACTTGTCACATGAATTCTGTGATCCAACAGCCACATATAATATACTATATATACATTATATATAATTTATTTATAATATATAATTATATAATATATTGTTATGTAAATCCATATATTATATATAAATCTATATATAGTATTATATAATTATATATTATATATAGTTTTTATATAGTATAAACTATATATAATATATATATAATTTATGTGTGTATATATATATATATATATGTATAGTTTCCACCAGGAACAGTATTCTTGCAATTGAATGCATAGGTGAAAATATAGACAATGAGTTTTCAAAGACGAGAAGCAGAACAGTTAGGTAAATTCTAATTATAAATTATTACTTTGAAGATTCTGATAGCAGCTACTGTTTTTCTCTCAGAAATTACGGTACTTTAAAAGAATTATGAGGGAAGATCTTCTTCATAATATGGCTAAAATCTCTGAGATACTATGACTGATATATTTATGTTATCTGTTTCATAAGCTGTGCTTTTTCTAAAATTCTCTCTATATTTTTCTCAAGTGAGAGCTTTTTCTGCTAAAGAAACAAATTTCTTCTTCAAATTATGTTATGTGAACTTGTAAAAAATATTAGTTAAGAATTATCATGAAACTGCCTATGAAAGGTATTCATCTGAATATAAAGCGGTAAAAAAGTTAGATCATAGTGGTAGGTCACCTATTTAGGATACATCTCCAAATAAGAGAATATGGGATACCTAAATTTTGGTAATGTTTATACTCAAGATCTTTATTATTGTTAATTTTTTTACCTTTCTGTACAGATATTGATAGAAACTAAATTTAAAAATTAGAATATTTTAACTGTAGTAAATGGTTCTACAATTTCTTCTTTTTTTCCTTTCAGTGGGCAGAAATAGTTTGTCTTTTAGCTACTAGCTTCTCGGCACTTATCATATAAAGGATTACAAAACACACACTTTCTTTCTCTTTGCTAGATCCAGTAAATTATATCATCCAAACATCGCAGTCGTGGTAGCTTTACTTTTAGTAGAGTCTTCATATGGGATGTTCACCAATACTTCTTTAACAGCCACTATTGGAAGAAAAATTGTAATGTAAGTTCCGATACTATAGCCCGTATGCCCCCTAGGGTGTGGAATTTAACACATATAGTGATGGTTAATCATACCAGCAAGAAGCAAATGAAACAGACAGAATATAAAATTGCAAATTAGATATCTCACCTTTGTACTTGGTTGCTTTGGCTTTATGTTGTCTCAGCAACATACTGTGGCACATATGTCTGCCTTGTTTCTTTTTCTATGCAATCAGCTTCTCCAGGGCAGGACGTGGATATTGTTTCTTTCTTTGTCACAAACCTAAGACACAATTAAAAGCATACAGAAATTTCTTAGATACTTGTAAACAAAGAGTATTTTGCTATATGGCTACTGACATGTTTTGACATTTGGAGCTTCTGTCTATGCTCCCCTTCCTTCCACAACTACGGTTAATAGGCATATTTATTGAGTGTTAATAATTCTGATTTAATCATGTAAATAATCTTATGTAATTTGGAAAATGCATTATTCTCAAAAGAAGATTCTGAATCCTAGAAAGACTAATTAACTTACTCCCCAAACTGTACTTATTCCCCCAAAGTTACTCAAGGCAGAGGACTCACTTGTCTTTACTCCTGCCTACTTGAGCAAACTTTATTGTATTACGTCCAGTGTATATTATTATTTTATTGCTCTTTAATGATAACTTCTCTGTGAACTCAGTTATAACAGTCCATGTTTGAAATAAGCAATAATCATAAAACTTAAAAATAAATTAAGTGTTTTGAAAATTAGGAGCATAATCAGTATATCACCTTATTCAGTAACTTTTGGTATTTGTTGTAACTACTTTCCTTGTATTTATAAAGTTAAATTAGTGCATTACTGATTTCTTTTGATCTTTAATGTTAGTACTCAAGATAATTTACTAGAATTGTTTTATTAATTTGAAGACAAACCAAAGTTAAGTAAGACAAGAGATAGAAAAGAGTACAATATTAGTGTCCTAAGACAGCTTCAAGACATCTTTGTTCATTTAGCTGTTTCCAAACTACAGTCCTATGTACCCAAGGAATTTTGGTCACAGTTAAGGTAAATTTCATGTAAGTGATTATTTCAGTTTCATAAAAACCTCAATACATTGACTAAACATTACTCAGAAAAAGGCTTCATACAAAGGACATTATGTTAAGTGAAATTAGCCAGGAAATATAAAAGACAAAGATTGCATCTTTTTATTTATATGTGAGAAATAACAAAGTTGATCTCATGGAGGTAAAAAATAGAATGACAGATTATTATAGGCTGTGAAAGATATTGAGCAAACAAATAAGTGAGTTAGTTGATGGGTAAAAAATACAGTTAGAAGGAATAGTTTCTAAAGTTTGGTTGTATAGGAGGGAGAATATAGGTATGAATAATTTGTTATAGATTTCAAAATAACTAGAAGTTTAGATGTGGAAAGCTGTTTACACAAATATGTCAGTAATAATTTAAGGGGTGCATTAAAGAAGGAAATGTTGATTTCCATTTGAAGAATCCTCTCCAGGATGATTGGGAGGTGATTAGAACCAGGACAACATGATGCATTCACTTGAGGTAGCAAACTTATAGAGATGCAGCAGTAATACAGAGATAAGATTAATCTACACATATTTCTCTTACACTCTCTAAGGAACAGAAATTCCAAAATCTAAGTCTAGGCCACAAGAGAAACAGACGGCAAATAACAATAGGCCAACTAGGAAGGGCCATAAAATAGTTGGATTACAATGCACAAATATCAGTAGACCTGATGGTGTATTTATAAGTCTCGACTAAGGTAGACTGCATGTTGCATTCATACTGGTTGATGCTACTGCTTATGTACTATAAAAAGATAAAAACATAGTATATTCTAACCAATTTGAACAAACAAATTGCTGTTCCTCAAGCTACGCAACACACTTCATATCCTATTGTTTCCAACAATGGGTATTGAGATATTACATCAAATAAAAAATTATATGAATTATTTAGAATCAGAAGGCGCTTATATCCTCAGTAAACCCTACATCTAACAACAAAAGCTTTAAAATAATATAGAAATAAACTAGGAGACTTACTGCTTTCAAGGAAAATTGTGACTGGCTAGCAAAGCAGTCAGAAATCTTGGCACAATGGTGATTCAAGGTACTGTGGATTCTGATAATATGCACTTCATTGGGATTAGATGAAACCAAATTTTAGAAGCATCACTTAATAAATTCTACCACAAAAGTGCCCCAAGCACAAAAATATAATCTACTATGCTTCACATATTGTGACATATGAAAATTGTGCATATTAGTTTTAATATTTTAGAATTTCTATTAAAATATATCCATATTCTTTATCTCAACAAGAAATTAAACTATCAAACATTAAATGTGAAGAACGTGTATAATTAAAATCTTCTTGTTTTTTACATTTTTCCCCATTTTATATTTTTTCTGGTGATAAAAAATAAGGTTTCTGAGCAATACAGCTGTTATTCTGGGCAACTGTTATAATTTAGGTAATTCCATCCCTTGGCTACATGAACTTGATGAGAAGTCATGCTGAATGTTACTTTAAATGATTAACCTGGCCGGGTGCAATGACCCACCACTTGTAATCCCAGGATTACAAGTGAGAGACCGAGGCGGAGGTGGGTGGATTGTGAACTCAGGAGATCCAGACCACCCTAACTAACACAGTGAAACACTGTCTCTACCAAAAATACAAAATTAGCCAGATGCATGCCTGTAATCCCAGCTACTTCAGAGGATGATACAGGAGAATTGCTTGAACTCAGGAGGTGGAAGTTGTAGTGAGCCAAGATCACAATCATTGCATTTCAGCCTAGGCAACAAGAGTGAAACTATCGAAAGAAAAAATAAAAGAAAAGAAGAAAGGGAGAAGGAAAGGAAAGAAATAAAGAAAGGAAGGAAGGTAGGAAGGAAAAGAAATGGAAAGGGAAGGAAGGGAAGAAAGGAGAAAAGAGGGAAGAAAAGAGAAAAGAGAAAAAAAATCTGCATTACTCACATTGTGGCTAATCTTCCCAGAATATTTTAACACAAATATTTGTTTTAACATAGAAGTGCTCATAAATGGATTTTATTTATATTTTTGGTCAGTATTTGTTCTTTATAGTAAATTTCATATTAAAGCTGGCAAAATTGTTAAGTTTTACTGCCACTGGATTTTGAGAAAGACTAAATAAATTACTTTATACTCATTGAAATACCACACATTTTTATGAACTAGGACAAGGTAGCACCTAATTACAAAGAAAATATCACAAGGGTAAAATAAAACATGATCCCACTTAAACTATTCTTCCTCTGATCATCTTGCCAAAGCTGTCCTAGAAATTTTTTTTTTAATTTGCAGTCACAGCAGATAAGTTACAAAATATGTTATAAAATAATAATTGAAGACCATATAAGTAAATCATCAAAATGAGTTTTGAAAAAGAAAATTATTATTATTATTATTTAACCTGCTGATACATAGAGCCTGTTGAATGAGGATATAATGGAGCATCTTCTGTTGGAGAGGTCTTATGCCCATCTAAAGCATCATGGTCAACTGGCTCTAAATTCTAAATATTTAAATATTAACAATTTGATTATAAAAGTAACTTTATACCTTATATTTTATTTTCTTCATTAGAATAAACTTTTAAGGAATGCAAGAAAGCTGACAGCTATAACATCTTTACAATTCCTGAAAATGATTTATAATTTAGGGAAAAATTCTGAATTATTTTAGCTACATAATTTTTAGGACATTTCACACAAGTTGCTTCCAAAAGGAAACTACTTTTTAAGAACAAACAAACCAATGCTAATCATTTCACAAAATAAATATTTTTAAGGGCAATATTAATACATAAACATTGGCTTATGCATTTAAAAATTACTTCTCTTTTTTCCCAGATATATCTGCTGCCCTTTGGAGGCTTCCCTCAGCCACCTCATCTAGACAAAGTTCTCAAGCATTTGCAAGTGTCATCCTAGCACTATTTGATTTTTCTAATAAATAACAATTTGATGTTTTATTGTTTTTTACTGGCGGACAACAATTTTTGTAGGCATATTTAATTCTTTCCAGTTTATTGTTTTCTTTCAATTTTCTATATACACTAAATGACTCAATTTTCTTTCTTTTTTTCCCATGTGAAAGCACAAACACTGTCCTTCACTTCCACAAATTATGCAGTCGAGTTTCCCACATTTGGGGAAATCTCATGGGTCAACACATCTAGAGTGCAATAGATCCGCCTTTCCTTGGGAAAGCCACATTCATGATCATGGTGTCTCCCCTGGCAGGGAAGTATCCATTTCCTTTTTAAGAATTCCATTAGCCTTCGAAAGAAAATACAAATATAAATGCAGTAGAATTCAGAATAATTTTCAGTATCAGCTGAAAATGTTAATTTCAATCATCCGTGATTATTCTTTTCTTAAAGAGTTCTTAATTCTGACACAGGCTTCTACAAAATTGTAAGGAAAAACAGTATGATAAACAATGAAATGACTGCCAAATAAAACTACCATACATTTTATGCACTGCTATACTCATTTTTGATACTAACTCTTAGAGTGTTCTATTGTATCTAACAGCCATTCTCGGTCTTCTGGAATTTTATCATGTGCATTATGAGCTTTAAAAATAAGCAGATGAAAACAATTTACAATATGTAGTAGCTAATATTTTACTGCCTAATATGTGTCATTCAGAACAAGTTTTTGAGGTAATCTAATTAATATCAGTTAGTTTCCTAAGCGGGTAGCATTAGTAAATCCATTTAACCAATAAAAAATCAATTACAGTTAGAATAAATACTTCACCAATTATTACAGATTTAGCCAGTTGAGGAGCTAGTTAGCAATCTGACCCAAACATCTGACCTTTTTGTGTATTACCAATTTAAAATATTTTGGTTAAGTATACTATCCATGCATTACTACAAGTGAATTAAAAACTGTAATGTTATATTACTTTTCATAGTTCTATTTTTTATTCTATACTTAGGATTATGCTCCATGGCCCAGGCTGGACTACAGGGACAAGATGATAGCTCACAGCTCAATGAGTCTTCATACTCCAGGGTTCAAGGAACACTCCTGCCTCAGCCTTCCAACTACTTGGGATTAGACAAATGCACCACCATGTCCCACTCACCTCATTATTTTTACTAAATATGAGTAGCATTTTATGACTACCTTTTTAAAGAAAAAACAAAACTTACTTGGTTTTTACTCATTTTTCAGAGACAACATTTTAGAATGTAAAGCAAGAATCTCATGATAATAAAACAATGATATTAATTGGCAGCACAAAATTGATTTCAATTCTGACAGTAAAAGAACACACATGATGAGTAAAACAATTTTCAACAACAAAAATAAAAATTGCCTGATTTACTAATGATCAGTCATTTTCTTTCACAGCTGGCTAAATTGCAATATATTTACACTGCCAACTGTTTTATGTTCTTAGGAGTCAATATTAAAAATCACAAAAAGAAGACCTGTCTGTTTTGTCATCACAATGACAGATAAATAAAATAGTTTTTTTCTCTCTACCATGTATCTTAATTAGTAAAATGATATTATATTCCAAGTCAGAGGCCAGGTTTTTTTTCTTTTTGCCATAGGAACATTTATGATATATATTTATTTTGAAAAAAGTAATTTTTATAATCTAATTTCAGGTAAAGGATAACATGGATAGGCTTCTTCTAACACTTAAACAATACACATTTCATTATCTTATTCTCTTAAAAATTATAATAAAGTGAAAATCATGTCATTTGCCACATTATTAATAGTATCAAAAGTTTTCAAGTGAAATTTGGATTAATATTATCTTTGCCTATATTGTTATGTGCTGCCATGAACAGTGTTGGTACTCAGCAGATGCTGATATATATCTGTTGAATACTGCCTATTGAATAGACTAAATGTTCGTTAGACAAAACATTTCAAGCTTATCTTAATAAAGAGAATAATAAATTTATACATGAAACCCACATTAATCCACAGCAAATATTTTCCACATTATGTCAACATGTATACCTTTACTGTAAACACCTCCTTGGATGAGATGAGGCTAAGATGTGATCTAGCCTTACTGTAGAGCAAATACAAGAAGTTACTTAATAAACAATATATGACTACAAACAATTTTTAAAATGGTATAAATTAAATTCCATTGATAGGGAACTCAGTGTCATTCGTACAACAGTAATTATCTCCTTGAAATCTACGATGGTGTACCAAGGAACAATTAGAAAATTTTAATTGCTAAAATCTAATATTTCTGTTGTTTAAAATTTAAAATTATCTTTTGCCTTTAATTATTGTGTTCTACAGCTTTATAATTATTTTATTATCAGGTTTTCAGTGTGCTTATTATAAGGTCTATTGAGTGAAAATTGTGTGTTTGTGTGTGGGCATGTGTGTATAGGGTTTCCAGGTATATAGTCTGATTGTTTCTAGAAACCTATAACAATAAAACTTCGAATCTCTTGGCAGAGTTGGGCAACTAATTCTGGTGCAATTCTTTGGCTTATTTTATTGCAGATGACACAACTAAGAATTCTAGAAGAATGCTAAAGATTTGTGTTGAGCATTAACATAGTTCTTTAAAATTATAATTTTTCTCCAAACCAGTCTGGCCACTATTGTGAAACCCCATCTCTTCTAAAAACACAAAAATTAGCCAGGCATGGTGGCAAGCACTTGTAATCCCAGCTGCTCAGGAGGCTGATGCAGAGAATTGCTTGAACCCAGGAGGCAGAGGTTTCAGTGAGCTGAGATTCCACTCCTGCACTCCTGCCTGGGTGAGACAGTGAGAATTCCTTTTACACATACATGCACACACACACACACACACACAAATAATAGTAATAAAAAATAAAAAAAGGAAAAAAGCTCTTTTTCTTACATCCTGATAGTCTAACTACTTAGAGGCTACAGATTGCTTTTGGATAAATTAATGTTGTCTGCCATGATAACATTAACTTTTCCAAAAATGTTTCCATTCTAGGACATTACTTTCTATGACTGTTTTTCATTGTTACTTCTGTAGTAACACATGTATGCTTTTAGATGATTCCAAATTCTGGACATATGTATCCAACTTCCCATTACAATTTTTAATTTGGTGTCCCATATGTTTCTAAAATGCAATCTGCTCAACGAGGTTCACTTTTTCTATCAGTAAATTGCATTACTATTCTCTCAGCTTATCAAATCACACCCAGGACATAGGTGTTAACATCTCTATCCTACCCCACTTTCTCAAATATCCAATTGCTAACAACTGCCTATTCTAACTCATTACGAGCTCATAAATCTGTCCACACGTATGTTCTACATTGCCAGCTTTTCCAATATAGAGCACCCACAATTTTTTTCTACAGATAATTTTTAATACTTCCTTACTGTGGTCTACTGTGAAATTTTCTATGCTATAGCCAGTGAGATGTTACTAATATATGCCCTTTGTTGTCCTCTGATGGTTTATCAAGTCACACTGAATATCTCACATTGCTAAAAAGCCAAGTTATGTCAATAATAAGTCTGTACCCACTGTATACTTTAAAAAATCAACTTAACAAAGCAACCCTTTTCAACTGCAAGATGCTTTTTACTCTCCAAATCTAAGTCACATACACCCTATAATAGGCAAATCTCTTTGTATTGTATTTTTTTGTTATGATGCTTTGTATCCCACCTGAGCTGTTTATTCAGTACTGTATTTTCAATATCATAATTAAGACAGATTCAAAATACTTTATCTGAATTTGAAAAAGCTCAATTAAGCAAGAGTTTTTAAAATAAGATTGGTATGTAACTCAATTTCTGATGCAATAAAGACTTAATTGAGGGAAGCTATTTCAGTCTGCATTCATGTATCCTTCACCCTTAAAGAGAATATCCATTTCTCTTCATAGAGACATTAGCAAGATTGATTCTTGAGTACTTTCGGGAACCTTACAGGAAATGGTACACAAAGTGATGCAAATGTGTTGACTCAGATTTCTCAAATGCAAGAATTCCTAAAACCTAAAACACACTACTTAAATGCCTCAAGATGTATAAATGTATACTGAACCTTGGCAATTAAAATTAAACTTAGGTTATATCATAAACCGACCATATGTTGTGTATGAGCAACTAAAATCTCAAGTTAAATTGTGCAAAACAAAGTTTTTGTGAGTTCTTAAGTTAGATACGTTTACATTTAAAATAAATATTGTGTTTATGTTTGTATAATATATGCTCCTACTCTACTAAAATTATCCCAGCATCTTAGATGTAGTCAGGCTAGGCTGAGAAAAAGAAAGTACAGAGGTGGTCAGAGCAGGAAGAGTAAATGGTAAAATTTATTTTCTCCTGAAGGTGTATATTAATAATACAAAAAACACTTTCATTACAGAAATGTGTGACCATAGAACTTAATTTTAGGTAGTAAAATATTTGTGATTTTAACAAGTTACTTAAAATGATCTGCTAAATGTCTGAGTCAATCATTCATATAAATGTGACCTCTAGCTCATCTTTCTGTTGAATGTGAGAGATAAGGCAGACACATTCTAACCAACTCACATGTATACACAAAATCAACATGGACATGGAGAAGAGAATTAGTGCTTGTAACAGTGTATTACTTACTAATAAAATGCAACAAGTGTATATAGCTGCGTCATTAGTTGATGGGAGATGGGACAAATCCACTCATAGAGGAAATATTTGCTCAATAATGGCACCTTACATTTATAAACTGTAATGGTTTTCTGAAAATGTTTCTTTGATTTTCATATGTAAATTAGAGAGCTAATAAATGAGATGACCAAGACTTTAATCACAATTAAAATAAGAAACTTGACTCCTATAGAATTCACACTTGGATTTTTTTCCTGGAAAAATCAGATACTACTATTTATATGTACATGATTTTTATGCAATTAGTATTGTATTCTTGGTGAAAGAAAATGATTTCCTAAAACAATAATGTTAGATATGAAAGATTAGAATCTACTGCCTTTGCAATGCATTCTTATTTAATTTACTTCATTATTCTTTTCAAAATGACTTAACCTTTTTTATTTTCATTCTACATAGCATTAGAATTATTCTCACTAGCAATTACTCCATCATTTGTATGCCATTAATGAACTTCTTCCAACATATATCATGTTTCACTGCCCCAGGATGAGGAAGGGCCAACAGTGGCACAAGGGTTGCTTCATACAGTGTGTCACACATCCTGCTAAATTCAAGTTCACCATGAATAAAAAGCCTTTCCATAGCCAGCATTCAGCTTTAAGAAAAAGGTTAACTACTGAACTTGGAGAAAAGAGAAATCTGCCTCTGATAGCTGATTTAAGAAATATAATGTGTGTGTAGAGGATACAAAATTACAATTCCACTAATGTGATAGTTAATATTTGTGCTACTTTCTTCATCCTTGTGGAAAGTCTACTAGTTGAAGTTAAACCATTTCTTTTTCACACAAGACAGAAGGTAACCTTATCACTCTCAGAGGAAATACTAAGAAGGATTGTACTTTGTCAGAGGGTAAATCAAGACATCTTTATTAGGCCACCTATTTACTTAGTGTCTCCTCTATTACTGAACATTGTTTAGTGATTTGCTTTCAAGGATTTTTGTGTTTGTTTCAAAAAAAAATCCTTGCCACAATGATGAGACTTGATAAAGCAAATGGTGGCCTCTTGTGGATGTTCACATTCTGTGCAGTCGGTAACTGTCTGATTCTGTGAAAGCTAATCGAAGCTTGGACTGAATGTGGATGAGACCCACCACTGGGGAGTGATGGAAGTATCAAGGGACATGATGGGTGAGGGGAGGTGGCTGTCACATAGGGAGTAGAGATTTGAAAACTTACATCAAAACATTTCTCTTCCTGGCCCCACCCAATATTGCCATCTGGAAACATTTGATAAAAAATACAATAGAAAATGGTGGCAGAACAAAGCAGGCAGTGAGTGTGGCAGCAGGAGCAGTCAGAAGCAGCTGCAGAGCCACCCTGGGCAGAAGAACCATAGATGATGCTCCACAGTTTGAACAAAGTGTGGTTCCTGGTGGTACAGAAGTTGGTCCATACAGTCTGTCATATCTCCAGCTAGATGCAAGCTAAGAATGGAAAGATTTTCCATAGAGAGTGTTCAGTTTATTGAAAAAGGCTAACTACAGAAATTGAAGAATAGACAAATGTGCATTTAATAACATAACTAATAATTACAGTGTTCTGAGTAGAGGATAAAAAATAACAATTGCTTTCCAATGAAATAAATAATTTTGTTAACTTTCATCTTTGGGGAAAGTTTCCTAGTTGAAGACAAAACATTCCCACATTTCTTATCTTAGAACAAAACTACTTAGGTTTCTGTATAAACCTAAGTTTTCACTTTTATATGAACACACCACCATGTAACTTTTATTACACCAAACATGTCATACCGAGTAGTAAATTGATAATTAGAGAAATGCCCCAATGTGGTTCCCAGTGAAAGGTGGTGTCTGGACAGTCAGTGCTTTCTAGAACTCCGGACCAACAACCAGGAAGTGTTGAAGTGACTGAAAAGTTAAAGATCACAAGTACAGCATGAGGAAAACAGAGATCAACAGTATCTATGTCCATGCCAAAAGAAGTATCCTAGGAAATTTTGGCTATGACAAGAGAATGAAACTCCATATGCACATTTCTTCTGGATCACTTTTGGAGCACTGAAGCAGAAAACAAACTTAGTGCTAATGTACATATGCTAAGGGGAGGCTGATTTTAAGACTGACTTCATTCTTTCCTCATGTTCAAGAGCCTTCATGGGACATTGCCTACTAGATCCAAGCTTTGCCAGCTTATTTTTCCTCATGATCAGCTCCTATCTATCAGCTGATATTTCTACCCATGTGCACCAGTGCTCTTCTTCACAGCTTCACACCTGTAATACTGTTCTCTGCAGCCAACATACGAGGTCCCACTTAATGCTCCACTTTCCTTCCAGCTCCTTCAAAGAATTGGCCACAAAGAAATTTGGCCCTTAACTTTACTAATTTACACCCCGGAGGTGGATTACTAGTTCCTACCTCACGTTCATTAGCCTGGAGGAAAGGTTATTTTCAGAGTGCCACTGTCATGCAGCTCGGCCATATCTTCCTGCTGTCACTCACCCTGCTGCTCTTGGTTGGATTTCATCATAATCCTCAGGATTGTATGCTCATTGAGGGCAGGAACAACCATATTAAAAAATATGTGCTTGCAGAAATTACTCCCAGAATTCTAGATGAGTTTTACCTTTTTCTGCACCCATAGCTCTGGGATTTAGTTTGTTTTAATATGAGTGCTACCTAACAGGTTAAGACATCATATTAGTTTGGACACTACCTATAGGGGAAATAGAACAAAAAAAGCTGTGGTTGGCAGCACTTTAAAAATGAATATTAAATTACCACAATCTTGAACAAATATCTTTATTGTAAATATCAAATAAGTGGGGTAAATTGATGGTAGCTATTTCACACAAGGACGAAAGACAAAAGCTTAGAATTATAAAAGTTCTGTGACTTCCTCCACCTTGCCTTCACCCACAAAACAAGCAATACTAAGAATTCCAATATATAATACAAATAAAGCACTGCCATGACCAAAGTACTACATTGATATGAGTGTGTATCCATGCTCTGTTCAATTTTTTTATTGCTTTAACAGAGACCTTTGATGCATCTAAAAAGATGAGTACAAATGTTAATGTAATCCTGGATTTTCTCTGACAACTCTCCTAAAAACTGACTTACAACTTTTTCCAAGTATATGTATCAGCGGTTTACTCTCTGAGGGAAAGGAACTAATCAGCAGGACCACTATTCCTAGCCACTGGCAGAAGCATATATGCAACACTTAGCACCACACATGTGTTTCCTTGGCTTCTTGAGTACTCCTGTGTACACGGCCTATACATTTTTATAATATCTCTAAATGTATAAAAGAATTAATGTGAATGTATGTGCTATCACATATCATTTCCAACTGCAGAATATGTTAGTTTTAAATCTATCTGCCATATCTTGACTCTGACATTTATTTTTGGATTGTTACCTTAAAATCAAGTACCTGGGACAGTCGCTGTGGCTCATGCCTGTAATCTGAGGGCTTTGGAAAGCAGAGGCAGGTAAATCACCTAAGGTCAGGAGTTTGAGACCCGTCTGGCTAACATGAAAACAGTGAGACCCCGTCTCTACTAAAAATACAGAAACACATCACACATGGTGTTTGGGCCTGTAGTCCCAGGTACTCCAGGGACTGAGGCAGGAGAGTCACTTGATCCCTGGAGGAAAATGTTGCAGTGAGCCAGGATCATGCCACTGAACTCGTCTGGACAACAGAGTGAGACTTCATAACAACAACAATAAAATCACAAAGAAAAAACCATACTAAATAAACAACTGGCAACATTCTTCTTGAATGACTATTTGATCACAGAATACTCAATTCCTGACAGGTCGCGATCTCTAGTAGTAGCACAGCAACTTATTTGAAAGTAGATGGAAACATTTCAGATGACATTTTTATTTACTTTTCTGTTATATAGGCTGTTTACTTGCATGATGAGAAAAGGCGGTCTGAAAGTCAAGCTGTGAAGCCTAAGGGAGTTACTTTAAAAGGCTAGTTTCCTGACAAAGATCAAATCATTTTTTCTATCATCAGATTTTTAAAATTATAGAACATGCCTTACTTTCATATGTAAATCATCAACAACAGCAAAGAAGTGATTTATTCCATCTTCTTGCCTTATGCCATGAAGAATAATAATTCTCATATGTGACATATTTAAGGCAATGCTTTTCTTAGAAATAATAATTTAAAAAAGCAACCAGGTCATTGATACAATATTCCTCAAATTAGTCAAAGGCCATGTATTTATGATGGAAGATTTGAATACATTAACTGGGTTTAAAATTAGCTTACTTTTACCAGAAAGAGAACATAAGCATTGTAAGTGAGAAAATAACTACAAAATAAAGTAGCATCACCCTTGATATTATTCAGATAAAGTTTTTGGTTGATGTGAGACTTAGTTTTAAAATTAGCTGTCCAACAAAATATTTTCTCCCTTAACAAAACAAAAGTAGTCCCATGAATGGAAACTTTTAAATTCATACATATTGTGTAGTGTACAATCCCAGAGCCTGGCATCTGTCTTCCATCATGTTCTAGTTTGTGAACCCAAACATCAGTTATTTAACTTTACTAAATTGGTAAAGTTATGTCCTGAAGCAATGAATGCTGACACAAACCACTTGCTGGTGTTGCCCCTACTTTTCAAGAACATGTTGATCAAAAGCCACATGTTCTCATCTATGCGGTCAAGAGCAACATGAGCTATGAACTGGTGCAGATGATGATACTCATAAATGACTGTGTGAGCAACAACAGATTAACTTACCCACAAGGAATAAAGAAAGTAAACAATAAGTTCTGTAAATTGTATGGATGGTTTTCTTGTGCAGAAAAAGGAAAGTTTGACTTTGCTTTTTTTATTATTTTCAAGAGACATACAAGAGGTCTGTTTTCTCATTATATCTAATTCTTTCTTTCAAAATATCATTTTAAAATGACACCTCAGTTATGGGTTGAAGTGTGTTCTCTCCAAAATTCCTTTGTTGACATCCCAAGTGAACAGTGCCACAGAATGTGTCTTCATTTGGAAGGAGAGGTTACATGTAGACATGGTTATTCCAGATGATCTCATTTTACAGTAGGGTGGGCCCCTAACAAAACCACATGTGTATTTAGAAAAAAAGATCATTTGGAGATACATACAGGGAGAGAAATGACACAGGAAGACAGGAGTTACACTGCTGCAAGCCAGGGAACTTCCAGAAGCTGGGAGATTAACCAAAAAGGTTCTTACCTTAAGACCTGCATAGGAAGCATGGCTCCACTGACACCTTGATTGTAGACAGTGGCTCTCAGAAATGAGGCAATACATTTCTGCTATCCAAAGCCACTAAATTTTTGGTACTTTGTTACAACAGCCACAGGAAACAGAGACAGCCTCTTTGTTGAAGAAGCTGTTCCCAATCCTGGGCTGGAGGAGGGTGGCCCATTGTCCCAAAATGTCTCTGACATCTAAAGCATTCTTACTTCACTCATGTTGTCATGAAAAACCTAGGTGAATCTTTAGATAAATGGATGTTTTTGTGTCTAGTCAAGCAGTAGTTTCTTTTGCAATGATGATCAATCCTGAAAGCTTAGGAACAAATTGTGAAAGTGCCTTAACAAGGTGAATGGTAGCAGGAGAAAGAATTAAAATCAACGTATGCAACAAATTATTTTTATGTGTGCTCCTTTGTCCACCACAGGGCCAGTGGAGTGCACAGAAACTATACACAACTAGCTGCATCCCAGGAAGCAATACTGCTACAAGTACTCAAAACAATTTTTAATGAGTATTGTTCTCATAATATGAGAAAATAATGTCAAAACAACACCTGTCACATAATCCTGTCTATCATATTTTGGTGACAAGTCCTGAATAGTTGAAAAGTATCACACAATTAAACATTATACATTACAAGCAACTTGCAAAATGAATTCCTCAAAAGTCATTAAAGCTGACTTGGATGCTTGAGGAAAACAGTGCAAATGTTCCAGAAATGTATTAGAAACATAAATTGGAAAGGACTGGGCTCTTCTTATGACAAAAATCTATGGGCCTGTTTACTCTGAATGACAACATGTTCTCGAGCCAAGCCTGGTTTCTGGAAACATTCTTGACAAGAAAGTCAGGTGGCATCATCTCTGGTGTTGCTTTGAGCTTCCTGTGCATGGCCAAGGTGGTCACTGGGGAGGAAAGCATGCATGTATGTCCCAGCCAGGAAGTGCCAATAGGGGTCACTGAGGGTCTTTTTCAACCCCGTAGGTCCTCATCAAACATATGATTCATGGAAACTGTCTGAATTTTAATGGATGAACCCCAGTAGGTCCTGATGAAAAATGTGATTCATGAAAACTGCCTGAACACTCATGGATGACATTTCAAGGCCCCAACTTGTTACAGGTGAACTAGGCTTTTAAGTGCTCAAGCGGCAACACTTCAGGGTGGATGACATAGTGAACTGAATATCATAGGAAAGTCAGAGGTTATGCTAGTCTGTGCTGAGTTAAAGCATAAATAAACAACTCCCAGGATATTCACTGGCTGGCTTTTATCAGTCTCTGAAACTCCAGAGGAAATCTCATTTAATTGTGTTGGATTTCATTTACCTCCTCTGTTCCAATCTTCCAGTTCTAAAATCACATTACACTATATTGTTACAATATAATAAAAATTCTTATTAAATGTAAGCTTCTACATACACTTCGGATTCTGCTTTCCCAGCTGGCAAAAACTCCATTTCAAAAACTGGATTATCATGGTGGCCAACAATTACAAAGTAGAAGCTCCTAGATATGGTCTTAAATGTGTGCCTACTGATGAAGTAAAAAATAATGCATATTTTTAGCAGTCAATATTGAAATTCAAAGATGACTAATGAGAGGTGTATAATTCTTCTTTTGTTTTGCTTTCTAACTTAAACTTGGAAGATGCCAGTAAGCTTGTCACCATTTCCCACATACTAGTGAAGATGAATGACCTCTGGAATAAACAAATGATATAACTGTGATATTTCTTGTAGAATCCTATGTATTTCTGTAAGAAAACTAGAAGACCTCTAACATAAAATCCCAGACAACATTCTCATGATTTGCAAGTATGGCACATTCAGCCCACGGGACCCTGAATGTCTGGTGGAGTAAGCTAGGCTTTAGTTGGACTGGAGCAGTTAGCACCAGCACTGAAACTTAGAAGATTTAACAGAGGTAGACAGTAAGTTAAGGACCATAGACAGTGGTGAGAAGATCAGGGAATTAATTAGCTTGCCTTAGAAATGTCCATTAGGTATCCATTGGGGGAAGCTAAAACCAAGTCTCCCTCATGTCACTTAGAAAAGAGAAGCAATGTAGCACTTTGTGCTCTATTTTTCTTCTTTCTCCCTGAACTATGTGAGCTATAATATATGCCCTTGCAAATAAAAGAGACTATGATATGTCTTTAGACACACCAATTTATAAGAAAGGAAGTTTTGTATGCTATAAGAGATGAAAGAAATATTCTGTAAAGGAAGACATTTTGAGGTACTGAGAGACCTTACAATGAAGTTTCACAGATTGGGGCAAGTGTAATGGCTCAGGCCTGTAATGCCAGAACTTTGGAGGGCTGAGGCAGGCAGCCTACTTCAGCCTGGGAGTTTGAGACCAGCCAAGGCAACAACATGGAAAAAGAAATACCTCTCTACAAAAAATACATCTCTACAGAAATACTAATCCTTTCTGAACATGTTGGTGTGTGCCTGTAGTCCCAGCTACATTGGAGGCTGACAGGAGAGAATTACCTGACATGGCAGTAAGCTGAAATATTCTGACTCAAAACAAAACAAAACAAAAAAACAAAAACTTCAACAGATTCACAAAAGAAATGAACATATGAGAAACTGGGGAAAAAACATAAGCAATTCCATGGCTTCTAGCACAGATAATTAAAATACAGATGAATGACTGATGAGTGGGAACATAGATGGATATACACAATGGGAACCCCACTGTGTGTATTCTTAACAAGGGATTTGAAATCAAACGAAGTAGGGTTCTGTCTACCTCTGCTACTTACCTGCAATGTGCACAGAGGTAGTCTTTAATCTACTGTTGGTCTTTTCCTTTATGAAGTAATTTTGTATCACTTCATGGTAAATTACCCAGCACAATGTCTGACTCACAGGATGTGCTCAATTAATATTATCTAGAATAACATGGAAAGGCCAAATGCACACTGAGATGTGGGGGACTATAGCCTTGTCCACTTCCTCACTACCATCTAAGCTGCACTCACCCTTCAATGGCACAGTTAAGTATCTGCAATCAGGGTTACCCACAGAGCCAACAATATTCACTCTGTGGTCTTCCCAAGAAAACCTCAGCTCCTGCTTTAGAAAAGAGATGAAAAACAGATAAGATAGAAAAGGAACAAAGGAATGATACAAAAGCCATGAAAAACTACAGGAACTGGCAATAATTCTCCAGAGAATGTGATGGGAGAAAAGATGGGCAGTAGAAAACTGAATAAAGTAAACAATGATGTCTTGAATTATTGCTGGGCTAAATTTTAGATCCAAAAGCAGTGCAAACATTGAAGCAGCAACAGCACCGAAAAAGCGTGGGCAAATGTGTGTGTGATTGGGTGTGTGTGGTTTAGTGTGGTTGTGTCAGTGTGTGTGTAAGGGAGATAACATGCATCCCCACACTAATCCCTATATGAAAAGCCACAAATGTGTGAGCAGCATGGTGCTAACTCAGCAGGAGGACAGACAGAAGGGAACTCAAAGAAAAATTACATGAGGTTGCTGTTACCAACTACACAGAAGGGCAGAAGATAAGACAGAGCTTACTTTATATTCATTCCATACTTATTGTGAGTTGCTAATTTTGTTTTCCTTTTGTAAACAGCTGAAGAAGCAAGAAGGCTGTAATTTTTCATTCAATTTTGACAAAGGAAAACTGACAGGTGAAGTGGAAGAATTGGAAACCCTGGGAGAAAATGGCCCCGTTGCCACAGGAAGGGAAGGCAATAGCTGCAATCACTTAGCAAACAGTTGAGGGTATTGGGTAAAGGTGAGACACACATTACTATTCTGCACTTTGCAATCTGTGGAACTTTCTCCAAGGATGCAAATGTTTTACCTCTGTGCTGTCCAATATGAAAGCCAGTGAGTATTAGAGATGTGGCTACTGTAATTATAGAACTGATTTTTAATTAAACAAAAATAGGCTCATGTGGATGCTGGCTATGTAATAGACAGCACAGGTCTAGATCAAAGATTCCCAGCCAGTGGCATGATCTTGGCTCACTGCAAACTCCACCTCCCAGGATCAGGAGATTCTCCTGCCTCAGCCTCCTGAGTAGCTGGGATTAAGGGCATGCACCATTATGCCACGGTAAATTTTGTAATTTTAGTAGACACAGGGTTTTGCCATATTGCCCAAGCTGGTCTTGAAATCCTGGCCTCAAGGAATCAGCAGACCCCAGCAGTGCTGAGATTAGAGTCATGAGATCGTAAAGTGCTGAGATTAGAGCCCCAAAAGTACTGAGATTAGAGTCATGAGCCACCATGCCCAACCTAATTTCAACTTTTTTATATAATATTTCTGTGACATCCTCCAACTTCCCTTCACCAACAAAACATGTATTACTTAGTATTCCAATATATAATGCAAATAAAGCAACTGCCATGACTGACATACCTGCATTGGCATCAATGTGTAATCATGGTCTGCTTGATTTTTCCATTGCTTTAAATAGGGGCTTTTGAAGAATCTCCAAGGAACACTTGTGCCAGATGCCCTGATGAGGTAGCTACACAGAGTTAGATAACAGATAAAATTGGGAAGATAAGGACAAGAGGAGAATCTGGGATAGTTTCCAAATGTCCAGCTGAGGGGACAAAACAGAATATGACCTCTTCTAAGATGTCCTCATCCAAATCTCTAAACCTTGTGGGCATTTGAGGGCTCATGGCAAAGAGAAATTAAGGTGGTTCAGCAGTTGACCTTAAGGTAGGAAGATGGCCCAGGATGATACAGCTTGATTAATGCCGTTACAACGGCCTTAAATGTAGAAGATGGAAGGAAAAGAGAAAAGTCAGAGGGAAAATACAGAAGAACGCTAAAAGCAATGTGATGTTGATGGCTTAGAAAATGGAGGAAGGGGTTCTAGCTAAGGAATGCAGGAGGCCCCTAGAAGCTAGAACTTACAAGGAATCAAATTATGCTCCAGAGCCTCCAAGAGGAGCACAGTTCGGTGCACACATCAATCTTAGCCAAACAAGACCTGAATTGGACTCCAATGCTACAGAATTGCAAGATGATACACTTGTCTTGCATTAAGCCACTAAATTTGTAATAATTTGTTACAGTGCCTATTGTTACCCCTCTGATAGTTTTTTTTTATATTACTATTATATTTTAAGATTTAGGGTACATATGAACAATGTTCAGGTTTGTTACGTATGTATACGTGAGCCATGTTGTTGAGCTGCACCCATTAACTCGTCATTTAGCATTAGTTATAACTCTTAATGCTTTCCCTCCCTCCTCCCCCCACCCCACAACTGTCCCCGGCATGTGATGCTTCCCTTACTGTGTCCCTGTGTTCTCATTGTTCAATTCCCACTTATGAGTGAAAACATGCGGTGTTTGGTTTTTTGTCCTTGAGATAGCTTGCAGAGAATGATGGTTTCCAGTTACATCCATGTTCCTACAAAGAATATCAACTCATCTTTTTTTATGGCTGCATATTACTCCATGGTGTATATGTGCCATATTTTCTTAATCCAGTCTATCATATTTGGACATTTAGATTGGTTGCAAGTCCTTGCTATTGTGAATAGTGCCACTATAAAAAACACGTGTGCATTTGTCTTTATAGCAGCATGATTTATAATTCTTTGGGTATATACACAGTAATGGGATGGTTGGGTCGAATGGAATTTCTAGTTCTAGATCCCTGAGGAATCGCCACACTGACTTCCACAAGGGTTGAACTAGTTTACAGTCCCACCAACAGTGTAAAAATGTTCCTATTTCTCCACATCCTCTCCAGCACCTGTTGTTTCCTGACTTTTTAATGATTGCCATTCTAACTGGTGTGAGATGGTATCTCATTGTGGTTTTGATTTGCATTTCTCTGATGGCCAGTGATGGTGAGCCTTTTTTCATGAATGTTTTGGCTGCATAAATGTCTTCTTTTGAGAAGTGTCTGTTCATATCCTCCACCCACTTTTTGATGGGGTTTGTTTGTTTTTTTCTTGTAAATTTGTTTGAGTTCATTGTAGATTCTGGATATTAGCCTTTTGTCAAATGAGTAGGTTGCAAAAATTGTTTCCCAGTCTGTAGGTTGTCTGCTCACTCTGATGGTAGTTTCTTTTGCTGTGCAGAAGCTTATGGTTTAATTAGATCTCATTTGTCAATTTTGGCTTTTACTGCCATTGCTTTTGGTGTTTTAGACATGAAGTTCTTACTCATGGCTATGTCCTGAATGGTATTGCCTAGGTTTTCTTCTAGGGTTTTATGGTTTTCGGTTTAACAATTAAGTCTTTAATCCATCTTGAATTAATTTTTGTATAAGGTTTAAGGAAGGGATAAATTTTCAGCTTTCTCCATATGGCTAGCCAGTTTTCCCAGCACCATTTATTAAATAGGGAATACTTTCCCCATTGTTTGTTTTTGTCTGGTTTGTCAATGATCAGATAGTTTTAGATATGCAGCATTTTTTTCTGAGGGCTCTGTTCTGTTCCATTGGTCTATATCTCTGTTTTGGTACCAGTACCATGCTGTTTTGGTTCCTGTAGCTTTGTAGTATAGTTCAAAGTCAGGTAGCATGATGCCTCCAGCTTTGTTCTTTTGGCTTAGGATTGACTTGTCATTGTGGATTCTTTTTTGGTTCCATATGAACTTTAAAGTACTTTTTCCAAATTCTGTGAAGAAAGTTCATTGGTAGCTTCATTGGGATGGCATTGAATCTGTAAATTACCTTGGGCAGTATGGCCATGTTCATGATATTGATTCTTCCTACCCATGAGCATGGAATATTCTTCCATTTGTTTGTACCCTCTTTCATTTCATTGAGCATTGGTTTGTAGTTCTCCTTGAAGAAGCCCTTCATGTCCCTTGTAATTTGGATTCCTAGGTATTTTATTCTCTTTGAAGCAATTATGAATGGGAGTTCACTCATGATTTGGCTGTCTGTCTGTTATTGTGTATAAGAATGCTTGTGATTTTTGTACATTGATGTTGTATCCTGAGACTTTGCTGAAGTTGCTTATCAGCTTGAGGAGATTTTGGACTGAGACAATGGGGTTTTCTAGATAAATCATCATGCCGTCTGCAAACAGGGACAATTTGACTTCCTCTTTTCCTAATTGAATACTCTTGATTTCCTTCTCCTGCCTAATTGCCCTGGCCAGAACTTCCAACACTATGTTGAATAGGAGTGGTGAGAGAGGGCATCCCTGTCTTGTGCCAGTTTTCTAAGGGAATGCTTCCAGTTTTTGCCCATTCAGTATGATATTGACTGTGGATTTGTCATAGATAGCTCTTAATATTTTGAGATACGTCCCATCTATACCTAATTTATTGAGAATTTTTAGCATGAAGCATTGTTGAATTTTTTCAAAGGTCTTTCCTGCATCTATTGAGATAATCATGTGGTTTTTTGTTTGGTTCTGTTTATATTCTGGATTACATTTATTGATTTGTGTATGTTGAACCAGCCTTGCATCCCAGGGATGAAGGTCACTTGATCATGGTGGATAAGTTTTTTGATGTGCTGCTGGATTCAGTTTGCCAGTATTTTATTGAGGATTTTTGCATCAATGTTCATCAAGCATATTGGCCTAAAATTCTGTTTTTTGGTTGTGTCTCTTTGCCAGGCTTTGGATCAGGATGATGCTGGCCTAATAAACTGAGTTAGGGAGAATTCTCTCTTTTTCTATTGATTAGAATAGTTCAGAAGGAATGGTACAAGCTCCGCTTTGTACCTCTGGTAGAACTTGGCTGTGAATCCATCTGTTCCTTTACATTTTTTGGTTGGTAAGCTATTGATTATTACCGCAATTTCAGAGCCTGTTATTGGTCTATTCAGAGATTCAACTTTCTCCTGGTTTAGTGTTGGGAGGACATATGTGTTGAGGAATTTGTCCATTTCTTCTAGATTTTCAAGTTTATTTGCATGGAGCTTTTTATTGTGTTCTCTGATGATAGTTTGTATTTCTGTGGGATCGATGGTGATATCTGCATTATCATTGTTTATTTTATCTATTTCATTCTTCTCTCTTTTTTTCTTTAATAGTCTTGCCAGCAGTCTATGAATTTCATTGATCTTTTCGAAAAACAAGCTGCTGGATTTATTAATTTTTTGAAGGGATTTTGTGTCTCTATGTCCTTAACTTCTTCTCTGGTCCCAGTTATTTCTTGTTTCTGCTAGCTTTTGAATGTGTTTACTCCTGGTTTTCTAGTTTTTATAATTGTGCTGTTAGGGTGTCAATTTTGATCTTTCATGCTTTCTCTTGTGGGCATTTAGTGCTATAATTTTCCCTCTACAGTCTGCTTTGAATGTGTGCCAGAGATTCTGGTATGCTGTGGTTTTGTTCTCTTTGGCTTCAAAGGACATCTTTATTTCTGCCTTCATTTCATTATTTACCCAGTGCTCATTCAGGAGCACGTTGTTCGGTTTCCATGCCATTGAGTGGTTTTCAGTAAGTTTCCTAATCCTGAGTTTTAGTTTGATTGCACTGGGTCTGTGAGAGTTTGTTATAATTTCTCTTATTTTACATTTGTTGAGGAATGCTTTATTTCCAAATATGTGGTCAATTTTGCAGTAGATGTGGTGTGTTACTGAAAAAAATGTATATTCTGTCAATTTGGGGTGGAGAGTTTTGTAGCTGTCTATTAGGTCAGCTTGGTGCATAGCTGAGTTCAATTCCTGGGTATCCTTGTTAACCTTCTGTCTCATTCATCTGTCTAATGTTGACAATGGGGTGTTAAAGTCTCCCATTATTATTGTATGGGAGTCTAAGTGTCTTTGTAGGTCACTAAGGACTTACTTTATGAATATGGGTGTTCCTGTATTGGGTTCATATATATCTAGGATAGTTAGCTCTTCTTTTTGAATTGATCCCTTTACCATTATGTAATGGCCTTCCCTGTCTCTTTTGATCTTTGTTATTTTAAAGTCTGTTTTATCAGAGACTAGGATTGCAACTTCTGCCTTTTTCTTTTCCATTTGCTTGGTAGATCTTCCTCCAGCCCTTTATTTTGAGCCTATGTGTGTCTCTGCACATGAGATGGGTTTCCTGAATACAGCACACTGATGGGTCCTGACTCTTTATCCATTTTGCCAGTCTGTTTCTTTTAATTGGAGCATTCAGCTCATTTACATTTAAAGCTAATATTGTTATGTGTGAATTTGATCCTGTCATTATGATGTTAGCTGGTTATTTTGCTCGTTAGTTGATGCAGTTTCTTCCTATTCTTGATGGTCTTTACAATTTGGCATGTTTTTGCAGTGGCTGGTACTGGTTGTTCCTTTCCATGTTTGGTGCTTCCTTCAGGAGCTCTTTTAGGGCAGGCCTGGTGGTGACAAAATCTCTGAGAATTTGCTTGTCTGTAAAGTATTTTATTTCTCCTTCACTTATGAAGCTTAGTTTGACTGGATATGAAATTCTGGGTTGAAAATTCTTGTCTTTAAGAATGTTGAATATTGGTCCCCACTCTTTTCTGGCTTGTAGAATTTCTACCGAGAGATCTGCTGTTAGTCTGATGGGCTTTCTTTTGTGGGTTACCTGACTTTTCTCTCTGGCTCCCCTTAACGTTTTTTCCTCATTTCAACATTGGTGAATCTGACAATTATATTTCTGGGAGTTCCTCTTCTCAAGGAGTATCTTTGTGGCATTCTGCATATTTCCTTTATCTGAATGTGGGCCTGCCTTGCTAGATTGGGGAAGTTCTCCTGGGAAATATCCTGCAGAGTGTTTCCAACTTGGTTCCATTCTCCCCATCACTTTCAGGTACACCAGTCAGATGTAGATTTGGTCTTTTCACATAGTCCCACATTTCTTGGAGGCTTTGTTCTTTGGAGGCTAATTCTTTTTTCTCTAAACTTCTCTTCTCACTTCATTTCATCTTCCATCACTGATACCCTTTCTTCCAGTTGATCACATCGGCTACTGAGCCTTCTGTATTCATCACTTAGCTCTCATACCTTGGTTTTCAGCTCAATCATCTCCTTTAAGCACTTATCTGCATTGGTTATTCTAGTTAGCCATTCATCTAATTTTTTTTCAAAGCCTTTAACTTCTTGCTATTGGTTCAACTTTCCTCGTGTAGCTCAGATTAGTTTGATAGTCTGAAGTCTTCTTCTCTCAACTCATCAAAGTCATTCTCCAACCAGCTTTGTTCCCTTCATGGTGACGAGCTGCATTCCTTTGGAGGAGGAGTGGTGCTCTAATTTTTAGAGTTTCCAGTTTTTCTGCTGTGTTTTCTTCTCATCTTTGTGGTTTTATCTACCTATGGTCCTTGATGATGGCGACAAACAGATGGGCTTTTGGTGTGGATGTCCTTTCTGTTTGTTAGTTTTCCTTCTAACAGACAGGACCTTCAGCTGCAGATCTGTTGGAGTTTGCTAGGGGTCCACTCCAGACTCTTTTTGCCTGGGTTTCATCAGTGGTGGCTGCAGAAGAGTGGATATTGGTGAACCACAAATGCTGCACCTGATCATTCCTCTGGAAGTTTCGTCTCAGAGGAGGACTCGGCTACATGAGGGGTCTGTCCGCCCCTACTGGGGGGTGCCTCCCAGTTAGGCTACTCGGGGATCAGGGTCCCATTTGAGGAGGCAGTCTGCCCGTTCTCAGATCTCAAGCTGCTTGCTGGGAGAACCACTGCTCTCTTCAAAGCTGTCAGACAGGGACATTTAAGTCTGCAGAAGTTACCACTGTCTTTTTGTTTGTCTGTGCCCTGTCCCCAGAAGTGGAGCCTACAGAGGCAGGCAGGCCTCCTTGAGCTGTGGTGGGCTCCACCCTGTTCGATCTTCCTGGCCACTTTGTTTACCTAATCAAACAACTAACTCGTCAATGGCGGGCCCCTCTCCCAGTCTTGCTGCTGCCTTGCAGTTTGATCTCAGACTACTGTGCTGGCAATGAGTGAGACTCCATGTGCATAGCCCCCTCCTAGCCAACTGAGGGATATAATCTCCTGGTGCACCATTTTTTAAGCCCACTGGAAAAGTGCATTATTATGGTGGGAGTGACCCGATTTTCCAGGAGCCGTCTGTCACCCATTTCTTTGACTAGGAAAGGGAATTCCCTGACCCCTTGTGCTTCCCGGGGGAGGGGATGTCTCACCCTGCTTCAGCTCGCACACGGTGCACTGCACCCACTGTCCTAAACTTACTGTCTGGCACTCCCCAGTGAGATGAACTTGGTACGTCAGTTGGAAATGTAGAAATATCCCGTGTTCTGTGTCACTCATGCTGGGAGCTGTAGACCGGAGCTGTTCCTATTCGGCCATCTGCGACCTCTGGTAGAGTTTTGTCATTCACTTTTTTTCCCCCAAATCCACGTTGACTGTATCGACTTCAGAACTACTCTTATTTCTCTTCTCATGCCTAGAATCTTCTCCCTTATTCTGCCTGCAACCCCTACCTATTTTTAAAAATCCAACTAAATCTCTCACCCTCCTCGATTATTTCCAAGAAAAACCTACACATTCTTCACATCCTAAGAAGTCCTGTCCCTCATATTGCCTCTTCAAGTCTTTTTTTTCACAGCCAATGATGAAAACTCATTGTACACTTCTTCAATGTTGTGTACAAAGCTGAATCTGATCGAATTTTGTCCTCATAGGACACAGATACTTTATCAGGCTTATTTTCCCAACACACAACTCTGGACTCAGGTTAGATTCCTCACTGCCCCCAAGAAGGTCCTGGATTTTTGTTTGTTTGTTTGTTTTTGTTCCTTTGCTCACTTTTCCCCTCCCTACAACGCTCTTCTTTTACACCCCATGTAAATCCTATGCATCAAGGCCCTGATGACTTTTTCTGAGAGATTATCTGGATCACTTCCATCTTCTCTCACCTCTCCTTTAAACTCTTTACTCAGTTTATAATATTTTCTTAGCTCTTGTTCAATGCTCTGGCCATAAATTTTTCATTATTGCTTCTGACAGTTTTGGCTCCTTTTCTTTTTAATTACATATAAGCATCATGGGGTCAGTCTCACCTTTCCTCACAACACACAATGGTGGCTATTAAAAAATATTTCATTCTGTGGATATCAACCCAGAGCCATCTTGCTTCCAACAGGACATCTGGCAATGTCTGGAGAGATTTTTGGTTGTCTCACTTGGAAGAGAAGGTGCTATTGACAACATAGAGACCGAGGATACAGCTAAATCTACAACGCATGGGACAGCCTCCCAAAACAAAGAATCTGCCGGCTCCAAAAGGCAACAGTGGCTCCCTTAAGAAACCCTGGGTCAGCTGAATGACCCTGTTAACTGTGAAAGCAAAGCCCCCAAGAGAGCAGACACTTGCAGGTGGAAGTGTGCACAGTGCATGGTTGAACCTGTTGGGGCGTGGGCAGATCTGATCTGGCTACCCCAGGGAGGAGTGGAGGTACAGCACCAGCCTGCATTGTCATGTAGGGCCAGTAAAGTCCCACAGGGTCTCAAAATGCCTGTTTCGACTCACTCCATCCCCCATCTGCAGCCAGAGGTCAAGGAGGGAAAGAAATTCTCAGTCCCGCTGTGGAGACCTGCTCTGCTGCTGCTTCAGTCTAGTATGCTGGGGGCAGTTCTTTGGATACCTTGGATGTGCTCTGGCGAGATGTGGGCGGAGCGTCTGTCGGATGCTAGTCAACCAAGTGCATGCGCCATGTATCTTTAGAACAGGAAGACTGTACTTTGTAGGTCTCCAGGAAGCGCAGCATGGGATGTGAGGGCTGTATTCTGGCTGTCTTGCCTCACTACTTTCCATCCCTAGTCTTTGGATCTCAGCCCTCAAGCCGCCTTTGAGCTGTGCCTAGGTCTCGGTCCTTGGCCATGCCTCAGAACCGCCAAGAGAGGAGGCTCGCTTGTTTGATAGAAAACCTACTTGGGAGTGTGATTGTGTTCAGCACCTTTGTTCCTCACCTTGGACACAGGCAGGGCTTTGAAGGCGGAGATTTCCCCTTATCCTGGACCGGCATCCTGTCCTGCACACTCAACTCCGGCCATGGCGGGGCGAGGGAGTAAGCCTGGGAGGAAGCTGATGATGGGAGGAAGCTGGCGCCTAATGACTCAGGAATACACAACTGCCCCTCGTCAGCGACAGGTAAAAATGAAGTCTTATTGATGTTCCTTAATACCCCCTTCCCTGCTAGGCCACTCAGGGTGTCCCCAGAGACCAGTGATCTTTTTTCCTTCGTTCACCTTTCCTCTATCCCCCAGATAACCTGTAATCATTTTGTCTTCTAGTTCAACTTGCTCCCCATGTCTGACGTGTTGAGTCAAGATGAGCTGCGAGGAAAGCTACAACAAACGTTGAAGGATCGGGGAATACAGGGCACACTCAAGTATCGGATTGAGGTTTATCTGTTACATAACTTTTAAAAGTGTAAGCTGTAACAAGTAGGTCACATTTAAATTCATCCAAAGTTTGGGTTTTAAAACTATCCTGAAATATTACAGTCTCTTTTTGAATCCATTGAGAAAATTGTTGCGTTCGAATTGACTTTAAGGAGAATGTTCAAATACTTAATTGAACCCACAATAAGATAGGAGAAGAAAGCATTTATATAATGAACACATTTTAGTAAGATGAGGGCTGTTTTATAAATCTGGCTTACTGGTTGCTAAACTAACAAGTGGGTGTGTAATACCTTTGGATGAGGAATATTGACACCCTATAGAAAACACTTGTGTGATGTTTTAATAGTTTGGGAATGAACACTTTCATCTTTAAACTATATTGATCTGCCTGCCTATTTAATTTGTGCAGGAAGTATCGTAGATATGCCTTATATTTGGATTAACAGCTAGGAATAGCATTAGCTCAGTGTGTTTTCATTGCAATATGAATTTCAAAAGCATATTTTACATTTAAAATATGTAGATATATCCTGTGTATATATCCTTTTTAAATTTAAGTTATATGGTGTGAGCATTTCTCTATTTCCTTAAAAGTTTCTTGAAATCCTCATTTTTAGGGGTAACAGATTTATCTTTGGATATTTTTGTGACACAGGAGCAGTCCCTTGTTGAATATTTTGGCTATATTTTCCAACGGTCCATAGAGGTGCGAGGAAATGGCAGAATTTTTTCTTATACTTCATATCTCAAGCATAAGCTACTGAAATGGGCTTCTAGGAAGTGAAGTGAAGAGTCTGCAAGTGGGTCTGGCTAATCACCAGGTTCACTTGGAAGCTGAGGAAACAGACATTTTTCTAGAGCACACTGGCCTTCTTGTTTCATGTGGTAAGACTTTTGCAAGGGAAAGTTTCTAACTTCTGGCCATAGATCTAGAAACATTATGGAAATAAAAGGAAGTTTTCTAATGAATATAACACATCTCTGTATACCTCTACTGAGAAAATCCTACTGAAGTTTTTTTTTAACTTGTCGGACTTCCCTCCCTCCTTCCTTCTTCCCTTCCTTTCTTCCTCCCATCCTTCTTTTCTTGCTTCCTTCCTTTCTCTTTTCCTCCCTCCCTTTTTCCCTCCCTCCCTTTATTTCTTCCTTCATTCTGCTCCTTCTTATTTTTTTCCTTTCTTTTTTCCTTCCTCCGTTGCAAGACACAAATTCAAAACCAGCTAATTTGTGAGTAGGTGCACCCTGAATTGAATGAAGAATTGCAACCTCAGTCCACTTCAGTGCAAGGGAACTCCCTCTTACTAGTAGCCTCTAACTCTTCAGTCGCCGATCGCTAACAAAGATGTGGCTGTGTCTTCACTTTCTGTTTTCTTTCCAGAAATTGGTTTAGAAAAGGAAAATGTAATGAATTTCCTTTTCTGTTTTGAACTTTTTGTTAACAGTTTTTTCTCGGCAGACTGTAACATGCTGCATTATAGCTAATTGCTTTTAAACTAGTTCTGTTTCTCATTCCTCTTTGAATTTACATCATACCTGCACATAATACGTTTGTTATGTAACAAGTGGGTACTAAATTTGAAATTAATGTCTTGGTATCCCATTTAGTATTTTGTAAAATTGTGATTTACAATCTCTAAAGCTTTAAGAGCTAAAACTGGTTTATCTATTTTCCATGTTGTTTAATAAGACTTTCCCAATCTGCTGAATGTTTGCTCTTAGTTTGGCACTGTGATAAACACATGACAGATGTTTTGCATGTTACAGATGAGGAACCAGACTGCGGAGAGTTGAATCAAGTAACTTAAGTGATGTAATTCTGAAAAGTCTGTAAATTTTCCAAATAACAAAGATACTTTCATTTTATTTTTTAGTACGTTTATAATTATTTTAACTATATTTCTCCACCATTATTTTTGAACATTCATCCCAGTTTAATATTTTAAAGCTAGATGCAGCAAAGTTTCCCCGTGAATATGCGTGTATGTTGTGGGGAGGAGGGGTGGTGTTCGTTGGCTTTGTTTTTTAGAGCAGTTTTTAGTTCACAGCCAGGTAGATGGAGAAGTACAAAGAGTTAGTATACACCCACTGCGCCTACACGTGCACAGTGTCTCCCACTTTCAACATCTTGTATCAAGTTGGTACATTTTCTACAATTGATAAACGTATCTTGACATGTCATTATTCCCAAAGTCTATCGTTTACATTAAATTTCACTCTTGGTGGTGTGTATATGTCTTTATTTTCTTTATGTTGTCCATAGTTATCTAAACATTTCATATTCCAAATTTTTAAGGACACAAGAATCTTGGTATTGTAATTATTTTCTTTGAGATGGACTATCACTCTGTTGCTCAGGCTGGAGTGCAGTGGCATGATCTCAGGCTGTAAAATTTGCCTCCTGGGTTGAAGAAATTCTCCCACCTCAGCTGCTCAAGTGGCTGTGATTACAGGTTTTCACCCAGGCATCTGGCTAATTTTTGTATTTCTAGTAGAGGTGGGCTTTCACCATGTTGGCCAGGTTTGTCTCAAATTCCTGATCTCAAGTGATCCCTTTGCCTCAGAATCCAAAAGTGCAGGGATTACAAATGTGAGCCACAATGCCTGGCCTTAGTAGAGGATTTGAATGAAAATTTTAAATATGTTGAGTTTCTTCATAAGCAACCAAATTTTACTTATCGGCTTTATAAATGTATTTACTTACATACATATTTTTTAGTAATAATGTCTCGCTTTTACTAAAGTCAGAAGGGCAGTGCCATAATCTCAGCTTACTGCAATAACTGCCTCCTGGGTTCAAGCAATTATACTACTGCAGCCTTTGAAGCAGCTGGGATTACAGGCACACACCACCCCATTCTGCTATTTTTTTTTTTAATAGATCCTGGATTTCTTATGGTGGGCAGTGTTGTTTTGAATCCTGAGCTCATGTCGTCTGCCTGCTTAGCCTGCCCAAGTGCTGTAATTACAACTGTGAGACATTGTACCTTGTCTGGAATTCATTTTTGATATATCTTTGTCTAATTTCCTAATCACTCTATATTCTACTTATTTTGTAATTACCAGTTGTATAATTCTTATGACAGGAATTCATCCCACTCAAACAACTTAATGGTTTCTCCTAATGGAAAATGCCAATGCTAAATGTTTTCTTTAAAGGAAATCCAGTTGAAAACATGTCAGTGTTCTCAGAGTAGACATAATTGATACATAGTGTAGTAGAAACAGATATAAATAGCTGCCCAAAATGTCTGTTTGAGGGTATTTTAAGTGCATTTTAATCATGATTGTAAAGACAGTGAAAATTTAGTTTATTTACATTTTTAAGCACTACTTTCAAAAAAATGTAATTGAATGACATTTGATGTAAAATACTTAGAGGTTAATTACCTGATCAAGAAAGATATTTTATTATTTTGACCTCAAAATGATTTTGTAATTTATCTAACAGTGTAAGAAAGAGCTTCAATTTTGCTTTGTAATCTTCTTTTTTTGAAGGATGTTTCTTAATCTCATATGCATAAGTATATTATAATGTGTCATTTAAACACTGCTATAAACATGTGTCTAATTAGGAACTTCTTATTTTGTTAACATATTTATTATGCAGGATTGATTGCACTCAAAAGAATTCATCATACTTCCAGTTTCTAGAAATCACTGGTAAGATTAGTTTCTATAATCTACTTTGGTTTGTTAATTATAACTGAATATCGTTATACAGGGCAAAAAAATTTTTTAACAGGTCTCAGGATTTGATAAAGAAAACCAAAAATGTAGAAGCCTATGTATTTGTAAACTATAGCAAGGTTTTTCTATGTAATTTTCCTTATAAAAGAATGAAGCTAATTTTGAGTGAGAAGATTAAGACATTTAATTTCATTTCAATTATTTGTTCTTCCTTGCTCACCACATCTTAGTTTGTAAACAATAGTTCACCTGTTCTGCAGGTCATTATTCCCATATTTTCATTTTTGTAATAAATTTATTTAGTCAAATATTAAAACTTCTGATGGCATCAAGGTTCCTGCAGACACACGAAAGGATAATGTTTGTAAACATATCCGCTTTGGCAAAATTTTTTAGAAAAACAAAAACATTCAAAGAACTGCCTTTTAGCCCAGGTGTCTTTGTATACTAGGTATGCCTCTCAAATACAATTGATAGAGTATTAAATGCATTAAAATGTCATTAATGAATAGAATATGTGTTTGGTAAAGTGTAATATAACTTTTGGTCTTAAATGTTTATGAAGACCTGATTAATTGCCTTAATTTTGGCCTTCATACAAAACTTTTATAAAATTTGTAAGTGCTGTGAGTTTCACACCATTGGTTAGACTTGATAACGGGCTTTGTAGCATGAACATAAGCTGGAAACTTGCCTTTTTATTCTTAGTTATCCCTTAGGTCTTTTAAAATAATCTGTGAATGAGTAATGGTCTTTTTGTGTTGCTACCACCTTGGGATTTTTTCTGTTACATGCATTTCTATAATCCCCACAGAGACATTTATTCATTCATCCATTCATTCAGAACTTAATCATTTGAGTACATACTTTGTGCCACCCATTGTGTGTGTATATTAATTGCCAAGCTTCATTGTAATAATGTTAAGGAAGGAAGGAAAGAAGGAAAGAAGGAAAGAAGGAAGAAAGAAATAAAATAAAATAAACTGTGGTAACAGTTCTCACATTTCTCACACTGTGACACCATCTTTTAATTTTTATGTAGTGAGATTGATAAATATTTCTCCTTATTGCTTCCAGGTTTTGTATCATGCTTGGGAAGGACTTTTTCCAGATTTACTCTTAAAAGTTATAACCAGAAAAGAGGCTCATTCCTGGGATTCCAGCAACTTAGGAGGCCCAGGCAGGAGGATCACCTGAGGCCATGAGTTTGAGATCAGCTTGGGCAGGCAGCATAGGAAGAACCTGTCTATACAAATAATAATAATAATAATAATAAATAAATTAGCTCGGCGTGATGGATGGTGGTAAATTCCTGAGCATTTTCAACATATAGAAAAGTTGAAACAATTGTAGTCAACACATACCTACAACCTAGATTTCACTATTACATTTGTACTATATATACTTCATCATTTTTAATCTGTCCATCTATTCATCTATCATACTTTTTTTTTTTTATTTCAAAGTACATTGCAGACACCTGTGCTTTCCCCTAAGAATGCTCTACTTTTGAACCAGAATTCTGGCCTCTTACACACCTGACCATGCTTCTGTGTCCCAATTTCTCCTGTTACTTTTTAATAGCTGAAAACCTTCAGCTTATTGATGGTCAATTGGCAGATGCTTTTCCTCAGCATATAAAGTTTGAGTTTTTAGAAATAAAACTAAATGAAGATAAGAGAGAAATAGAAAGGCTACTTCTGGCAGAAATGTGTCAGAAGGTAATCTTTATCTTGTTACAGTTAAGAAGTCATGTTTTTGATTGTCATCTAAAGATTTAAGCTTAGATATACTAAAAAATACCTGGAATTTTTAATACAAAATAGGGTACTTCACTGTTTTGCAAATCAGTTTATTTCTGATGAGATTTGTTTATTCTTTTTGATTCAGTCCTACAAATACAGCAAATGGTATAAAATGATAGATTAAATAAATATAACATATTTGGACAGAACATTAATGTATAGCCTAGCTGTGGAGAGAGAATCTGTTACTGCACTTATAAGATAATGACTGGAACTTTTACATTTGTAATCAATTTGCAATTGAAATTTTTTATGAAATTTGTAAGAGAGTAGGAGAAGGAATTAGCTATGTTCTGAAATGATTTTGAGAAAGCTTGTCAAGCAGAATCTGGAAACTTTAGTCTTTGGAAGTAGAGTATCCTTGAGAGACATCAAAAGCACCAAAAGGTGGTATTTACAAATATTTTACTGGGTGGCTATTTCCTACAGCTATTTCTAGATTGATTCATGGAATGAGATGTTACAAATGTTGGAACAGGTTTCCAGAAGAGCAGTAGTGACTGTGGCCAAGATTGCAAATTAAAGAATGATGGGCCTTGAAAAGGATACAGATTTGCATTATTTGAGACTTCTGGAAATGCAAGATCTGCAGAGGTGACCAGTCAAGTTGGAATTATGAGAAACACACCCTAAAAAACTTCATCTTGTCTGGCAAATTAAGGAGATAGATGAAAGGTTTCAGGAGCAGCTTGGAGGTGCAGAGTAGCTCATGTGGGTAATGGATGAACAACTCTTTAAAGCAGAGCAGACTGATTACCTGTACTGAAGGCCCAGCTGTGGTTGGGGTAACCCTGGAAGTGAGAGAGACAAAACCACATGTTTGTAGGTGAGTTTTCTGTTCTACCTCAGGGGAGGAATTTTAAGGGTCTCTCTCTGCTGCCCCTTTCAGTGAGGGTGTAAAGATGGAGATGCTTGGGAAGTGGAGATTTGCAGAACATAACTCAATGTCCTTGAGAAAGGCAGACTATTTCATGATGATTCCCTGGATCTCCTGTGTAGTGATGGTAAGCAGAGGAGAGGGCAGATGGCTGGTAACCTCGGGGGAAAGGGAGTGTTGAGTGGTAGTCTCAGTGATCAAGAACTAGATCTGGAGAGACTGGCAGGTGGAAGAATAAAGATGGTCCAGGAGTGCAGAATCACAGAATGAGGTTTCAGGTAGAGAGTGGAAATCAAAGTCACCGTGCTGCCATTGGATGGAGCCATGGAAATAAGCAAGAGTAAAGATCCTTGGAGTAAAGGAGTCATCAGGACCCCAAGGGTCATCCATGTGGCCATTTGTTTTATTTTATTTTATTTTATTATTACTAGACTTTAAGTTTTAGGGTACATGTGCACAATGTGCAGGTTAGTTACATATGTATACATGTGCCATGCTGAGTGCTGCACCCATTAACTCACCATTTAGCATTAGGTATATCTCCTAATGCTATCCCTCCCCCATCCTCCCACCCCACAACAGTCCCCAGAGTGTGACATTCCCCTTCCTGTGTCCATGTGTTCTCATTGTTCAATTCCCATCTATGGGTGAGAACGTGCGGTGTTTGGTTTTTTGTCTTTGCGATAGTTTACTGAGAATCATGATTTGCAATTTCATCCATGTCCCTACAAAGGACATGAACTCATCACTTTTTATAGCTGCATAGTATTCCATGTTGTATATGTGCCACATTTTCTTAATCCAGTCTATCATTGTTGGACATTTGCGTTGGTTCCAAATCTTTGCTATTATGAATAATGCCACAATAAACATACGTGTGCATGTGTCTTTATAGCAGCATGATTTATAAATCCAACTGGTGAGGAGTTGCGTTTCTTTGGAGGAGGAGAGGCACTTGGCTTTTTAGAGTTTTCAGTTTTTCTGCTCTCTTTTTCCCCCATGTTTGTGGTTTTATCTACTTTTGGTCTTTGATGATAGTGATGTACAGATGGGTTTTTGGTGTGGATGTCCTTTATGTTTGTTAGTTTTCCTTCTACCAGACAGGACCCTCAGCTGCAGTTCTATTGGAGTTTGCTAGAGGTCCACTCCAGAACCTTTTTACCTGGGTTTCAGCAGTGGTGGCTGCAGAAGAGCGGATATTGGTGAACCACAAATGCTGCTGCCTGATCATTCCTCTGGTTGTTTTGTCTCAGAGGAGAACCCGGTTGTGTGAGGTGTCTGTCCGCCCCTACTGGTGGGTGCCTCCCAGCTAGGCTTTTCGGGGGTCAGGGTCCCACTTGAGGAGGCAGTCTGCCCATTCTCAGTTCTCAAGCTGGGTGCTGAGAGAACCACTGCTCTCTTCAAAGCTGTCAGAGATGGACATTTTAGTCTGCAGAGCTTACTGCTGTCTTTTTGTTTGTCTGTGCCCTGTCCCCAGAGGTGGAGCCTACAGAGGCAGGCAGGCCTCCTTGAGCTGTGGTGGGCTCCTCAAATTTGGGGCTTCCCAGCTGCTTTGTTTACCTAAGCAAGCCTGGGCAATGGCAGGCCCCCTTCCCCCAGCCTCCCTGCCACCTTCCAGTTTGATCTCAGACTGCTGTGCTAGCAATCAGCAAGGCTCCGTGGGCATAGGACCCTCTGAGCCAGGTGCGGGATAGAATCCCCTGGTGCGCTGTTTTTAAGCCTGTCAGAAAAGTGCAGTATTAGGTTGGGAGTGACCCAATTTTCCAGGTGCCATCTGTCACCCCTTTGTTTGACTAGGAAAGGGAACTCCCTGACCCATTGGGCTTCCCGAGTGAGGCAGTGCCTCGCCCTGCTTCGGCTCATGCATGGTGCACTGCGCCAATTGTCCTGCACCCACTCTCTGGCACTCCCTAGTGAGATGTGCCCCATACCTCAGATGGAAATGCAGAATTCACAGGTCTTCTGCGTAGCTCACGCTGGGAGCTGTAGACTGGAGCTCTTCCTATTTGGCCATCTTGGCTCCCTCCACCAACTTTTTTTCCCATGTGGCCATTTGATCTCATCACCAGGAAAGTAACTTGAAGGAGATGAAGGGGATGAGGAGTGACAGGGAGTTTGTGTTGGCAAGTTGGATTGGATCTACTCCTTTAAGAAATTTTATTCCTTTTCCATGTGTGTGTCTTAGACCACGCAGTATTTACAGCAGTATTTCAAACATACATCTAAAACTGCTGCTGCCAGATGTTAAAAGTATGAAGTCTTCCCCCTAGTGCCCACTCTTGCTTGGATCTTCTCAATGAGACATAGTTGTTTAATGCTAAGGGCACTCACTCTAAAATTTTCCATAGCATTTCTGGAAATTCAGCTTACTTCAGTTATAAAACTGGACATTGGACACACAGATCTTACAGATGATTAGATTGTGTTTAGACTAATAACTTCATCTTCAAGATAGGTGACTGACTAAATTTCTGTTTATTCAACTGCAAATATCTGAAGCCTTTGAGGAAGATTGTCATTCTCATAAAAACCACCATGCCTGTATTTCCTAACCTGGAATATCAAACCCCTTCTTTCCCTGATAAAACCATAGGGTCATTCAAGTCCCAGCTTTGATGTCACCCCTGAGATGCCTTCCCTGACTCCCACTGAGCAACTCATTTCGGCCTTATTCCTGCCTGCAGTCTTTATTTACCTCAGTTATAAAATTATCCTATGTCAGTGTGATTGTTTCTCCCTGACTATACTGTGAGGTCTTCAGAGATGAGGACTACATCTGTCTACATTTTTATATCCAGTTCCTAGTATGCTGCTTGATATATGATAGATAGTAAATTCTTGCTCTGTGAAGACAAAAGTGGAATGTTGGCTCATTCATTTACAAGTTCATATGAGCTTACTAACTCTGAATCACAATGACTCATGAACATTTAGATGACTCAGAAACATTTAGGCAACACCACCACTAAAATCCATGAGGATTTTATTTCTTTGGAGTTTTATTTCTGAAAGTACATTTTGTTTATTTTCCTGAAGAAATTCCCAAATTTTAGTTAAGGGGGCTAGGTCTGGTGGCTCATGCTTGTAGTTTTAGGACTTTGAGAGGCTGAGATGGGGATCTCATTTGAGCTCAGAGGTTCAACACCAGTCTGGTCAGCATGGCACCACCCCATCTCTACAAAAAAATAGGGGAACTTGGTGGTTTGTGTTTGTAGTCTAACTCAGCTACTCAAAAGGCTGAGGTAGGATGATGCCTTGAGTCTGGGAGGCAGAGGTTGCAATTTTCCAAAATCATAACACTGCACTCAAGCCTGAACAACAGAGCAGAACCGAGTCTCAAAACAAAAATTACCTAAAATTACCTAAGGGACTGAGATATGTTAATTAAGTAGCATAAATTGAATGGGGATGTTAGAAATATATGAAAATTTACTGTAACAGAAGTTGGGAGAGTAAATATTTGTGCAGCTGGAATAGCTAGTTGAGTTATACATTGAATTGGATTTTTTCTTGTGTTTTGAGATATAGTTTTAATCTTTTTCCCAGGCTGGAGTGCAATGGCACTACTTCGACTCACTGAAATCTCTGCCTCCCAGGTTCAAGTGATGCTTCTGCCTCAGCCTCCCAGTTAGCTAGGATTAAATGTGCTGACCACCTTACCCAGTTAATTTTTGTAATTTTTATACAGATGTGGTTTCACCATATTGGGAAAGGCGGTTCTCAAGTTTTGACCTCGGGTGATCAGCCTGTTTTGGCCTCACAAAGGACTAGGATTACAGCAGTGAATCACCATTCGCAGCTGAGTAGGAATCACTTGAAGGTGAAATTGTATTTTTTTTTATTATGATTAAGGGTACATGTGCACAATGTGCAGGTTAGTTACATATGTATACATGTGCCATGCTGGTGTGCTGCACCCATTAACTCGCTATTTAGCATTAGGTATATCACCTAATGCTATCCCTCCCCCCTCCTCCCACCCCACAACAGCCCCCAGAGTGTGATGTTCCCCTTCCTGTGTCCATGAGTTCTCATTGTCCGTTTCCCATCTATGAGTGAGAACATGTGGTGTTTGTTTTTTTGTCCTTGGGATAGTTTACTGAGAATGATGATTTCCAATTTCATCCATGTCCCTACAAAGAACATGAACTCATCATTTTTTATGGCTGCATAGTATTCCATGGTGTATATGTGCCATATTTTCTTAATCCAGTCTATCATTGTTGGACATTCGGGTTTGTTCCAAGTCTTTGCTATGGTGAATACTGCCACAATAAACATACGTGTGCATGTGTCTTTATAGCAGCATGATTTATAGTTTTTTGGGTATATACCTAGTAATGAGAAGGCTGGGTCAAATGGTATTTCAAGTTCTCTATCCCTGAGGAATCGCCACACTGACTTTCACAATGGCTGAACTAGTTTACAGTCCCACCAACAGTGTGAAAGTGTTCCTGTTTCTCCAAATCCTCTCTGGCACCTGTTGTTTCCTGACTTTTTAATGATTGCCATTCTAAATGGTGTGAGATGGCATCTCATTGTGGTTTTGATTTGCGTTTCTCTGATGACCAGTGATGATGAGCATTTCTTCATGTGTATTTTGGCTGCATAAATGTCTCCTTTTGAGAAGTGTCTGTTCATGTCCTTCACCCACTTTTTGATGGGGTTGTTTATTTTTTCTTGTAAATTTGTTGGATTTCATTGTAGATTCTGGATATTAGCCCTCTGTCAGATGAGTAGGTTGCGAAAATTTTCTCCCAGGTTACCTGTTCACTCTAATGGTAGTTTCTTTTTCTGTGCAATAGCTCTTTAGTTTAATTAGATCCCATTTGTCAATTTTGGCTTTTGTTGCCATTGCTTTTGGTGTTTTAGACATGAAGTCCTTGTCCATGCCTATGTCCTGAATGGTAATGCCTAGGTTTTCTTCTAGGATTTTTATGGTTTTAGGTCTAACATTTAAGTCTTGAATCCATCTCAAATTAATTTTTGTATAAAGTGTAAGGAAGGGATCCAGTTTCAGCTTTCTACATATGGCTAGCCAGTTTTCCCAGCACCATTTATTAAATAAGGAATCCTTTCCCCATTGCTTGTTTTTCTCAGGTTTGTCGAAGATCAGATAGTTGTAGATATGTGGCATTATTTCTGAGGGCTCTGTTCTGTTCCATTGATCTATATCTCTGTTTTGGTACCAGTACTATGCTCTTTTTGTTACTGTAGCCTTGTAGTACAGTTTGAAGTCAGATCGCGTGATGCCTCCAACTTTGTTCTTTTGGGTTAGGAATCACTTGCCATTGTGGGCTCTTTTTTGGTTCCACATGAACTTTAAAGTAGTTTTTCCAATTCTGTGAAGAAAGTCATTGGTAGCTTGATGGGGATGGCATTGAATCTATAAATTACCTTGGGCAGTATGGCCATGTTCACAATATTGACTCTTCCTACCAATGAGCATGGAATGTTCTCCAATTTTTTTGTATCCTCTTTTATTTCATTGAGCAGTGGTTTATAGTTGTCCTTGAAGAGGTCCTTCATGTCCCTTGCAAGTTGGATTCCTAAGTATTTTATTCTAGTTGAAGCAATTGTGAATGGGAGTTCACTCATGATTTGGCTCTCTGTTGGTCTGTTATTGGTGTATAAGAATGCTTGTGATTTTTGTACATTGATTTTGTATTCTCAGACTTTGCTGAAGTTGCTTATCAGTTTAAAGAGAATTTGGGCTGAGACAATGGGGTTTTCTAGATATACAATCATGTTGTCTGCAAACAGGGAGAATTTGACTTCCTCTTTTCCTAATTGAATACCCTTTATTTACTTCTCCTGCCTAATTGCCCTGACCAGAACTTCCAACACTATATTGAATAGGAGTGGTGAGAGAGGGCATCCCCGTCTTGTGCCAGTTTTCAAAGGGAATGCTTCCAGCTTTTGCCCATTCAGTATTATATTGGCTGTCGATTTGTTATAGATAGCTCTTATTATTTTGAGATAGTTCCCATCTATACCTAATTTATTGAGAGTTTTTAGCATGAAAGGTTGTTGAATTTTGTCAAAGGCCTTTTCTGCATCTATTGAGATAATCATGTGGTTTTTGTCTTTGGTTCTTTTTATATGCTGGATTACATTTATTGATTTGCATATGTTGAACAAGTGTTGCATCCCATGGATGAAGCCCACTTCATCATGGTGGATAAGCTTTTTGATGTGCTGCTAGATTCGGTTTGCTGGTGTTTTATTGAAGATTTTTGCATCTATGCTCATTGAGGATATTGGTCTAAAATTCTCTTTTTTTGTTGTGTCTCTGCCCGGCTTTGGTATCGGGATGATGCTGGCCTCATAAATTGAGTTGGGGGGGATTTCCTCTTTTTCTATTGATTGGAATAGTTTCAGAAGGAATGGTACCAGTTCCTCCTTTTACCTCTGGTAGAATTTGGCTGTGAATCCATCTGGTCCTGGACGCTTTTTGGTTGGTAAGCTATTGATTATTGCCACAATTTCAGAGCCTGTTATTGGTCTATTCAGAGATTCAACTTCTTCCTGGTTTAGTCTTGGGACGGTGTATGTGTCGAGGAATTTCTCTATTTCTTCTACATTTTCTAGTTTATTTGTGTAGAGGTGTTTGTAGTATTCCTGATGTTACTTTGTATTTCTGTGGGATTGGTGGTGATAACCCCTTTATTATTTTTTATTGCGTGTATTTGATTCTTCTCTCTTTTCATCTTTATTAGTCTTGCTAGCGGTCTATCAATTTTGTTGATCCTTTAAAAAAACCCAGCTCCTGGATTCATTAATATTTAGATTTTTATTTTTCTATTTCCTTCAGTTCTGTTCTGATTTTAGTTATTTCTTTCGTTTTCCTATTTTTTGAATGGGTTTGCTCTTTCTATTCTAGTTCTTTTAATTGTGATGTTATGGTGTCAATTGTGGATCTTTCCTGCGTTCTCTTGTGGGCATTTAGTGTTATAAATTTCCCTCTACACACTGCTTTGAATGTGTCCCAGAGATTCTAGTACATTGTGTCTTTGCTCTTATTAGTTTCAAAGAACATCTTTATTTCTGCCTTCATTTCTTTATGTACCCAGCAGTCATTCTGGAGCAGGTTGTTCAGTTTCCATGTAGTTGAGCAGTTTTGAGTGAGTTTCTTAATCCTGATTTCTAGTTTGATTGCACTCTGGTCTGAGAGACTGTTTGTTATAATTTCTGTTCTTTTACATTTGCTGAGGTGAGCTTAACTTCCAACTATGTGGTCAATTTTGGAATAGATGTGATGTGGTGCTGAATAAAATGTATATTCTGATGATTTGAGATGGAGAGTTCTGTAGACGTCTATTAGGTCAGCTTGGTGCAGAGCTGAGTTCAACTCCTGGGAATCCTTTTTAACTTTCTGTCTCCTTGATCTGCCTAATGTTGACAGTGGGGTGTTAAAGTCTCCCATTATTATTGTGTGGGAGTCTAATTCTCTCTGTAGGTCACTCAGGACTTGCTTTATGAATCTGGGTGTTCCTGTATTGGGTGCATATATGTTTAGAATAGTTAGCTCTTCTTGTTGAATTGATCCCTTTATCACTATGTAATGACCTACTTTGTCTTTTTTGATCTTTGTTGGTTGAAAGTCCGTTTTATCAGAGACTAGGATAGTAACCCCTACCTTTTTTGTTTTCCATTTTCTTGGTAGATCTTCCTCCATCCTTTTATTTTTAGCCTATGTGTGTCTCTGCGTGTGAGATGGGTTTCCTGAATACAGCACACTGATGTGTCTTGATTCTTTATCCAATTTGCCAGTCTGTGTCTTTTAATTGGAGCATTTAGTCCATTTACATAGAAGGTTAATATTGTTATGTGTGAATTTGATCCTGTCATTATGATGTTAGCTGGTTATTTTGCTCATTAGTTAATGCAGTTTCTGCCTAGCCTTGATGGTCTTTACAATTTGGCATGTTTTTGCAGTGGCTGGTACTGGTTTTTCCTTTCCGCATTTAGTGCTTCCTTCAGGAGCTCTTTTAGGTCAGTCCTCATGGTGACAAAATCTCTGAGCATTTGCTTGTTTGTAAAGTATTTTATTTCTCCTTCACTTCTGAAACTTAGTTTGGCTGAATATGAAATTCTGGGTTGAAAATTCTTTTGTTTAAGAATGTTGAATGTGGCCCTCACTCTCCACTGGCCTGTAGAGTTTCTGCTGAGAGATCTGCTGTTAGTCTGATGGGCTTCCCTTTGTGTGTAACCCGACCTTTGTCTCTTGCTGCCCTTAAAATTTTTTCCTTCATTTCAACTTTGGTGAATCTGACAATTATGTATCTTGTACTTGCTGTTCTCCAGGAATATCTCTGTGGTGTTCTCTGTATTTCCTGAATCTGAATTTTGGCCTGCCTTGCCAGATTGGGGAAGTTCTCTTAGATAATATCCTGCAGCGTGTTTTCCAACTTGGTTCCATTCTCTCCGTCACTTTCAGGTACACCAATCAGATGCAGATTTAGTCTTTTCACATAGTCCCACATTTCTTGGTGGTTTTGTTCCTTTCTTTTCATTCTTTTTTCTCTAAACTTCCCATCTTGCTTCATTTCATTCATTTCATCTTCCATCACTGATACCCTTTCTTCCAGTTGATCTCATCGTCTCCTGAGTCTTCTGCATTCTTCACTTATTTTTCAAGACTTGGCTTTCAGCTCCATCGGCTCCTTTAAGCAATTGTCTGTATTCGTTTTTCTAGTTATACATTCGTCTATAGTTTTTTCAAGGTTTCCAACTTCTTTGCCTTTGGTTTGAATTTCCTCCGGTAGCTCGGAGTAGTTTGATCGTCTGAAACCTTCTTCTTTCCACTCATCAAAGTCATTCTCTGTCCAGCTTTTTTTCATTGCCGGTGAAGAACTGCATTCCTTTGGAGGAGGAGAGGTGCTCTGTTTTTTAGAGTTTCAAGTTTTTCTGCTCTCATTTTTCCGCATCTTTGTTTTTTTACATACTTTTGGTCTTTTATGATGGTGATGTACAGATGGGTTTTTGGTGTGGATGTCCTTTCTGTTTCTTAGTTTTCCTTCTAACAGACAGTACCCTCAGCTGCAGGTCTGTTGGAGCTTGCTAGAATTCCACTCCAGACCCTGTTTGCCTGGGTATCAGCAGTGGTGTCTGCAGAACAGCGGATTTTAGTGATCTGCGAATGCTACTGTCTGATCGTTCCACTGCAAGTTTTGTCTCAGAGGAGTACCCGGCCGTGTCAGGTGTCAGTCTGCCTCTACTGGAGAGTGCCTCCCAGTTAGGTGCCCGGGGGTCAGGGGTCAGGGACCCACTTGAGGAGGCAGTCTGCCTATTCTAATATCTCCAGCTTCGTGCTGGGAGACCCACTTCTCTCCTCAAAGCAGTCAGACCATGACATTTAAGTCTGCAGATGTTACTGCTGTCTTTTTTTTTGTCTGTACCCTGCCCTCAGATTTGGAGCCTACAGAGGCAGGCAGGCCTCCTTGAGCTGTGGTGGACTCCCCCCAGTTCGAGCTTCTGGACTGCTTTGTTTACCTAAGCAAGCTTGGGCAATGGCAGGCACCCCTTCCCCAGCCTCACTGCTGCCTTGCCGTTTAATCTCAGACTGCTGTGTGAGCAATCAGCGAGACTCCATGGGCATAGGACCCTCCAAGCCAGGTGCGGGATATAATCTCTTGGTGCACCATTTCCTAAACCAGGAAGAAAAGCGCAGTATTCATGTGGGAGTGGCTCAATTTTCCAGGTGCCCTCTGCCACCCATTTCCTTTACCAGGAAAGGGAACTCTCTGACCTTTTCCACTTCCTGATTGAGGCAATGTCTTACCCTGCTTCAGCTGGTGCATGATGCACTGCACCCACTGTCCTGCACCCACTGTCTGGCACTCCCTAGTGAGATGAACTTGGTACCTCAGATGGAAATACAGAAATCACACGTCTTCTGTGTCACTTATGCTGGGAGCTGTAGACTGGAGCTGTTCCTATTCCGCCATCTTGGCTCTGAAATTGGATTCTTAATTTCTGTAGTAAGCAGTATATTTATTTCAAGTTGTTCTACTTTCGTTAACTTTCTTGCTAAAACATAATACCTTTTTTTTTTTTTTTTTTGAGAAACAGTCTTTCTCTGTCACTCAGGCTGGAGAGCAGTGCGGTGATCTTGGCTTACTGCAAATTTCACCTTTCAAGTTCAAGCAATTTCCTGCCTCAACCCCCTGAGTAGCCGGAATTACAGGTGTCTGCCACTACGCCCAGGTAACTTTTGTATTTTCAGTAGAGATGGGGTTTTACCACCTTGGCCTGTGTGATCTTCACTCCTGACCTCGTGATCTGTCTGCCTCGGCCTCCCAAAATGTGGGGTTACAAGCATGAGCCACCATAACCGGCCAAAATTAATGCTTTTTTACAGATTGAAACAAGAAAGTTTATGTTCAAAGGCTTCTTTTACCAAAAGATATAGATTTGTTAAGAGGAAAAAAAAGCAAAGCTGAAGCAGAGAGTTGAAGCTTTTGAATTATATGTATTCAAGTTTATTTTGAATATTCAGAATGATAAGATTAAAAAGAATTTCTAAATATATGTCTAAATGTTGTAATGTTTATTGATGGGTAGAATTCTTTCTTATAACGGTGGTGTCACCCAGCAATAGAAGTTACAAATTACCAGAAACAAACATCAGGGCTGTGTTTTTGAAATATTAAACATTAACTTGAAATGCTATCACTAGGCTTCAGTAACACCAAATAGAAAATCTGGAGATGCTGTTAATACTTGAACAGATCATACGTTTTAAAGTTGACTTCAGACCTTCATGTCTGATATTTTTGTATGTTTATGTATTGTAACTGAATTCCAAATATCCAGGCCTGTGGCTTTTACCTGCTCTGTGCTCAAAAAAAGGAAATATTGTGGTTTGACTTGTACTGGATGAAACTATTTCTCAATGCTATTCACTTTTTCTGTGTGCTCACAAATGTTTCATCCTTCATATATTACCTGGGATTGACAGCAAGCTCACCTGTCTATAGTTTGCCCAAGAAACCTTCTTTTCCATTGGGAATATTCTGTGAATTGACACCCATAGATATTTTAGGGCTTTTAGCTCATTAAAGAATTTGTCCCCATTGTATTTAATGTTGTTTTCTCACTTCTATAGGTTTGATTTTTTATTTCAGCCCACTGTGTACCTTACTCTCTTTTTGGCAGTAACGAGAAGGTAAATTAAACAAGAGAGAGAGAAAAAAAAAGAGAAACATTAGGGCAGGGAGTGTGTGTCACTTTTTTTACCTCTGTTTTCTCTACTCCTTTTCCCTTCTCTCAGCATATATACACAATCAATGTAGTTTACCTCTCCATGCCATTCCAGATTACCAGAAGAGGGAGCTAATACATGGAGCTTTTAACTGTTCCTAGACTAGCTAATGTTTTGCAGTACTTCTCAGGATGACTGGATCTCATCTCCTGTGAATCCACCTCCCTGGCTGGTGAGTAGGTGTAACGTGTGATTTGAAGTCTCCCTATGAAGAGCATTCTATTCTTAAATATTTGGAAGCCCTGAATGACCCATCTATCTGTTGCCCTCTCTTTTGGTACTTGATCAATATTCAATCAATAGTTTTTTTGTTGTTGTTTTTAGGGATATTTTGTTGGTGTTGTTTCGGTTTTAAGAGACAGGGTCTTGCTATGTTGTCCAGGCTGGTCACGTAGCAGTTTTAGTCTGTTGAACTAAAAACATGTCATTTGATGTTTTCCCTAAATTTATTAACTCTGCTGTTATAGTTGATTTACTTTATGTTTTTTGCTAATTTCAGGACCCAAAAACTCCAGGAAGAAAAATAAAAGCATGACTGAGGACTTAGGAGATGGGAGCAGAATACAAAGTGTCTTGAGAAAAACTGTGACTGAAACATAAAAAACGAACTTCTAAAGTAATTGGCACATTTGAAGGAGTATGTTTAAATTACATTGGCAGAGATATAACAAAAGCCGAGGAAGTAGTCTATGATCAATCTTTTATGCAAACTTTAGTGTTTAAAAAATACTTATGTTCATCAATAACCAATATATTCCCGCATTTGAGTTAGGGTAGCTATTAAAAGATAAGGTGGAGAAAAGCACATCCTCTGTTCTTCGTATTCACGGCTTCTCAAATATTTATCAAGGGCTGTGATTTGCTTTAACTTTCAGGGCATATTGTGACTTGCTCAGGTTGCATACATAATAAGCTGCAAAGTTTGAATTATAATAACTTTTAGTTTCTTTTTCTCTACCACACTCATACTGCCACAAAGATGGGGATATTTAACAACGCATAAATTATAAAATTAAAAAAAGTTTTAAGACCAGATTAAAAAAAGAAATAAAGTAAAATAAAATCAAAATTAAAATTAAACAAAATCAACTTAAAAAAAGCTTATCATGCTGTAAAAAAAATTACATTTAGTAGTCAGATTTTTTGTCAGTGAACATGTGTCTTGTATTCTTTCATGATTCTGGAAAGACATAATCACAAAAAAAGAGCTAAAATTAACTATGTGGGGCAAATATTGATAAAGGAAAGCAAAATGTGGACAACTGTGATTACTTTGGCTTTGCTTTACTCTCACCTTGTGTATTAGTGAGTAATACCTGTGTTCTAAGACACTATGCCAATGTTGTAAGTTTTCAGTGTGTTCAAAAGCATCTGAGACATAAAAAATGCTCAGTTAATATTTGCTGTTAATGTGTCCAAAGGAAATGACTCAACTTAGGTGCTCTGGGTATTTATTTGGTCTGTTTTTAATTGCCTCCCTCATAATTTATCATCAATATTCCATTACACAGAACTTGCAAAGGTTTCTTGAGGTTATTCTATAAACACATTCTATTTGTAAAAAATAGACCAGTTCTTTATAGATTCTGAATTCCCAATATATTCTCAATATATTTTCATAAATCTGTAGTTGTCGAGAAGTTGGCAGCAGCTTATTGCCTCTGGTACATATTACTTCTAACCATGAGAGACTTTATTTTTCCATTGAAAATGAAGTATTTTATGGATTTTTTGTCAGTTTCTATATTAAAATAGCTGACATGAAGTTTCTGTAATTTTTTTAGTGATACATTTATTAGTATTTTTTACTAATTTTTAGTTTCACATTTAGTAATTTTTAGATTAAAGTATGTTAATTTTATATAGTTATGGAGCTAGTGAACTATTTGGTGCTATTGTGACAGCTTGCATGGCCTGCATGGTGTCTTTCTGGCTTTGGGAATTCTCGTTTGACTTTGGCAAGTCTTGGAGTTTGGGGACTGTTCACAACAGGAGTGTTTCTTGATCGTTTTGGAATCAAAAGTCAACTTGTAAAAGCTGACAAAGAAAAGTAAAAATGTGAAAGTGTGCCTTTGGATATTGCTAATTCAGATATAATGCTTTCAGCACCTGGTTCCCTGGACTGGGCTTGGTCCCTGGGCCCAAAGTCCTTATGTTTGTTTGGGCTGGGCAGATAGTACAGGTGCGTTGAATGTGACTGTCTAATTATCATTTGGGATTGAGCCTGTTGTGTGCTGTGTAAATTTAACTACCTTCCCTATTGTTTGGGCCAGTTGAGACCAACTGGAAAGTAATGCCTTCAGTAACCTTAGGAAAACAAAACTCTGCTTTTTGTATGATTGTGCTTTATAACATCAAGGCAGTGTTTTGTTGGACATTTTATGTTTGAAAGTCATATCCCTGGCTTTAGTACTGAGGGAATTTGAAGTCCTGCAATGTCGTATTCAGTGTCCCCAGGTGTATCTGTACCATAGATAAGGTCCTGCATTGATAAGCATCTTTCTGGAAAGGCAACTGTGAGACTTGTATTTACTCGTTCTGATTCTCAGATATCAACTTGAACTAAGGGATGACTGCATCATTAGAACTAATTGAGTGATTGAAAAGGAAAGGAAGAATAAAGGTGATGTTTGGGTGGAGCCAGAAGCCATAGTTTTCAGGTTTGATACAAGATATTAGCTTCCCTAGTTGAGTCTGTTTTATATTAAAAAAAAGCTTACACTATTTTTCTTTTCTATAGTACACTTTTTTGTGTAATGTTAATTATGTAAAATTTTTTTAAAAAAACATTGTGTTCCTGCCTTTTGAGAAACCATTACTTTTAATATTTTATATAAACAGAAAGGCCATTGATTTTTTTCTGGATATTTTGTTAAACTTTGTTTCAATAAATTTTGATAAATCTGCAATTATCAAGAAGTTGGCAGCAACTTATTGCCTCTGGTACCTATTATTTTTAACCATGAGATACGTTCTTTTTCACTTATGGAAAACTTTTAACTTCTCTGTTTCCAGTGACATAGCTTCTTATTTTGTTGCCTTCTAATATATATTTTTATTTATAATATTTTTACTTTACATATAACCTCCTGAATTCTTGTGTATATTGCCCTTGAGACTGGAAGATGAGTAATGTCTCAATCCTTAGATATTTTATATTTCAATATATTTTTAGGAAATTGCCTCTAATGAGAAGTGAAGTTTTCGTGGAATTTTCAAATAGATTCTTGAAAGTATACCAAGGGTAGTTATCTGATGTTTTCCAGACACCCAGTGTGTGGTTTCCCCTTTAACTACAATTTTGTGCAGACTAACAATTCTTTTATAAATTAGTACCATCATCTATGTAACAAATTATGCCTTGATAGTACATCTACATAGACTCAAGTTAAATAAAATGAAAATGAAATGGTAATACCTGCAATACAATGACAATATTTTCTTTTACAATATAGTAACAGACAGATCTGCTTCAAGGAAATTAAAACATCTCTGGTTAGCGTGTGTAGATGGTGGAATTTCACCACATGCATGAGAGTTATAGCTTCACGTCACCTGTTAGGTAACAGGGCTAATTTCTTACTTGCCTGTGAAAGTTTTGTCCCCTACACAGGCTATTTCATATTATAAAATAATGGTCATTAGTTCTGTCTGACATACTGACCATAAATATTAAATAGCTTTTGTATTCACAATGAAAACATTATGTTGTTTAAAGGGCTCTTTCTTTCAGGAAAAAGTTTACTTGCAAATGGAGCTCACAGTTATTAATGCAAAAACGAAGGAACTCAATCAATCTGTATATTTCATGTAAGAACTTGAGGAATTGTTTGACATATTTTTTTGAAACCGATTTTAATGAATATATAAAATTTTGGTCATATATAATTTATTCAAAATCTTTCTCTCGAGATGTTTAAACTGCCATTTCTATGGCAAAGGGGGGATGACTAAAGTTAATTCAATAGTTCTTAATTTCAATCAACATCATATATGAAAGTGTAGACAGTGTTTTGAGTCTTAGGGTCCTCCTTGAATCCTATCTGTGGCCTAATTGCCTGTGTGCCTTTGGGCAGGTCCTTTGATTGCAGATTCCTCAGCTGTGAACTCTACGATGTTTTCCACATTATAGGGTTGTTGAGGGAATTCAGTGGGTTAACTTATGTGCCTAGTTCATAGCAGGTGGCCAATATTACTATTGTTCTGTTTCTACATTAACTTGTTCTTTCCATCAGCAGCAGGTAAACATTTCTGACATTATAGTGTTATCTCACATATTAAAACAAAATGTAATGCATTTATCACATGCCATTGCTTCCTTACTTTTCTCTTTATTTTTGTGCTTGCTGTCTGAAGATGAAGCTGGAACTTTAGGCGCTTGAAACATTTTAAGTATAAAGTTTATTTTTGCTAGTTGAACTTATGTGAAAACTTTCTATGATTTCTTATTCAAATATGAGATTTAGTATACTAGGAAAGAAAACCTCAAAACAAAATGTTACCTTTTTTTTTTTTTTGAGACTAAGTCTCATTCTGTCATTAAGCATGGAGTGTGCTAGTGTGATATCAGCTCACTACAATCATCACCTCCCAGGTTAAAGCAATTCTTGTGTCTCCATCTCCTGAGAAGCTCAGATTATATCCATGCCCCACCACACCAAGCAAATTATGTTTTTTTTTTTTTTTACTTTTTTTCTTTTTTCTTTTTTATGATGGAGTCTATTCTGCTGCCCAGGCTTGAGTGTAATGATGCAAACTGGGCTCACTGCAACCAATGCCTTTGTTTTCAAGTGATTTTTTCTGCTTCAGCCTCCTTGGTAGCTGGGATTACAGACACCTGCTACCATGCCTGGCTAATATTTATAGTTTTAGCAGAGATGGGGTTTCACCATGTTGGCTAGGGTGTTTTCACGTTTTTTACCTCAAGTGATCTGCCCACGATGGTCTCCCAGTGTGCGGGGATTACAGGCCTGAGCCATAGTGACCTGCTGTACTTTTAGTAGAGACCAGGTATTTCCTTGTTGCCCAAAGTAGTCTGGAAATTCTGAGCTCAAGCTATCCTCTCATGTTGGCCTCCAAAAGTGCTGGAATTACAGGTGGGAGCCACCATGCTTGGCCATTTTTACCTTACATTTTCATATTTAAAACAAATCTATATTGCTATGATGAGTGATTATTGTTAGGTTCTTCATTGCCTATGCAAAATGGGGTGATGATCTTACTTAGAAGGACTTGCTTCATGGGAGGTGGTCCATAAAACTTCCTCTGCCCCAACTGTAGGGCAGAAGACAATTTTTGTTACTGTAGTTTGTGTGTTATTGCAGAGATTCAGACATCTGTTCTGTGACCTTAGTTAAATTGTGATGCTATGCTAAAAGGAGCCTTCCAGCTTTTACTTTTGCAGCACTATAAAGTCATCATTCAAATGTAAATTTTCCTTTTTAAATTTCAATTGAGTTAGTGTCTGTCAAAGCACAGCCTTTGGCAATACCAAAACAAATATATGCTGAATGAAAGTGTTCAAGAGATAAGTGATTATTTACTATGAAAGAAGAAACACTGGGAGAGAATAAAAAAAAAATGCACCTCCTAAACCATATGTCCACCTCCTTCATTCAAGCAATTCTCCTGCCTCTTCCTCTCAATAGGTAAGACTACAGGAATTTACCCCACCACACAGTTAATTTTTGTATGCTTAATAGGGACGGGGTTTCACCATGTTGGCCAGGCTGGTCTCAATCTTTTGACCAAAATGTTCCACTAGCCTTGGCCTCATAAATAGCTGAGATTACAGACATGAGACACTGTGCATGGCTTGCATGTATTAGTGATTCATGCTAAGTCAGTATCATAAAACTATGGTTTGTACTTGTAAAGGAGGCTTAAATTGGAAAGATTTATAAAATTATGCTTTCTGGATTAAAATCTGCTAACCTGCCTCTAGGTGGTAACAAGTCATTTTTTTGCCCTCTGCCTGCTGATTGGGTTTGGCCAGTGGGAACACCAGCCTCCACATAGAGTGGCCCTAGACTGGCTGCCTCATCTCAAGGCCCAGTGAAGTCATAGTGCCTGTGATGACATCTTCCAAGTGCTCTGAACCATCTACCTCTCACCAGTGCTGAGAATTTATCTCTCCCCTAATTCTCCATTCGCAAGGAGTACTAAGAGTATGGTCCTGTTACTATTCCAGAGAACTCCACCATCTTTTGTGGGTACCCTGAATAAGTCACTCTTTATTCAAAAGTTCTTAGATGACTTTGACTTTGGGGACCATCTGCCTTCTGCCTGGATCCCAACTGCTGCTTACAGATGCACAGATTGTATTGGATCTCGAGTCTGTAATCAAAAGGTAGACCACATAGCACCTCTGTGTGTGGTAGAGGAGAGAAACAGACTTTTAGGTTAATATGGGAGATTGAAAGAGTTCATTTTTTTTTTTCTGTACCAACACGCATTCAACACGCAATGAATGAATTGCTGTTTTTCCTCCAGCAAATCACTTGTCATGTTTTAAAAGTGGTTTAGCAGTTCCAACAAATATAGATGGGCCATGCTAACTCATTGTTTTAATTTTCAGTCGCTAAAGATATATGAGTTTCAGCATCTTCTTGTTTGCTTGCCATCTTTGTATTTTCGTTGGTGAGCTCAGCTTTCTATACATTATTAATCGGATTGTCTGTTTTATTGTTGAGTTTCAAGATTTGTGTATATTCAGTGCAAGTTTTTGCTCAGATCTGTATTTTGCAGATGCTTACTTTCAGTCTGTTGCTTATCTTTCTATTTCCTGAACAAAATTTTACTCAGAGTATAAACTTTTAATATGAGAAGGCTTTAGTTATTATTAATATTTTTTTTTTTACCGTTACTGATCGGCTTTGTTGTCATTTGTTAAAACTTATGACCAAATACAAGATCACATAAATTTCTTTCTTACTTTCTTCTAGAATTTGCATAGTTTTACATTTCCAATTAATGGCTCCTTCCCCATTAAAAAAAAAAAAAAATATGAGGAAGAATTGCTGGGAAGATTGCTCAATAAAAACAGCTCCACACTGCAGCTCCCAGATAGATTGATGCAGAAGGTGAGTGATTCCTGCATTTCCAACTGAGGCACACTGTTCATCTCATTGGGAATGGTTAGACAGTGGATGCAGAACATGGAGTGTGAGATGAAGCAGGGTGGGGCATCACCTCACCTGGAAAGCCTGAGAAACCAAGGGCCATGTTCCAGATACGTGCTTCTCCCATGGTCTTCACAACCTACAGACCAGGATATTCCCTTTGGTGCCTACATCGTGAAGGCCATGGGTTTCAAGTACAAAAATGGGCAGCTGTTAGAGCAAACACTAAACTAGGTGGAGATTTTGTTTGTTTGTTTGTTTTCATACGCTAGTGGTGCCTGGAATGTTAAGGAGACAGAACCGTTTGCTCTCCTGAAGAGAGGTGATGAGGCCAAGGAGCTAAGTGGTCTGGCTTGGGGAGTGATACTCCCCACAGAGGCAAGGAATCGAAGGTTCAATGGCTTGAAATTCTCTCTGCCAGCACAGCAGCAGTCTGAGATTGACCTAAAATACTCAAGCTTGTGTCGGGGGAGGGTCATCCACCATTGCTGAGTCTTGAGTAGACCATTTTAACTTTGTAGTGTAAATAAAGCCACAGGGAAATTTGAATTGGTTGGAGCCAACTGCAGCTCAGCAAGGTTGATGTGGCTAGGCTGCCAGATTTCTCCTCTCTGTTCAAGACATTTCTGAAAAAATGACAGAATCCCCAGTCAGGGGCTTATAAATAAAACCCCCATCAACCTGGGGCAGAGCACCTGGGGGAAGGGGCAGCCATGGATGCAGTTTCAGCAGACATCAACATAACTGCATGATGGCTCTGAAGAGATCAGCAGATCTCCCATCCACAGCATTTGAGCTCTGCTAATGTTCAGACTGCCTTCTCGAGTGGATCCCTGGGGTCTGTGTATCCTGATGGGAGACACCTCATACAGGAGAGCACTGGCTGGAATATGAAGTTGCCCCTTGGGGATGAAGCTTCCCAAGAAAAGAACAGGCAGCACTGGATGAGACAGAAAATTCACAAGGATTTGCAGGACTTGAAATCAGCTGTGGACATCTACAGAACTAATTAACATCTACAGAATTATCCACCCTCAATCAACAGACTATACATTCTTCTTGGTGTCACATAACATGTATTGAAAAATTGACCACATAATTGGAAGTAAAACACTCCTCAACAAAAGCCAGAGAATGCAAATTGTAACAAAGAGCCTCCCAGACCACAGTGCAATCAAATTAGAACCCAGATTAAGAAACTCACTCTAAACCAAACAACTACATAGAAACTGAACAGCCTGTTCCTAAATCACTGATGAGTAAATAATGAAATACGGCAGAAATAAAGATGTTCTTTCATACCAATGATAATGAAGACAGAACGTATCACCATCTCTGGGACACATTTAAAGCAGTGTGTAGAGAAAAATTGATAGCACTAAATGCCCACAAGAGAAAGTAGGAAAGATCTAAAATAGGCACACTAACATCAAAATGAAAAGAACTGGGGAAGCAACAGCAAACCAATTCAAAAGCTAGCAGAAGACAAGAAATAGCTAACATCAGAGCAGAACTAAAAGAGATAGAGACACCAATGAAACTTTCAAAAATCAATAAATCCACGAGCTGGCTTTTTGATAATATCAAGAATATAGATAGACAACTGGCCAAAATAATAAGAAAAGAGAAAAATAAAATAGATGCAATAAAAAGTGATAAAGGTAATATCGCCACTGATCCCACAGAAATACAAACTACCATCAGCTAATACTATAAACAGCTCTACGCAAATAAATGAGAAAATCTAAAAGAAATGGATAAATTCTTTGACATATACATCCTCCCAAGTCTACACCAGGAAAACGTTAAATTCATGAATAGACCATTAACAAGTTCTGAAATTGAGGCAGTAACTGATAGCCTACCAACCAACAGAAACCAGGACCAGACAGATTCATAGCCAAATTCTACCAGAGATCCAAAGATTAACTGGTACCATTCCTCCTGATATTATTACAAACAATAAAAAAAGAAATCACCCTTAAATAATTTTATGAGACCAGCATCACTCTGATGTTAAACCTGGCAGAGACACACCAAAAAAGAAAATTTCAGGCCAATATCCCTCATGAACATAGCTGTGAAAATCCTCAATAAAATACTGGCAGACTGAATCCAGCAGCACATCATAAAGCTTATCCACCACGATTATGTCAGCTTTATCCCTGGGATACAAGGCTAGTTGAACATACGCATATCAATAAACGTAACAGATCACATAAACAGAACAAATGACAAAAACCACATAATTATCTTCATAGATGCTGAAAGGGTTTTCATCAAAATTCAACACCCATTTATGTAAAATCTCTCAATAAACTAGGTAAGGGTGGAACGTATCTCAAGATAATAAGATGTACTTATGGCAAACCCACCGCCAATATCTCACTGAATGGGCAAAAATTGGAAGCATTCCCTTTGAAAACCTGTACAACACAAAGATACACTCTCTCTTCACTCTTATTCAAAATTGTATTGAAACTTCTGGCCAGGGCAATCAAGCAAGAAGAAGAAATAAAGGGTAGTCAAATCGGAAGAGAGGAAGTCAAATTGTCTCTCTTTGCAGAGGTCATTATTGTATACTTAGAAAACTCACCATCTCAGCACAAAATCACCTTAAGCTGGCAAGCAACTTCAGATAAGCCTCAAGATTCAAAATCAGTGTGCAAAAATCACAAGAATTCCTACACATAATAACAGAGAGACAGAAAGCAAAATTATGGGAAAACTCCCCTTCACAGTTGCTACTAAGTGAATAAAATACCTAGGAATAAAACTTACAGGGGGTGTGAAGAACCTATTCAAAGAGAACTTCCAAACAATTCTCAATGAATTAATAGAGGACATAAAGAAATGAAAAATCCTTCCATGCTCTTGGATTGGAAGAATCAATATTGTAAAAATGTCCTTGCTGCCAAGAGTAATTTATAGATTCAATGCTATCTCCATCAAGCTACCAATCCCTTTCTTCACAGAATTGGAAAAAAAACCTTAAAGTTCGTATGGAACCAAAAAAGAGCCTGCGTAGGCAAGACGATCATAAGCAAAAAGAACAAAGCTGGAGGCATCACACTACCTGACTTCAAACTACATTACAAGACTGTAGTCAACAAAAAAGCATGGTACTTGTACCAAAACAGATATATAGACCAGTGGAACAGCACACTGGTCTCAGCAATAATACCACACATCTACTACCATCTGATCTTTGACAAACCTGAAACAAGCAAGCAATGGGGAAAATGATTTCCCTTTAATGAATGGTGTTGACAAAACTGGCTAGCTATATTCAGAAAACTGAAATTGGACCACTTCCTTACACCATACGCAAAAATCTACTCAAGATGGAGTAAAGCCTTAAATGTAAGAATTAAAACCCTAAATTACCTAGAAGAAAACCTAGGCAATACCATTCAGGACATAGGCATGTGCAAAGTCTTCATGTTTAAACACCAAGAGCAACGGCAATAAAACCAAAATTGACAAATGGGATCTAATTAAACTAAAGAGCTTCTGCACAGCAAAATAAACTCTCATCAGTGTGAACAGACAACCTATGGAATGGGTGAAAATCTTACAATCTCTCTATCTGAGACAAGGCTAATATCAGGAATCTATAGGGAACTTAAACAAGTTTACAAGAAGTAAACAAACAACCTCATCAAACAGTGGGCAAAGGATATGAACAGATGCTCCTCAAAAGAAGACTTTGATGCAGCCAACAAACATATGAAAAAATGCTTATTAAGTCATCACTCGTTATTAGAGAAATACAAATCCAAACCACAGTGAGATACCCTCTCAAACCGGTTAGAATGGCGATCATTAAAATATCAGAAAACTGCAGATTCTGGAGAGGATATGGAGAAATAGGAATGCTTTTACAGTGTTGGTGGCATTGTTAATAATTTAACTCTTGTGGAAGACAAGGATCTAGAGTGAGAAATACCATTTGACCCAGCAATCCTCTTATTGCACATATAACCAAAGGACTATAAATCATTCAATATAAAGATACGTGCACACGTATATTTATTGCAGCACTATTCACAGTAGCAAACACTTGGAACCAACCCAAATGTGCATCAATAATAGACTGGATAGAGAAAAGGTGGCACATATACACCATGGGATAGTAGGCAGAGATAAAAGTGAATGAGTTCATGTCTTTTGCAGGGACATGAAAGAAGCTGGAAAACATCATTCTCAGCAGACTCTCAGAAAAATAGAAAACCAAACACCACATGTTCTCATTTTTAAGTGGGAGTTGAACAATGAGAACACATGGACACAGGGAGAAAAATATCACGTGCTGGTGGGTGGTAGGCTAGTGTAGAGAAAACATTAGGAGAAATACCTAATGTAGGTGATGGGTTGATGGGTTCAGCAAACCACCATGGCACGGTAGTCTGCACTTCTCTAATGACCAGTGATGGTGAGCATTTTTCATATGTTGGCTGCACAAATGTCTTCTCTAGAGAATTGTCAACAGACATTTTACAAAGGACATACAGGCGGCCAATAAACTTATTTTAAAAAGCTCACTATTATTGATTATTAAAGAAATGTAACATGTAAAAATGAGTCTGCCTTTTCTGACCCTGGGAGTGCAGGTATTTTCAGCACATACCGCTTGAGGGGGAGAGCTGCGTTCTTCTCAGGGCTTCTTCTGGAAAATTAAACATAAAAATATCCCATGTCTTTAGCGAACCCCAACGTTCTTCCCCACACACAACGTGTGGTGGCCACAATGCCAGGTCCACACCGTGGTCTTGTGCCACAAATGTATCATTCATCATACAACATCTGTAATAGAAATATAACATCAGTAAACAAATATATCAACCATAATACAGGTGTGTCATTCGTAATACTAATGTAACACCTGAAATACTGATCGAACACCCATATTACCACTGTACACTCGTAACAGCAATAAAACACTCATAATACCAGTATACCATCTGAAACACAAATACAACAACCATAATACTGATCTAAGACCCATAATACAAGTGTCACCCTCATAATGCCACTATACAATCCACAATACAAATGAAACATCCATAACACCTATGTAACATGTCTAATGCTGTCCTGACACCTGTAATACAACTGTAACACTCATAATACCAATATACCACTCATAATACCAATATATCATCCTGCAATACAAATATAGCAACTGTAATACTGATGTAACAACTGTAATACTGATGTAACACCAGTAATACTAACACTCATAATACTAACAGAACATTTGTAATACAAATGAAACAACCATAACACTGATGTAACACCCATAATTACTGATGTAACACCCATCATAAAGATGTAACACCTGCAATACTGACATAACATTCCTACTCTTACTGGGGCACTTCATTTCAGAGCTTCCACTGAGCTGGATTTGGGGGGGATTGGCCTGTATAATGATGTTTGATGTTGTTGTCTCTGCTTTAGTGACAAAGTATTGATGTGGTTGTTTTTATTAAAAAGTAGTTTATTTCTCAATAATTTCCTACGTCTAGGACACCTCCAATAGCTATTAGTATAGATTAATTCTCTCTCCCAGAATCTCCAGTGGTTTCTGCTGTGCCAGATTTGAAGCTTTATGCAAAATATCCCAGTGGGTTTTACTAAAAGTGGAGCCATTCTCCAAGGGTACTACCACATAACTACCACATCAGGAAATACAGGGTTGGTACTGGTAATGGTAATGGCAAAATATTCACTAATAAACACAAATTTCATCTTGTCACTCTCTTGATTTAATTTTGTCGATGGTATCCCACTGACCTTAGAACAAGAACCATAGAACCCACCATGGCTGCAGACTCCAAGTTCTCCTACCTGTTTCCCATGCCCACTCAGTCCGCTCAACTGCCTGCAGTATCATCTAATTTTAATTGTGGGAACACAGTCTCTTGGGTGTCTCAGGAGTTTTATGTTCAATCTCCCAATCTATTCACCCAGTGCCCACAATTATCTAACTTTCCAAGGCTTTGTCCAGTTAATAAAGTCAGAGCTTGTGCTATTTAACTGTAGAAAAGCTAATAATGTGCTGTTTCTAAAGATAAAAAGAAATTCATTCTTTGTTAGAAAATTGAGATCACCCTCAGTTTATAAATCAAGGTAATAATAGTTAATGCAATGAAAGTTCATGTTTGGGATAATTAGTAAAGAAAAAAATATCAGTGCTGAAGACTAATGACACTATTAATTACTGAAATCACATAAGAATTTATTGGACAGACTATTACTTTGCTATCTCCCCTAACTGTGTGTTATTAATTCCAAATTATGTTAGGTTTAAATACTTACATGTAATGTACTCTATCAATATATTTAAGTGACAAAAAAGTCCTAGAACATGACAAGACAATTCATATAAATATTTGTAAACCTCCTTAACTGTACAGTGTAAATTAGATAAAGTAAGCTTAGATATTCAAGCAGATGAATTACTAATATTTGAATATTGAAATGCTGTGAGAGTATGTAATTATGTCACAGCTTTGATATGGGACTTGGGATATTTGTGTATCCATGTACCTCATTAACTTAATGACTTCCCTTATTACTTCCTGCTGGATGATAAATTTTGGGCCCATGGATGGTGAGGGACAAACTATCAGCTCTATTGGAAACTCTAGTACAGCAAGAAAGTTTTCGTTGCAGAATATTATTTCCTGTCAGATATTTGTTTTCTCCTCCAAGCAAACTTGCTCCCGAGAAGTGTTGTTACCTTAGCTGCTCCTCAGGTCGAGCTGGAAATCAAGTGACTATGAGAAAAGTTCATTTATGAAAGACCTGAGGGAGTAAAACTTATATACTTTACTGGCCATGTTTTTATGTGCTTGTATTCCATATGCGTGTCTTTCTGGTGAAGTGTGTATTCAACTACTTCTCCATTATGCAACTGGATGGTTTGTCTCTTTTTTGTTACTGAGGTATGCAAATTCTTCATACATTGTCGATAACAGACTGTTGTTACATACATAACATGCAAGCCTTCCTTTCTGCACCATGTCTTTTCACTTTCTTGACAGTGACTTTTGATGCACAAAAATGTTTAATTTTGAGAAAATTCTTTCTTAAGATGCCTGTGCTTTTAGTATCAGATCTAAGAAACCACGGCTAAATCCAACATCATGAAGATTTATCCCTATATTTTCTTTTAAAGTTTATGTTTTTACCTCTAATATGTAGGCTTTGAAACATTTTGACTTAATTTTATTTTCTGCTGTGAGGAAAGAGTACAATTTCTTTGTCTGAATGTGGTATTCAGTTGTATAACAGCATTTGTTGAATTTACTGATCTTGGCTACATGTCAGGAATCAATTGACTATAGAGGTATGGTTGGTTCTAACATTCAGTTCAATTGACAGGGTCTGTGTGTGTCCTTATGCCAGTATTACGCCGTTTTGATTACTGCTCCTTAGCAGTAATATTTGAAATTGAGAAATATGAGCCTCCAAATTGGTTTTTGTTTTCAAGAATATTTTGGGTATTCAGGATCCCCCGAAATGTGTATGAATGTTAGAATTGGCTTGCTCATTTCTACCAAAAAGACTTTGGTATTTTCATAGAAATCACAATGAATTTGCAGATTGCTTTGTGCAGTATTGTCACATAAAAAATCATCTTCTAATCCAAAAACATTGAGTGTCTTTACATTTATGTAGGGTTTCTGGAATTTATTTCAGCAGTATTTTGTCATTTTTCATGTCTAATTCTTGCACCTTGATAAAATTTAGTCTTGAAAACATTATGATCGTTGGCTTTTTGTTGGTACTCTTTGAGACAGGGCCTTCTTCTTTGGCCCCGGGGGGAATGTGCATGTGCAATCATAGCTCACTGCAGCTCCAAACACTTGGGCTTGAACAATCCTCCCACCTTGGCCTCCCAAAGTACTGGAATTACAGGTGTAAGCCACAACATTCAGTCTGTTTCTTTTTTTTTTTAATTTCTGTTTTGTAAGTTGAAAAGGATAATTTGCTTTATAATCAATGAAAATATAGTACTTTGAATTGGCCAGAAGACATAATGCACAAGAACTCTATGTTGTATAGTTGACTCATCGACCATCTGGGTAAACTGCAATTACTTCTTAAAAATTTGAAGCTGTTAACCTTCCAAAATTGTCTTTCAATAAACTCCTTGAATTGTAGGAATACAGAAATGAGAAGACAAGACACATTTCAACAATACTGAAGTTTATCAAAGGACTTAAGAAATTTCAACTCATACCTCTCTCTCTCTCTTTCTTTCTTCTCTTTCTTTCTTTCTCAGTCTTTCAGACAGTGTCTCACTTTTTGTCTAGGGTGGACTGCAATGGTGCCATCATGGCTCATTGCAGCCTGCAGCCTCTCACTCCTGGGCTCCTTTGAATCTGTCTGCCTTAGCTTCAGCTGCAATACCTGGCTAATTCTTTTTCTTTTCCTTTCTTTTTTTTTTGGAGACAATAGTTTGCCACATTGCCTGGGCTCTTCTGAAACCTCTGGGTGCAAGTGATGTGCCTGTTTTGGCTTCTCAAAGTGCTGAGATTACTAGGAATCAATAAAACATTCTTTGTGTTAGGGTCAGTAAAAATAAATCAATGTTTTGGCTGAGTTATGAACATACCTGTAATGCAATTATTTGAATAACTCCAACAGTGCAATGGGCATCTACAAAATCAAGAATTTTGTTAACAAACAACTAAATACATAAAAACACTAAGCCCAATTGTTTAATTGAGGAACATGTTTATTATTTCTAGTTTCCAGCATTTTCTAGATCATCATTGTTCATTTTAAAAGTCATATCCATAGTATAAAAAAAAACCTATGAATTGCCATATTTGTTTATTTCTCAGTTGTGAAAATGTCCTTAATTTGTTGACATTGCAAACAAATTTCAACTCTGTTATGAAAAAACTGAAGACAAGCTTCTTAACAATTAACTTCTTAGTTACATTGGATACAGGGAATGTGCTGTCTTTGAAAACATACAAATTCAACTACAGGTCTTAAATACTGAAAAGGGTTACCAGGTGATTATAATTTATTTTAGTATATCAATATATTGTATTTTTATATAATCAATTACATTTACATACAATCTAGAAAGTTTACTGCCATCAGAAATTCTAGAACAGTTTTATGTGAAATCAGAATTTAAAAATCCCTGTGGAGCTGTAGGTGTAGTAAAATGTGTAGGTAAAATATGTGCATGCTCTTGACAGTACTTATGAAGGGATGTCTCTCCAATTGACCTCAATGGTTTTCTTCTTGGCAAAATGGCCTGGGCCACTCAACCACTGTTTCATCATTGCTCATGTTTGCGCATGATCATTTATACAAAATTTATGGCTCTAAAGACATTTATTTGACATCATGGCATTAGGGTTTTCAAAACCACTAGAGGTTTTCTGTTCTTCATCCATTATGTTTTAAAGTAATTTGACTTTGATTTCTCAGGAACTTGAACAGTTTCTGGTTAGCCCCACAGTGATTCCAGCCAGGTCCTGATATAGAAGCACAGCCTCAACTCCAAGGCTGTCCCAGACCCCAGCTGCCTGCTATCCATGTCTTTCAAGTCAGTGGGAAATATTCCAGCTTCTTGTTTTTTTGAGAAATAAAGCTATCATCTTAATTTTACTTTATAGGGTTTATTTCTAGTGAATAGAAATAGATTTTGTGGCCAGGTGCAGTGGCTCATGCTTGTAATCTCAGCAATTTAGGAAGCCAAAGCGGGCACATCATCTGAGGTCAGTTCAAGACTGGCCTGACTAACATGGAGAAATCCAGTCTCCACTAGAAATACAAAATTAGCCAGGCATGGTGGGACATGTCTGAATCCCAGCTACTCAGGGGGCTGAGGAAGGAGAATCACTCAAACCCAGGAGGCTGGGGCAGGAGAATCGCTCAAACCCAGGAGATGGAGGTTGCAGTGACCCGAGTTCTTGCCATTGCATTCCAGCCTGGGCAACAAGAGGAAAACGCTATCAAAAAGAAAAGAAAACAGTTTTTTTGTGTGTTGGTAATTTGTTCTGTTATTTTTCTTAATGTGTTTACTAGATTTCATAATTTCTAGATGGTTCCCTATGGATTTCTGTGTATGAGAGTTGTCAGTAGTTTTTCTTTTCTCTTCCACATATGAATGGCTTTGTGTGTGTGTGTATGTATGTATACATATATGTATTTGTAATTGTTCTTCTGGAACTTCTAGTACAGGGTTTAATACAGTTGAGCATCAATGCTGTGTTCCTCATCTTAAAGCTTTGGTTCTCCACAATTTAGAAGATGATTATTATGGGTTTTGCATAAAGATGTTTTATCATGGGAAAAAAATTGAAATACAGTTTATTGGATTTTTAACTGTTAAATGTGTTGACTGTCCTTAAGTACATTCTATAAAAGTTGAGACAAACATGGTGTATTTCAACATTTGATTTACATAATATATTGAAAAGGGATAGCATTAGAATGGTAAAAAAAGAAAAAAACCTTGATTTTCTGAGAAAAGATCTTAAACATTGTGGTTTATAATGTCTTCACTTATTTGGTTAAAGATTATAATGTCTATAATTAGCAGATTCAGTAACATTTAGTTTTTTGTCCGAATGATATCATATGTTTAATTCTATACTCTTTCGGGCTTAGAGAGAGAGATGATTTCTTGTACTCATGGATATAGGCTGCTAGAGGTTAGAGTCATACAGGATGCATTTAAAGTTTTTTAAGCATAGAATAGAAATAGAGGATTAGGATACGGCTTACAATTGCAGAACAAGTTCAGGATTAGATTGAGGGTTAGGGCTGGACTTGAGATAAGATTTAGTGTTGTGGTAGGATTAGGGTTTGAGTTAGAGTTAAGATTAGGTTTATGGGTTAGGGTTGAGTTTAGGGCTAGGGGTCAGAATCAGGGTTGGAGGTTAGGTTTGTGGTTGGGTTATGCTTAGGTTTAGGGTAAAAAGTTAGGCTTACAGTTAGAGGTTAGGAATTAGGGTCATGGCCGGGGTTAGGGTTAGTGTTAAGGGTTAGCATGAGGGTAAGGGTTAGAGCATTTCGGTTTTTGGGTTGGCATTTAACATTAAGACAGGGCTTAGGGTTACATGTAGGGTTAGAGTTCAGGGTTCTGGGTTAGGGTTTAGGATTATTGTAAAGGGTAGTGTTCAACATTTATGGTTAGATGTTAGTGATAGTGCTGGGCATATAGTTAGGGCTTTGGATTTAAGTTTAGCATGACTGTTAAGGCTGAGTTTGTGTTGAGGTTGAGGTTAGTGTTCACGATTAGGGTAACACTTAGGGTTCAGTTTAGAGTTTAGGATTAGGGTTAGGGTTTAGTGTTAGGGTTCTGTTTAGTGTTAAGGTTAGGGGTTAGCATTTATGGTTAGTGTTAGTATTAAGGTTTTTCTAGAGTTAGGGGCTAAGATTAGGTTTACGTTTAGGGTTTAGGTTTAATTAGGGTTACAGATTTTGCTTTAGGGCTAGGGTTAGTGTTAAGGGTTAGGGTTTCTAATTTAGGGTTAAGGTTATGATTAGGTTCAGTGTTTAGGATAAGAGTTATTTTTAGGTTTAGTGCTAAGGCTAAGATTATGTTAGAATTATATTACTTTTACTGTTAGGATAAGGGTATTAGGGTTAGTGTTATTGTAAGTTTTAGAGTTATGGGATGCAGTTAAACTACCTTCAGTGTTTTGGGATTTCAGGATTTATAGTTAGAATTAGGGTTAGGTTTAGTTGGTAATATAAGGGTTCAGATTAGGGTTTGGGTTAGGGTTAGGGTTGGGATTCAGGATGAGGGTTAAAAGTAGGTAAGTGTTATGTTTAGTGTTCGGGTTATAATTAAAATGTTTGGTTTAGTGTTACAATTTAGGATTAGGGTTTATTGTTAGTTTATGGTTTAAGATTGGGTGCCTGGTTTTGGCTGAGTTAGGGTTAGGATGATGGTGAAAGTGTTTGGCTAAAGACTAGGCTTAGTGTTAGTGTTAGGGTTAGAGTATGACTTGATGTTAAAGTTCAGGTTTCATGCTTTTACAGTTAGGATTAGTGTTATTGTTAGGGTTATGCATTGAGTTTATGGTTAGATGTAGTTTTTCCCTCTTTTATTGTTAGCATTAGGATTACATTTAAAAATAAGGGATTGGCTTTGGGTTAGGTTTTCAAGGTTAGATTTAGGGTTAAGTGTTAGGGTTAGTATTTAGGGTAAGGATTAAATTAAGTTATCAGATAGAGTAAGTTTTAGGTTTAGAGTCACAGCGTATGGGTTAAAATTCAGGGTTAGAGTTAGCTTTAAGATATAGAATTAGTGTTAGGGGTTAGCATTAGGCTGGAGTTTAGTGGTTTTGAGTCAGTTAGTTGGTGTTATAGATAGGGCACAGTGTTAGAGTTAGGATTAAGATTGGAATTATTGTTTAATATTATTTTTAGGTTTGGGGTGAGAGTAGATTAAGCTTTAGGCTTATAGTTATGGTTAGTATTTAAATTTAAATTAAGAGGTTAAAGTTATGTTAATTATTATGATTACAGTTGAGATTAGAATTATTGGTTATAATTAGTGTTAGGGTGAGCATTAGGATACAGATTGCAGTAACACATTAGGGTAAGAGTTAATGTTAGTAGTCAGGCTGAGGGTCAGGGGTTAGGATTAGGCATACCGTTAGGGTTGGCCTAAAGATTAATGTTAGGATTAGGATTTGGGTTTTATGTAACAGCTAGGTTTAGGTGTGGTGTAGGTGTAGTGTTAGGGTTGTAATAAGAGTTTTAGCATTCAGGTTAGGGGTTAGTATTGGACTTAATGTGAATGTTATGTTCATGTTCAAAAAGCAGATTTAGGAGCTCAAATTTTGGGTTAGATTTAGGGGTTGTGGTTAGTGTTAGGGTTAACATTAGCTTTTGAGGGTCAGAGATAGGGTTTCTTGTTTAGGGTTAGTGTTTTTGTCTTAGGGTTTTAGGGTTAAGATTTTAGGCTTAGAGCTTAAGTTCAGGTTTCTGTAATGTTTGCTTTACCCTTGGGTTAGGGTTATTTTCAGGGTCAGGGTCAAATTCATGTTTAGATATTAGATTTAGGATTTAGAATTGAGATTTGTTTTGGGGTTTAAATTTTGGTGAGTGGCTAGGCATAGGGTTGATGTTGGGTCAAGTTTGTGGCTTAGAGTTGCTGTTAGTGTTAGGGATTCTAGGTTAGGATTGGGGTAGAAGTTGGGTTAAGGTTAAAGTTATGATTAATTTTAGGGTTCCAGAAGGCACTGGGCAGCTGGCTGGTGTATTATGTCATCACTCCTTTTTGCAGAAGGGAGGACTGAGCCTTGCACCCAGAACTTTTCTGGGCCTAAGCTCAGGGCCATCTTAATGCTCATTGTACAGCCTGATAGATTTGGAGCCAAAGGAAGTTGCCTTCTGAGGCCGCAGTATTTCATAATGTCAACCCAGAGCTAACAAAATCCACATTAGCTTGTGTTTGAGAGTGGCAGGTGTTTGAGGTAGTCTGTGGAAGGCCCAAAGGAAGGGAAGTTGGTGACAGCTTACACCACAGACAGATATTGGCAAACCTTAGAGGTAAAGGTAGAAATAATTAAATGCTGGTGGTGAAGCACTCTGTGTACCAGCCAGAAGTGGAGATTGAGTTGACACATTCTCCCACACCAGCAGGAGATAGCAACTTGCCAACTCTGAATCCAGTCACTGGTGCTAGGGTTGTGTGAGATCTGGAAAGACAGCAGCATTTAAAATCAGCAGAATTCCAAGTTGTTTGGCCTATCAAATCCTGAAAAGGCTGTTGAGATTGATGGTTGTGGCAGTTCCTTTCTCACAGAGGGAGGCTGAGGCCCGTGAGTGGTGAGCTTGGTTCATGTGGGCTGGGGTGACTGGGCTAAATGTAGTGTCCACTTCTGGACTTTACAGTCTCTGTTGTAGCATGTATGGGCTGTGCTCCTCCCTCCAGGCCTGTGTCCATTAGTGACCACCAGGATCAAGTTCCCAGGGCATGAGGGTCTCTTTTGTCTTGGAGCTGAGACCAGGTTGGCCCCAGGCAGGTGCCTAGTGAAGACTGAATTATAGGGGACCTATGAGAAAAGGGGATGCAGTACCCCAAATCACAAACTCTCCTATCTGAAATAGCTAGATTGTGAGAAAATCCACACTACAATCATGCGCTCACTTTCCATTCACTGCTGAAGCTGAGACCGGGCAGAATTTGCCACAGGCACTGTCTCCCTTGGAGCTTGCCTATCCTCTCCACATGGCTGTCCTCAGACTTCCTCTTGCTCCTCCAATTCTTATGTCTCCTGCCCATTTTAACCTAGGGGAAATGCAAGTCAAAACTGCAGTTAGATACCTCTTCACACCCATTATAATTGCAAAAAAAAAAAAAAAAAAAAGCTAACAATCGTTGAAGTGGAAGTGGGAAAATGTGAAAGAAAATTGCTGCAGCTGCTGTGGAAAGTAATTTGGTGGTTGTGCAAAAGCTAAATATAAAATTACCGTAGAAACCACAACATCCACTCCAAGCTGTATACACAAAAAACCTAAAAGAGGTATTCAAACAAAAACATGTATACATGTGTTCATAGCATCATTCACAATAACTAAAATCTGGAAACACATCAAATAAATGTCCACCAACAAAAAGTTAGAAGCAAAATGTAGTATGTCCATAGAATGGCTTAATATTCAGCTGTGAAAAGGTTCACAGCTCTAATGCCACAATGTGAAGAAACTTCAAAAGGATTTTGGCTCAAGAAGCTGAACACCAAAGTCACCTAGTGTATGATTTTATTTATATAAATATTTAGAATAAGTAAATCCATAGAGGCAAAATGCAGATTACTGGTTGCTGGTGTCAGAAAGAGGACAGATTCGGTAGGAGCTCCTTAATAAGTGGAGTATTTACTTTTGGAATGATGAAAATAATTTGGAACTAAGATGTGGTAGTTGCACACAAATATGCATGTACTAAAGATCACTAAGGAATTCATTAGGAAACAATTAATTTCATATTAAGTGAAGGAATTTTACTTCATTAAAAGGACAAAATTTCTTCCTCAGCATTCTCAGCTTTCTTTCCACAGAGGGTTTATTGCATGGGGTTCTGGTCCCTCCACAGTCCAGAACTGCCTGGGGCTAGGCCAACCACACTCTACACACATACTCCTGCCCCCCTGTGCAGCAGCTCCCCGACCTGTTACCAGTAGAGGTTATCTGAGTTACTGGCATCATATCTATCATGGTCTGCGGTAATTTAAATTCTTCCCTCCTCAGATGAAAGAATTTGGCAGAGGGGAATAAAGTAGTAAAGGCGACTGAGAAAAGTTTCACAGCAGATATGGATGTTTATTTAAAAACTTTTAGAGTCAGAAAAAGTGGAGAGTGCACTTGGAAGAGATCCAAGTGGTTGATTTGAATATATATCATATATATGTCTTGCAAATCTTTTGTCCCATGTTGTTGGTTTTCTTTCCCCTATACTGACAGCGTCCTTTAGTATACAAAAGTGCTTAGTTTTGATGAAGTTCAATTGAGCTATATTTTCTTATGTTTTGTGTTCATTCGGTGATAAAGCCATGAAATCATTTACAAATCCACAACCAATAAACGCATGAAAGGATGTTCAAAATCACTAGCCACTTAATACTTGAATACCTAAACCACAATGAGATTACCACTTTCTCCCCATTGGAATTTTTCTTTTTTTTTAAGGAAAAGTTTGAGGGTATGTGGAGAAATTGGAACCCTTGTACATTGCTGGTGAGATTGTGAAATGGTGGTGATGGTTGCACAATTTGAGCATAGTTAATGCTTCCAAATAATACACTCAAAAATGTTTGAAATGGTACATTTGTTTATGTATGTTTTTCCACTTACAATAAAAGCTTCCTCTGAATCGTCCTAAAATAGTTGCATGTGTGATGAAAGAAGATGCTCCTCCCTATCATGAGTAGAAGCGTATTTATTTATTCACGCCAGTGTACACACTCATGGCTCTTTGACAAGCCCAGCATGATCTCATCAAGCAGAATGAATCCCCTCTCATCTGGCCCATTTGCACTTCTTTCCATCATTGCACACTCCTTATCAACTTACTACCTGCCCACTAAAACAACTGTAAAATCTTCCACTGCATCAGAATCAAATTTGAAGACTGAGATTCATTTAGTTCACTAACTGTTGTTTCTTTTTGCATTTAGAGATCACAGGTAAAATGTTTGATTACTTCAGCATAACCCATTTTAAATGATAAAAGCCAGAAAGTGTGCCAGATGAAATTAATCCCATGAATTTGTAATGACTTGCTATTTGGATTTACTTACTACTGTTACTGAGTTTTCTGTCTTGAGAATACCAAAATAGTAATGCATTGTAGAAAGCATTCTAAAATAACTGCCTAAAAGGTAACTGAATCCTTTTTTTCCCTTTTTTTTGGGGGGGGGGATGGAGTCTTCCTCTGTTCCCATAGCTGGAGTGCAATGATGTGATCTTGGCTCTGGTAACCTCAGCTTTCTGGGTTCATGCAATTCTCCTCTCAGCTTCCTGAGGATCTGGGATTACAGACCCAGCTGCCACTGATGGCTAACATTTGTATTTTTGGTAGAGAGCATTTTTCACCATGTTGACCAGGATGATCTCAAACACCTGACCTAAGGGAATCCACCTGGCTCTACCTCCCAAAGAGCTGGGATTACAGGGGTGAGTCACCATTCCTGGCCATGTCAATTCTTTTATTTCTTTTGGAGACAACTGTAGGTTGAAAACCATCTTTCTTAATACTTGCCAGTGCCTCAAGGTTATTAGGATAAAAATAAAATTTCTAACCAAAGGATACCTGTTGGCATTCAGAATTTTAATAAAAGTTGAGAAATAAAATATCCAGCTTCTGGCTCTTTCCTGGTGAGCATGCACAATGGCTGAGAAATCTTTGGAACCTAGAGGAAGGGTAGAGCTGCGGTAGGTGGGAATGATCTTTGGAGCCACTGCCACTCTGGCAGCCACTCTTTCTCCTCACAAAATGGCTGGAGCCTCAGCCTTCAGAGGACGTAACAGGGGCTCAGCAAGCAGTATTTTGTGTGCCAGATTTTCCATATTCATATCTTTTTTGGTGCGGTGTCTACTCAGGTCTCTATCATTAAAATGGTCAACTTATTTCTTTGTACATTTTGCATAAAACTCACTTTTCAGATGTGTTTCCTAAATTTTTCTCAGCCTGCACCTTGTTTTTTTTTTTTGTTGTTCTCTTAACCAGAACATATTTTTTGTTTGTTTTGTCTTGTTTCTTCTTTTTTGTTTTCTGCTTTTTTTTGAGATGGAGTCACACCCTGTCACCCAGTCTTGGGTGCAAAGGTGTGATTTCAGCCCACTGCAACCTTTGTCTACTAGGTTGAAGGGATTCTTCTGCCTCAGTTTCCTGAGTAGCTTCGATTACATGTGCCTGCCAACAAGCCCACTTATTTTTTTTTTGTATTTTTTATACAGACATTGTGACAGTCAGTTACTGTGGGATGAAATGAGGGGAATGAATACAGAAATGAAGACAAAGACAAAAAATATTTGTTTTAAAAGAGGGGTCAGGGTGCTCATTGCTTCTAGTCAGCAAAGTCACTGAGCTTCTACAGGCCTTCATATTTATTAGGCAGAATGAACAGGGAGGAAATGTAATTGTTGGTCAGCTGCTTGATTTATCACAGGCTCACATAACTGCTTTCTTTATACTACAGACTTCAGATTTTCCTGTATATAACCACAAGAAATACTGTGCCTTGGGCATGACTGCCCTCAGTACTCCTTCTGGAACCAGACATCGTGTGTCAGGTTATCAACATGCTGCTTTCATGAGAACAGTTTGCTCTCTGCTCATAGACCCTCCAGTCATTACTGAGTTGGTCACAACCCTCATTCTTTTGGCCTCCAACATCTCCATTTTGTTTTTCCAATAATTGAGTAAAGATGATTGCAGGCTGTGCAGCTCTCAATTGCTGTTTGGTGGTCCAGCTGCTTGTGCAGACAATGAGCATAAAACAGAGACATAATAACATTACCTGATAATCACAAAAAAGACATTGAGGTGAGGTTTGGAGGAGGTCCAAAGATTAAGGCTCTCTAAACCTTGCTGGAATTCTGCCTGTGTTTTCAGGCATGGCCCAAATACTTGATTATGCTTATTCAAGTTAAGAATTTTACTTTGTAAATCATTAATATCAAAAGTAACATTGGATGTGAAAGCCCCCTGTAAATGGGCCTTTACAAGTTTCCATGGATATTTTTTGTTTTATTCCAAATTGGATACACAAATATAAGTACACTTAAAATGACAATCCAATTGCTTCTGCAACTACGAGTTTGTTCTTGTTTTCCTAGCCACAGAACTGCGGTCTTTAACATTGCTGCTTCCGTGTATATCTCAGTGTTGTTTATGTTTAAGCATCCATGCCTGTTTGGCTGTACACATCCAATTTTCCACATATTGAGCTGCTTGAATGGAGCTGTGCATTGCTACTAAGGACACCACAACAGAAGTTATTAGCATTCCTAAGGAGATTTTCACAAAAATTTTCATGCCTAAGGCTCTACAAACACAATGAGTAAGCTGAGTAAGAAAATGTTTTAAAAAAATGGAAACCAGAGGTGGCCACACAAGGCTCAGACAGATTTACAAGAATCCATAATCTGGAATTGTGACCTAGAATTACTAGTGTGGATATGTTGTATGTTTGTGCTGTGCTATGATTAAGGGAATAATACAGTTGCCAGGAATCGCAAGTCAATTGTGCATCATTTACCTGGATTTGGTCCTTTTTGCTGCTAGAAAAACATAAGTTTAAAAACACAAATTGTAAATTAAGTGGTAATATTTTCTACAGAGGTAACATTAAAACTGTGTTCAGCACAATTACTATAATTAGATAGTGTTCCAACACAAATGCTGCCATTCATTTAGTGGAGTGCTGCATTCCCTATCGCCTCCTGAATTGGACATCTCTTTCCTTGATAATACCATTGAGGCAAAAGTAAGCTAAAGCCTGTTCCATGCTAAGCGAACCTTGTTGCAGATTGGAATTGAATTCGAGCGCAGTGTAGTGAAGAGATGCTGACCAGTGTCAGTGAAGATTATGCCACTAGGTTGGATTCTCCTCTCTCCCATCTAAATGACGACAGGGACCCAGAAAATAATGTCTACCAATAGCATGAACTGTTGTCTAGCTAGGGGGGCAAGACACTGGGTCCAAGGAGGGTGGTAAGAATTCTCCAAGAGAGCCCATTCTGTATAATTAATACAATTTGGGGGATGCAGCTGGGAGTGATTAGTAGCTACACCAGTAATGTTAACAGAGCTAAGGCCTAATAGGTACATGATTTTTCCATGGTAACTCAACCATACTTGGAATTAATTTGTAGGCCACTGCAGTTGAGTGATGTACCTGGGTGATGCATAAAGGAAGTCCCTCCAATGGTGCAGCATAATTGATAATCATTGCTCTGAGGGTCTAATTACTCTTTGTCAGGGGGTGTTAGGGGTCCTGGTTCCCATCCTCCATGATCATGATAGATGTCAGGGGGAATTTCACTCCAAATGACACTCCATAATACTGGGGTATTGGAAACATATGCCCTGTATGTTTTTGTCTCTGCACAAGGAAAACCTACTGCACAGGATGTTACAGGTAACATGGCCATAAACTTGAAGTCAGGGGTGTTTCCCTGACCCTGATGCTCTAGCAGTTTCAAGTGACTCATGGCTTGTAATGGAGAAGCCAGATCCATAGTTGGGATCCATGGTTCTTTCCAGTCTCCATTTACATGGTCGCAAACAAATTGAGGGCACCCACACAGTTTATCCATCTCTTGTGAAAACACAAACATACCCTCATCCCTACATCAGTGAAGTTACTGAGCCTTTTCATCATTCTTAGGGGGATTTTCATAATATATTTGTGTATACTTTCCTTTTTCCCTATAACATTTACCAGTGTCGTTCTGCTGTAGTCTTACTATCTGTGCCAGGCGTCAGAAAATTTAACTAAATAAGTTAAAAATAAAATTAAAGTAAAAGTAAATGTATTTTGTTTGAGGTGGTAACTGGTCTCCTGTTTCCCCTTTCTGTTTTTTTCAGCACGCATTGTAATGTTCAATTTCTCCATTCTATAATTCCTTGTCCTTGGGCATTGAAAGGAATTCCTGTTTTATGAATGATTGACCACATCTGTAAAAAATTTTAAAAAACATAAATAACATAAGCGTGTCCATTGTCAGTTTGTAATTCTTTAGGAACTCACTATATGAGCAAACGATGACAGACAATGCCATTGTACATAACAAGCTGTCTGACCTGGTTTGCATGTAGCATGCCGCATATGAGAGTAAGTGTTTATAGTCACATGATCAAAGGAGAGCTTGCCAATGGCAGCTTTGTGAGTAACATCCATCTGCCAGATTTCATTTGAAGCTAAATCTCATAGGTTACAGCCTTCTATGGGTGTGACTCCAGTGACGTGCTGGTAAGTAGGACAGGCTTGTATAGGCTGCAGCCTGGCTGTTAGGCAAATGAAGCATACGAGTCAAGACAGAGTTTTGATGCAGTAATACAGGAGAAGTTTGAGCTTGTTGAAATGCAGAACAAATCAACTTATTGGCTCTATTATTACCTAGAAATAGTGGTGTAGGGAGTTGTGTGAGAGAGCAAATATGAGAAATATAAAAAGCAGCACAAGAGCAAACAGCCTGTTGAAGTCTTAGAAACAAGTTAAGCCGCTTCAGTTCTAGGGTGCTTTTAATAGTGGCAGTCCGAATGTGACTGGCTACATTTACAACATAGGCTGAATCACAGAGAATGTTAATAAGAGATAAAGCAGTGAGCTCTAAAACCTGAATAACTGCCATTGGTTATGAGCATTGAGCTGAAACTCTGGTTTTTTTTTTTTATTGTGTGAGTATGCTTATACCATAAGTAGCTTTGCGACCTTTGGAAGAGCTATCAGTAAAATAGGTCTGGCTGTCTGAAATGGGCTTGAGAGGAGTAATCACAGGGAAGATGAAAGGTTGAACTTTTAAAATGGCAAAATTTTGTCTGATGGATAATCCTTATGTATTATTCCTACATAATCTGAAAGAGCAATTTGCCACACAGTCAACATTTCCCATGCTGCAACCTGTTGTTGGGAATCCAATATTTTTCCTCACACTTTTAGACTGGCTCTAAAAGGAGAAAAGTAATTCTGTCTGGATCATATCTCTTAAGTGATTTTGATCTATCCCTACCCCTTGTTATAAATTGAGTAGGTAAAGAAAGATAAACTTGCAGAAATTTTACTCTCTGATTGAATTTCTCATGTTTTTCTATGATCTGGCCTAAAAGTCCTGTTGGAGACTGGGGGCTAGAAGGAATAAAGGGAACCAAAATGTTTCATGGCTGTAGCTGGGAGGCCTGTGTTTGCTGAAGAATCTGCACTACAGGCTGTAACTCAGCTTCTGCCTCCTTAGTAAGTTGCTGGAACAACTGGTTTGTCTCCTAAGCCCATTGCTCCTAATGAAGAATTTCCTTGGAGGGTCTGAGTGTTTGAGTTGATGAGTAACAATACCTAGGTTTGGGCACAGCCAATTTATATCTCCTAATATTTGTTGGAAATCATTGAAAGCTTGTAATCTGTCCCTACAGAGGACGACTTTCTCAGGTTGAACATTTTTTTCAGTAACAGTAGTGCCTAAGTATTGGTATGAAGTGGTTGTTTCTACCTTTTCTTGAACTGTTTTGAGATTTCCTCCTGTTTTGCTTTTCTCAACATTTGGTGTAATAACTCTTCCATTGGAGCAGCCAAAAGAATTTCATCCATATAATGAATGATGTGGGCTGCAGGAAATATTTTCTGAGGCTCCTTTAAGGACAGTCCTACAAAATGCTGAAATAGCATAGGACTGGTGAGGATTCTTTGGTGCAAAACTTTGCTTATCCTTCCCATGTAAAGGTATAATAAGGAAATAATCTTTAAAATCTAGTACTATGAATGGTGAATCACATGGGATGGCTGCGAGGAATGGCAGACCCTGCTCTAATGCACCCATTGATTTAATCTGCACATTAATAGCTCTCAAATCATGTATCAATTTGCTGGCAAAGTGGTCTGTTTTTACATACTAAAATTTTGCTGAAACTTTACACTTGTGTTAACGCTACTTAATCTTTAATATTGTCTGTGTGTATGTACACACACATATATATACACATACACATGTATGATATATGTATATATACATACATTTATAAACACATACCAGGGTGTACAGGTATACGTACATAAACTCTGGATATTATATATGTGTGTATAAAATCGATATATATACAAAAATTCGTATGTGTGCATATGTGTATATATATACTCACACACATAAGTGTGTGTATGTATATATATACACACACATAAGTGTGTGTATGTGTATATATATACACATATACATATATATTCATATTTATCTATGTGTATATACACTTAAGTGTATATACACATGTACACAAGTATATGTGTGTATACATACACATACATGTATATGCAAATTGGTTTATATATGTATATATGTTTGTGTGTGTGTATATATACATATACACTTACAGGCACATATGTATCTGTGCATACATATGTATGTAATACATATATATGTAATACCCAGAGTTTATGTATGTATAACTATACACTCTGGTATATATTTATATAGATTGTATGTCTGTATGTATGTATATACATATATATATACACACATACGTCTGTGTATATATATTACACATGTGTATATATACACACATAAACACACATGTATATAAGCGTGTGTGTATTTATAAGTATATGTGTATGCTCTGTATATATATGTGTGTATATATTTTGGAAAGCCTCTCTCTATCCGTGTTATCACAATACTATTCTAGGTCCCAATCTATCGGTTTAAAGTCTTGTAATATAAAGAGAATCAGGAATTTAGAGGCAACCTGTTTTTTGATCATTTTCTTTATGGGTAGCAGTTTAATGGAGGGTTAGTTGGGAGAATTGAAGAAACTGAGGATGATAAACTGACTAGAGAAGTCTCTGGATAGGGGACAGAAGAAAAGTGGGAACATCTGGAAGTTTCTTTTGAGGGTTTCCTGGGGGTTTGTTTCTCTGATTGCTGAGAATTGTTCACTATAGACAAGTCTGATGTGCTAAGAAGGCATGATCAACATTACAGTGTTTAGAAATATCTGGGTTTTTTGCAGAACAAAGAAATCTGGCATATATGATACCACAGACAAATTGCCTTCTCAGTTGCAGAAAATGTCTAGATGTTGGATGGTATTGAGAGAGAAAACTTAAGTAGATAGGCTGGATTCTTGCTAAAACTACTTTAAGCAAAGAGACAGACTGAAATATCAGGCTGCATGCAAATTAAAAAAAAAAAAAAACTTGCACAAACCTGCAGTCCACTAATATAAATAACAAAGCTTTATAAATAAACTCTTTTGTATTTTTTTTGGCCTAAAATATGCCTACAGATAATGTGATAAAAGAAGAATATTCTGCATAAAAACACTTCTCTTCCAGAAAATAGTCTCTATTTAGTTTACCCAGTGGTCTTCTGTGTGTTCTAATGAACACTTTTGCAGTCACGTGGATGTACCACTATATATATCTGTCTTCTATTCTGAGGTATCATTAGACTTTTTTTTTTCTTCACTGTAGTGAAGTCAGATTGAAAACTCAAGAGGGAAAAAAAGTGACTGTTGGCAGCACAGATAGGAGAGAGATGTATTTCTCACTGTAAGGCAGGTTCTGCTGATTTTATGAATTAAGAAAAGAGTGTGCTTACTAGTCTTGAAAAAGTACTAGTTGGCTCGAGTCAGAACCTTGACCCAGGACTGAAATTTAGCTGAAGTAAAAATTTATAGTGGCTCAGCTCACAGTGGAAAGTATATCTAGAAAAAAGAAAAAGAAGAAGAAAAGTGCTCTTTGAAGCACATGGAAGCCCCTTGTGTAAAAGGAATAGAGACTGTTTTCTTGAAGTATGTGCGTTATCTAAGAAGAAAAGTACTTTTATGTAGAACATTCTTCTTTTGTCAGATTATCTGTTGGCATAATTTAGGTAACAAAAAAATGCAAAAATATTTGTTTCTTAGGCTTTTTTCCTTTACATGAGTAGACTTAAGGTTTCTGCAGGTTTTTTAAAAATCTGCTTGCAGACTGGTATTTTAGCCTGTTTCTTTGTTCAAAGTAGTTTTAGCAAGAATCCATCCTATCTTCCTAACTTTTCTCTCTCAATGTTATCCAACATCTAGATATTTTCTGTAAGTGGGAAGGCAACTTGCCTGAGATACTTTCTTTGTCCTGCAAACAACCTAGATATTTGTAAGCACTGTAATATTGAATTAGCCAGGCATGGTGGGACATGTCTGAATCTCAGCTACTTAGGAGGCTGAAGCAGGAGAATCACTCAAACCCAGGAGGCTGAGGCAGGAGAATCGCTCAAACCCAGGAGATGGAGGTTGCAGTGACCTGAGTTCTTGCCATTGCATTCCAGCCTGGGCAACAAGAGGAAAACGCTATCAAAAAGAAAAAAAAAAAGGTTTTTTTTGTGTTGATATTTTGTCCTGTTGTTTTTCTTAATTTGTTTACTAGATTTCATAATTTCTAGATGGTTCCTTATGGATTTCTGTGTATGAGATTTGTGAGTAGTTTTTCTTTTTTCTTCCACATATGAATGGCTTTGTGTGTGTGTGTATGTATATATACATATATATTTGTAATTGTTCTTCTGGAACTTCTAGTACAGGGTTTAATACAGTTGAGCATCAGTGCTGTGTTCTTCATCTTAAAGCTTTGGTTCTCAACAATTTAGATGATGATTATTATGGGTTTTGCATAAAGATGTTTTATCACGGGAAAATTTGAAATACAGTTTATTGGATTTTTAATTGTTAAATGTGTTGACTGCCCTTAAGTACATTCTATAACAGTTGAGACAAACATGGTGCATTTCAACATTTGATTTACATAATATATTGAAAAGGGATGGCATTAGAATGGTAAAAAAAAGAAAAAAAAACTTGATTTTCTGAGAAAATGTCTTAAACTTTGTGGTTTATATGGTCTTCACTTATTTGGTTAAAGACTGTAATGTCTATAATTAGCAGATACAGTAACATTTAGTTTTTTCTCCTAGTGATATCATATGTTTAATTCAATACTCATTTGGGCTTAGAGAGAGATGTGATTTCTTGTACTCTTATGGGTATAGGCTGCTAGAGGTTAGAGTCATACAGGATGCATTTAAAGTTTTTTAAGCATAATGGCATAACCTTAAGCATAGACTAGAAATGGAGGATTAGGATAGGGTTTACAATTGCAGAACAAGATCAGGATTAGATTGAGGGTTAGGGCTGGACTTGAGATAACATTTAGTGTTGTGGTAGGATTAGGGTTTGAGTTAGAGTTAAGATTAGGTTTATGGGTTAGGGTTGAGTTTAGGGCTAGGGGTCAGAATCACAGTTAGAGGTTAGGTTTGGGGTTGGGTTATGCTTAGGTTTAGGGTAAAAAGTTAGGCTTACAGTTAGAGGTTAGGAATTAGGGTCATGGCCAGGGTTAGGCTTAGTGTTAAGGGTTAGCATGAGGGTAAGTGTTAGAGCATTTCGGTTTTTGGGTTAGCATTTAGCATTAAGACAGGGCTTAGGGTTACATGTAGGGTTAGAGTTCAGGGTTCTGGTTTAGGGTTTAGGATTATTGTAAAGGATAGTGTACAGCATTTATGGTTAGATGTTAGTGATAGTGCTGGGCATATGTTTAGGGCTTTGGATTTAAGTTAAGCATGACTGTTAAGGCTGAGTTTGTGTTGAGGTTGAGGTTAGTGGTCATGATTAGGGAAACACTTAAGGTTCAGTTTAGAGTTTAGGGTTAGGGTTTAGTGTTAGGGTTCTGTTTAGTGTTAAGGTTAGGGGTAGCATTTATGGTTAGTGTTAGTGTTAAGGTTTTTCTAGAGTTAGGGGCTAAGATTAGGTTTAGGTTTAGGGTTTAGGTTTAAGTAGGGTTACAGATTTTGCTTTAGGGCTAGGGTTAGTGTTAAAGGTTAGGGTTTCTGATTTAGGGTTAAGGTTATGATTAGGTTCAGTGTTTAGGAGAAGAGTTATTTTTAGGTTTAGTGCTAAGGCTAAGATTATGTTAGAATTATATTACTTTTACTGTCAGGATAAGTGTATTAGGGTTAGTGTTATTGTAAGTTTTAGAGTTATGGGATGCAGTTAAACTCCCTTCAGTGTTTTGGGACTTCAGGATTTATAGTTAGAATTAGGGTTAAGTTTAGGTGGTAATATAAGTGTTCAGATTAGGGTTTGGGTTAGGGTTAGTTTTGGGATTCAGGATGAGGGTTAAAAGTAGGGTAAGTGTTATGTTTAGCGTTAGGGTTATGATTAAAATATTTGGTTTAGTGTTAAAATTTAGGATTAGAGTTTATTGTTAGTTTATGGTTTAAAATTGGATGCCTGGTTGTGGTTGAGTTAGAGTTAGGATGATGGTTAAAGTGTTTGGCTACAGATTAGGTTTAGGGTTAGTGTAAGGGTTAGAGCAGGACTTGGGATTAGGTGTTAGTGTTAGAGTTAGCATTTAGGGTTTGGCTAACGTTTAGGGCATTGTTTAGGGTTAGTGTTATAATCAGGGTTAGGATTTGGGCTTAGGATTCCCTGTTTAGTGTAAGGTAAGGTTTATGTTTATATTTGGGTTTGGTGTTCATGTAGGGGTAGGGTTAAGTTAAGTTTTCAAGGGTTAGGTACTGTGGTAAGGGTTAGGTACTGGGGTAAGGGTTAGGCTTAGTGTTAGCCTTAGAGTTAGGGCATACATTTGGGGTTGGTATTAGTGTTGAAGTTCGGGTTATGATTTGGGGTAGGGATTAGGAATTGAGTTTCAGTTAGTGTTAGGGTTTAGGATTAGTGTTGGGGTTTAGCGTTTGTGTTAGTGTTACAGTTAGGGACTAAGGTTTAGTTTAGCCTTTAGGGTTAGGGTTTTGGTTTATGGATAGTGTTATGGGTTATAGTTAAACTTTATGATTAAGGATTAAAACTATATTTATGTTTTTAGGCTTTAGGTTTAAAGTTATGGTTTAGGCTTATTTTTATTGATGTGTTCAGAGTTAGGTTGGTTTTAATATTAAAGTTCAGGTTTCATGCTTTTACAGTTAGGATTAGTTTTATAGTTAGGGTTATGCATTGAGTTTATGGTAAGGTGTAGTTTTTCACTCTTTTATTGTTAGCATTAGGATGACATTTAAAAATAAGGGATTGGCTTTGGGTTACGTTTTCAAGGTTAGATTTAGGGTTAAGTGTTAGGGTTAGTATATAGGGTAAGGATTAAATTAAATTGTCAGATAGAGTAAGATTTAGGTTTAGAGTCAAAGGGTATGGGTTAAAATTCAGGGTTAGAGTTAGCTTTAAGATATAGAATCAGTGTTAGGGGTTAGCATTAGGTTGGAATTTAGTGGTTTTGAGTCAGTTAGTTGGTATTATAGATAGGGTACAGTGTTAGAGTTAGGATTAAGATTGGAATTATTGTTTAATATTATTTTTAGGGTTAGGGTCAGAGTAGATTAAGCTTTAGGCTTATAATTATGGTTAGTGTTTAAATTTAGATTAAGGGATTAAAGTTATGTTTATTATTATGATTACAGTTGAGATTAGAATTATTGGTTATAATTAGTGTTAGGGTGAGCACTAGTGTAAAGATTGCAGTAACACATTAGGGTTAGAGTTAATGTTAGTAGTCAGGTTTAGGGTCAGGTTTAGGATTAGGTATATGTTTAGGGTTGACCTAAAGATTAATGTTAGGATTAGGATTTGGGTTTTATGTAACAGCTAGGTTTAGGTGTGGTGTAGGTGTAGTGTTAGGGTTGTAATAAGAGTTTTAGCATTCAGGTTAGGGGTTAGTATTGGACTTAATATGAATGTTATGTTCATGTTCAAAAAGCAGATATAGGAGCTGAAATTTAGGGTTAGATTTAGGGGTTGTGGTTAGGGTTAACATTACCTTTTGAGGGTTAGGGATAGGGTTTTTTGTTTAGGGTTAGTGATTTGGTCTAAGGGTGTTAGGGTTAAGGTTTTAGGCTTAGAGCTTAAGTTCAGGTTTCTGTAATGTTTGCTTTACACTTGGGTTAGGGTTATTTTCAGGGCCAGGGTCAAATTCAGGTTTAGCTATTAGATTTAGGATTTAGAGTTGGGATTTGTTTTGGGGTTTAGGTTTTGGTAAGTGGCTAGGCATAGGGTTGATGTTGGGGTCAAGATTGTCGCTTAGAGTTGCTGTTAGAGTTAGGGATTCTTGGTTAGGATTGGCGTAGAGATTTGGTTAAGCTTAATGTTATGATTAATTTTAGGGTTACAGAAGGCACTGGGCAGCTGGCTGGTGTATTAAGTCATCACTCCTTTTTGTGGAAGGCAGGAATGAGCTTTGCACTCAGAACTTTTCTGGGCCTAATCTCAGGGCCATCTTAATGCTCATTGAACAGCCTGATAGATTTGGAGCCAAAGGAAGTTCGCTTCTGAGGCTGCAGTTTTGGAAATGTCAACCCAGAGCTAACCAAATCCACATTAGCTTGTGTTTGAGAGTGGCAGGTGTTTGAGGTAGTCTGTGGAAGGCCCAAAGGAAGGGAAGTTGGTGACAGCTTACACCACAGACAGATATTGGCAAACGTTAGAGGTAAAGTTGGAAATAATTAAATGCTGGTGGGGAAGCACTCTGTGTACCAGCCAGAAGTGGAGACTGAGTTGACACATTCTCCCACACCAGCAGGAGATAGCTACCTGCAGACTCTGAATCCAGTCACTGGTGCTAGGTTTGTGTGAGGTCTGGAAAGACAGCAGCATTTAAAATCAGCAGAATTCCAAGTTGTTTGGCCTATGAAATCCTGAAAAGGCTGTTGAGATTGATGGTTGTGGCAGTTCCTTTCTCACAGAGGGAGGCTGAGGCCGGTGAGTGGTGAGCCTGCTTCATGTGGCCTGTGGTGACTGGGCTAAATGTAGTGTCCACTTCTGTATTTTACAGTCACTGTTGTAGCACAAATGGGCTGTGCTCCCCCCTCTAGGCCTGTGTCCATTACTGACCACCAGGAACAGGTTCCCAGGGCATGAGGGTCTCTTTTGTCTTGGAGCTGAGACCAGGTTGTCTCTAGGCAGGTGCCTAGTGAAGACTGAATTATAGGGAACCTATGAGAATAGGAGGTGCAGTACCCCAAATCACAAACTCCCCTATCTGAAATAGCTAGATTGTGAGAAAATCCACACTACAATCATGCACTCACTTTCCATTCACTGCTGGAACTGAGACCGGGCAGAATTTGCCACAGGCACTGTCTCCCTTGGAGCTTGCCTATCCTCTCCACATGGCTGTCCTCGGCCTTCCTCTTGCTCCTCCAACTCTTATGTCTCCTGCCCATTTTAACCTAGGGGAAATGCAAGTCAAATCTACAGTTAGATACATCTTCACACCCATTATAATTGCAAAAAAAAAAAAAAGCTAACAATCGTTGTAGTGGAAGTGGGAAAATGTGAAAGAAAATTGCTGCAGCTGCTGTGGAAAGTAGTTTGGTGGTTGTGCAAAAGCAAAATATAAACTTACCATAGAAACCACAACATCCACTGCAAGCTGTATACACAAAAAACGTAAAAGAGGTATTCAAACAAAAACATGTATACATGTGTTCATAGCAGCATTCACAATAACTAAAATCTGGAAACACATCAAATAAATGTCCAGCAACAAAAAGTTAGAAGCAAAATGTAGTATGTCCATAGAACGGCTTAATATTCAGCTGTGAAAAGGTTTACAGCTCTAATGCCAAATGTGAAGAAACTTCAAAAGAATTTTGGCTCAAGAAGCTGAACACCAAAGTCACGTAGTGTATGATTTTATTTATATAAATATTTAGAATAAGTAAATCCATAGAGACAAAATGCAGATTACTGGTTGCTGGTGTCAGAAAGAGGACAGATTGGGTAGGAGCTCCTTAATAAGTGGGGTATTTCCTTTTGGAATGATGAAAATAATTTGGAACTAAGATGTGGTAGTTGCACACAAATATGCATGTACTAAAGATCACTAAGGAATTCATTAAGAAACATTTAATTTTATAGTAAGTGAAGGAATTTTACCTCATTAAAAGGACAAAATTTCTTCCTTAACATTCTCAGCTTTCTTTCCACAGAGTATTTGTTGCATGGGGTTCTGGTCCCTCCACAGTCCAGAACTGCCTGGGGCCAGGCCAGGCACATACTACGCACATACTCCTGCCCCCCTGTCCAGCAGCTCCCCGACCTCTTACCAGTGGAAGTTATCTGAGTTACCAGCATCATATCTATCATGGTCTGCAGTAACTTAAATTCTTCCCTCCTCAGATGAAAGAATTTGGCAGAGGGGAATAAAGTAGTAAAGGCGACTGAGAAAAGTTTCACAGCAAATATGGATGTTTATTTAGAAAGTTTTAGAGTAAGAAAAGATGGAGAGTGTACTTGGAAGAGATCCAAGTGGTTGATTTGAATATATATCATGTATATGTCTTGCAAATCTTTTGTCCCATGTTGTTGGTTTTCTTTCCCCTATACTGACAGTGTCCTTTAATATACAAAAGTACTTAGTTTTGACGAAGTTCAATTGATCTATATTTTCTTATGTTTTGTGTTCATTCAGTGATAAAGCCATGAAATCATTTACAAATCCACAACCAATAAACGCATGAAAGGATGTTCAAAATTACTAGCCACTTAATACTTGAATATCTAAACCATAATGAGATTACCACTTTCTCCCCATTGGAATTTTTCTTTTTTTTCAAGGAAAAGTTTGAGAGTATGTGGCGAAATTTCAACCCTTGTACATTGCTGGTGAGATTGTGAAATGGTGTTGATGGTTGCACAATTTGAGCATAGTTAATGCTTCCAAATAATACACTCAAAAATGTTTGAAATGGTACATTTGTTTATGTATGTTTTTCCACTTACAACAAAAGCTTCCTCTGAATCGTCCTAAAATAGTTGCATGTGTGATGAAAGAAGATGCTCCTCCCTATCATGAGTAGAAGCGTATTTATTTATTCATGCCAGTATACACACTCATGGCTCTTTGACACGCCCAGCATGACCTCATCAAGCAGAATGAGTCCCCTCTCATCTGGCCCATTTGCACTTCTTTCCATCATTGCACTCTCCTTTTCAACTTACTACCTGCCCACTAAAACAAGAGTAAAACATTCCACTGCATCAGAATCAAATTTGAAGCCTGAGATTCATTTAATAATGGTTCACTAACTGTTGTTTCTTTTTGCATTTAGAAATCACAGGTAAAATATCTGATTACTTCAGCATTACACATTTTAAATGATAAAAGCTAGAAATCATGACAGATGAAATTAATCCCATGAATTTGTAATGACTTGCTATTTGGATTTACTTACTACTGTTACTGTGTTATCTGTCTTGAGAATACCAAAATAGTAATGCATTGTACCAAGAATTCTAAAATTGCTGCCTACAAGGGTAACTGAATCCTTTTTTTTTTTTTTTTTTGGGGGGTGGTGGGAGATGGAGTCTTCCTCTGTTCCCATAGCTGGAGTGCAATGATGTGATCTCGGCTCTGGTACCCTCAGCTTCCTAGGTTCATTCCATTCTCCTCTCTTAGCTTCCTGAGGATCTGGGATTACAGGAACCAGTTTCCACTGAAGGCTAACTTTTGTATTTTTGGTAGAGGGCTTTTTTCACCATGTTGACCAGGATGATCTCAAACAGCTGACCTAAGGACATCCACCTGGCTCTAACTCCTGAAGTGCTGGGATTACAGGTATGAGCCACCATGCCTAACCATGTCAATTCTTTTATTTCTTTATGGAGACAACTGCAGGTTGAAAACCATCTTTCTTAATACTTGTCAGTGCCTCAAGGTTATTAGGATAACAATAATATTTCTAATCAAAGGATACCTGTTGGCATCCAGAATTTTAAGAAAAGTTGAGAAATAAAATATCCAGCTTCTGGCTCTTTCCTGGTGAGCATGCTCAATGGCTGAGGAATCTTTGGAACCTAAAGGATGGGTTGAGCTGGGGTAGGTGGGGATGATCTTTGGAGCCACTGCCTCTCTGGCAGCCACTCTTGCCCCTCACAAAATGATTGGAGCCTCAGCCTTCAGAGGAAGTAACAGGGGCTCAGAAAGCAGTATTTTGTGAGCCAGATTTTCCATGTTTATACCTTTTTTGGTGTGGCATCTACTCAGGTCTCTATCATTAATTTGGTCATCTTATTTCTTTGTACATTTTGCATAAAACTTACTTTTCAGATGTGTTTCCTAAATTTTTCTCAGCCTGCACCTTGTTTTTTTTTTTTTTTTTTGTTCTCTTAACCAGAACATATTTTTTGTTTGTTTTGTCTTGTTTCTTCTTTTTTGTTTTTTGCTTTTTTTGAGATGGAGTCAAACCCTGTCACCCAGTGTGGGGAGCAAAGGTGTGATTTCAGCCCACTGCAACCTTTGTCTACTAGGTTGAAGGGATTCTTCTGCCTCAGTTTCCTGAGTAGCTTCGATTACATGTGCCTGCCAACAAGCCCACTTTTTTTTGTTTTTTTTTTTTGTATTTTTAATACAGACATTTTGGCAGTCAGTTACTGTGGGATGAAATGAGGGGAATGAATGCAGAAATGAAGAGAAAGACAAAAAATAGTTGCTTTAAAAGAGGGGTCAGGGTGCTCATTGCTTCTAGTCAGCAAAGGCACTGAGCTTCTACAGGCCTTCATATTTATTAGGCAGAATGAACAGGGAGGAAATGTAATTGTTGGTCAGCTGCTTGATTTATCACAGGCTCACATAAGTGCTTTCTTTATACTACAGACTTCAGATTTTCCTATATATAACCACAAGAAATACTGTGCTTGGGGCATGGCTGCCCTCAGTATTCCTTCAGGAACCAGACATGGTGTGTCAGGTTATTGACATGCTGCTTTCATGAGAACAGTTTGCTCTCTGCTCATAGACCCTCCAGTCGTTACTGAGCTGGTCACAACCCTCATTCTTTTGGCCTCCAACATCTCCATTTTGTTTTTGCATTAATTGAGTAAAGATGATTGCAGGCTGTGCAGCTCTCAATTGCTGCTTGTTGGTCCAGCTGCTTTTGCAGACAATGAGCATAAAACAGAGACATAATAACATTACCTGATAATCACAAAAAAAATATTGAGGTGAGGTTTGGAGGAGGTCCAAAGATTAAGGCTCTCTAAACCTTGCTGGAATTCTGCCTGTGTTTTCAGGCATGGCCCAAATACTTGATTATGCTTATTCAAGTTAAGAATTTTACTTTGTAAATCTCTAATATCAAAGGTAACATTGGATGTGAAAGCCCCCTGTAAATGGGCCTTTACAAGTTTCCATGGATATTTTTTGTTTTATTCCAAATTGTTTACACAAACATAAGTATGCTTAAAATGACAATGCAATTGCTTCTGCAGCTGCAAGTTTGTTCTTGTTTTCCTAGCCACAGAACTGCGGTCTTTAACGTTGCTGCTTCCATGTATATCTCAGTGTTGTTTATTTTCAAGCATCCATGCCTGCTTTGCTGTACTCGTCCAATTTTCCACATATTGAGCTGCTTGAATGGAGCTGTGCATTGCTACTAAGGACACCACAACAGAAGTTATTAGCATTCCTAAGGAGACTTTCACAAATATTTTCATGCCTAAGGCTCTACAAGCACAATGAGTAAGCTGAGTAAGAAAATGTTTTAAAAAATGGAAACCAGAGGTGGCCACACAAGGCTCAGACAGATTTACAAGAATCCATAATCTGGAATTGTGACCTAGAATTACTAGTGTGGATATGCTGTATGTTTGTGCTGTGCTATGATTAAGGGAATAATACAGTTGCCAGGAATCGCAAGTCAATTGTGCATCATTTACCTGGATTTGGTCCTTTTTGCTGCTAGAAAAACATAAGTTTAAAACACAAATTGTAAATTAAGTGGTAATATTTTCTACAGAGGTAACATTAAAACTGTGTTCAGCACAATTACTATAATTAGATAGTGTTCCAATACAAATGCTGCCATTCATATAGTGGAGTGCTACATTCCCTATCAACTCCTGAATTGGACATCTCTTTCCTTGATAATACCACTGAGGCAAAAGTGGGCTAAAGCCTCTTCCATGATAAGCCAACCTTGTTGCAGATTGGGACTGAATTGCAGCGCAAGGTAGTGAAGAGATGCTGACCAGTGTCAGTGAAGTTTATGTCATGAGGTCGGATTCTCCTCTCTCCCATCTAAATGACCACAGGGACTCAGAAAATAATATCTACCATTAACATGAACTGTTGTCTAGCTAGGGGGTGAAGACACTGGGTCCAAGGAGGGTGGTAAGAATTCTCCAAGAGAGCCCATTCTGTATAATTAATACAATTTGGGGGATGTGACTGGGAGTGATTAATAGCTACACCAGTAATGTTAACAGAGCTAAGGCCTAATAGGTACATGATTTTTCCATGGTAACTGAACCATACTTGGAATTAATTTGTAGGCCACTGCAGTTGAGTGATGTACCTGGGTGATGCATAAAGGAAGTCCCTCCAATGGTGCAGCATAATTGATAATCATTGTTCTGAGAGTCTAATTACTCTTGTCAGGGGGTGTTAGGGCTCCTGGTTCCCATCCTCCATGATCATGATAAATGTCAGGTAGAGTGTCACTCCAAATTACACTTCATAATACTGGGGTATTGGAAACATATGACCTGTAGGTTTTAGTCTCTGCACAAGGAAAACCTACTGCACAGGATGTTACAGGTAGCATGGCCACAAACTTGAAGTCAGGGGTGTTTGCCTGACCCTGATGCTGCAGCAGTTTCATGTGACTCATGGCTTGTATTGGAGGAGCCGGATGCATAGTTGGGATCCATGGCTCTTTCCAGTCTCCATTTACATGGTCGCAAACACATTGAGGGCACCCACACAGTTTGTCCATCTCTTGTGAAAACACAAACTTACCCTCATCCCTACATCCTTACATCAGTGAAGTTACTGAGCCTTTCCATCGTTCTTAGGGGGATTTTCATAATATATTTGTGTATACTTTCCTTTTTCCCTATAACATTTACCAGCGTCGTTCTGCTGTAGTTTTACTATCTGTGCCAGGAGTCAAAAAATTTAACTAAATAAATAATAATAATAATAATAATAATAAAGTAAAAGTAAATGTTTTTGTTTGAGGTGGTAACTGGTCTCCTGTTTCCCCTTTCCGTTTTTTAAGCTCATGTTGTAGTGTTCAATTTGTCCATTCTATAATTCCTTGTCCTTGGGGGTTGTAAGGAATTCCTGTTTTATGAATGATTGACCATATCTGTAAAAAATTATAAAAAACATAAATAACACAAGCGTGTGCATTGTCGGTTTGTAATTGTATAGGAACTCACTATATGAGCAAATGATGACAGACAATGTCATTGTACATAACCAGCTGTCTGACCTGGTTTGCATGTAGCATGCCGCATATGAGAGTAAGTGTCTATAGCCACATGAACAAAGGAGAGCTTGCCAATGGCAGCTTTGTGAGTAACATCCATCTGCCAGATTTCATTTGAAGCTAAGTCTCATAGGTTACAGCCTTCTATGGGTGTGACTCCAGTGACGTGCTGGCAAGTAGGACAGGCTTGTATAGGCTGCAGCCTGGCTATTAGGCAAATGAAGCATACGAGTCAAGACAGAGTTTTGATGCAGTAATACAGGAGATGTTTGAGCTTGTTGAAACGCAGAACAAATCAACTTATTGGCTCTATTATTACCTAGAAATAGTGGCGTAGGGAGTTGTGTGAGAGAGCAAATATGAGAAATATAAAAAGCAGCACAAGGGCAAACAGCCTGTTGATGTCTTAGAAACAAGTTAAACAGCTTCGGTTCTAGGGTGCTTTTAATAGTGGCAGTCCAAATGTGACCGGCTACATTTACAACATAGGCTGAATCACAGAGAATGTTAATAAGAGGTAAAGCAGTGAGCTCTAAAACCTGAATAACTGCCATTAGTTCTGAGCATTGAGCTGAAACTCTGGGGTTTTTTATTGTATGAGCATGCTTATACCATAAGTAGTTTTGTGAACTTTGGAAGAGCCATCAGTAAAATAGGTCTGGTTGTCTGAAATGGGCTTGCAAGGGGTAATCACAGGGAAGATGAAAGGTTGAACTTTTAAAATGGCAAAATTTTGTCTGATGGATAATCCTTATGTATCATTCCTCCATAATCTGAAAGAGCAATTTGCCACACAGTCAACATTTCCCATGCTGCAACCTGTTGTTGGGAATCCAATATTTTTCCTCACACTTTTAGACTGGCTCTAAAAGGAGAAAAGTAATTTTGTCTGGATCATATCTCTTAAGCGATGTTGATCTATCCCTACCCCTTGTTATAAATTGAGTAGGTAAAGAAAGATAAACTTGCAGAGATTTTACTCTCTCACTGAATTTCACATATTTTTCTATGATCTGGCCTAAAAGTCCTGTTGGAGACTGGGGGCTAGAAGGAATAAAGAGAACCAATATCTTTCATGGCTGTAGCTGGGAGGCCTGTGTTTGCTGAAGAATCTGGACTACAAGCTGTAACTCAGCTTCTGCCTCCTTAGTAAGTTGCTGGAACAACTGGTTTGTCTCCTAAGCCCATTGCTCCTAATGAAGAATTTCCTTGGAGGGTCTGAGTGTTTGAGTTGATGAGTAACAATACCTAGGGTTGGGCACAGCCAATTTATATCTCCTAGTAGTTGTTGGAAATCATTGAAAGCTTGTAATCTGTCCCTACAGAGGATGGCTTTCTGAGGTTGAGCATTTTTTTCAGTAACAATAGTGCCTAAGTATTGGTATGAGGTGGTTACTTCTACCTTTTCTTGAACTGTTTTGAGATTTCCTCCTGTTTTGCTTCTCTCAACATTTGGTGTAATAACTCTTCCATTGGAGCAGCCAAAAGATTTTCATCCATATAATGAATGATGTAGGCAGCAGGAAATATTTTCTGGGGCTCCTTTAAGGACTGTCCTGCAAAATGCTGAAATAGCGTAGGACTAGTGAGGATGCTTTGGTGCAAAACTTTGCTTATCCTTCCCATGTAAGGGTATAATAAGGAAATAATCTTTAAAATCTAGTACTATGAGAGGTGAATCACTTGGAATGGCTGTGAGGAATGGCAGACTCTGCTGTAATGCACCAATTGATTTAATCTGCGCATTAATAGCTCTCAAATCATGTAGCAATTTGCTGGCAAAGTGGTCTGTTTTATATACTAAAATTTTTCTGAAACTTTACACTTGCGTTCACACTACTTAATCTTTAAAATTGTCTGTGTGTATGTACACACACATATATATACACATACACATATATGATATGTGTATATACACATACACATGTATGATATATGTATATACACATACATTTATATACACGTACCGTGGTGTATAGGTATACGTACATAAACTCTGAGTATTATATATGTGTTTATCAAATACATATATATACATACATTCATATGTGTGCATATGTGTATATGCACATAACTGTGTGTATGTGTATATATGCAAAAAATTGTGTGTAGTTGTATATATATACACATATACATATACGTATATATATTCATATTTGTCTAGGTGTAATACACATAAGTGTGTGTATGTGTATATATACTTATACATATTTATATGTATATGTAAACATATATGTGTGTATAGATACACATATATGTATATGCATATGGGTTTATATATGTATATATGTGTGTGTGTATATACATATACACTTACATGCACATATGTATGTGTGCATATATATGTATGTAATACATATATATGTAATACCCAGAGTTTATGTATGTATGACTATACACTGTGGTATGTATATATAGATGGTATGTCTATATGTATGTATATGCATATATATATACACATATTCATGTGTATATATATTACACATGTGTATATATACACACATAAACACACATGTATATAAGCGTGTGTGTATATATAAGTATATATGTATGCTCTGTCTATATATGTGTGTATATATATACACACATATATGTATTTATATTACATACATATATACATATATGTGTATGTGCAGATATGTATGTGTATATATGTGTGTATATATACATAATTCCTAATTCATTACATAATATATATAAAATTATATATATATAAATATATATATACACACACATATATATATATAATTCTTTGTTTGTTTCCTAAGCCCATTCAACCCAAAAACTTTCAGGTATGTGGGAAGCCTAAGAGAGACTATGCAGTAGTTAGATTGAAGCAAGAGTCTTTAATAGAGTTTGAGACATTATACTATGCCTGGTTTCCCTTACTATTTTCCTAGCAAAACATTGACATCCTCTTAAATGAGAGGGATTGACTTTGAAACTTAACATTTTCTTCTTATTTAGATATCATTGTAGCTGGATGCAGAACAGTTGCCTCAAAAAAATTAAAAAAAGATTCCATTCCTTTTCTTCTTTTATAAAAACATCAGCAATGAAGTGGTAGTTTGTCTCTCAATGGCAGCCTTTTTTTGACTGTTGAAAGTGGAGATTTTCTGCTTATAGATGGGACATAAAGTCCCATAATTATTAGCGAGACATCGGAGGAAGGGAAAGTTGGAAACTAGACATTTTAGGCAAAGGGCTGACAAGGCTCTATGCCGAGAAAAATCCTATCTTACTAGGTCTTGCTGTAGGATCTGAAATATTAAATTAAAGCTCTGATTACACAGAGTTTTCTGTCAAAAGTTAGAAAAGGAGGGTTAGGGCTTGATAAATGTTCCCTACACTATGCCTCTTAGATTAATAGGACAGTGAAGAAGGAGAAGAAAAAAATGCAGAACAAAGTATTCAATTGGGATAAGAAAACTTTTCGTACAGTGTTCTAAATGTCTATCATGGGATCCCAAAAAGTTTTACCAAGTTAAAATTTAGAATAAGAACTTGAATTTCATTTGTTTCCCAGACACCACCAAAACAGCAACATTTGAATAATATTTCTGATTACTAAATCACCAACTGAATTCACCCAATAAGAATATATCTCCTAGTTGCAACATTGCATACAAAGAAAAAAATAAGGGACATGACCGCCATAAGCAGAAAGGCAAGAAAATAAAGTCGAAAATTCTGGAAATCCTGCTGCCAACATCCTGATGGACTGTCATGGACTGGCTTTAGTTCAGAAGTCTTCAGATAACACTGAGATATAGCCTTGGCCAGAAATTCTCTTTCAATTCTCTCAAGACCGAGTCTAAGTCTCTGCATGCATAAGCTGCTTTGTGAAGAAAAATGAGTCGGAACAGAGCCAACATTTTCATCAACTGAGGATGTGGGAGGATTGTCCAAGTTGTCTCTATCTGGCCTGCCACCTGAGTCTTATAAGGTTGGAAGTCATCCTATTCATTTGAACTGGCTGACACTGGCTCAGTGTTGTTTGCTCTTGAGTACAAAAACGAAACAAAAAAAAAAACTTAGGACAAAATCCTCAGAAATAAAAGTAAAGCAAAGAATTTGAAGAAGTGTGCCTGTACTCCTACTCAGTCTTCTAATATATTTCTTTCTCAGAACATGTATCAAATATATATAAATTGAAAATGGGGCTTTGGTCTGTTTTCCACCTTTTTATTTTTTGGACTGGTTTTCTTCTTTGCCTTCCTATATTAAACATGCTATTTGTCTCTGAATCTCTCTGTTTCCTGTGTGGCTTTCTGTTGCTCTGCAGCAGTTAAGATTTGGTTTAGGAATGACATAACATGCAGCCAAGCAAAATCAAAATTCAGGTAAGATTTTGGAAAGCCTCTCCCTATCCGGGTTATCATAATACTTTCCTAAGTCCCAATCTGTCTGTTTAAAGTCTTGTAATACAAAGAGAACCAGCAATTTAGTGGCAACATGTTTTTTTGGTCATTTTCTTTATGGGTAGCAGTTTAATGGAGGGTTAGTTGGGAGAATTGAAGAAACTGGGGATGATAAAGTGACTAGAAAAGTATCTGGATAGGGGACACAAGAAAAGCTGGAACATCTAGAAGTTTCTTTTGAGGGTTTCCTGGGGGTTTGTTTCTCTGATTGTTGAGAATTGTTCACTATAGACAAGTCTGATGTGCTAAGAAGGCATGGTCAACATTACAGTGTTTAGAAATATCTGGGTTTTTTGCAGAACAAAGAAATCTGGCATACATGGTACCACAGACAATTTGCCTTCTCAATTGCAGAAAATGTCTAGATGTTGGATAGTATTGAGAGAGAAAATTTAAGTAGATAGGATGGATTCCTGCTAAAACTACTTTAAGCAAAGAGACAGACTGAAACATCAGGCTGCAGGAAAATTAAAAAAAAAAAAAAAAAACCTGCACAAACCTGCAGTCCACTCATATAAAGAACAAAGCTTTATAAATAAACTCTTTTGTATTTTTTTGGCCTAAAATATGCCTACAGATGATCTGATAAAAGAAGAAGAATATTATGCATAAAAACACTTCTCTTCCAGAAAATAGTCTCCATTTATTTTACCCAATGGTCTTCAGTGTGTTCTGATGAACACTTTTGCAGTCACGTGGATGTACCACTATATATATCTGTCTGCTATTTTTAGGTATCATTAGACTTTTTTTCTTCACTGTAGTGAAGTCAGATTGAAAACAAGAGGGAAAAAAAATGACTGTTGACAGCACAGAAAGGAGAGAGATGTATTTCTCAGTATGAGGCAGGTTCTGCTGATTTTATGAATTAAGAAAAGAGTGTGTTTACTAGTCTTGAAAAAGTACTAGTTGATTCAGAACCTTGACACAGGACTGAAATTTAGCTGAAGAAAAATTTATAGTGTCTCAGCTCACAGTGGAAAGCGTATCCAGAAAAAAGAAGAAGAAGAAGAAAGGTGCTCTTTGAGGCACATTGAAGCCCCTTGTGTAAAAGGAATAGAGAGTGTTTTCTGGAAATATGTGCGTTATGTAAGAAGAAAAATACTTTTATGCAGAACATTCTTCTTTTATCAGATTATCTGTTGGCATAATTTAGGTAACAAAGAAATGCAAAAATATTTGTTTGTTAGGTTTTGTTCTTTTACATGAGTGGACTGAAGGTTTCTGCAGGTTTTTTAAAAATCTGCCTGCAGCCTGGTAGTTTAGCCTGTTTCTTTGTTCAATGTAGTTTTAGCAAGAATCCATCCTCTCTACCTAACTTTTATCTCTCAACACTATCCAACATCTAGATATTTTCTGTAAGTGGGAAGGCAAATTGCCTGAGGAACTTTCTTTGTCCTGCAAACAACCTACATATTTGTATGCATTGTAATGTTGACCATGCCTTCTTAGCATATCAGACTTGTCTATAGTGAACAATTCTCAAAAGTCAGAGAAACAAACCCCCAGGAAACCCTCAGAAGAAACTTCCAGATATTCCAGCTTTTCTTGTGTCCCCTATCCAGAGACTCCTCTAGTCACTTTATCAACCTTATCTTCTTCAATTCTCCCAAGCAACCCTCCATTAAACTGTTAACCCTAAAGAAAATGCCCAATAAACATGGTGTATATAAATTCCTGGTTCTCTTTTTATTATAAGACTTTAAACAGATAGATTGGGACCTAGAAAAGCATTCTGATAGCCCAGATGCATACAGACAGGCTTTCCAAAATGTTACCCAAGTGTTTGGTTTTACATGGCAACATGTTATGTCATTCCTAAGCCAAATCTTAAGTACTGCTGAGCAACAGGAAGCCACTCAGGCAACAGAGAGTTTCAGAGACCAATAGCATGTTTAATATAGGCAGGCAAAGAACAAAACCAGTGCCAAAAAAAAATGGGAAAGGAGACAGAAGCCCCATTTCCAATAAGAAGGGAGATGGTGCCCCTTAAAAACCATAACTAAATACCTACTGATTTTATGGATGAGTGCAAACAGAAAGAGTTTCTAATGTGCATGTTAAAAAGCTTTCAAGAAACTGGAATCAAACCTCTTAATTAATCCAAACTGGTTATATTGAAATAAAAATCACATATAAATATTTCAGACTTTATCAAAAGGCTGAGAGAGGATTCCGTGGATTTTGTGAAACAATCCTCTCTGTCTCCTGATTTAAATAAAACACAGGTAATCTTAATAGGCAAGTTTATTACTCAAACTTTATTTATTTTTTTTGAGTGTTATAATTTATTTTTAATTGACAAATAGCTGTAATATTTATGGGGTACAATGTGATATTTTTAATCTATGTATACATAGTAGAAAGATTACTACAAGCTAATTAGCACATCTATCACCTAACTAGCTTATAATTTTGGTGATGAGAACATTTATAAAAAATATATTTTTATGCAATTTTTTGGTTATTGTAATTGATTTTTTATTTATTTATATATTATTTATTTATTTATTTATTTATTATAATTATTATTATTATTTAGGTTTTATGGTACATGTGCACAGTGTGCAGGTAAGTTACATACGTATACATGTGCCATGCTGGTGCGCTGCACCCACTAACTCGTCAAAAAGTGGGCGAAGGACATGAACAGACACTTCTCAAGAGAAGACATTTATGCAGCCAAGAAACACATGAAATAATGCTCACCATCACTAGCCATCAGAGAAATGCAAATCAAAACCAAAATGAGATACCATCTCACACCAGTTAGAATGGCAATCATTAAAAAGTCAGGAAACAACAGGTGCTGGAGAGGATGTGGAGAAATAGGAATACTTTTCCACTGTTGGTGGGACTGTAAACTAGTTCAACCCTTGTGGAAGTCAGTGTGGTGATTCCTCAGGGATCTAGAACTAGAAATTCCATTCGACCCAGCCATCCCTTTACTGGGTATATACCCAAAGGACTATAAATCATGCTGCTATAAAGACACACGCACACGTATGTTTATTGCAGCATTATGCACAATAGCAAAGACTTGGAACCAACCCAAATGTCCAACAATGATAGACTGGATTAAGAAAATGTGGCACATATACACGATGGAATACTATGCAGCCATAAAAATGGATGAGTTCATGTCCTTTGTAGGGACATGGATGAAATTGGAAATCATCATTCTCAGTAAACTATCGCAAGAAGAAAAAAACAAACACCGCAAATTCTCACTCATAGGTGGGAATTGAACGATGAGAACACATGGACACAGGAAAGGGAACATCACACTTCAGGGACTGTTGTGGGGTGGGGGGAGGGGGGAGGGATAGCATTGGGAGATATACCTAATGCTAGATGACAAGTTATTTCTCAAACTTTAAATCAGAAGATAACTACAAAAGCAGACTATAGTAAAAGATACCACTGTAGAAAAATTGTAGGTGGCATTCTTGGTCTTTTACAGCAGGGCCCACAAAGAGGCACGGGAAAGGAGGAAAATGCAAAAGATAGACAAAGGTATTAGTGAATGAATTACAGGTCTACAAAATCCAGGAGTTTTGAGCTGTACCTTCTAACGGCTGAAAGTTTGGCAAGCCAGGACTCTTCAGGAAGAACTGCAGAGAAAACAATACGATGCCACTTCAATCCAGTCCAGCCATTGGTGGTGACCACTGCAAGGTGGAATGCCTGCAGAGACATAGTTTTTATTTCAGGGACAGATTTTTGATGACCAGGTAAGACTTATGCATCCCAAGGCTCAATTCAGGTTTGAAATGTAGTCTCACCAATGCACCACAAGTAGCAAATTCTCACTGTGTGACATTACAAAGAGTTATTTATCTCGGGTCCAAAACCTTGATGAAGGTGCACATAAAGTGAAGTTAGAACCGAAATTTAAGAAGGAAATTAAAATAGCTCTCCACAGTGGAAACTCAAATTGTTTGTCCAGTGTGACGCTGGTGTTTGGGGTCCTCTTGTACTGGGAAATGGAAGAATGTGATGACTGATTTTGGAAGAAGCCTTATTCAGCTTGGCTTAGGAATTTTGCTTGAGACTAAACAAGTGCTGATGTGAAAGCTTGGTCAATGACCTCTACCCGTGACTAATCAGAGGGTGATGTGATTATTTATACTAGTTCAGGTTATATTCCAAATCGTGTACAGAAAAGTGCCCACTAAAACTTGTTGTCGCCCACCATGTACTTTCCTCACCTGAAGAAAAGCCACCAATTTTGGAAGTCCACTGCTCATACAAAAGATGACGATGTTTCCTTGTTTTTCTTGTTTTTCAATCAGTATGTTTGTGAGCATATTTTGTGCATAAAGAAAAAAGATCTGTCTATGTTGGACTGTGTTTCTCCCTGTGAGTGGGCTGAAGGTTTGTGCAAGTTTACTAATATGTGTTTGTAGCCTATTTTTTGGTAAGCTGGATCTTTGTTCCTAGGAGTTATACCAAGGGCCCCCTCAACTACCTAACTATTCTCTGCTGTTAGGGAGAGTACAACCCTACTATCTAACTAACTGCCGTTAGACAGAATTGATCTTTCTAGCTACTTCCTGCTAGGGATGGGAGTTGTGCAATGAAACATAACAGCTGGAGCTCCACCTGAGATCAGGATAAGGTTTCACAGAAACATGGTGTTTTCATAAGTGGTTTCATTTGCAGTACCATTTGGAGTTTGATTTCCTCTATGTGAGAAGAAAAATTTGGGTTATCAAAATGTATGTTATAAAATGAGGTGAGCTGAGGAAATAAACAGCTTAAAAATTCTGAGGCTGCTGACATGCCCTGTAACTGACAGCTATAGTTATGTCAGAGAATTTGTGGATGCATAGGGCTTGGTTTTGCTTAGCTTTCTTAGTCTTATCCCCACAAAGACAAACACCACTTGAGAGTAGAAGATAATGTCCAATGTAAGATTTGAAAGAAATTTTTCTATTTTTCTTGTTCATTTCTGTAAAAATCAAATATAATAGGCCTGAGTTGACAGCAAAATAGTCTAAAATTTAATAGCTAAAATAAACATTGGCATAAACTGTGGGCCAAATTATTGTTCTTAAATCAGCTTTCTACATTGCCTTTGATGAAACTCTTCTTCATGAGGAACCTCTGATAAGACCTCTTAAAGCCAAGCACAACCACGGGTTTTACTTCCAAATACCCATGTGTTGCAGGAAGTTTTGGACCCCAAACAGAGGGACCTGCTGGAGCTGTGGCAGAATAATGTATACTGTGAAGATTTCATGGACATTTATTAGTTCCCCAAATTAATAATCTTATAATTTCCAATGCCTGTTTTTATTTAATCACTTAATCCCTTCATCTTCATAAGCTGAGGACGTATGTCACCTCAGGACACTGTGATGATTGTGTTAACAGCACAAATTGTTTGTAAGGCATGTGTGTTTAACAATATGAAATCTGGGATCCTTCAAAAAGGAACAGGATAACAGTGATGTTCAGGGAACATTGGAGATAACCATTAGGTCTGACTGATTGGGAGCCTGGCAGAACAGAACCATATTTCTCTTATTGCCAAAAACAGGTAAGAGAAAAATCATTGAATTATTTCCCTAGTAAGGAATATTAATAATTAACAGCCCTGGGAAAAGAATGCATTCCCAGGAGGAGGCCCATAAAATGGCCGCTCTAGGGGTGTCCGCCTTATGCAGTTGTAGGTAAGGGATGAAACACAGCCTCGCCTCCTGCAGCACCCTCAGGATGGCTTGGATTAGGAAATTCCAGCCTGGTGAATTCCAGTAAGACTGATTCTCTGCTCTGGAACCCTGTTAAGCTGTTTATCAATGACACTGCATGCACAGCAAGACATGGAACTTCATTAGTAATTCTAGGTTAACCCTGACATTGTGATTTCACCCTGACCTTCTGCCTTGTGGTCTTTTATTGCCCTATGGAGCATGTGATCTCTGTCTCCCATACCCTATTCATACACTCCCTTCCGTTTGAAAATTGCTAATAAATCTTGCTGGTTTTGTGGCTCAGGGGGCATCACAAAACCTGCTGACATGTGATGTCTCCCCCAGACACACAGCTTTAAAATTTCTCTCTTTTTTTGTAACCTATCCTTTTATTTATAAGACTGCCTGACACTTAGGGAAAATATAAAAGAACTAAGGTTGAAATATCAGGGGTTGGTTCCCCCAATACCTATGACTTGGTTAAACTTTTTGCTTCTTGAGATCCAGGCAAATCGGATCTCTGGGCATGTTAAAAAATGACATTCTTTGATATTTGGGGTTTCATACAGACTGTTGCAGGGTCTAAAAAGGCCTTTGTTTTACAGCTTATTTATAATGACTTCTAGCCCTTTTCTACCTTCTGGCTTGGGAAATAACGCTTCTGGCCAGAAAAGATAGTGCAATCCTTAAGTTAAATACAGATGCATACAGTGATTGTAACCCAGCAACATTTCTCTTGATATCTCATGCTTCTTAGTTAATATTAGTTTCCACTTAGTGGAGAAAAAGAGTTTGTCCTGCAGCCACTCATATGGAGGCTTCTATATGGACCACAATATCTCTACCTAGTAATACCGTGGGACTTTCAGGAATTATTAAATTGGTATGACTAAACAGAAAGTTGTTTCAACTATAACTAAGGGGCTGAGAAAGTATTCTATAAAGGTCTTTTGTTGACACATCCATCATTGTCACATTAGGGGAGTAGAGAAAGTCAAGTTTGAAAAGCAGAACAAAGACACCCACTCCAATTTCCAGAAGAAAGTTTACTTTCCTCCATTCCACCTTCAGAATCATCCAAGGATTTTGAAGAGTTTGGAACCCAAAGAGGATGGCAGCTGTTAGAGCTGGGGAATTGATCTCTAGGAACTATCAGTCTTGCTGGACCATTTGTGATATTGGTCCTGGACTCAGTGGTGTATGCCTCATTAATCAGCACAACCTTCAGGGGTCACCACCACTGGTTGGAGAGTGTTCAGGTGGCTTTCTATTGTTTTCTAAGCATTTCTTGGGATTGCCACAGTGTTAGCAGTTAGCAGGTGCCACTCAGCGACTTGGATTTTTACAAAACCGTATTGTGTTAGCTAGAGTCCTGTTCTTCTCTTGTCTTTACTCTTCTACTTTTATGACTTGTCATGTTTCCTTTTGTGAAATCTGAAGTGCCCACATTCAGGAAGTTCTTCACAGAGTTATTAAGACGAGAATGCTAGCTTGAGTTAGGCAGGCAGCAAGGAATTGGTCCCTGGAAATCCACCAGTCTGCTGGTTCATTTCTCATTTATACATAATACACAAACAGCCTTAAAAATATCTGTCTGCAGAGAGCAATAAGATACCTAACACAGAGGGTTGTATCTTGAGGTCCATATTGTCACAGACAGAAGAAGCTTCAGTCCATTCAGATACAAATCTTGTGCAAAACTCTGTCTCACTGTGATAAGGGAACCAGCCAATGCACAAAAATACCTTTGTCTTTTGTGTAATCAGTTGGCTCCCAGGAAGTAGTTTATTGTCCATTTTTTGGCATAAACACAGAGTCCTGGTGGGTTCTGTTTGGCATATTTGTTTCTTTTTGGAGTGTGAGTCCAGCCTTTATAAATTACTGTTTTAGTCCCTGATTAAGCCTGGGCCAAATTCTTGAGCCAAACTTTTACATCAGCTTCTGATAGGTCATGAGATGTGCTGAGCAGTAGATATAAATTATGACTACACCTCCTGATTATTTCTAGGCAAGTTTCTTGGGTTAAGCTTTCTAATTATTCTCAGGCCAAGACCCTGAGCCAAGCTGAATCGCGTGATCTTCAAAGCAGCCCACTGACTGAAAACATTTCTTTCTCTTGCTAGTTTGTAATAACCCTGAACCCCAACCTCATAGTGGGAAACACATTTGAGTCCTTATTTTGATTGACAGAGAGCTTTCTTCTCGTGCTTTTTTTTTTTCTTTAATCTCAACTTTGTTTCTCAGCTTCTTACTTTTTTTTTAATTAAGGCAAAGATCTCTGGGTATAATTACAGACAAAGGGATACTATTACATCTTGGTGCATTGTTGAGACTACACATAAGTTTCTGCATGGGCTGGGAAGGAAATAATTCATCAGAATGGTAAAAGTAGGCTTTAAACTTTCAAATTCATTTAAAAAATGTCTTGTTTGTTTTAAGACTTTTTTTTTTTTTCATAAGGAGACTGACAATGAGATGAGATTTAGAGGAGATCCTATGTATGCTACAAGTTTCAGCTTGAGGCTACATCTCAGTGTTACCTGATTATCATTAGACTAATTCTGGTCTGTGACAACTCATCAGGCCATTGACACAAGGAATTCCGATTTGTATCTATAGAATTTACAATTTTTTTTTTTTTTACAGCTATAATGTCTTTCATATTTTTTTCTATGCAGTGTTGTGGGCATTTTTACAGCCTAGGTATGCAGGTTTCCTTAACACAGTCACTCCTTGTCTTAGTAATTAGTAGTGTAATTTAAAAAGGTTTGTTTTTGTGATTTCTGTGAAACAAGAGGAATTAAAGATTTCACTATAAATTGTTACCTATAATGGACTTTTTTGTCCCTCAATAATAGATACTTGTGGCACTGTATGGGAGGGATTTGACTGCAAATAAATACTCTTTCCTTTATTTGGAATTTTTTACAAAGATATTATTTTCTTTCACATAAAAGTTACACCATGAGACAAGTTAATTTTTGACTGTTGGGAGGCATTTAGTGGAGACAACGTATCTAACCCAAAATCTCTCTCTCTAACTTTTGCATAAAAAGAATTTTGTGTCAGAATTTTCAACCTAGGAATTCTAACCTTACATCACTCCCTAGTGAAATGAGATTTCTTTCCTACCTGGAGCCTTGTCAATCCATTGTCCAAAACTTACAGTTTTGAAATTCTTTTCCCATTTACATTCTGCCATCAGTGATTAGCCCCCATGTCCTATCTTTAAACAGACAGCCTCCACTATTAACTGTTGGTAGAAAAACAATGTTAAAGAGCAGATTTTAACCTCTTTGCTTTCCCCATCTAATGAAGGGCCATTCAGACATTCAGTTTCTACAGTTTTGAGCCAGCTGTTCTGCATTGTAATAATTTTGCATTTAAAATGTTTGAAAGTCAATCTTTCTCATTCTCAGAGATTCTAATGTTTCACTGGGAACATGGTTAGGAAAGCCAAAGTTAGTATGAAGACGCTTCCTCTATTAAAATGTCCAGCACAAATTTTATTACTACATAACATTTGCAAGACCTCTGGGGTAACTTTCAAGCCTTTGGGGTTCAGTGGGTCTAGGACAAAAGCAGGGCAGAAAGCTACAGCCTTTCACAGGTGAGTGTCGCTAGTGCTTCTGACTAGCTCCTCCAGATTTAGGTGTAAAGGCTATGCTTGCATTTCTAAGCAGCCCCTATTACAGTTTTGGGGGCACAGATGAGACAAAGGAAAAAGATGAAAAAGGATACCCTAACACTTTCTATTTATCCTGGGTAACACCAAAAGGAGGAATTCATCTGTATGACACCTTGTTTAGCGTCTGTTTCTAAATAGCAACAAAGCCTCTGTAGACTGCACTCCCCTTGAGTGCACTTGGAAGCCCTGGAACTCCATTGACCCTGAGTCTCTAAATTTATAAACAATTATAATAATGATATTCAACTGGCAACAAGGTGACCATGTGGCCATGTTCCTTATAGGAGGACAGGCCTTCTCAAAGAGGCATAATTTCAATAATATCTAACAACTAGGTCTTTTTGCTTTTCAAAAAAACCTCTAGATTTTGTAAACATTGTAAAATTGCCCCTGCACCTTTGGGAACCATACGAGGTAAGTCTACAGTACACAATTTTCCAAAGTCAAGGAGACAAATCTCTAGAGAACTGTCAAATGCTATTTCTGAGCACCCTATCTGACTCCTTCAACCGGGGCTCAGAATAGTTGTATAAAAACATCTCTTATTGTGCAATCCCAGTAAACCTCCAACTTTACTGCTGCCCCTATAACAAATGCACAATCAATATTATGCTACTAAGGTTTAAATTTCCTTCTCATTGCAGTAAAGTTATACACATAAAGCTGGACTTGAGACAGTTCCCTGATGAACCTGATAGACATACACAGGCTTTCCAACATTTCTACCAACAGTTTCATCTTATGTGCAGAAATGCAGTGCAACTTTTAAGCTACATTTTAACTACAGCTGAAAAACAGGCAGCACTGCAGACAGCAAAGGAATTTGACGATGAACAACGGACATCCTATAGTCAGTCAAAAAATAAACAGAAGTGAAGGACGAAAAATGTGTAAAAAAAAGACAGAATTACTATTTCCAACAGAAAGAAAAACAGTGTTGTTTGAAAACCCCAAATGAAGCCTTAGTAAACCTACAGGTGAATAGAAAAGAAATGACTTTCTACTGTGCATATTAGCAGGCTTCAAAAGAAACAGAACAAAACTTGTTAATTACTCTGAACTGTCCTTGTTGAAATCAGAAACTAGAAAAAATCTCACAGGTTATTTGGAAAGGCTGAGAGAAGCTTTAGCAAAACATTCATCTCCATCTCCTAATTCAATCAAGGGATACACAATTTTAAAATACTAGTTTGTTTCTCAGCCATCCTCTAATATCAGAACAAAACTACAGAAGCAGGCCATGGAATCAGATAGCACTGTGGAAATCTTTCTGGGGTGGCTTTTTTGATCTTTTAAAACAAGAACTGGAAAGAGGAGACCTAGAAAGTAGAAGAGAGTCACAAGAGAATGAGAAAGGCATTACTGGCCACTTCAGAGGCCTCCAAAATCCAGAATCTCCAAGATGCACCTGCTGATTTCTACTAGTGTGACAAGCTAGGGCACTTTCAAATGAATTGCTGAGGCAGAAAAATAATATATCTCAAGTTTCTCCAGCATATGAGGGAGACCAGTGAAAGTAGGAGTGTTCCCAGAGACTTAGGTCACCTGGTCCAGTGTATATTTCCCGGATTGTTCAGCAGGAATAATGGTTCCCCAGTTCTACCAGCCATTGTGATCTACAGGATTCAAGTAATTCTGGAGGTAAAATGGAAATTATACAACAACAACAACATTTTTCTAAATTCTAGAGCCAGTTTCTCTCTTCTTCTCTCCAATCCAGGGCTCTCCTCCTCCAATAGTGAAGAGAGTTAGCTAGCTTGCCTTCTATAGACAGAACGAGAAGTGTCCCCAGAAACTTCTCGGCCCACTGATCAGTGCCTCATTTCCACGTAAGATAGAAAGTAGCCTGTAAAAAAACTTTCAAGCAGCAGGCACCAATAAATGAACTAGAACAGAAAGTTGTGTCTGAAGACCTGACTGCAGCTACACAGAGAGAAGAACCTCCAGCTCACTCAGAAAATTGCAGAAACTTCAAGCTTACTCAAATGGGAACACAAGGCCTGAAATAGAAATGCATTTGTCCATTTTATAATCAGTGGACTTCCAGAAATATTTCTTTTCCTTTGGTGAACATAAAGAGAGTGGGAGAGTGGGAGCAAGTGCCTTCTAGGAAACAATTTTCTTTTCTTCCTGGATTGTGAACCCTACCCCTATGAATCATTAGTTCAGCCTCAGATCAGTTCTGGACAAAATCCTAGGCCACAGATTCACTTCAGCTTCTGAAAGGTGGTTGGCTAAGCTGAGTAGCCCTTATGAATATTTACTTTAGCCACTAATAGGTACTGGGCCGAGGTCTCAGGCTGAGCTTTCTGATTGGGCTGGGATCTAAGGCCCCAGGTCGAACGACGTCACACACTTTTTAAGACAGCCCACAGACTAAGTGCATTTCTTACCATTCAAAACTCACAAAATCGCTAAATCCAACTTTCATATTGGTTAACCCATTTTGACCACATCACTGCTGGCATCGAGCTTTTTGATTTCACTTATTAACCTTTCTCTTCAACCTTAGTGCTCTTTAGTCTTTGAAAATATGTCTGGGATCTTTATTTTTCTGAAACATAGAAAATAAATCCCCAGTATTACCTTAGATAAGTAGAGACTGTTATGTGTTTGTGTACTGGTGAGATGACAATAATAGCAAGATTGTGATGGGCTTCCTGGGAACACACTAATGCACTGCTAAACTATCTGGCAAAAATTAAAAAAAAAAAAGAATATTGGGTCTCAAAATCTAAATCTCAGCTCTCTCAGACTTCAGTACAGTACCTGGGTCTGGTCTTATCAGAAGATGCCAATGTACAGGGTCATGAAACAATTCAGCCCATTTTTCTTAACAGTTAAGAATATTCTTGGGCATTATTTGATTTTTCAGATGGCAGGTACCTCAGTACAGAGAAGTAGCTCATCTTTAATACCACCTCACAGAAGAAACTAAAGCAGATAAAACTCACTGGTTAACTTAAGAACCTAGTACTCAAAAAATTTAGCCAGTTAAGCAAATCTTACTTAAGGCAGAAGCCCTCGGTTTTTTCATAGTAAAGGTATTTAATTTCCATATATCAGAAATAGAGAAAACAGACGTTGAAATTATGGATGAGTCTTGAGGTCCAGCTCAACATCCAGTGGTGTACTTAAGAAAGAAACTCAGCTTGGTTTCTAAAAAGAAATGGGTAACCCACCTCTGAGCAGCTGTGTCAGTGACATTGTTGGTGCCAGAAACTATCAGGTTAAACATGAAAATAACATATCTGTTTCTACACCACCCAGTATAGCAGTACTGTGTTTCCTTAAAAATGTCTCCTGTGAACTGACAGTCACCTCCTTAAATATCAGGTTTGCTGCTGAAGGAACTGCAGCCCATTTGAAAGCCTGTATTGCCTGAACCCAGCAGCATTCTATCAGGGGAAATTTGAGCTTCTGAACATGACTGCATACGTATAGCGGTGTAAACCAGTGAAATAAATAATAAACACTTCTGTTGATATTCTCTGTAAAGTTAAATTAATGAAAACACTCTTAGAAGGCAATCAGCTTAATTAAAAATGGAGATTTATGCTACATGTGTATTGAAGACGTTCATGTTTGTCTCCTCATAAATCTTGTTTCCTTGAAAACCTTTTTTCTTTCAAACTACTAAATTACCTTTCTCCACTCTCTCTTGACACATTTGGTGCATGCATAAAAGGTTCTTGGATAAAAGCTGGTGATGAGGGACATCTTGAGGCTAACAGAAAAGGCATCACCCATTGTCTTTTATGAGATATCTGCATTTCTTATGTAGCTCTTGGAATTAGAAATGAATAATGCCTCTGAAAATGAAAGCCCGACTCTTCCTTACAGCTCTGAGTTTTATTTGGAGACGTGGTCTCACTCTGTCACCAGGCTGGAGTGCAGTGGTACACCATCAAATCATTGCAACCTCTGCCTCCTAGGTTCAAATGATTCTCCTGCCTCAGCTCCAAATTAGATGAGACTAAAAGTGCCCACCAACATGCCCAGCTAATTTCTGTATTTTTAGTAGAGATGGGGTTTCACCACGTTGGCCATGATCCCTTGAATTCTTGTTCCCCAAACATGGGCCTCCTAAAGTGCTGTGATTACAGCTGTGTGTCACCATGCCCAGCATCAGTGAGGCTTTTTTATTAGGCCCTGGAAGCTATTCATATCCCAGTTCTTAAAGGGCCTCAGCAAGAGGTCAATAATCCAATCGCAAATTGGTAAAATAAAATTTTATAACTTCTGGAACTTCTGTTTTCTGTGTGGTTACATATGTGTTATGTACATATTTTAAAAATCTAATTAATTAACTTAGTGAAGAATAGGTAGTTGAACTAAACCTTTTGCTTCCAAAGAAATGAAGGCTGTTGCACTTTTCAGTTCATGTGGCTTTAACTTATGAAAAACAAAAAGCACCTAAGGCCTGAAGATGTACAAAAATAATCACTCCTTTAACAATGCTGTAATAAATCATACTTTACCTGCACCCAGACCATAATTTTATAAACTCACCATGTTTTACATTCAAGTTATTAATTTTATTATTATACATTAAGAATTAGGGTACATGTGCACAATGTGCAGGTTGGTTACCTATGTATACATGTGCCATGCTGGAGTGCTGCACCCGTTAACTCATCATTTAGCATGAGGTATATCTCCTAATGCTATCCTACCCCTCCCCCCACCCCACAACAGTCCCCAGAGTGTGATGCTCCCCTTCCAGTGTCCATGTGATCTCATTGTTCAATACCCACCTATGAATGAGAATATGCAGTGTTTGGTTTTTTGTTCTTGCAATAGTTTACTGAGAATGATCATTTCCAATTTCAGCCATGTCCCTACAAAGGACATGAACTCATCATTTTTTATGGCTGCATAGTATTTCATGGTGTATATGTGCCACATTTTCTTAATCCATCTATCATTGTTGGACATTTGGGTTGGTTCCAAGTCTTTGCTATTGTGAATACTGCCACAATAAATATACATGTGCATATGTCTTCATAGCAGCGTGATTTACAGTCCTTTGGGTATATACCCAGTAATGAGTTGGCTGGGTCAAATGGTATTTCTAGTTCTACATCCCTGATGAATCACCACACTGACTTCCACAAGGGTTGAACTAGTTTACAGTCCCACCAACAGTGTAAAAGTATTCCTATTTCTCCACATCCTCTCCAGAATCTGTTGTTTCCTGACATTTTAATGATTGCCATTCTAACTGGTGTGAGATGGTATCTCATTGTGGTTTTGATTTGTATTTCTCTGATGGCCAGTGATGATGAGCATTTTTTCATGTGTCTTTTGGCTGCATAAATGTCTTCTTTTGAGAAGTGTCTGTTCATATCCTTTGCCTACTTTTTGATGGGGTTGTTTATTTTCTTCTTGTAAATTTGTTTGAATTCATTGTAGATTCTGGATATTAGTCCTTTGTCAGATGAGTAGGTTGCAAAAATTTACTCCCATTTTGTAGGTTGCCTGTTCACTCTGATGGTAGTTTCTTTTGCTGTGCAGAAGCTCTTTAGTGTAATTAGATCCCATTTGTCAATTTTGGCTTTTGTTGCCATTGCTTTTGGTGTTTTAGATATGAAGTCCTTACCCATGCCTATGTCCTGAATGGTAATGTCTAAGTTCTCTTCTAAGGTTTTTATGGTTTTTGGTCTAACGTTTAAGTCTGTAATCCCTCTTCAATTAATTTTTGTATAAAGTGTAAGGAACGGATCCAGTTTCAGCTTTCTATATATGGCTAGCCAGTCTTCCCTGCACCATTGATTAAATAGGGAATCGTTTCCCCATTGCTTGTTTTTCTCAGGTTTGTCAAAGATCAGATAGTTGTAGATATGCAGCATTATTTCTGAGGGCTCTCTTTTGTTCCATTGATCTATATCCCTGTTTTTATACTAGTACCATGCTGTTTTGGTTACTGTAGCCTTCTGGTATAGTTTGAAGTCAGGTAGCGTGATGCCTCCAGCTTAGTTCTTTTGGCTTAGTATTGGCTTGCCAATGTGGGCTCTTTGTTGGTTCCATATGAACTTTAAAGTAGTTTTTTCCAATTCTGCGAAGAAAGTCATTTGAAGCTTGATGGGGATGGCATTGAGTCTATAAAATACCTTGGGCAGTATGGCCATTTTCATGATATTTACTCTTCCTACCCATGAACATGGAATGTTCTTCCATTTGTTTGTATCCGCTTTTATTTCATTGAGCAGTGGTTTCTAGTTCTCCTTCAAGTGGTCCTTCACGTCCCTTGTAAGTTGGATTCCTAGGTATTTTATTCTCTTTGAAGCAGTTGTGAGTGGGAGTTCACTCATGATTTGGCTCTCTGTTTGTCTGTTATTGGTGTATAAGAATGCTTGTGATTTTTGTACACTGATTTTGTATCCTGAGACTTTGCTGAAGTTGCTTATCAGGTTAAGGAGATTTAGGGCTGAGACAAAGGGGTTTTCTAGATATACAATCATGTCATCTGCAAACAGGGACAATTTGACTTCTTCTTTTCTTAATCGAATACCCTTTATTTCCTTTTCCTGACTAATTGACCTGGACAGAACTTCCAGCACTAAATTGTATAAGAGTGGTGAGAGAGGGCATCCCTCTTTACTTCCAACTGTGTGGTCAATTTTGGAATAGGTGTGGTGCGGTGCTGAAACAAACTGATTTTGTGTCAGTTTTCAAAGGGAATGCTTCCAGTTTTTGCCCATTCGGTATGATATTGGCTTTGGGTTTGTCATAGATAGGTCTTATTATTTTGAGATACGTCCCATCAATACCTAATTTATTGAGCGTTTTTAAAATGAAGTGTTGTTGAATTTTGTAAAAGGCCTTTTCTGCATCTATTGAGATAATCATATGGTTTTTGTCTTTGGTTCTGTTTATATGCTGGATTACACTTATTGATTTGCATATATTGAACCATCCTTGCATCCCATGGATGAAGCCCACTTGATCATGGTGGATAAGCATTTTGATGTGTTGCTGGATTCGGTTTGCCAGTATTTTATTGAGGATTTTTGCATCAGTGTTCATCAAGGATATTGGTCTAAAATTCTCTTTTTTCGTTGTGTCTCTGCCAGGCTTTTGTATCAGGATGATGCTGGCCTCATAAAATGTGTTAGGGAGAATTCCCTCTTTTCTATTGATTGGAATAGTTTCAGAAAGAAAGGTACCGGTTCCTCATGTACCTGTGGTAGAATTCTGCTGTGAATCCATCTGGTCCTGGACTCTTTTTGATTGGTAAACTATTGACTATTGACACAATTTCAGAGCCTGTTATTAGTGTATTCAGAGATTCAACTTCTTCCTGTTTTAGTTTTCAGAGGGTGTATGTTTCAAGGAATTTATCCATTTCTTCTAGATTTTCTAGTTTATTTGCGTAGAGGTGTTTGTAGTATTCTCTGATGGTCATTTGTATTTCTGTGGGATCGGTGGTGATATCCACTTTATTATTTTTTATTGTGTCTGTTCGATTCTTCTCTTTTTTCATCTTTATTAGTCTTGCTAGCGGTCTATATATTTTGTTGATCCTTTCAAAAAACCAGCTTCTGGATTCGTTAGTTTTTTGAAGGATTTTTTGTGTCTCTATTTCCCACAGTTCTGCTCTGATTTTAGTTATTTCTTGCCTTCTGCTAGCTTTTGAATATGTTTGCCTTGCTTTTCTAGGTCTTTTAATTGTGATGTTAGGGGGTCAATTCTGGATCTTTCCTGTTTTCTCTTGTGGGCAATTCAGTGTTATACATTTCCCTCTACACACTGCTCTGAATGTGTCCCAGAGATTCTGGTATGTTGTGTCTTTTTTCTCATTGATTTCAAAGAACATCTTTATTTCTGCCTTCCTTTTATTATGTACCCAGTAGTCATTCAGGAGCAGGTTGTTTAGTTTTCATGTAGTTGAGTGGTTTTGAGTGGGTTTCTTAATCCTGAGTTCTAGTTTGATTGCACTGTGGTCTGAGAGACAGTTTGTTATAATTTCTGTTCTTTTACGTTTGCTGAGGAGAGCTTTACTTCCAACTATGTGGTCAATTTTGGAATAGGTGTGGTGTGGTGCTGAAAAAATGTATATTCTGTTGATTTGGTTTGGAGAGTTCTGTAGATGTCTATTAGGTCCACTTGGTGCAGAACTGAGTTCAATTCCTGGGTATCCTTGTTAACTTTCTGTCTTGTTGATCTGTCTAACGTGGACAGTGGGGTGTTAAAGTCCCCCGTTATTATTGTGTGGGAGTCTAAGTCACTTTGTAGGTCACTCAGGAATTACTTTATGAAACTGGGTGCTCCTCTGTTGAGTGCATACATATTTAGGATAGTTAGCTGTTCTTGTTGAATTGATCCCTTTCCATTATGTAATGGCCTTCTTTGTCTCTTTTGATCTTTGTTGGTTTTATTTCTATTTTATCAGAGACCAGGATTGCCACCCCTGCCTTTTTTTTGTTTTCCCTTTTCTTGGTAGATCTTCCTCCATCATTTAATTTTGAGCCTATGGGTGTCTCTGCACGTGAGATGGGTTTCCTGAATACAGCACACTGATGTGTCTTGATCCTTTATCCAATTTTCCAGTCTGTGTCTTTTAATTGGAGCATTTAGTCCATTTACATTTAAGGTTAATATTGTTATGTGTGAATTGGATCCTGTCATTATGATGCTAGCTGGTTATTTTGCTCATTAGTTGATGCAGTTTCTTCCTAGCCTTGATGGTCTTTACAGTTTGACATGATTTTGTAGTGGCTCATACCAGTTGTTCCTTTCCATGTTTAGTGTTTCCTTCAGGAGGTCTTTTAGATCAGTCCTGGTGGTAACAAAATCTCTCAGCATTTGCTTGTCTGTAAAGAATTTTGTTTCTCCTTCTTCTATGAAGTTTAGTTTGGCTGGATATGAAATTCTGGGTTGAAAATTCTTTTATTTAAGAATGTTGAATATTGGCCCCCACTCTCTTCTGGCTTGTAGAGTTTCTTCCGACAGATCTACTCTTAGTCTGATGGGCTTCCCCTTGTGGGTAACCCGACCTTTCTCTCTGGCTTCCCTCAAGTTATTAATTGTTAAAAGGTATTATTATAATGTGTATTTGAGAATACTGTATATAAATTTAATCTCCAGGTGAGGTAGAAGAGTAAAAGTTGCTTGTAGTGAAAATAATTTCTAGAAAGACATGGAAATGTACATTTTGCCTAGAGGTAAAGGATTTTCTTTAATTAACGAAAATAAAGCTATCTGTTTACTCAAATTGTGAAAATAGCTTTAAAAAAATTAATCTTGCAAAAGAAAACTCTGCACACCCAGGCACTAGATTGAAAAGGGTGTTAGGTTTTTTTCTGCCATTAAGCATTGAAGTGAAAACACAATAAAAATTTTTGGAAACATTAATCTTCTCTTCAGCAAATTTGTAGAAGGTTGTCAAAACGTTGTAACAAGTTTGTGAAAATCTCACCTCTTTGTCAATCTTTCTAAAGTGAAATATAATTTTACATAAGTTTTCATTAAGCTTAAGGTTAATATTGGGAGACAACTACAAGGGGAAAATTTGTCATTCTGAAAGAGATTATTACATAATATTGAAAGCTGATAAAAATTTTTCTGCCCTTTCAAACATTTCTACCAACTATATTTTGGCAAAAACAATGATTTATGGAAATCTGGATTTGGATATCATAACATTAAACGTCTTAATCCTCTAAAATATTTAGCAGGCTTCCCAGAATAAAATTGTAACCTCGAGGATGTGTTTTCTGAAACCTGTGTTTTGGATGCCTCATAGAGCCCCTGGGGCATAAAAAAAAAAAGTTAAACAGTATTATAAAACGTATTTTAACACATGTGATTTTGACGGTAATATTTTATTTTTTCAGAATATATTTTATTGAGTAATATTAACACAGGTCTCAAAACCACATTAGGTTTTTCATGTTCTTAATATCTGAATATGTGCTATCAATTTTAATTAAGGTGATTATGTTAAGCTGTTGTAAACCACAGAAGTAACCAAATGTCTTTGCCTATTCTGTTTCTAACCACACTAGATGTTTTGCCATGTACAGACATTTAATCTTTATCAAGAATAATGGCTTAAAATTAGCTGTAGAGCTTTACCAGCTGTTGTCAACTGTAGGTTTTTTTATAACAGGAAAATTTACAGAACTTAGGAATAGCTATAAATATTATAGGAACGCTTATAAATATCAAGTAGGACAAAAGTTAAAATAGATTAAACTAACAGAAGAATGAAGCAATCTCTTTAACTTTATTTTAGAACATTTCTAATTCTTGTTTTGTTTTTTGAAGTCAAGTGCACTTTCTTTTAAACTAGTTACAGCTTTTAACACTGTCGATTGGTATACTCCTGTTAAAAAAAAATTGGAACACACTTTTTTTCTCTATGCCTAGTTCCTCTAAAATTCGGAAAGTGTGTGTGATTATTCTTAACTTACAACAATATAACTGTTTTAATCAGTGCAACAAAAAATGTACTTTCATTTGCAACATAACCCAATAGAATAAGCTGGTTGATTTTCTAAGGCTTTGACTGGAAGAGTGTGCCTTCTTTAGTGAATTACATCTGACTTTTAGAACCAATAAAAGCCCTCTAAGAAACCCGGCCTTATGCTTTGTTTACGCAGTCCCAATACAGGTTTTCTAATCTGTGGTAAGAAAAAAAAAAGCCACTTCCTATCAGGCCTAGGAACCACATGCACTTGGAATCTCAAAAAATAGAGGAGTTCTTCCAAATAATATGTATCTAAGGGTGAAACCTATGGCTGGATTCAGCTTTATAATGTCCTATTTAAGATTCCTTGTAGAATAGAGATTCATGAAAGCCCATGAGGAAAGCCCATGTAAAGGTATTTCTCACAGCACTGAACAAAAATTTTCTGGCTAAGTGTAAGACAAGTCTGTTTTGCCAATGACTACAGTTTATCATGATTCATTCTTAACAACAATTAGGACTAGAAAAAAGATATGTGTCTCAAAGCCTGTCACACCCCTATCACCAATTTCTCACTTCATAAGTTATTTTTAATATTTTCTTACAATTTTAATTAACCCTTTTTATTTATTTATTTTTTCTGTCCACCAACTGGTGAGGTCCAGCTACAGTTCTTGGAAAACAGAAAGATATGAGTAATAGAGAAATCTAGAACAATATTCTAATTCTGGGAATGTATTCCACAAATATTTTCAGATAATAGAAGAAAATATGGTTCCTGTTACAGAATTTTTGCTTTGAAGGATCAAATCAAGAAAGCTAAATAAACCCAAGTCTCATGTAACAAAATCTTAACTGGTATAAATATAGCCACAATTATATGGGCATGTTAGCAGCCTTGAAGTATTTCAGTTGTTCTTACTCTCCTTGTCTAGTTGTGACATGCTTTTTCTAATAATCGAAACTGGTTTTCTTTTTTGCCTTAAGTCTATCACACCTTAAAATGTAATGCAAATTAAACCATGCATTAACATGTCTTTCTTCTACAAACTCTTAAACCAACCCTCAGTAGAATCCTACCTACTGTTTTCTACACAACACTCTTCTCCAGCAGAAAGCATCCGGAAAGACCAATACCCAATCTCCTAAGAGAAGTTAGAGTTTTCATTTCTGAGGGAAGACAAAGACAAGTTAGCTAGCTTTCCATATGAAAACAGCAAGGAAATGGTTTCTGGAAGACCCCCAATCAACAGGTAAGGGCCTGATTCCAACGTAATAATCAGACCAAAAAAAAGCGTAGGCACCAGTAAGGGATCTAACACAGAAGCTTGTGCCTGATAGCATGGCTGCAGCAACAGAAATAACAGAACTTTGAGTCCATTCAGATAAAATCTTGTACAATCCTCTCACTCATTCAGATGGGGGAACCAATGCCTGGCATAAGCATGCTGTTTTCTGTATACTTAGAGGGCTTTCCGAAAATAAAGTTTTTGTTTGTTTGTTTGTTTGTTTGTTTGTTTGTGGGCATAAACCCAGTGAGATGTAGTGGGTAATGGCTGAATATTTATTTTTGTATTTGACTGGTTGCTCAACCCATATGAATCATCATTTCAGTCCCTGATTATTCCTGAGTCAGCATCCCAGGACAAGCTTTTACTTTAGGTCCTGTGCCAAGCTAAGCAGTCTTTGCAAATTACCACTTCACACTGCTCCCAGGCAAAGTGCCTGGGTTAAGCTGTCTAATAGGTCCTGGGCCTGGGCAAAGCTAAGTCACACATTCTCCAAGACAGCTTGCAAACTAAGTACATATCTTTATTTTTTAGGCCATAAAAACCTTAAACCCCAGTGGACAACTTATTCAAGCTTCTATCTCTGCTGGCAGAGAGCTTGTTTTGCCAGTTATTTAAACTTTTGCTCCAAACAGTTTCCTTTGTCTACAATCCTTAATTTTCTTAAATGTAAAAGAAAAGACTCTTAGTGTTATCTGAAATGAAAGAAAGGCTGTTACATCCTGGTGCATTGTTAAAAGAACAATATTATCTGAACGTATGACATATTTTTGCAGCTTTCTTTTGATGTCAGGGTCTGTTTGACTAATAAACTTTTCTCTTAAGATTAACTTTATCTTAACTCAATAGGGAAGTAGGAACATGTATTTCACTAAAGCCTCTCTCAGGATTTTTAAAACGCCTCTATGATTTGTATGTCTTTTTAACCTATTATGAATAGTTTAGAGTAATTATGAAGTTTTGTACTGTTCACTAATAAGCCTTCCAGTAGGCTCACTAATATTTTTTCACTCTGATATAGGATCAATAAGATTCCAATCGAGTTATCAGCAGTTCTTCCTTTCCTATTATGAATAAGAATTCTGTTATCAGTTCAAGTTTTTTCCTTTCCACCCTCCCTTTTTCAAGATTTTGGAAAAGACATGTGGTTCATCCACGGATAAGTCTGCTATCTGTAAAGCTGCATGCTTTATGGCAACAGCTAGGGTTTGGATTAGGAGTAATGTATCATCTATTCAGGTATGATTAAGCACTTGAATTAGATTTTGAAATATCACTGTATGTCCACTGGTGTCGTCAGGGGACATTTGCTTAAGTTTTTCTTTTTTTTATCTAAGTCCCTACAATGAGAAGAAAATTTCTACTATACTAGCATCACATCTATGCAGTATTTTCTGATTTTCTGCAGGGGCAACAGTGAGGTTGGGGTTTCTTTAGTGGCACAAGAAGACAAGCTGATGAAAAGGCAATTGGAGATTCTAAATGAGGGTGGCATGTATGGCATTTAGAAGATATATTTGAGTGTTCCTCAGGGGCTTGTCTCTGACTTAATGAATTATCGCTTTGAAACTTGCCTGTTATCACTGCCAAGAGGGCAGAGTCAGTTTTACCATGCTTAGAAACATCTGAGTTTTCTCCCAAGTCAAAGCAAGGTTGAATAAAAAAAGAAAAAATCAAACTCTTTTCTTTGCCATCTGAAGAAAATATGTATCTGTTGAATAGTACTAAAATGAACACGTCCCTCAGAAAGCTAGGCATGTCTGTCCTGGAGTTGTTAGGGCTGTTGTGCCCTTGAGCAATAAATACATAAGTAAGCCACTTTCTTTCTTCAGAGTCTCACAGTCAATGAAATTTCCGCATTTCAGCAGTAATCTAGAGAGGTTCACACTGCAGACAGTTTGTGAACTTTCTAAAGAAATATAGAAAAAAATCTTCCTATTATCTTTTTCCCCCTTTTGAAATAGCCCTGACTGAATAGAAAGATAGGATATTCCTTGATTTTCCATTCCTCTTGTCTTTTCTGAGTCTGGTGACTGACATAGTTGTCCCTCATGGATGCAAGCTAAACCTTCACCCACAGTTCCAGAGGAGCTAGAGACCCGGACAAGTAACGTTTACCTGCACAGGCTTTAGCTCTCCACTGGTGACTCCTGGTTGATTTCTTAAGCCTACTCAACCCAGAAGATAACCAAAGTAACTTCGGAACCTAAAAAAAAAGATGGTACAGTCATTGGATTCTAGCAAGACACTTGTATAGAGTAAGAATTTTAATGCTATTTGTGGCTTCCCTTGCTATGGCTTAGAAAAAATATTGAAATTGCAGGAAACAAGATCGATTGACTTTGAAACATAAAATTCTCTGTTAGTTTAAATGTCATTGCTGCTGGAGGAAGAAGGTGTGCCTCAAAACAAGTAAAGCTTGTATGGCTGGCTTTCATAAGGCAGTACCTAGCTAAAGTGTGTCTCTCAAAGTCACCTTCTTTCTGATTATTGAAAGTGGAAATTTTCTGTTTACTAATAGGGCACAGAGCCTTATTACTGTTAGAGGGATATAGGAGAGAGAAGAGTTAAAAAACCAAGGGTTTTGTGCAAAGAACTGGCAAGGCTTCCACAGAGAGAAAAAACTCCTTTCACTAGGTTGCATTTTAAGATCTAAAATGTTCCATGAAAATGCTGAACCCCAGGTTTATATACTCAAAAGTTAGAAAAAGAAGGTTAATGCTCTATCACCTGTCCCCACAGTATGCGTCTCTGTAGAAAAAAGATGTGTCTCACAAACATACTCTTTAGATATATGTGGTTGTGTGGAGTTTTTAAAGAGAAATAAGCAGCCAATAAGAGAAATTTTATTTGAGTGTATGCCGTTCCCTAAGGTGACATGAATATCTATCATCAGTGGACAAAAAGATCCTTATCAAATAAAAATGTTTAGATCACAATTTTGAATTCTTCCTATTTGAAAGAAAAAAATCACAAAATAGCAACTCTTTGAATTATATTTCTAGTGACTGACTTTTACCAGTGAGCTTCCATCTCCAGATCGCAACATTGTATACAAAGAAGAAACAGGAGGGACATTAGCCACACAATGACAAAATATAAATAAATAAAATGCCACAGAAAAGCCTGAAATTTTTGGTGGCAACACTCTGATAGACTGTCAGAAACTGGAGTTAGTTTTGAGGTCCTCACATAACACCGTGATATAGTCTTATCCAGAAATCTTCAATTAACTTAGATATCCTTTCAGTCCTATGTGACAGCTGGATCCTCTGTGAAAGAAAATGGTTGGAACAGAGGCAACTTTTTCAACAGCAGAGGGTGAAAAGAGACTGCCATTGTGTCTCCCAACATCCCTTTCTCCTAAGCTTTGTAAGAATGGCAGGCAATCTATCGCATTTTACCTGGCACTTGCCCAGAGCTTTCTTTGCTCTTCAGAAATTAAAAAAAGAAAAAACAAACAACAAAAACAAACAAACAAAAACTGAGAACAAGGGGCAGATGTGAATGCAAATAGAGGACAAGCTGCAGATATGAATGTAAGTAGTTTGGAATTGCACTCCTACTCACCTTTTTTATTTAATGGATTCTCACTCTGTCACTTAAGCTGGAGTCCAGTTGCAAGATCTTGGGTAACCACAAGCTCCATCTCTGGGATTTATGCCACTCTCTTGCCTTAGCCTACCAAGTAGCTGTCACTACAGGTGCCCACCACCACATGCAGCTAATTTTTTGTATTTTTTATAGACTTCATGGGAGCTTCACCATGTTAGCCAGGATCATCTCAATCTCGATCTCCTTGTGATCTGCCCGCACTGGCCACCCACAGTGCTGTGATAACACGCATGAGCCACCATGCCCAGCTACTAGTGACCTTTTTAATTAAAGCCTTTCCCAGTCCATGAACCAAAAACAAACCTTGCTGTGCCCCTGTGAACCAAAATCTATCAGGTGACACACAGATTTTTTAATCTGAAGAAAATTAAATATTATGAATGCAAAAGGGGAGATGATAGCAAATGCGTAATATGTTAACTTCTGGTGGGGTAGAGTCAGTTGCCCACTCTGAGAAAGAGTCTGATATTTTTATGGAGTCAGAAGAAAGAAAATCTACTGACTAGTTTTGAAGAAAGCACTACTTATCTTTCCTGGGTCCTTGTGCCTGGAACTGTTAATAGCTGATGCAATGACTCAGCTTGGCTCAGGAACTTGACCCTGAGCCCCACAAGAGCTAAAGTGAAAGCATGGCCCAGGACCTTGGCATGGGACCAGAGGCTAAAATGATAATTTACAGAAATTTGGCTCAGGTCCTGAAGCGTGTTTAGTAACATAAGGTGCCCTTTGTAACACACTGTAGTCCAATATGGACATGTTCTGAAAAAGAGACTATTTCCTGGAAGCAATCTGGTTACACAAAAGACACAACATTTTAATGCGTGGTCTTGTTTTTTTATCTGAGTAGCTGTGGGCATGTCTTAAGCACACACACAAAAAAGTTGGGCTTTTAAAAAAAAATTATTTGCTTGCACCATGGGATTGTACAGGATTCTTAAAATTCTGTCTGCAGCCTGATAGTCCAGGCTGCTTCTCTGCCTGTGGAAATTTTCCCAATAATCCACCACAACTATGTAGCTTTTCTTTGTCAATACTATTGAAGACCTAGAAAGTTTCTGAGGGTCGAAGGCACATTCTTTGAAGTTTCCTATGTGCAAGGCTTTTTGACCCGTGAAGCACCCGACATCTTTGTAAATATTGTAAAATTGTACGTGCCTTCTTAGCAGTCATATCAGAAAAGCCCACAAGAAACAACTCACAAACATCAGAGAAATATTCTCCCTGGAAACAATCAAAACAAAATTTTCTTACTCCAGGTTTTCTCATCTTCTTGATGTAGAGAATCTTTTACTCACATCATCATCAACTTTTCCAGTTTTTACATCCAACCCTCCATGTTCCTTACTACTCCTATAGGAAATGCCCAATGAATGACGGGCCAGTAAAGTGCAAGTTTCTTTTTCATTACAGTGCCTTAAACAAATAAAGTAAGACCTGGGGAAGTTTTATGATACATCAATACATATATAGAGCCTTTCTAATATCTAGCCCTTTTTTTGGGGTCTTAAATGGGAAGACGTTATGTTATTGCTAAGCCAAAATCTTACTGTTTCTGACAAAAAGCCCTATAGTCAACAGAAAGATGCTGGGCCAAAACACATTTCTTCTATAACATGTCAAAGAGAGAAAAGCAGTCAAAGAGAGAAAGAGTGAAGAAAAGACAAGATTCTAATCTCCAGTAGAAAGAGAGACAGAGCCCTTTGAAAAACCTAATTTAAGCCATAGTGATCCCATAGATAAGAAAAAGAAAAAAAGAAAAGTAGAAGAAAAAAGAAAGCAGGACATTTGCCCTTTAGACATCCCAGATCTAAACCTTTCCCAAGCCTGGGCTGAGATGACGTCTTTGGGTCTTTGCATTTTCTGGCATTTCTTCTTTTCTGGATGATACTGCATTCTTCAGTGCCTACAGAAAAGAAAGCTTGTGGTATGCCTGATTCACCTAAAGATCTGCAGGGAATTGTCACCTGTACCAGCACCTGACCTGCTTTCCTCATCACAGATAACATGCAAAGCTGTGTGCAGTGGCTGGACTCAACCAACACTCACTCACGCATCTGCCTCCATTCTGTGCCTGGCACATCCATAGCAAACTGAAACCTAAGCCCATAGTTGCAGTTGAGTGCAGGCTGTAAGATGGGTGTGTAAAATTAGACAAGCAGGCTCAAGGGAAACTTGCACACGGGTGACATCATCCACAGAGATTGTTGGCTGGTGAAGCGACACCCTAGAGATCTTGTGACAAAGATGACATTCATCACCAGTGGCCAGTGGATTATTCAATTATGCCTATGTAATGGAGCCTCGATAAAAATCAGCAAGACAGTATTCATAGAGCTTTTGGGTAACTGAACACATGCAGTGTTCTAGAAATTTTTGTGCTCATAAAAAGAGACACTGATAATTTTAAAGGCCATACAGAGTGTAGGTGTCTTTGTTTTGAAAGAAGTTTCTGCCTTTAATAATGTGTCCAGAATTTTAACTTATTAACTAGAGCACACTCTAAGGTAACATAAATCTGCACATTACAAACATTAGAACCTGGATATTTCCACAAAAATGATTCCATAATTCACCAGTACGGTGCAACAAGTTTTACTAAAGTTTTATTCTCTAAAGAGAGATAAAGTTTTCTTTTGTCAACTGGGTAAGAACTAGACATTTATAAAGGAAAATAAAATCAAGTGATACCTCACCACAAATTCTAGTCATATGTTCAGTTTAGGAGAATGATCTCCAGTGAATTTTGTGCCAGAAATATTTATTCTAAAAGAAAAGTCTTTTAATTTATAATTGTGTGTCTCTGAAGTGCCTGTGCCACTGTAAAGTCAAGGGCACCATCTCATACCGTTTTGTGTCCTTCTGGGATGGAAGCTGAGGCTGCCTTATAACCCAGTAGAGGTATTCTAGCATGTAAAAGTAAGAAAAATCAACATTATTACATGATTCTCTGTCAAAAACATCCAATAAATCACAACTCTGGTCTTATATATAGTAGTAGCCATAGATACACATTAGGGCTTCCAAGAAGAATCTAGTACCCAACAGTCTGCTTTTATATTTGGGCTTATGTGAGCGTAAAATAACCACATCTGGGCAAACAAGCTGTTTTATTACTTCTTTTAAAGCTGCAGTGCTCAAAAATGATGTAATAATTTAAATACCTGGCTTGGGCATTTCCGGTTGTGTTTCCAAGCCTTAGCTATGGGTGAAACTGTTTTGGGCTATGAAGATGGATTAGGGCATCTTGCAACTCATGATGCATTTGGTTCAGCTTAGTTCTCGTGTCCTGAGCAGTCAGACTGACAACTAAAACTCATCAGTTTTATTTTCAACATACTTTAACATGGATTCTGTCCCTTGGGCTGAGCTCCAGATCTTCCTCAGCACCTCACACTCTCTCTCATTGGCCTGTTCCAACTCCAACTTAATATTAGAGTGAACAAGGGCCTTAGATTCTTCCAGTACAATTTGATTATATGAGGCAAGCTCCTTAATTTGAATCATAACCTCTTGGGTGAAAGTTCCACTCAAAAATAACTGAGAGACCAGGCCTTTGGCACATGCCTCCCGTGCTGTCAGCTTTCGCCCAGCAAATAACATTTCATTGGCAGATGCTTTACCCATCATTTTTTGAAATGTAATAGTTGAACAGCCATCTGGACTCTGTCCAAAGGTCATATAAGGGGTTTGGAACCAAGCCTTTTCATTAGCCCACACGAGATCACAAAGGGGCAGGATGGATGCACCTAGTCCAATGGCAGGGCCATTGACTGATACAACAATAGGCTTTTTAAATTGAATAAAAGTATTCACAAAGTTCTTGATGGTATCCACCATTTCAAGGCTTGCTCTGTTTCTGTCGTTCCTTAAGCGCTTCACAAAGTACCCAAAATCAAGACCGCAGCAAAAGACACTTCCAGCTGCACTGAACAGCACGAGCTTGCTGTCATCCACAGCAGCGTTATTAAGAGCATTAACTATTTCTTTAATTACTTCTGTATTCAGTGCATTTCTTTCTGTGGATCTAGTTGATAGCACTATCTGGGTGAATCCATCCTCTTTCTTCACTACAATGTCTCTGTATGTGCTGGCACTTTCTGTTAGCTTTATGGTAAAGTACATCTTCTTGATAAAAGGCTGGTCTCTGCTGTCATCAGTAATATTTCTTTGCCCACCTTTCACTCTTGGAACTGAGGTATGCATGTCTGTTGTTCCATTGGCTGCTAATGGGTCTACTAATACCACTATACCTTTTTGGGTAGCTGAACCTGTGGCCATTGAAGCGGTAACTGAGCCAGACATCTGCGACATTGGTGGGTGTATCTGAGTCTTGTTCTCTACGCCAGGCTGTTCTGCACCAGGACGTGACAAAGGGTCCTGGAGGAGTTTCCCTTCTGTCACCTCGAAGACCACCGTGTCCTGCTGATCTGCTGCAATAGGGTACAGTTTCTCAAGTTTCTGAAAGCCACTCACAGTTTTCTTGTCGTTAAAGGGGCTTTTAGGTGCAAGGGTCTTGATAGTTGAATTTATTTTCTCCATATTCTGTGTGTCGGAGAAAAGTGAAGCTGCCTTTCTCCTAACGATCTTGCTGGCAGCAAATAACTTGCTGTTTTTGGATCTGTGGTGTCTATCCGTCACTTGCGTTTTAGGAGAGTTCTTAGAATAGCTCGCTTTTGTAGATCTAGAAGTTCTTCTTCTGGCATTGTTTGTAAAAATTCTACTGGTTCTAGTCCATGTCAGTTTTTTCTGTTTTTCAGTCTGTCGTCTATTAAAATCAAGTATACATTTTTCACAGTTCCTGAGGTGCTGCTCTGGTTCCCAAGTGTCATCCTGTTGGTCGTAACCTTTCCACCGAATCAAATACTCTGTATTCCCGTTTTTGTCTCGTCTTTTGTCAACAATACTTTCAACCTCAAACTCCTGGGAAGCGATGAGGAAAGACACAGGATTGGAGCAGTTGCTGTGCCAACTTTGTTTCAATTGTGTCTCCACATAGCCACTCCTTTCTGCCTCCAGTTCTTCACCAGGTTCTGCATATGGATGAACCTCTTCTGTTTCGTCACCACTGGTGTAGTGAAAATTGTGTGAAATAGCGGCTATGCTATGGTACATGATAGCTTGCTCAGTAGCCTCAGGTGAGAGTAGGTAAATCCACAGCCACAACCTTCTGTTGTAGAACAGAAAGCTTTCTTTCTGCTTGTTACTCTTTTGTGTTTGTTTGTTTAATTGTGGTTGCTATGACGATTGTATGGAAGATTCTATTCTTCTAACATTTTTAAAGTTACACTAGCTTGTCTTCAGTAACATATAAAACCTTCACTCCTGTATAATGTACCTCCACTATTTCACTTATTGAGTCCTCAAAATTATACCTTTATTCAGTTTATGTCAAAAACACAAATTAGAGGTAGTTTTTTTATTAAATATATTTGTGTTTTAAGGTACGTGGAGAACAACTTGTGGAAGTGCATGTTGTTAATTGTTTTTTTTTTTCTTTTTGAGATGGAGTCTCACCCTGTCACCCAGGCTGGAGCTCAGTGGTGCTATCTTGGCTCATTGAAAGCTCCATCTCCCGGATTCATGCCATTCTCCTGTGTCAGCCTCCCAAGTAGCTGAGACTACAGGCGCCTGCCACCTTGCCTGTCGAATTTTTTGTACTTTTAGGAGAGACTGGGTTTCACCGTGTTAGCCAGGATTGTCTCGATCTCCTGACCTCGTGATCCACACACCTCAACCTCCCAAAGTGCTGGGATTACAGGTATGAGCCACCGTGCCTGGCCAAATATTATATCTTATATATTTGTACATGTATTTATCTTTACCTTAACCTTTGTTTGTTCATACTGCTTTTGAATGTCTGTCCATTCTGCCCTGAAGTACTCCATGAGACATTTCTTAAAGGGTAGTCTACTTGTAAAGGGTGCCAGCTTTTGTGTGGGAATGTCATAATGTGTCGCTCACCTTCGATGGACAATTTGGTGGATTATAAGGTTTAGGTTTGACAGTTTTTTCTGACATCACTTGGAACATATTAGTCTACTACGTTCTATCATCTTAGTTTTCAGGTGAGTAATCTACTGCTTTTCAGTGGTTTTTCAGATAAGCGATTCACTGGCTATTTTTAGGGTCCCTTTTACATGACTAGCTACTTCCTCTCCTTCCTTTGAAAATCCTCAGGATTCCCTTTGTATTTGTTTTAGACAGTTTAATTATCAGGTAAGTTTTAGTTTGTTTCTTCGAGTTTTTTTTACTTGAAGTCTGTTGAGCTACTTGGGTGCTTATTTATTGTCTTAAATTGTTGCATTCTTTATGACTATTTTGTTAAATAGTCTCCATGATCTTTTGTCTCTTCCTTCGAACTTCCAAAATGCATATGTATGGCTCCTTGATGGTGTCCCTCAGGTTTCTAGGCCATATCAATCTGCCTTGCCCCTTTTCAGACTCTGTTGGTGACCAATATATGGTTGACTGCCCCCAAGGGTGGGTATCACAGTGTGGGGACAGTTTGTCAGTTGGTCTCACAAGGCTGATGCATCCCATAGCTCAATTCCCAGACTTAAATCATTGTGGTCTCATTAGCCCACTACAATCTAGAAATCTCTAAATGTGAGGTATCACACAGAGTTCTTTGTCTCATGGCCAAGAAAATTAAAGAGGACAGATGCAAAAAGGTTGAATCAAAACTTTTAAAAGTGAAAGTAAAAAAACTCCTCACAGTGGGGGTGGAATGTGATTGGTTTACCTACTATAAGACTGTGCTTTACAGTTTCTAAAGGCAGAGAAGTAAAGGAATGTACTTAGTGTTCTTGGGGTAAGCGTTATTTGGCTTGGCCCTGAAACTTGGCCTTGGATTCACCTGGAGCTGAAGTCATGATTTGTAGAAGCTACAAGTCTCAGCCTTGGAACTTGGCCCTGGACCAAGAAAGGAGCTGAAGTGACAGCTTGGCCTGAGACCTTGGGCTGGGACCAATCAAAGGATGAAGTAATGTCTCATGGTCACAATAATTAAGGAGGCTGGATGTTGCAAAGTTCAAGTAGGATCTAAAGTAACACAACAGCCATCTGGACTCTGTCCAGATGTCATATAAGGGGTTTGAAACCAAGCCTTTGCATTAGTTCGGAAGAAATCACAAAGAGGCAGTGTGGATGCACCTATTCCAAAGGATGGGCCACTGACTGATACAAAAATAGGCTTTTAAAATTGATTGAAATTGTTCACAAATTTCTTGATGGTGTTCACCATTTCAAGGCTTGTTCTGTTTCTGTCCTTTAAATACTTCAGAAAGTACCCAAAATCGAGGCCACAGCAAAGGACACTTCCACGTGCACTGAACAGCACAAGCTTCCTCCCACCCACAGCAGTCCTATTCAGAGCATTAACCATTTCTTTAATTACTTCTATATTCAGTGCATTTTTTTATGTCGATCTAGTTTATAGCAACATCTGGGTGAATCTGTACTCTTTCTTCACGGCAATATATCTGTATGTGCTGACATTTTCTGTTAGCCCTCTGGTGAATTACATCTTCTTGATAAAAGGCTGGTCTCTGCCATTGTCAGTAAAATTTCTTTGCCCATCTTTCACTCTTGCAGCTGATGTATGCATGTCTGTTTCTCCATTGGCTGCTAATAGGCCCATTAATACCACTATACCTTTTTTGGTAGCTGAGTCTGCAACCATGGAAGCAGTAACTGAGCCAGACTTCTGAGAAAATAGTGGGTGAATCTGGGTCTTGTTCTCTATTCCACACTATCCTGCCCTGGGATCTGATAAAGCCCTGATGAGCATCCCTTCCCCCTCCTTGAAGACCACTGTATCCTGCTGATCTGCTGCAATAGGGTCCAGATTCTTGAGTTTCTGAATGCCACTCACTGTGTTCTTGTTGTGAATAGGGCTGTAAGGGGCAAGTGTCTTTCTTGATAGTTGAATATAGTAGCTCCATATTCTTTGGGTCGGACAGGTGTGACCCTGGATTACTGCCAACATTCTGGCTGGCAGCTCATAACTGGCTGCTTTTGAATTTGTGGTGTTGGTCAGACACTAGAGTTTTAGGAGCATTCTTAGAAAAGTTGGGCTTGGTAGATATAGAAGTTCATCTTCTGGTATTGTTTGAAAAACTTCTAGTTGTTCTGGTCCATGCCACTTTTTTATTTTTTCTGTTTTTTAGTCTGTCATCTGTTAAAGTCATATATACATTTTTCCCCAGTGCTGCTCTAGTTCCCAAGTGTCATACTGTTTCTTCCTAATCTTTCCATCACCAAATTTTATTTATTTTTCTTTTTTTTAGACAAAGTCTTGAGCTATCACTCAGGTGGGAGTACAGTGGCACAGTTGCACAATCTCAGCTCACTGCAACCTCCGCATCCTGTGTTCATGTGATTCTCCTGTCTCAGCCTCCTGAGTAGATGAGATTACAGGGGCCTGCCACCACACCTGGCTAACTTTATGATTTTTAGTAGAAACAGGGTTTCACTGTATTAGCCAGGATGGTCTCAATCTCCTGAACTCGTGATCTGCCCGCCCCAGCCTTGCAAAGTGCTGGGATTACAGGTTGACACCTGTAATCCACTTCTTTCTGCCTCCAGTTCTTCACCAGGTTCTGCATATGGATGAGCCTATTCTATTTCATCGCCACTGGTGTAATGAAAATTGTTTGAAATAGCAGCTATACCATGTGCTTTAGGCTCTCCACACTTACGCCCTGGTGGGACAGCTTGGGCTTTGTCTCATGGTACATGATAGCTGGCTTGGTAGCCTCAAATGAGAGTAGCTAAATCCACATCTCCTACTTTCTGGCATGGTACAGAAAGCTTTATACCTGCCTGTTATTCTTTTTCTTTTTTAATTGTCATTGATACTGTGATTACATTGAATATTCTAAAGCTATTCCACTTTTAAGGTTATACTAGCTTACTTTCAGTAACACACAAATCCCTTAACTCTGTATAGCTTCACCCCAATGATTTCCTTATTGAGTTCTCAAAATCATACCTTTATGTATTGTAGGTCAAAAACACAAGTTAGTTATAGTATTTTTATTAAATATATTTGTGTTTTAAATTACACGGGAAACAAATTGTGGAGGTGTGCGCTGTTATTCTTTATGTTTTATAGTATCTTATATGTTTATCTTTACCGTAATATATATTCATTCATACTGCTCTTTATTGTCTGTTCGTTTTACTGTGAAGTATCCCATAAGGCATTTTTTAAAAGGATAGTCTACTGGTAAAATGTCCCAGCTTTTATCTGGAAATGTCATGATTTCTCCCTCACTTATAAGGGACAATGTTTTGAACATCAGATTTCTGTTCAAAAGTTTCTTCTTACATCATTTGCAATACGTTAATCTATTGCTTTCTGTCCTCTGAGTTTTCAGATAAGATTGCTGATTAATTTTGAGGGTTCTTGGAACATTACTGACCACTTCTTTTGTTGCTTTCAAGATTTTCTCTATCTTTCTGTCAAAGGGTTTAATTATCATATAATTTGAGTTTGTTTCTTTGAGTTTCTCTTACTTGGAGTCTGTTGCGTTTGACATTCTTTACCATTATTGTCTCTATATAGTCTTCCTGATTCTTTTTGTCACCCTTTGAAATTCCAGTATGTGTAATATGGCTGCTTGATAGTGTTCCACAGCATTTTAGGCTTTGTTCTCATTACTTTACTTTTTTATCTATCATTTCCTAACTTAATAATATTAACACCCTTTCTTTGGTTTGCTGATAGTGTGTTCTTCCCCCAGCTCAAGTCTGCTTTTAAATATCTGTAGTCAATATTTTTTTTACTTCTATCTCTAGACACTTTTAGGTTTTAAAGTAATTTTACTTTTTTTATTAAATTTGTTCACAACTTTTTGCGCTTCTTTTGTTTCTTCTACTAGCTGACTCTGAAACTTAATTCTAAATATAATGTTTTAGTACGACCACCATTTGGGCTGTCTACAAAATGTTTCAGATCATAATTTCTTTTTAATTCTTAAAATGAGCCATATTTCTCGATTTCACTGTACAGTTTATCTCTAGACATCTTTAGGTTTTAAAATAATTTTACTCTTTAGATTAATAATTTTTGTTCATAATTGTTTGTGCTTCTTTGTTTATTCTATTAGCTTATTAAGTATCTAAATTTTAAATATTACATTTTAGTAAGGCTGCCATTTGGGCTGTCAAAAAAAGCTTATTTTTTCGTAGTTTTTTTTTGTAGTTGTTCTTAAAATGAGACATACTTCCCTATTTCACTCTGTAGTTTGTGATTTTGCCGGGGCTGAAAAAGAACATTTAAATTTTAAAGTGCTGTAACTTTGAAAATAAGATTTTCTACTTCTATGGTTTGGTAGCGTTTTGTTTATTCATTGCATAGGCCCTTTCCCTCCTGTAAATCAGCTGTACTGAGCTTCTTCTGGGGTCTTTTTTGAGGCACATTGTTTTGGGGCACGCATCGTTAAAACCACATTTCATTTTATACATATATATATATTTGTGTATATATATATACACACACACACATATATGTGTACGTGTATATATGATTAATATATATGATATATCAGATATATAATATATCAGATATAGTATATATAATATACAATATATAATATATGATATGTATATATAATATATGATATATTATATATGGTATATATAATACATGCATTATATATAATATATGATATATAACATATTTTAATTATATATTATATATAATATAATATATGATATGTATCATATATTACATATTATATATGATACTATATATGTCTATATTATATATAATTTAATGATATATAATATATGATGTATTATATATTATATTATATATGATTATATATGATTTATATATTATTAATAATATATATATGACTAATTTTGAAAGTTTTAGTCTACAAATGTCTTCAGAGAAAAAGAAGAACAATCAGGAAAAACATATTTTTGCTTTTTATGTCTACTGAAAGTTGGTTGCACAGAGGGACAAAGAGCCTGCATAATGTTTAGGGAATAAAACAATGACTATTCACCTCTGTCGGGACCGCCACAAGCAGAAGCAGCAATCGGCAAGTGAGTCCTCCTGAGATTTGGAGGACAGAGTCCCTTCTCTTTACCATGGCTCTTGTAAGCTGCTCCAGAAATATTTGGAAGGCAGCATCCCACTGTGGTGGTTAATAAGGAATAAGTAGCTGCTGCTGATCTGGGCTACAAAATTGATAAAATTTAATTTTTATTTACTTTGCAAATCTTTTTCTGGAAGCTGTAAAACTTCATGTAGACTCAGAATTCTATAGTAATTGCACCATACTAATCCTTCCACTGCATCTATTGTATACTTGAACAGACGGATATACAGTGATCCGTTGTACATTGCATAACTTACCCAGAATCTACTATCATTTTACTTTGTCCTATTTGTCTTTACACCTAAAGTATGCCTCGCATAGAAGTCACAAATGTGACTCCTTCGTTTAAGGGTACACTTGCAACAACGTTTGCCTTTTTAAGCAAGAGCTCACATTTACAGTTCTTACAAGTAAAATGTTACATACTCTGACATTGACTTACATGTTTTCCATACGCTCTTTCTTCCGCTTGATCCTGAATTTATTTTTTGCTCGTTTAAAAAATTTGGCTAACTTTTTAAAACCTTCTGTTATATTTTTTATATTACAATTAGGTGTATTTGGGATTCTAATTATTATGGAAAACTTAAAATAGCCTACTATGAACAATACTAACTTGTGTGAATAATTTAGTGTTTAATGTCGACAGTATAAAAATACGCTGCTCTTGTAATTTTCCATCCTTCTCAATTTATATTATTGTCTGTGATTATATCTGTCCACACAGACTGTTCATTAACAGTTAAGTTTCCCAGGGTTGAAATAGTAATAGCATTTTTCTTATAGAGAAGCTTTAGTCACAATTTCCTTTAGCTTTTCTTTACCCAGACATGTTTGCTTGAATTTCATTTTACCAGTTATATATTTCAGGTTTGATAGCATTTTTCGGTTAAAACTTGGATATCCCACCACCTTCTGACTTCATGGTTTCAGCTGAACAATCATTTGTTATTTTAATCAAGACCTTCTTGTACTTAGCAAATTGCTATTCCTTATCTGCTTTTACAATTTTCTTTGTATTGGCTCTTGATTGCCTGTAATGTTTTCTGATGTGGCTATCATTGACTATATTGTGGTTAAAGATTTTTGTCCTCTTTCAGATTGAGATTTTTAAGTTCAGGAAATGTTCAGCCATTTTTGCCTTACAAATTTTTGGCTTCTGTTATGCTTCATTTATAAGATGTCCATATGGCATGTACCGGTATACCACATGGTGTTCTATTTACTCTTTATCTTTTTTATAATTTTTTTTAAATTTTACTCTTCAGACTGGGTTTTTTCAGTTTTTATTCCTTCAGATTGAAGGAATATTTACCTGCTCAAACTTGCTGTTAAACCCCTTTGTTATAGACATTACTTCAGTAGTTATTCCATTTTTTTTTACGGGTTCTTTTGTAATTTGTCTCATTGATGCTCTCATGTTATTCTTTCATCATTTGTCTATCATTTCTCTTTAGCCCTACTTAAGACTGCTGTTTTTAGTTCTTTGTCTATAAAATTTGGGACACACTTAATTCCTGCATTTAGTTTACATTGTTCATGGCTTTCTGTTTGTTTTTGTGTTTCGGCTTTTCAGAAAACTATATTTGAAATGTCATAATGTGCTAACACTGGAAGTTACCTCTGTATTTGAAATGTCGTAATGTGCTAACTCTGAATGCTTTTTGTTATTTCTGAAATGTAATGTGTTAGTTATTAAAAGCTTAGCTTGCATTCCATTGGCACTTTGAATAAGAGCAATATGAAAACTGTCACTTTTCAAATCAGGGTATGTATTAAAATTCTCCTTTAACTCTCAGCGGGATTGTTTATCTTTCTCTCCTAACATTCACTTTCTTCTCACTCTGAAGCTACAGATAAACTTGAGGGTTAAAGTATATTGTTTTAGATTTCTTTTAGAATTCTACTGTTGTAAAAATATGCATGATTTTCTAAGTGCTTCAGTATGTTAAACTGCTTTTGAATATTCAGATTTTTACAAATACTAATCTCTCTAAATTTTGTTCCTGTTTATCCTTAGCCTAGTGTAAAAAATAACAGTATTTTTTGTACTCAGCAACTTAAATATTTGTGACAAATTCCTGGAATTTCCAACCAAGAGTGACTTCTGAGTTAGGCAAAGGAGAAATAAATGTTTATTTTATCAAATTTTCTTATGTCCTCTGGAAAGACTGGGGAAAAAAAAAAAAAAAAAACAATTTAGCACATAAAGGCTTCTTTGCTTTTTCCAGGAGCAGGAATCAAGTCCCCATTTCGATAGTGTGGATTTCAATTCTGAAGGTTTCATTTGTGCCTAGGAAGTGATATAACAATCCTTAAAGAAAAGAAAAAATACCATTTTATAATTGTCTTTCAGGATTAAATGTTTACTTGGTTGATATAAACTATTGATTTTCAGGGTCCAGACTGTCTTTGATGGTTTGAACCTTCTTTTTGTTTGTTTTTTTGGAATATTTTGAAACTGCCATCCCTGCAGTTTTGCTTTTATTTTTGTCTATAAATCACTGTTTTCAAATTTCAGAGTTTATGGTTATTTATGAGGTTTATGTTTTGTCTCTTCTTTAAAGTACTTAAAGTGAATGTTACAATTCCAATTTTGAATCCCAGAGGTTAGGTTTTTGTTTTAATGGTTATGTTACAAAGTTTTTGGTTTTTTTTAAGTGAAATTATCAATTTTGTAGAAAATGTATGAGGTAAGATTCTCAGTTATAAAGTACAGTTTGATTTTTATAAAACAAATATACAGTAAGTGGCTTACAAAGTGACTTTCAAATAAATATCTAAAGAAAATAATAAGAAAATAATGTAAGCATGCAGCAAGATCAATAAGTACAATGATTCCTGGTGGAAGCTGGTATAAATTGTTTTCAAAAATCCAGCTACCTGTGGCTGCAGCAGACTGTAGAAGGGGAAAATTATAAAGTATAAGCCCATAGAGGTAACAGACAGTCCATGTGATTGTCTGGGGTTTTTATAGGTCTACAGATTTTACTTTAGGTTTCACTCTACTCTAACTCTGGTTCATGACTGAAAGTGGTATTGGTAAGGTTCTTACTAGCATCTATTGCTGAAAGGTTAGAAATGCTGCTAAATATACTAAAATCTTGAGTGTCAGGCACCTTTGAGAAGTTAACAGTGTTGAAACATCTGTTGATAAAATTATTTTTAGTAGTTCACATTTGTAACTCTTTGATATTACAGTTTGAAGATTTCTTAACTCCAACTTTTCTTTCCATAAAGCAGAAGGATTTGAAAAAGTGTATATAATTTCCATTGATTCAACTTAGGGTAAACATTAATAAAGTAAGGTCAGTTCAGTTAATCAATGGTTAGAAATTAAACAATATATTTTCTATTTCTCTGTTTTTCCTTCCAATTACTTTTTCAACGTTTTTGTAATACATGAATGTCAAAAAATAACACCTTTTTCAGCCTCTGTTTTGGAGGTACCAAGGGAGAAAAGTCAATGAATGGCATTTGGGACAGAGCTGATCTTTAGTACAGTTGAAAGGCATAAATAATACACGTGCATACAGGTTCATTGGCGCACTATATTATGGATACACATTGTGCATTCAGAAAGCACAATGTGTATCCATAATATAGTCATGAATGATCCCAGTCATAATATAGTCAAGAATGATCATAGGATATTACAGTAAGTGAGCCAAATGAAAGCAAAGTTTTCAAGGATTATAGCTGGGGTTAGAGGATTTTCAATTTTGCTAAAGTTATTTAGTAGAACCAACGCTCAATTATCTCCTACATTTAAAAAAAAATTGATAGAAGTTTGCAGAGTGGGCATCTTTGATCAGAATTATTTGTTCTCTGCCCTGTTCGAACATAATAAAATAATGCGTTCACAAGAAAAGCGTAATAGACAGTAAGAGAAAACAAAAATCAATGCATGATGAAACTGATGTAATAGGAACAATTTCTAAAAATGTTAAGATAAATCCAAAAGGAGGTGAATTTCTACAATGGAAAATCTTTTTCATTTGAATCAAAAATTTGTTTCAGAACGTGAGCAACTAGCAGCAACCTGGTAATTATCCACATTTACACTGCTTCCCTAGTTCCCACTTAGCACCTGAGCTGTAGGCTCTGTTGTTGATGTTAGGGCCTTCTCCACTTGGCAGAACTCCTACCCATATTGGGCTTGGTTTTTCTCCAAGATTAATAAAATGCCATTGAATACCTAAAAGGAAAAGGCAAGATAAATTTTTTTTTTGCTTAATATACTAAAGGAGAGCTCTGCTGTTAAGACACATTGTTGGAACAATGTGGAGAGTGTGAAATTGAGTCATTGGAGACATTAAGTGGTGTACAGAAGCTGGCACTATTTGTAGAAACAAAGTTGTTCAGGTAAAGCTTGTAGTGAAAGAGGAATATTTATTGAAGCCTGTGACTGACCTGATTTTTCAAAGTGCTGGCACTGTTTTATTATTATTACTGTTACTATTACTATTACTACCTGTAACAGTTTTTTCACTGAGGGAGCTAGGCTTTATAGATTAAGTAAATTTAAACATGATGTTCATGGGTACATTTTACAATGATTACAGAACCAGTATCTACTAAAATTTTCTGAAAGTTTAAATTGTCATTTTCTAAGAAGACATAATACACCTTTGTTTTTAAAGAAATGGAGAGTATTTACTAATTGGTAGCCATTTGTTAAATAATTCTTCTGATACATGTTCTATAGACTTGGAAGTAAGTAAATAGAAAAATAAGTACTTTAAAAGTGTTTTTTTGTTTGTTTGTTTGTTTTTTGTTTTTTTTTCCACATAGATGGGTATGGACCACTGAAGCACCTATGCACATGTTTATATATGTCAGGATTTTTGTATGAAATTAGTTTACAATGTCACCATCGAACAAGCTGACTTATTAAAAGAAGGCTTACAGTTTTAGTATTTATTAAAAGAATGCTTTTTGATTGTATCTTAGGGATAGTGATTAGCTCAAGACCTAAAGGAAGAAGATGGGTGACTTCTCCATTTCCAACTGTGGTACCATGTTCATCTCACTGGGGAGTGTTATCAAGTGGCTGCAGGACAGTGGAGGCAGTGCACGGAGTATGACTCAAAGCAAGGTGAGACATCACCTCACCCAGGAAGCAAAAGGGGTCAGGGAATTCCCTTTCCTAGTCAAAGAAAGTTGTGACAGACGACACCTGAAAGATCAAGTCACTCCCACCCTAATGCTGCACTTTTCCAACGGTCTTAGCAAATGGCACACCTGAACATTATATCCTGTGAATCAGTTGGAGGATCCTATGCCCACAGAGCCTCACTCATTGCTAGCATAGCAGCCTGAGATCAAACTGCAAGGTGGAAGTGAGGCTAAGGGAGGGGCGCTCACCATTTCTGAGGCTTGAGCAGGCAAAGGAAGGGGCTGGGAAGGTCAAATTGGGTGGAGCCACCCACAGCTCAAGGAAGCCTGCCTGCCTCTGTAGATTCCACCTGTGGGGGCAGGGTATAGCCAAACAAAAGGCAGCAGAAACCTCTGCAGGGTTAAATGTCCCTGTCTGACAGCATGGAGGAGAGTAATGTTTCTCCCAGCACACAGCTGGATATCTGAGATCGGACAGACTGCCTCCCCAGGTTGGTCCTGGATCCCCAAGTAGCCTAACTGGGAGGCACCCAACAGTAGGGGCAGAATGACACCTCACGTGGTCGGGTAATTCCCTGAGGCAAAACTTCCAGAGGAATGATCAGGCAGCAACATTTGCTGTTCACCAATATCTGCTGTTCTGCAGCCTCCACTGCTGATACCCAGGGAAACAGGGTCTTGGGTGGACCTCCAGCAAACTCCAACAGACCTGCAGCTGAGGGTCCTGACTGTTAGAAGGAAAACTAACAAACAGAAAGAATATCCACACCAAAACCCCATCTGTACATCACCATCATCAAAGACCTAAGATAGTTAAAACCACAAAGATGGGCACAAAATAGAGCAGAAAAAATGGAAGCTCTAAAAATCAGAGCACCTCTCCTCCTCCAAAGGAACACAACTTCTCACCAGCAATGGAACAAAGCTGAATGAAGAATGGCTTGGACGAGTTGAGGGAAGAAGGCTTCAGATGATCAAACTACTCTGGGTTAATGGAGGAACTTCAAACCCATGACAAAGAAGTTAAAAACCTTGGAAATAATTAGAGGAATGGGTGACCAGAATAACCAATGCAGAGAAGTCCTTAAAGGACGTGATGGGGCTGAAAACCAAAGCACAAGATCTACTTGAGGAAGGCACAAGCCTCAGTAGCTGATTCAATCAACTGGAAGAAAGGGTATTAGTGATGGAAAATCACACAAATGGAATGAAGTGAGAAGAGAAGTTTAGAGATAAAAGAATAAAAAAAAAAGGAACAAAGGCTCCAAGAAATATGGGACTACGTGAAAAGTCCAAATCTATGTCTGATTGGTGTACCTGAAAGTGACATGGAGAATGGAACAAAGATGGAAAACTCTCTGCAGAATATTATCCAGGAGAACTCCCCCAATCTAAAAAAGCATTCCAACATTCAAGTTCAGGAAACACAGAGAACACCACAAAGATACTCCTTGAGAAGGGCAACTCCAAGACACATAATTTTCAGATTCGCCAAAGTTGAAATGAGGGGAAAAAATTGTTAAGGGCAGCCAGTGAGAAAGGTCGGGTTACCCACAAAGGGAAGCCCATCAGGCCAACAAGAGATCTCTCAGCAGAAAGTGTACAAGCCAGAAGAGAGTGGGTGCCAATAGTAAACATTCTTAAAGAAAATAATTTTCAATCTAGAATTTTATATCCAGCCAAACTAAGCTTCACAAGTGAAAGAGAAACAAAATCCTTTATGGACAAGCAAACGCTGGGAGATTTTGTCATCATCAGGCCTGCCCTAAAAGAGCTCCTGAAGGAAGCGCTAAACATGGAAAGGAACAACTGGTACCAGCCACTGTCATTACATGAAAAATTTGAAGGTCATCAAGGCTAGGAAGAAACTGCATCAACTAATGAGCAAAATAATCCACTAACATCATAATGACAAGATCAGATTCACACATAACAATATTAACCTTAAATGTAAATGGGCTGAATGCTCCAATTAAAAGATGCAGACTGGCAAGTTGGATAAAGAGTCAAGACCATCAGTGTGCTGTATTCAGGAAACCCATCTCACGTGCAGAGACACACATAGGCTCAAAATAAAGGGATGGAGGAAGATCTACCAAGCAAATGGAAAACAAAAAAAGGCAGGGGTTGCAATTCGAGTCCTGATAAAACAGACTTTAAACCAACAAAGATCAAAAGAGACACAGAAGGCCATTACATAATGGTAAAGCAATCCATTCAACAAGAAGAGCTAACTATCCTAAATATATATGCACCCAATACAGGAGCACCCAGATTCATAAAGCATGTCCTGAGTGACCTACAAAGATACTTATAATCACACACCATAATGGAAGACTGTAACACCACATTGTCAACATTAGACACATCAATGAGACAAAAAGATCACGAGGATATCCAGGAATTGAACTCAGCTCGGCACCTAGCGGACCTAATAGACATCTACAGAATTTTTCATCCCAAATCAACAGAATATACATTCTTTTCAGCACCACGTATCACACCTATTCCAAAATTTACCACATAGTTGGAACAAAAGCATGCCTCAGCACATGTAAAGGAACAGAAATTATAGCAAACTGTCTCTCAGAGCACGGTGCCATCAAACTAGAGCTCAGGATTAGGAAACTCACTCAAAACCGCTACACTACATGGAAACTGAGCAACCGGTTCCTAAATGACTACTGGGTACACAGCAAAATGAAGGAAGAAATAAAGATGTTCTTTGAAACCAACGAGATCAGGGACAAAACATAGCAGAATATCTGAGACACATTCAAGGCAGTGTGAAGAGGTAAATTTATAGCACTAAATTCCCACAATAGAAAGCAGGAAATATCTAAGATTCACATCCTAATATCACAATTAAAAGAACTAGAGAAGCAATACCAAACACATTCAAAAGCTAGCAGGAGGCAGAAAATAACTATGATCAGAGCAGAACTGAAGGAGATGGAGACACTAAAATCTCTTCAAAAAATCAGTTCATCTAGGAGCTGTTTTTTTTTTAAACATCAATAAAATTGACAGACCACTAGCAAGACTAATACAGAAGAAAAGATAGAAGAATCAAATAGATGCAACAAAAAATGTAAAGGGAATATGATCACTAATCCCACAGAAATACAAACTACCATCCGAGAGTACTATAAACACCTCTACGCAAATAAACTTGAAAATCTAGAAGAGATGGATAAATTCCTCAACACATACATCCTCCCAAGTCTAAACCAGGAAGAAGTTGAATCTCTTAATAGACCAATAACAAGCTCTGAAATTGAGGAAATAATTAATAGCTATACAACCAAAAAAATTCCAGGACCAGAGGGATTCAGAGCTGAATTCTACCAGAGGTGCAAGGAAGAGCTGGTACTATTCCTTCTGAAACTATTCCAATCAATAGAAAAAGAGGGAATCCTCTCTAAGTCCTTTTAGGAGGCCAACATCATCCTGACACTGAAGCCTGGCAGAGACACAACAAAAAAAGCGAAATTTAGACCAATATCAATGATGAACATCGATGCAAAAATCCTCAAGAAAATACTGACAAACAGAATCCAGCAGCACATCGAAAAGCTTATCCACCATGATCAAGTGGGCTTTCTCCCTGGGATGCAAGGCTGGTTCAACATACGAAAATCAATAAATGTAATCCAGCACATAAACAGAAGAAACGACAGAAACCACATGGTTATCTCAATAGATGAAGGAAAGGCCTTTGACAAAATTCAACAATCCTGCATGCTAAAAGTTCTCAATAAATTAGGTATTGATGGGACGTATCTCAAAATAATAAGAGCTATCTATGACAGACCAACAGATGATATCATACAGAATGGGCAAAAACTGGAAGCATTCCCTTTGAAAACTGGCACAATACAGTGATGTCCTCTCTCACCACTCCTATTCAACATAGCGTTGGACGTTCTGGCCAGGGCACTCAGGCAGGAGAAGGATATAAAGGGTATTGAATTAAGAAAAGAGGAAGTCAAATTGTCCCTGTTTGCAGATGATAAGATTGTATATTATCTGTCCCCATCATCTCAGCCCAAAATCGCCTTAAGCTGAAAGGCTACTTCAGCGAGGTCTCAGGATACAAAATCAATGTGCAAAAATCACAGGCATGCTTAGACACCAATAACAGACAAACACAGAGCCAAATCATGAGTGAAATCACATTCACAATCGCTTCAAAGAGAAAAAAATAGATTCACCAAAGTTGAAATGAAGGAAAAAATGTTAAGGGCAGCCAGACAGAAGGGTTGGGTTACCCACAAAGGGAAGCCCATCAGACTAAAAGGGGATCTCTTGGCAGAAACTCTACAAGCCAGAAGAGAGTGGGGGCCAATATTCAACATTCTTAAAGAAAAGTATTTTCCATCCAGAATTTCACACCCAGCCAAACTAAGCTTCATAAGTGAAGGAGAAATAAAATGCTTTACAGACAAGCAAATACTCAGAGATGTTGTCACCACCAGGCCTGCTCTAAAAGAGCTCCTGAAGGAAGCACTAAAAATGGAAAGGAACAACAGGTACCAGCCACTGCAAAAACATGCCAAATTGTAAAGACCATCGAGGCTAGGAAGAAACTGCATCAATAAAGAGGAAAATAACCAGCTAACATCATAATGACAGGATCAACTTCACACATAACAATATTAACTTTAAATGTAAATGGGCTAAATGTTCCAATTAAAAGACACAGACTGGCAAGTTGGAGAAAGGGTCAAGACCCATCAGTGTCCTGTATCCAGGAAACCCGCCTCATGTGCAGAGACACATATAGGCTGCAAATAAAAGGATGGAGGAAGATCTACCAAGCGAATGGAAATCAAAAAAAGTCAGTGGATGCAATCCGAGTCCTGATAAAACGGACTTTAAACCAACAAAGATCAAAAGAGGCAAAGAAGGCCATTACATCATGGTAAAGGGATCAATTCGAAAACAAGAGCCAACTATCGTAAATATGTATGCACCCAATAAGGGAGCACCCAGATTCATAAAGCAAGTCCTGAGTGACCTACAAAGAGACTTAGACTCCCACACTATAATAATGAGATATTTTAAAACCCCACTGTCAACATTAGATAGATCAACGAGACAGAAAGTTAACAAGGAAACCCAGGAATTGAACTCAGCTCTGCACCAAGCAGAACTAATAGATATCTACAGAACTCTCCACCCCAAATCAACAGAATATACAGCTTTTTCGGCACCACACCACACCTATTCAAAAATTGACCATATGGTTATAAGAAAAGCACTCCTCAGCAAATGTAAAATAACAGAAATTATAACAAACTCTCTGTCAGACCACGGTGCAATCAAATTAGAACTCAGGATTAAGAAACTCACTCAACTGAACAACCTGCTCCTGATTGACTACTGGGTACATAACGAAACGAAGGCAGAAATAAAAATGTTCTTTGAATCCAAGGAGAACAAAGACACAACATACCAGAATCTCTGGGACACATTTGAAGCAGTGTGTAGAGGGAAATTTACAGCACTAAATGCCCACAAGAGAAAGCAGGAAAGATCCAAAATTGACACCCTATCATCACAATTACAAGAACTAGAAAAGCAAGAGCAAATACATCCAAAAGCTAGCAGAAGGCAAGAAATAACTAAAATCAGAGCAGAACTGAAGGAAATAGAGACAAACAAACAAACAAAAAAAAACCCTTCAAGAAATTAATGAACCCAGGAGCAGGTCTTATGAAAAGATCAACAAAATTGGTAGACCACTAGCAAGAATAATAAAGAAGAAAAGAGAGAAGAATCAAATAGACACAATAAAAGATGTTAAAGGGCATATCACCACCAATCCCACAGAAATACAAACTACCATCAGAGAATACTGCAAACACCTCTACGCAAAGAAACTAGAAAATCTAGAAGAAATGGAGAATTGCTCAACACATACACCCTACCAAGACTAAACCAGGAAGAAGTTGCAACTCTGAATAGATCAAAAACAGGCTCTGAAATTGTGACAGTAATCAATAGCTTACCAACCAAAAAGAGTACAGGACCAGATAGATTCACAGCCGAATTCCATGAGAGGTAAAAGGAGGAATTGGTAACATTCCTTCTGAAACTATTCCAATCAATAGAAAATGAGGGAGTCCTCCCTAACTCATTTTATGAGGCCAGCATCATCCTGACACCAAAGCCGGGCAGAGACACAAACAAAAAAGAGAATTTTAGACCAATATCCTTGATGAACATTGATGCAAAAATCCACAATAAAATACTGGCAAACCGAATCCAGCAGCACATTAAAAAGCTTATCCACCATGATCAAGTGGGCTTCATCCCTGGGATGCAAGGCCGGTACAACATACGCAAATCAATAACTGCAATCCAGCATATAAACAGAACCAATGACAAAGACCACATGATTATCTCAATAGATGCAGAAAAGGCCTTTGACAAAATTTAACAATGCTTCATGTTACAATCTGTCAATAAATTAGGTATTGATGGGACGTATCTCAAAATAATAAGAGCTATCTATGACAAACCCACAGCCGATATCATACTGAATGGGCAAAAACTGGAAGCATTCCCTTTGAAAAATGGCACAAGAAACGGATGCCTTCTCTCACCACTCCTATTCAACATAGTTTTGGAAGTTCCGGTCAGGGCAATTAGGCAGGAGAAGGAAATAAAGTGTATTCAATTAGGAAAAGAGGAAGTCAAATTGTCCCTGTTTACAGGTGACACGATTGTATATCCAGAAAACCTCATTGTCTCAGCCAAAATCTCCTCAAGCTGATAAGCAACTTCAGCAAAGTCTCAGGATACAAAATCATTGAACAAAAATCACAAGCATAGTTACACACCAATAACAGACAAATACAGAGCCAAATCATGAGTGAACTCCCATTCACAATTGCTTCAAAGACAATAAAATACCTAGGAATCCAACTTACAAGGGATGTGAAGGAGCTCTTATAGGAGAACTACAAACAACTGCTCAATGAAATAAAAGAGGATACAAACAAATAGAAGATCTTTCCATGCTCATGGGTTGGAAGAATCAATATCGTGACAATGGCCATGCTGTCCAGGGGAATTTTCAGACTCAATGCCATCCCCATCAACCTATCAATGACTTTCTTTACAGAATTGGAAAAAAAACTACTTTAAATTTCATATGGAACCAAAAAAGAGCCCGAATCACCAAGTCAATCCTAAGCCAAAACAACAAAGCTGGAGGCATCATGCTACCTAACTTCAAACTATACTACAAGGCTACAGTAACCAAAAGAGCATAGTTCTGGTACCAAAACAGAGATATAGATCAATGGAACAGAAGAGAGCCCTCAGAAATAATGCCACATATCTACAACTAACTGACCTTTGACAAACCTGAGAAAAACAAGCAATGGGGAAAGGATTCCCTATTTAATAAATGGTGTTGGGAAAACTGGCTAGCCATACGTAGAAAGCTGAAATTGGATCGTTTCCTACACTTTACACAAAAATTAATTCAAGATGGATTAAAGACTTGCATGTTAGACCTAAAACCATAAAAACCCTAGGAAAAAACCTAGGCAACACCATTCAGGACATAGTCATGAACAAGGACTTCATGTCTAAAACACCAAAAGCAAAGGCAACAAAAGCCAAAATTGACAATTGGGACCTAATTAAACTAAAGAGCTTCTGCACAGCAAAACAAACTACCATCAGAATAAACAGGCAACCTACAAAATGGGAGAAAATTTTCACAACCTATTCATCAGACAAAGGGTTAATATCCAGAATCTACAAAGAACTCAAACAAATTTAGAAGAAAAAACAAATAACCCCATCAAAAATTGTGCAGAGGACATGAACAGACACTTCTCAAAAGAAGACATTTATACAGTGAAAAAATACATGAAAACATGCTCACCATCACCGACCATCAGAGAAATTCAAATCAAAACCCCAATGAGATACCATCTCACACCAGTTAGAATGCCAATCATTAAAAAGTCAGGAAACGGCAGGTGCCGGAGAGGATGTGGAGAAATAGGAACACTTTTACACTGTTGGTGGGACTGGAAACTAGTCCAACCATTGTGGAAGTCAGTGTGGGGATTCTTCAGGGATCTAGAACTAGAAATACCATTTGACCCAGCCATCCCATTACTGAGTATATAACCAAAGGACAGTAAATTATGCTGCTATAAAGGCACATGCAGAAGTATGTTTATTGTGGCACTATTCACAATAGCAAAGACTTTGAACCAACCAAAATGTCCAACAATGATAGACTGGATTAAGAAAATGTGGCACATATACACCATGGAATATCTTGCAGGCAGAAAAAAATGATGAGTTCATGTGCTTTGTAGGACATGGATGAAACTGGAAATCATCATTCTCAGTAAACTATCGCAAGGACAAACAACCAACACCACATATTCTCACTCATAGGTGGGAATAGAACAATGAGAACACATGGACACAGGAAGGGGAACATCACACTCAGGGGACTGCTGTGGGGTGGGGGAGGGTGGAGGGGGGAGAGATAGCATTAGCAAATATACCTAATGCTAAATGACGAGTTAATGGGTGCGGCACGCCAACATGGCACATGGATACACATGTAACAAACCTTCACATTGTGCACGTGTACCGAAAACTTAAAGAGTAATAATAAAAAATAAAATAAAGTAAGAGAATAAAATACCTAGGAATCCAACTTACAAGGGATGTGGAGCACATCTCCTAGGGGAACTGCAAACCACTGCTCAATGAAATAAAAGAGGGTACACACAAATGGAAGAACATTCCATGCTCATGTGTAGGAAGAATCAATATCATGAAAATGGCCATACAGCCCAAGGTAATTTATAGGTTCAGTGACATTCCCATCAAGCTACCAATGACTTTCCTCACAGAATTGGAAAAAGAAACTATTTTGAAGTTCACCTGGAACCGAAAAAGAGGCTTCATTGCCAAGACAATCCTAGGCCAAAAGAACAAAGCTGGAGCCATCATGCTCCTGACTTCAAACAAGACTACAAGGCTACAGTATCCAAAACAGCATGGTACTGGTACCAAAACAGAGATGTAGATCAATGAAACAGAACCGAGCCCAAGAAATAATGCTGCATGTCTACAACCATCTGATCTGTGACAAATCTGACAGAAAAAAGCAATGGGGAAACGATTCCCTATTTAACAAATGGTACTGGGATAATTGGCTAGCCACATGTAGAAAGCTGTAACGGGATCAATTCCTTGCACCTTATACAAAAATTAATTCAAGATGGATTAAAGACTTAAATATTAGACCTTAAGCCATAAAAACCCTGGAGGAAAACCTGGACTATACCATTCAGGATGTAGGCATGGGCAGTGTTTTGTGGCTATAACACCAAAAGCAATGGCAAGAAAAGCCAAAATTGACAAATGGGATCTAATTAAACTAAAGAGCCTCTGCACAGCAAAAGAAACTACCATCAGAGTGAACAGGCAACCTACAGAATGGGAGAAAATTTTCAGAATCTACTCATCTGACAAAGGACGAATATCCAGAATCTACAAAGAACTCCAAAAAATTTACAAGAAAATAAAAACCCATCAAAAAGTGGGTGGAGGTTATGAACAGACACTTCTCGAAAGAAGACATCTATGCAGCCAAAAGACACATGAAAAAGTGCTCACCACCGCTGGCCATCAGAGAAATGCAAATCAAAACCACAATGAGTTACCATCTCAAACCAGTTAGAATGGTTATCATTAAAAAGTCAGGAAACAACAGATGCTGGAGAGGATATGGAGAAATAGGAACACTTTTACACTGTTGGTGGGACTGTAATCTAGTTCAACCACTGTGGAAGTCAGTGTGGGGATTCCTCAGGAATCTAGAACTAGAAATACCATTTGACCCAGCAATCCCATTACTGGGTATGTTCCCAAAGGATTACAAATCATGCTGCTGTAAAGACACATGCACACGTATATTTATTGTGGCACTATTCACAACAGCAAAGACTTGGATCCAAGCTGAATGCCCAGCAATGATAGACTGGATTAAGAAACTGTGGCACATATACCTCATAGAATACTATGCAGCCGTAAAAGATTATGAGTTCATATCGTTTGTAGGGACATGGTTGAAATTGGAAATCATCATTCTCAGTAAACTCTCACAAGGACAAAAAACCAAACTCTGCATGTTCTCACTCATAAGTGGGAATTGAACAGTGAGAACACATGGACACAGGATGGGGAACATCAGACACTGGAGCCAGTTTTGGGGTAGGGGGCATGGGGAGGGATAGCATTTGGAGACATACCTAATGTTAAACGATGAGTTAATGGGTGCAACACTCCAACATGGCACTTGTATACATATGTAACCGACCTGCACGTTATGCACATGTACCCTATAACTTAAAGTGTAATAAAGAAAATGTTTTTTGAGAATACTTACAAACTGTTTAATTTGCCATCCCTTTATATATTTTTATGTATGCCCATATATGTGTGTGTGTGTGTGTGCGTATATGTATATATAAATATGAAAGGGAGGTTACAAGTACTTATGCACGTGATCACAGTAGGCTGCCTGCAAGCTGAGCAAAAAGGAGAGCAAGTCTGAGTCCCAAACCTGAAGAACTTGGAGTCCACTGTCCGAGAGAAAATGTATCCAGCATAGAAGAAAGACATATGCTTTGGAAGCTAGGCCCATCTCACTTTTTGACATGTTTCTGTCTGAGATCTTCCCATTGACTCAAATGTAAATTTTTTGGGGGGAAACACCCAAGAAACGCATCCAGGACTAATAATCTGTATCCCACAATCCAATGAATTAGACACTCAGTATTAACCATCACGAGTCCACCCCTTGTTAACTTGAATCGAAATGCATCTTCTGCTATAATACATAATCTTCAAATGCAGAACAAAAATGAGGTAATAATTACACCTAACATAATTCAATTATCCTCTTACAACCAGGAATGCAACAACGCCCAATCAAAACACTATTTCATGAAGTTTGCAATATGCAAATGTTGATAAGAACTCAATAAATCTTATGTAGCATGATAAAGGAAAATAAAAAATATTTTCTCAGTACGTGTGTATACATGCACAATAATTTTTTTTTTAGCAAAAGAAGGAGGAAACACTTAAGACAATTAACGTCCTCATTTCTGCAGCTGGTCACGTGTTTATAGCAGGTATGGATGACTAACTTCTTCTACTAGCCATTCTGTGTTCCTTTTGTCTTCTGCAAGCTCCTCAGCAGGTTGCGGTTTTTATTGTTCTGTTGTAGTTTTTGTTGCTCTTTTTGTTGTTGTTAACCTGGTGAGTGACCAAAACCTTAATACCTGAAGGGTCTGATCCAACTGTAGCCCTGTCAGGATTGGGCTGTTGTAGTTTTCCACTGACATTAATCACACTTCATGGTAATTCTAAAACACATGTTAATGCATCTTCTGTATGTTATACCGCTCTTTCTTCCCTCCATCGTGGAGGTGTAGGCTGATTTCATCTTGACAGTTCAGGTCAATCAACCCAGTCAACAATTTAAGTGCCTTTTTAGAATGTTGACATAAAGGGAGGAGGAGGCGCAAGTGTCCAGGTGGCAATCTTGACTTCCACTTTAATGTAATCATTATTGTTTCATCTGGTGGCGGCACTTTTCCTTGGGGAGTTAAGGCCTCTAGACCAGCAGAACATAATATCATAAAAAAACAGGAAACAAAAGTGTTGCTAGTGAAACACCAGTAGTGATAGTGAGTGGCAAAATTTCTACTTCCATCACTTGCTACCTGGATCAGTGAATTTTGACTATGGAAGTAACAATACCATATATTGGATGCTGATTCAGAGAATACGTGGTCTTCGGGAGAACTTTGCAATAGCCCTGCAATGTATTGTTACATAGTTGACGTTGCAATTGTAACTTCAAAAGGCCACTTCAGAATCCTATTAATTTAATTGCTTCAGGATAATGAAAAACGTGGTAAGACCAATAGATATAATGAGCAGGAGCCCATGGCCACATTTGTTTAGCTGTAAAGTTAGTGCACTGGTCAGAGGCAATGTTGTGTTGAATACCGTAATGGTGAATAAGGTATTTTGCGAGACCATGAATGGTAGTCTTATCAGAAGCATTGCGTGAAGAGTGGGGAAACCCATATCCACAGTAAGTGGCTATTCCAGTGAGGACAAACTTCTGCCATTTCCTTGATGAAAGAGGTCCGATATAATTAATGTGTCACCATGTAGCTGGCTGATCACCCCAAGAAACTGGGCCATACTGAGGGCTCAGTTTTGGTCTCTGCTGCTGGCAAATTGGGCACTCAGCAGTGGCCATAGCCAGGTCAGCCTTTGTGAGTGGAAGTCCGTGTTGCTGAACACATGTGTAACTTCAATTTCTGCCACCATGGCCACTTTGTTCATGGACCCATCAGGCAATGACAGGGGTGGCTGGGGAAAGAGTCAGAGTGGTGTCCCCGGAACCAGTGTTTTTATCCACTTGATTATTAAACTCTCTATCCACTAAGGCCGCTTGTTGGCTAGAACTCACATGGAATACAAATATTTTGACAGCTTTTGACCACTCACTATGGTCCGTCCACATACCTCCTCCCCAAACATCTGTCTTTGTCATCGATGTTCTAATCACACATCTACCAGGTGCCTGACACCCAGCCAAACCATTGGCTATGGACCATGAATCAGAATATAGTTGGAAATCTGGACATTTGGGCATTGACACAGGCTGAAGAAAAAGAAGGTGGCGTGACTGCAGTGGAGATTGTGAGCATTTGAGCCACTTTCTCATAACTTAGTCGTGCCTTAGGACCTGCTCAGCCTGGGCACGTGTATACCACATCCATTTCATGATGAAATGCTGCTGCGCACAACACACTTTAAGACTCAATGGGTCAGAAAACACCAAGTTCATGACAGGCAGTGTAGTTCACATGGTGACTTGATGATCAACGTTCAAATATTCCACCAAAGTCCAGCAGTGGGCCAAGCGCTGTCTCTCCAAAGAATACTAGTTATCTGCAGAAAATGGCAGGACCTTGCTTCAAAATCCTAGAGGCGTATTCTCTGATTCACCTGTGGGAACACTGCAAACTACTCTCACATCATTGGCATTGTAATTGTAACTTCAAAAAGCCATTTAACCGTTCTATTTAACCAGCTGCTTCAGGATAATGGGAAACATGGTAAGACAAGTAGATTTAAGGAGCAGGACACTGCTGCCACACTTCTTTAGCTGTGGGCTCCAAACAACATTCCTATCTGCCACTGAAACTTCAAGCACCATTGAATCTCCTGGTTCATATGGCCCAAAGGGTAGAGGTGTTTGCAACGCAGCCTGAAGTAGTTGCCGAGTCTTTTCCTGTTTTGGAAGCCCCTGAAAGCTGGCAGCCCTTTGGGTCACTAATAAGTGGGCTGTGGGACATATTCAAATGAACAATGTGATGCTTCAAAAATCTGAAAAGGCCTAGTAGGTACTATGCCTCTTTCTTGGTTATAAGAGGGGCCTCACACAACACCTTGTTCTTCACCCTGGAAAAGATACTGTGACAAGCTTCCCAAGACTGGACCTCTAGGAACATTATGGAGGTAGAAGGTCTCCGAATTTTAGTCATGTTTATTTCACATCCTCTGGTACATAAATGTCTCACCAATAATTCAATTGTGCTGGCTACTTCTTGCTCACTCAGCCTAATCTTATCAATGAGATGGACCATTGTGATATTTTACAGAAGTGGAAAGCAATCAAGGTCTCTCTGAATAAGATTATGACAGGGAGCCAGAGAGTTAATATACCCCTGAGCAAGGATAATAAATGGGTATTGCTGGCCTTGCCAGCTGAAGGCAAATTGCCTCTGGTGGTCCTTATAGACAGGAATAAAGGAAAGGGCACTGGCCAAGTGAATGGCTGTATACCGTGTAACAGGAGATGTATTAATTTACTCAAACAATAAACCACATCTAGTATATCAGCTGCAAGTTGATTCACAACTGTGGTAACTTGTGATACTCCAGTGTCATCATCCAAGGTCCACCTGTCTTTTGCACAGGCCAAATGGGAGAGTTGAATTAGGATGTGTTGGTAATTACCAATCCAGCATCTTTGAAATTTTTGATGGTGGCACCCATCTCCATAATCTTTTCAGGGTTTTGATATCATTTCTTATTTACTATTTTTCTAGGTAGGGGAAGCTCTAGTGGCTTCCATTTGACCTTTCATATTGTTGTAGCTCTCACCTTGCAAGTCATGGAAATGTGGGATTCTGCCAGCTGCTAAGTATATCCATGACAGTTATGCAATTTAGCACTGGAAAAGTGACCAAAGGATGACTGCAGGGACTCACTGGGCACTCTGTAAATCTGACCCAGTAAGCTAAAGCTCTATTAATTACCTGATTTCCCTGAGCTCCTACTGTAACCGTAGGACCACAATAACATTTTGGGTCCCCTGGAACCCACATCAGCACAGAGCTAGTGGCCAGTAGTTTCTGCAAAGTCTGATTATTTCCCTTTCCCTAATACACAATTACCTTGGTAAAGCCTGGAGGTCTTGGGGAAAGATGGTGTAAAGATTCACTGCATAAATAGTCAGTTATGTTGTGAGTTTCTTGGTCAAGGGAATCCAGCCTCCCTTTCATTCAATGGATTCTCAGTCTTTAAACTGTCTCTAGCCTGGTAATTGATGGAGGGGCTGTATTTCTCTGTTTTCATCATCCAGAATAGTGTTTTGTCCTTTTGACCCAACAATTTCTGTATGTATAACGTAAGTATGAATGCAGTACGCTTTCCATCAATTTCACTTCCATGAACACCATGACTAATTAACCAATGAAAAGGCCCTACAGGAGTCACATTATTTGACTGCCACTATCCCTTAGCTGTGCCCACATTACCTTTGATGGTTGAGTGTTGCCACTTGACCCCTGTCACATCGGGGTCCAATTATTGTTAGTATTTAAATTTGGTAGTTGAGTGACTGTGGTTTGCAGTGAACAGCAATCACAGGTCAATTGTGCCCACCAGATTAAGGGTGGATCTACCTTCTCCAGCCCACTGACCCTAGTGTTTATCTCTCTTAGGCAACACTCACAAAGACACATGCCAAACTAATACTCTGTATCCCTCAATCCAGTTAAATTGATACTCAGGGTTAGCCATCACAGGCTCGTGGCAGTAAATTTGCTGGTCCCCAATGAGGCTCCATCTTCAAGCCGGTTACAGCCTGAAGTCTAGGTCCTAGGCCGATGGACAAGAATAGGAACCACCGACTCTGTTTTGAAATGCACACATTGTGGCCAAATAATCCAATCAGCAAGCACTTTCTTTCCTTTGAAGCACATAATATTCCTGGACTCAGCTAGATTTGAGGACTATTCAAACTACCAAATGTGGAGAGGAGCTACCTACCCAAGGGCCATCTCTCCCCTGAGAGCTTAAGAGATGTCAGGAGTATCAGCGGTGTGCTGGGGCAACCCACCACAGTCTCTGCTGAAAGCTGGGTAGATAACGGGATCTCCAGCTAGAGTGAGGAGCTACCCAATCGAGGGTCTTCTCTTTGCTGAAGGCTTAGCCAATCTTGGAACCACCAGGTGTGAAGTAGACCTACCCAATCCAGGGTCTTCTCTCTGTGGACAGCTTAATATCTCATAGTATGATCAGCTGGATGGTGAAGCTACCAAGTCCAGGGTTTCTTTCCTGCTGACAACTGGACACTAATTCTTGACAGCTTGCCTGTAGAGATACGCTGCCCACTCTAAAGCCATCTCTCTGCTGAGAGCTGGACACTCATCTGAAAATCCAGCCTGTGGAGAAGAGCTACCCAATCAGGATCTCTTTTGAGTTCTGTCCCTCAGTAAATCTTATCTATAAATTTCTCACTCTACACGTGTCCATCTACCTCATTCTTCCTGGATAAAGAACAATTATTTGAGAGTCACTGAATGGTGGTGCTGAAAGAACTGTAACACAAACAGGGAAAAAAAGTCTCTTACTCATCACATTGTGAAAGACAAAAATAACAGGACAGCTGTGGCTCTTCAGGGTGCACAGACCTAGGGTATCTGAAAACCAGGGCTGTGACACCGTCTTTAGGGCTTTGCTGTTTCTGGCATCCTGAAATTTCTGGGCACCACTACATTCCCCAGTATCAGCTGTGGAAGCTGCTTGCAGTATGCCTGGTCCGGCTCCTGCATTTCAGTGAGGTGGCACTTCTCTTGGCACCTAAAATTTCCTGCTTTGCAACAGCTGGCAGACCTGGCCATGTATAGCAGCTGGACCCCACACTTGCTCAAACACCATTGCCACTCTACCTCACATTTTCCCTTGGCAGGTGTTAAGTCCTGGGCCATAACACAAGCTGAGTGTAGCCTGTCAGGCAGAGTGGGTAGAGCTAGCTTAGCAGGCCTGAGAAAACTCAGACAAAGGCACCACTGGCCACAGAGGTTTTCAATAGGCAAGGTAACCCTCCCAAAATCCCATGATGAAAGGAGCATAGCTAGCTGTGTTTAAATGCCTTTCTTCTATTGGATCTTGAAATACTTAAAATTCCATCTCCTACAATTTGGAATGTTTAAACCTTGTTTGAAAATCATTACATTTCAAAATCTTTTAGAAATTAAAGTTGAAAGATTGGTATTTCCACTGAACCAACCTATCCCTCCTACTTACACAGACATCTAGTCTCTGAGAATATACTTCTGCAATTCATGGCATTGGGCTTCAGGTTAGCACCTTCCACTGTATTATAAAGCTATCTAATAGAACAGAATTTCTGATTTTGACATTTTGTACTCATATAACTTCTTTATGTGAGGAGCTTTTGCTGTGCATTGTAGGATGATGAGCAGCATTTTGGGCCTCTTCCATTCAGTGCAACTGTAAACTCCTCTTTTTTTTTTTTTTTTTTCCCATGGAAGAAATACCCCAGTATTGTTGGGTCTTGTGGAAGCAAAATTGATGACTATCTTTATCGTATAAGTTTATACCCATGAAAAAACTGATGGTAGTGAGCTAGTGCAGTCATAAGAATGTTTTTACCTTGTTGTTTGGAATGTAAATCAGTACAGACAATGTGGAAAAGTGTGTGGTGATTCACACTTTTAGTCTTTCAGAATAACAATACCACTGGACTCAGCAATTTCATTACAGGGTATACAGCCCCGGCAAAATAAGTCATTCTATTACAAGGACGCATGCATATGTATGTGTATCACAGCACTGTTCACAAAATCAATGTCATGGAATTAACCCAAATGCCCATGAGTGACGGACTGGATAAAGAAAGTGGGAAAACCACAGCTTCAGGACAAATAGCTAATTTATGAAGAGCTAAATACCTAGGTGATGGGATAATGGGTTCAGTGAACAACGGTGACACATGTTTACCTGTGAAATAAATCTGTATGTCCTGCGTATGTGTCATGAAACTTAATATAAATTTAAATTAAATTAAAATTAGAAGGCTTTCATTTTTGTAGCAGTTATAGTAACTTTGAAAAGTGTGCCACATCTTGTTTAGGATATTTTATAAAATAGCTACAAATCAGTGTTTTCAGAAACTGACAAAAGTAAATAAGTAGTATATTTCAATTCATAGCTGATTGAATCTATCTCTTTCATTTTGAGGATGCAATCTTACACAGTCTCTTCAGCTGGAGTACAGTGGTGCAATCTTGGCATGCTGCAACCCCCTGCCTCCCAGGTTCAAGGGATTAATCTGCCTTAGCCTTTTGATTAGCTGAGATTACACATGTGCACCAACACAGCTGATGGGGTTTCGCATGTTGGCCAGACTTTTCCCAAACTCCTGATGTCAATTAATCTGCCTGCCTCATTCAGTATAGGCTTTTAATTAGTAAATATGAGATTACATATATATATATATTTCCATGTGAGTATTTTTTTAGCACATCATAGGAGTTTCCAACTAACTCACTGTTTAAAAGATCAGATCTTTATTTGCATTGTGAGATCTATGTAGATGGAAAAATTTGCTTTTAAAAAACACTTTTTTGTTAATTTATTTAAATTTGTATTGACATAGTAAATATATATTTGCAAATGAGATTTTTATAAACAAACACTGCTGTCGTTAAACACTTTAGCTAACTGTTTTACATAGTTAATATACACATATATTTTCACTATATAGGATGACATGTACTAACAATGATTAACTGATATCCAATTTTATATCCCTTTTGCAGAGATTATCTCTGTGACTGCGATAGTCCATATATATAGCTATTTATTTATTTTTTTACACAAATGAATATATACAATAGACTATATTGTTAACTTTGTTTTGTACTTTGTCACACATCTGTCAGTATATGAAGATCCATTTAATTTTCAGTTAACTACATAACTTTCAGTTCAATGTGCTCTAATTTATGCAGTGCACCTCTGAGATGGATTGACATGTAAATGATATTCAGTTTTACACGAAATAAAGAAGAGTTTACACTTCCACCATAATTTTAAACACACCATCTCATTGACTTCATCTCACAACAAAATTCTGTGTAGGCAAAGTGATTATCACTATTTGCTGAGGAAAGAAGCAGATATTTACATGAAGGTTACATCTTTATGAGTCAGAACAATAACTTAAAGGAAGTGCTCAATTAAACCTGGGAAAACTCTTATTTTTTTTATGTAAAGTTTTAACGGCAATGAATTGAATACAATCATTTTAAATGGAAAAATTTTTAATGAGTAAACTCATAGTGATCAAAGCTAAGCCTGTGTTTAACACATGAAAATTTAATACTACGCCATCTTCTATAACTCTTTCAAACAAAGCATTTTTCTTTTCTTATCTCAGCTTGTGAAACATTTACTGAGTGGGAATATCTGCCCCCATTGGACCCCACCCAACAAAAGGATTTGTGGAACTCAAAGACGCTGGTGCTACTTATCAAATACATTCTGTGATCCAGTAGCTATACCTGATCCCTGTCATCGGCAACAGTATTTCTACCATTGAAAACACAGGTAGCATCACAGATGATGATTGTGGGGCTGGGAAATGTTGAAAACACAGGTAGCATCATAGATGATGATTGTGGGGCTGGGAAATGAGGGTTTTCATCCTCCAGACTTCAGAATAGTTGGTCCATTGACAGCTTGGTGGTGTGCCCAGAAAATCCCATAAACACTCAAAGCCAGATCATGAAGGCAGTAGGGAGGAAGGCTGTACCCCATAAAGCCTCATAGGGGCATCTGCTCAAGACCATGGAAACCTACCTCTTGCATCAGCATGACCTGGATATGAGACATTAAGTTAAAGAAGATCATCCAGGAGCCTTAAATTTTTAGTGCCTCATCGAATTTCAGATGTACTTAGGGCCTGTAATCCCTTTATTCTGGTCAGTTTCTCATATTTGGAATGCCTGTATTTTCCCAATGCTAGTACCCCCATTGTATCTAGGATGTAACTAACTTGCTTTAATTTTTGCAGGTTTATATGCAGGAAAAACTTGCTTTGTCTCAGATAAAATATCAGATTTTGGACTATTGAGTTAATGCTTGAATGAGTTAAGACATTGCAGTGCTATTGGAAAAGCATGACTGGTTTTGAAATGTGAGGATTTGAGATTTTTGAGAGGCCAGGTTTGGAATGATATGATTTGACTGTGTCCCCATTGAAATTTTATCTTGCATTTTTACATGTGGTGGAGGGGGATGACATACAGAGTAACCATATTATGGGGGCAGGTTTTTTTGGTGCTGTTCTTGTGATAGTGAGTAAGTCTGATTGGATCTGATGGTTTTAAACATCAGTGTTTCCCTGAACAAGCACTCTCTTTGCTTGCGGCCATCCATATATGATGTGACTTGCTTCTCTTTGCTTTGCCAGATACATAAATCTCTAAGTCCATAAACCACTCTTCCTTTCATAAATTGCCCAGTCTAGCGTATGTCTTTATAAGTGTATGAAAATGTACTAATATAGTACAAATGTCATATTGACTAATAAGGCTCTGAAACTTTAGTTTCACAGTCAAGTCAAGAAGTAAATAAAATGAAACTATACATATGTCTCTGAAAATATATATCAAACACTTTTCAGTTCAGTAACATTTTATTAACATCTTTTAATAAAAACAACGCAGAAAGAGTTGTGAAGTCAAGTTATTAAAATGCACTCTATACTTTTATAATTTATACTAACTTAAGACTAAAGCCATTTTACTTTTTTTAAGAGACAATTTTCTAGTGCTCCAGCGGGAATGAATACAGTGGTGCCATCGTCACTAGCTGCAGCTTCTCACTCTTGGACTTATGTCATCCTGCTTCCTCAGCCTCCCAATTAGCTGCACCTAGAAGAAAAGGCCAGTAGGCTCAGCTAATTATTTAACTTATGTATTTACTTTAATATTTTATTAGAGTCAGAATCGTGCAGTGTTACTCAGGCTGGCCTCAAATTCTAGGCCTAAAGGGATCCACCCATCTTGGCCTCATCAAGTGCTAATATTACCAGTGTTAAGCCACCACATATTCTAATTTTTAAAAACTTTTTGTAAAGATGGTGTTTCAGGATTTTGCCAAACTCTGTTCCAAATTCCTGACCTCATCTGTCTTGTTTTCCTTGCCCTTCCAAATTATTGGAATTACCAATATGAGAAACAAGATCTGACGTAAAATATGATCCACTTTTTAAATTATAAGTAAAGATTTTGTTTAGAATAGATAAAGCTCAATACTGAATGATAAAGTAGAATAAGCTGTGATACGAATTTTTTGATGTCACAGCCAATTTTTAAATAAAAAATGCATATTTAGATTAGAGAAATTTATGTTTTCCAAGAATTCTCACACAATTACTGCAAAAATGCTTTTCATGTATTTAAAAGTTGAAATAATAATTTTACTGTTAGGAAATATAAAGCAGTATAATAGGCAACAAAACTAATTATAATAGGATGATGAATGAAATCCAAAGCCATGTACCAGTCACTGGAAGGAACACCAATATTTTTTGGTGTAAAATTCTGTGGTAATGATGAATATAGAGGCAACTTGTATATTAATCATAGTAAATTCTTTTCCTTCATGCAGAAAATAATTCTATGGTTCAAAAAAAATATAGAGTCAAAAACATTTGTATTTTGTAGCTGTTAATAAAATATTTGTTAGTTAAGCTAAATCTTAGTGATTATCTCACCACTTCACTAACTCATATTTCAAACTGCTTGAGTAAAAAATAGTAATTAATATAATAAATAAATGCTCTTCCATGTTTCCATATATTGAAAACCAATATTCTAAGGTGAAGATATCTTAAATATTTTACCTTGAAATAACTAAACCAAAAAGGCAATGCATTCGTATAAGTTAGATCTAATGATTTCACAAAAAAAGGAACAAGAAGACTGAAGAAAGGGATTAAACACTTTTGATACCTTGTAAAAATTCCTACAAGCCAAACACAAATTATTTATCATAAGAACCAAATTTAAATCATTACACTGAGTACAGTTTGGGTTTTGAGAAAATCGTGTTTGCAGAATCTGTGGGTGTAAAAGGTCACTTATTTGTTGTAAATTAGAAAACATTACTGACGCAGACACTGATGATTATGCGGCTCCATATAGCCACGACTACCTGACTGTTACTGTTCTGAAGTTTTCTTTTATGCTATTAAGCATAATTTGGTGTGAGTAAATTGAAGATACATGATAAGCAATAATAATAGCAGCTGATATTTACAGCACTTAAAGAAGAGGTAATACCCTAAGAGATACACAGAAACTAATGAGTTTAATTCTCACAGTTTTTTTTTCTTTTCTTTTCTTTTTTCTTTTCTCTTTCTCTTTTTTTTTTTTTTTTTTTTGAGATAGGGTTTTACCCTCTTCCCCTAGGCTGCAGTGCAATGACAGGATCTCTGCTCACTGTAACATGTGCCTCCCAGATTCAAGAATTTCACCTGTCTCAGCCTCCCCAGTAGCTAATTTTATGGGCATCTGCCATGACATCTGGCTAATTTTCACATTTTTGGTAGAGATGGGGTTTCACCCTTTTGACCAGGCCGGTCTCACTCTCTTATAAAAAAAGTTAAGACCTGGCCAGGTGTGGTGGCCTCTAATCCCACGCCTGTAATCCCAACACGTTGGGAAGCCAAGGTGGGGAGATCGCAAAGTCAGGAGATCCAGACCTTCCTGACTAACAAGGTGCAACCTCCGTCTTCTACTAAAAATACCAAAACAATTAGCCAGGAGTGGTGTCTGGCACCTGTAGTCCCAGCTACTCTGGTGACTGAGGCAGGAGAATGGCATGAACCTGGAAGTTGGAGTTGCAGTGAGCCTAGAACGGGCCACTGCACTCCAGCCTGGGTGACAGAGTGAGACTCTATCTCAATAAATAAATAAACAAATAAATAAATAAATAAGTAAATAAAATAAAATAAAATACAATGTTAAGACCTATATATAGTTATTTTAAGGGGATTGCATTAAGAGTGAGAGAAAGGGTGAAAAGAAATTGTTTCACTTCTCTGAGATGTGAATAGCAGGCAGTATGATGTTACAAATGAACCACAATCTAAATGACAGCTAAGTTCACAGCAATGCAGACAGCTCGGAGGTGAGAAGTTATGAAGGTCAAGAAAGACATCCATGTTATTTAACTTACAATATCTTCAAAGATAGTTCTTCATTCCATCCCCCAAACAGGTTCCCATGAGATAAAATGGGCTGGTTAGGCTAAAGAACGAAATCTGTTTCTGAAACTACACGTGGTTGTTTTAGGTATCTGTAATAGAAAAAGAATAATGATTTCTTCTGTCAACTCTTCAATATTCAATCATTAAATTGCAATTTATCTTAGAGGACAGAGGAAAACAATCTGTGAGATCTTCTACATCCAAAATTATTCATTTACCAAGAATCATTTTTCTTCAAGTCAGTCGCTGTGTTTTGTCAATATTATTTTCCTTTATACCAGTTATCATCTTAACTACCTGTCTGATACCACTACAACAGTAAAGAGAAACCAAAAGTTAATTTTGTGGATGAGCACAAACAACTCTAATTTCTTGTGGTTTTGTTCAATGAGATCTTTTTTTTTTTTTTTTTTCAAAACTGAACAACACACGCACTTTATCCCATTTTAAAACAATGTGGATTTGCCCCTTCGTTTGGATATACTGTTCCAAAGAATCAAGAAGACTTTGATGACTGTTAATGTCCACCTTTAAAGTGTTAAAAGATTTTTCACATTTGTACCAAAAGACATTATTAAAGAAACAAATTATAAACATGTATTCTTTATGTTTTTGTTTGGTTTGGTTTGGTTTTCCAATGAAGACAATAGAAGATTGTCTTTCACAAAACTGGTCCCTTGTGCCAATTGTTTGTAAACAATCACACAGAGATGCATGCACACATAAATTATTGAGTGAAAGTTTTGAAGACAGAAACTCATAGCGTTATAGTAATTTGAATGAAAAGAAGAGAAATGTTGACTTGATTTCAGAAAAAAAAATGTTTTGAGTAGATCAAACAAATGAAAATAACTTGTTGATGCAAGAAAAAAGGAGTGTTGGTCACACCTGAGGCTATAGAATGGAAATAGGTAAATAAGAAAGACATACGCAAATTACACTTAGAACGCTAAGTTTACAGTTTAGCTATGGAATCTAGAACCTCATACTGAGAGATACAATGGGGAGCCAGTGCGTTACAGGTGCACTGCAGACATCTAAAATAAATCTAAGTGATAATCCTAATACAGAGAAGGGAGCTGCTGTGAGTGAAGAGAAGGAAGCCCAGAAATCAGAAGATCCCTTTTTCTTTCTAGCTCTGAGATAGCTAAGAAGTACCTTCCTGAAAGAACAATAAACCATAAACTCTCATGAGTGGCTGCAGCTTGTTTTAGAAACTAGAAAGAGCTACAGTATACAGTAAAAAGTTGTGTGACAGTGTTTCATTGTCATGCATGCCACAAATTAGACCTTGATAAAATAAAGGAAATAAAATCAAGGTGTTATTAAGCTTTGTGTGCGTGTAAGGGTGGCAAGGGGCAGCAATTCTCTTCATTGCACAGGTTGGAGTGCAGCAACACAATAACAGCTCAGGAGATGTTTTCACCTCACTGTCCCAGGTAGCAGGGACTACAGGTGCAGACAATTACACTCACCTAGGTCCCTTTTTGCATCTTAATAGAGATGCGATATCACCACATTACTCAGGCTGTATTTGATCTCCTGAAATCAAGTAATCTGGCTGTCTTGGCTTCCCAAAGTGTTAAAACTACAAGTGTGAAGGAAAGTGCCTGGCACAAGCTTGCAAATATATATATATATATTTGTAAATATATATATACACACACACGCATACATGTACACATACACATATATATTATATAAAGTTATACATTATATATATATATATATGTATATCATATATACTTTCTTGCAGGGCTAGAAAGGGGTACTTTCTTGTCAGTGATGAAAATGTTCATTTGATAAGAAAAAATGTTTATTTGATAAGAAAAATTGTTTATTTGATGATGAGTAATTTTGATCTTTGAGATACATAATCACATGGATTAACATTACTCTAGAAACTAAAAGATGTCATTGATGCACTAATCTAATTTGAAAAGAGTAATGAAGGAACTTTAAGCATATACCAAAAGTCAGTGAATGAAATGACATTTTACCTTCCCAAGTAGCTGATACTACAGGCTCAAACCAGCATACCTGAATAATTTTTGCATTTTTTGTGGTGACGGGGTTTTGCCATGTCGCCCAAGTTTATAAAATGATTTTTATTATGTGTGATGACAGCACTATGGTCAACTTTTTAAGGAAAAACTTTACAGATGCATTCAAACACTTATAGAGATAAAATTATGTACTTGAGGTTTGCTTCATTAGAGAACTGTTAAATCAAGGAAATGGCTACATTTTAATGTTTAGTTTATATATAGAGTATAAATCTTATGATAATAGGAACTTAATTATATCTTAAGAGATGAAAGAATACATGGCCTGTTTGTGCTGTGACAATTTTAGTCCATTACTACTGGGATAATACTAGCAGAAATGACCAAGAAAGACAGCTATAATATTACTTTTGTTTAAATATTTAACGTCAAATACATTACAGATTTTAAGATATATTTAAAAATTTTAGTTTGTGTAGAATTGATTTCATCAAAATTAAATGATAACTCACCCATAATTTACCTGAACTGTTTCCAAAAACATTTGGGTATGTAGAATTGTAGTCAGAAAGCAGCTAAATCAAAAGATTGACCTGAAGGTGTCTTAGTACACCAATATTGTACTCTTTTCTGTCTTCTGTCTTGTTTAATGCTAATTTGTCTTCACATTTATGATAATAACTAAATACATCATCATGAGGATCAGCCTTACTCTAGAGGCCAAAAGGCAGTATCTTTAAAAGTATTATGAAAGTAGTTGAATGAAATATATACCAAAACTGAGTTAATGAAATGGTATGCAAATTTTTGTAGTATTTTCAAAGAACTTATTGTTTTTAGTGTTTAGCATTAGTGTTTGTTTCACAGGTGGACCATCATAAAGAGTATACAGAAAAGTTATCAGTAGAAATAATAAAACAATAACATACCTCACAGGTAACAAAATAGACTACAATCTTCTCAAGTAGACAGGATTGGAAAGAAACCAGTGCTCTGCCATAAATAACTTATGAGAACTAAGTACTTTTTTCTCCTAGAATTCAGTGTCTTCTTGTGAGTATCATGCATTTTTGACATTTACATGATATAATTTATGTGATTTTTGAGAATTATTACAAATCAATAAATATGGCCATTGAGAGTAATTGTGGAAGGATCCAGAGCATACATAGAAGCTCCAAAGGTCATAATTTCCTTGTAGCTAAAGAACAAAATACAGCTGTTTTACACATATGCAACATGTTTCTCTATGCTTTGGTATGCATCTGAGGTTTAGGACACAGAAATAAAAATTATCTACTTGATGTCATGATGAAGTTTCATCACATAAGAAAAGTAACTAGGCAGACATGCATGCCACAGTGAAGGGCTGAGAGAACATAAAGCACAAGCAACAAAGCACAACGGTGGAGACTTAATTTGAATCTTATATTCTGTCTACTTCATTCTCTTCTCACCAGTACAATTTGCCATCTCTGTTTTCAGTTCAAAACCCTAGGGAAAAAAACAGCTAGAAGATCAGGACCGAAATTCTATCTCTCTGTCCCGTAGTAGCTCTTAACCAAGCAAGAGTGGACATCCCAGAAGGAGATCCTACTAAGAGGAATGCTACCCAAGTTGTAATGCCTGCATAGTGTGATCTGTCATATCTAGAAAGGCAGAGACAAATGTGTGTTTTGTAATCTCCATAAACATTAAGTGCTAAGATGTTGTTTGAAGGCCAAGTTATTTCTGACCACTGAGGAAAAGAAATGTAGAAATTTTGGAACTGTTTATTACAGTTAAAATATTCTATTTTTTTCTTTTGTTTCTATCAATATCTATGCAAAAAAGTAAAGGAATGATAAACAGTTTGACTGTAAACATTTCCAAAATTCAGATTTTCTATATTCACTTACTTAATAGGTACATCTTAAATATGTGATCTGTCACTAAAGCCTAAATTTTTGCTGCCTTATTTTCAACTAAATACTTTTTATTTTCAACCAGGTGCTTTTATACCTTTAGCAGCCTTATTGTAGTTGTGAAATAAAGTTGATAACAGGTCCATGCAGCATTATCTGAAAAACTATATTTTACTTAAGCAGAAGAATACCTCATTTGAGAAAAATATACAGAAAACCCTAAAAATAAACACAACTTATATCACACACATAAAATTAAAGTTAAAAAATTAAACAGCATACTTTAAATACAAGATGAGACTGTACTTATTAAAATAAATATTTTTTATTCTTAAAATTCTGAATTGCATTTACCATGACATACAAATATGATTATATCAATTATGCTTTGAAATCAAACAAAAAATAATAAAAATTGTCAAGTAAAATTTCAAGTTATTAGATAGGGAGCATGAAAAATATGCCATTCATAGTATCTCAGACATTCTAGCCATATTGTCAAAATGCAATCCTGACAAAATCTCATGAAACTACAGTAATCTCGGGAAGAAAAACAGTACCTGGTATCAGAATATTAAAAACAAATAAATAATTAAAATTTAACTCACATCTTTTTTACTCATCTTTGAACAATCATTGTCTACATCACCACGTGTTTCCAATTGTAGAAATACTGTTTCTAACCACTAACATTATGTATAGTTGCTACATCACACAATTTATGTGACTAGTCACACCAGCCTCTTTGAGTCCTATGTGTTATTTTTGTGGGCAGAGTCCAATTGGGGGCAGATATTCCTACTAGTGGAGTGTTTCACAACTTGAGAGAAGAAATACTATGCTTATGCTACAAAACTGATGATTCTGTCAATAGTTCATCTAATCAGGCTGGGAAATTCATTTTATCAGGCTAACACAGCAATTTTCAAATGGTACTTTAAATTTGTACATCGTCAGCAACGTGATCCAATATATGCACCATTAACGAGAGATATCTTAATTCTGCATTTTTAATGGCATTTCTTCTGTAACAGTTTTATTTGAAAAAGTCATATAAGATGGTACAGTATTAAACTTCCACGTGCTAACACAGACTTAACTTTAATCATTATGTGTTTACTGATTGAAAAACTTTTGTACTTAAAATAAGTGTATTCAATACACAGTTATCAGAAATTTATATAAATAGGACATTAGAGTTTTCTCAGTTTAAACTGAGCACTTTATAAAAGTCATTGTTCTCAAACCTAAAAACTACAATCTTCACATAAATATCTGCTTTTTTCCTCATTACATAGTGATGATTACCTTATATTCATTTTATTGTGAGATAAAGTCAATTAGGTGGTGTATTTAAAGTCCCTGTGAGAACTAGAAATGTTTCTCAATCTTATAAAACTGAACACAGCTTACACAGCAACCCATCTTTGGTGTGGACTGCATAAGTTAGAGCACATTGAATGCCAAGTTATGTAGCTACAGAACAGAAATAAAGATATTCATGTATTGACAGGTGTGTCACTAAGTAAAAACAAACGACTATATTATATATTTTATATTCTCATTTCTGTAAACAAAAGAGGAGGAGAAGGAGGAGGAGAAGAAGAAGAGAAGAAGAAGAAGAAGAAGAAGAAGAAGAAGAAGAAGAAGGCGAGGAGGAGGAAATAGCTCTGTGTATGAAGAAGTGCATATACTTCAAAAAATATCTCTGGACCAGGAATACAATATTCGTGGCAAGTTAATAATTTTTATTGCATGCCATCTTATATATTTGGAAATATATATTAACCACAAGGAAAGAAAAGATTGACTTAATGTTTCATAACATTAAGCAAACAGTAGTGTTTGCTTTAAAAACCTCTTCTTAAAATATATATTTCCTCTGCCAATACAATAGTTAAATAAATTAACAAAAATATGTGTTTTTAGAAAGGAAACTCTCCTCTTTATATAGATCCGACAGGACAAATAAATATCTGTCCTTTTAAACAGTGAGTTTAGCTAGAAACTCCTGCAGTGTGCCAAAAAAAATACTCAAAGAGAGAAACAAATAAATTAATATAATTTCACATTTTCAATTAAATATCTGTACAGAATACTGTTGCTAATTATATTTGTAATCCTCTGGTTTCCCTTGAAATGAACTAAATTTTTTTTTGAGATGGAGTCTTGCTCTGTTGTCTAGGCTGGAGTGCAGTGGTGTGATCTCGGTTCACTGCAAGCTTCGACTCTCGGGCTCATGCCATTCTCCTGCCGCAGCCTCCCATGTAGTTGGAACTACAGACGCCCACCGGCACCCCCGTCTAATTTTTTCTATTTGTAGTAGAGACTGGTTTCACCCTGTTAACCAGGATGGTCTGGATCTGCTGACCTTGTGATCCACCCTCCTTGGTCTCCCGAAGTGCTGGGATTACAGGCGTGAGCCACCGCACCCGGCCTATTGTTTTTCAATTTACTTACATTACCTCTCACTATGAGTTTTGGTTCTGTGTAAGATTTCAACATTGCTATCCATTTTGTTTAATTGATGTGGACATTTAGAAGTAATAACATGTACTCAGATGATCTCTTTTCACATTATGATTTTAAAATAATACCTCTCTTGGAATTTAACTAAAACAACATTAAGCAACTTCAATGTTTGGGTTAGAAAAATCATTTTTAATGAATACGTTTTAAATATAAACTTTTTGTACCATTAAATTTGGTTTCTTCTTACTCAAAAGTCTACTATTTTTCCGTATATGATTAGTTCAACCCCACTGAGGTAAATTACCAATACCATATGTGAGAACATTTAAGAAATACATCTTATATTAAAAAAAACTTTCTCTGATATAAATGGTTTTAATTATATATCTGATGGCTGCAAAATATTAAGCTAGTTGATTAAAAACAAAGCAAAACAAAAGCCATGAGTTAATTTTTTCTAAGTGTAAATATAGAATTTCAAACAAAACTCTTATTAAAGATAAAAACCTCTTTATGATTTTAAATACTCACTGCTTATTTCTTTGTCTATGTAATATATTTCCATCAAACAGACTGGTATCTTTTCGAGATTTTTTTTTACCCAGCCAATCTTGTGCTGCAGGTAGCTCAAAACCAGGGTTGATGGTAGTGGGTGAGCTGTGGACTAGAACAGCCTGCTGTGTTAGCAGTTCCTTATTTCTTAAATATTGCAGGTGAACCTTTGATGCTGGGAAGATTTAAACATCAATTAATTCCTAGTAGTGTACAAAAAGTAATCACACAGTATTAGTAGAAAACATAGCTTAAGAAAAAGTTGTCTTTCAAAGAAAATACCTTTTAAATTTATTTGACATAATTAAACATATTGTTGTATCTTGAAACAATTTAGAATACTGTTACAAAAAGAAAATCCAAAGGAAAAAAAAACACAAATGTAATCAATACATGCAATGAGGTTTCCAAATGAGATGTGTAAAGCAATTTCTAAGATGCGAGAACTTTTCACCATAGAAAAATAACTTTCTAAATAAACCTACTCTTTTAATTATCTACTAATGGAAATAAATTCATTTCCTATAAAAAGCAAGGCACTTAAATTATCTTTTTGAATTATGAGACATAAAAAGAAACTCATCAAAAATATGATATAAAAAATAAGGTTTGTAAGATCAATATATATATTTTTTTTCTCAATTGGAAATTTAGTCGAGGGCCAGCTGGCAAGGCTTGGTGGCTCATGCCTGTAATTCCAGCACTTCTAGAGGCCAAAACAGACAGAGTACTTGAAGCCAGGAGTTTGAGACAAGCGTGGCCAATATGGTGAAAACGCTTTGAGTGTGTTGGTGCACACCTGTAACCTCAGCTATTCAAGAAGCTGAGGAAGAATAAACACTTGAACTTGGGAGGCAGGGTGCTGCAGTGTGCTAAGATTGCACAACTGCACTCCATCCAAAGAGACAGTGTGGAATCCATTCTAAAAATAAAAGAAAATAAATTCAATCAACTAAGAATTGAGATATACTACTTATTTGCTTTTCAATGCAGTTTGTCACAACTCTGATTTGTAATTAGAAAATGTCTTAAATAAAGTGTGGCACACATTTCGGTTACTATAACGTCACTTCTAAAAAAAGAAAGCTTTTCTAGTTTTAGTTAATTTTGTTTTATATTAAGTTCCAGGGTACATGCAGTGCATGCTGGTTCACTGCATAAGTGACAGGATATTAGAACAGCAGAAAGTTAGATAAAAATAAGATCTGATAAAAATTTGCATATTTGTTGTTTTTTTATTATATATATATATATATATATATATATATATTTTTTTTTTTTTTTAAGACAGAGTTTCGTTATTGTGATCCAGGCTGGAGTGCAATGGCATGATCTCAGTTCATTCTCACCTCCTGGTTTCAATCGATTCTCCTGCCTCAACCTTCCAAGTAGCTGGGATTACAGGTGACTGTCACCATGCCCAGCTATTGTGCTAATTTTATTTGTTAATTTACTTATTGTATTTTTAGTAGAGGCAGGGTTACACCATGTTGGCCAGACTGGTCTCGAATGCCTGAGCTAGGGTGATTCACCCAATTTGGCCTCCCAAAGTGCTGGGATTACAGCTGTGAACCACCCTGCACGGCCTGTGCAAAATTGTTAAAAGTGTTTTTTTATTCATTCTTCATAACTATTTAGAATAGTCAGTGTCAACAATTTAGCTTCCAGAAGACACTAAGATATTTAGAAATTTCAACCACAGAAAAAGGATGTTACCATTGCACTTATTGGAAAAGGTCAGAAATTCTGCTCATCCTCTTGCAATACACAGCAAAAGCGCCTCCACACACACACACACAAAAGTATATGAGTACATAATGTCAAAATCCAGGCATTAGAAATTGTGTTCCATTGGCAAGCTTCATAATCTGCTAAAAGAATGCTAATCTGAAGCCCAATGCCTACATTTCAGAAATTTATTTTGTTAGAATCAGTTGGTTCCATGCAAATATATTCTTGGGATTCAGGTGGTTCAACACAAATACCAAATATTCAAATTTTATTTCTAAATAATGTTGAAATATAATACTTTCCAAATAAGGATAAAAATATGAAAATATTCAGGGTATGGACACTGAATTATCAGTGTCTCAGGATTTAAGAGAAGTAAGGCATTTAAACACAATTAGCTATGCTTCTTTTGTTACAAAATTTTAGGGAAGCCACTTTGCCAGATGAAAAGCACTGTGGCCAGTGTTGCCTTTGCTGGAGTCTTTCCCAGTCCTGCTACATGTGTTCTACCCACCCTGCCTGAAAGGCTGCACTCAGCTTGCATTAAGAGCCAGCATTTATTGCCTGCCAAGGGCAACCATGGCGGAGTGGTGAGTGTTGTGTGAGCAAGCCTGGGCTCCAACCACTAAACTCATCCAGGCATGCCGCCTGTGGCAAAGCAAGAAATTTCAGGTGCCAACAGGAGTTCCATCTCACTGAGAAGTAGCAGCTGGGCCAGGCATACTGCAGGCAGCATCCGCAGCTGATATTGGCAAACGTAGTGGAGCCCAGAAGCTTGGAGATGGCAGAAAATGCAAAGCCCCTAAGAGGGTGTCACAGTCATGGCATTGAGAGCCCCTAGGTCTGTGCACCCTGAAGGGCCACAGCTGTCCTCTTATTTTTGTGTTCCACAATACAGTAAGCAAGGTGGCAAGTTTCATCCATAGTTGTGTGACAGGTCACTCAGCCCTGATATTCAGCTGATCTCCAATTATTGTTCTGCATCCCAGAAGAAAGAGGCACATGCTGCCTTCAGTCTTTCCACCTCTACCTGTAGAGATAAATCATGCACTGGCTGAGGCCACAGTGATGGCCTCCCCTGAGTCAGCTGCCATGTATGATAATGTTGATTCTTTTCAGAGGCCACCCCCAACATCTCTGTTTGGTTCTAAGTTTGTAACTAAACTAAAGTACTGGCAGGCTCTTTGAGGTGATATTGAGAGTGCAACCCATGAGAAGGTGTGGTAAACTGAAAAACAACTGTTTGAGTTCTATAACATATATGAACAGCAGGCTAGAGAAACACAGAAGCAAATGGATGTTAAGGGTATGGGATAATAGCAGAAGGAACACAGGGTTGTATCAGGCTGAATTTATTGACTAGGGCTGACTTAGTAGGGACTCTGCACTTAAAGATGCAGCACAGAGAGCTAAAAATTTCTAACAGTTTATCTGCTTGGTTAGCTAAAATATGGATTCAAGATGGTCTTCTGTGAGTGAGCTCTGTAAATGTCTACCCTCCATTGGTTTAATGTAAAGGATGAAATCCAAAGGCCTTTGGAGATTGGAATGGTGGAGTGGATTAGTTCACTTTAGACCTACTCATCGCAGCTGAGAGAGTCTAGAGGATATACCCTTGATCAATGCCTTGAGAAGTAGAGCAGCACCTGCATCTTTGAAAAGCTCTGTAATTACTCTTCTCTGTGTGTCAGATCTAAGGGTGGGAACTGCAGCCACTAATTATAAAATTTAAATACACTGTGGATAATTGAATCCCAAGGTGGCAGGAACTAAGTGTCAACACTCGACCACCAAAGGCAAGGTGGGTGTAGGTGCCATAATGGACAGCTCTCACGAAGCAGCAATCAGAAGAGTCTGACCCCTGTAGAGCCCTGGCACTGGCTAATTAATCAAGATGTTCCTGGGAGTGAAATTGATAGAAAGCCTACTGTGCTCCTACTTAAGTTATAGAAACAGAAAACTTTGGTGTCAAACAGATGAAGAACTATTCTAAATTATAAAAACAAAACCAGAGCTTCTCAAGCTATTCCCATACCAGAGCCAATTTAGAGACACAGAACCCCTTGAATGAAGGGGAGGCTGGGTCCCCTTGAGGAAAGACCCCCCTCCATTACCAACAATTTATGCAGTGAATCTTTCTCCCATCGTTCCTTAAGTAACTTCCGGACTTTTGTCAGGGTGACTGGGCATTGAAGAAAGGGAAATGATCAGAATTTTCGGGCTACTGGACCCTGGATCTGAGCTGATACTGACTCCAGGAGACACACAACATCATTGTGGTTTTACAGTTAAAATAGAACCTTATGAAGGTCAGGCAATTAATAAAGTTTTAGCTTCGGTCAGACTTACAGTGTGTCTAGTGTGTACCTAGACTCATCCTAAGGTCATTTTCCCAGTGCCAGAAGGCATTATTGGCATAGACAGACTTAGCTGCTGGGAGAACCCTACATTTGCTTTCTGACCTGTAGGGTGAGGACTACTAAAATAGGAAAAGGCAAATGGAAGCCATTTGAGCTGCCTCTACCTGGAAATATGGTAAATCAAAAACAATATCACAACTCCGGAGAGATTGTGAAGATTACTACCACCATTAAGGACTTGAAAGACACAGAATTGGTCATTACCAGCACATCTAAATGCAACCCTCCCACTTAACCTGTGAAGAACACAAGTGGATCTTGGAGAATGACAGGAGATTTTTGTAAGCTTAACCATGTGGTGACTCAAATGGCAGCTGCTGTACCAAATGTGGTTTTATTGCTTGAGCAAATAAATATGTCTCCTGGCATCTGGTATGCAGCCATTGCCTGGGCAAATGCCTTTTTCTTCATTCCTTTCCATAAGACCCACCAGAGGCAATTTGCCTTCACCCGACAATACCAGCAATACACCTTTATTCTCCTACCTCAGGGGTATACCAACTCTCTACCTTCGTGTCTTAATCTTATTCAGAGAGACCTTGATTTCTTTTGGATGCTACAAGATATCACACTTGTCTGTGGCATTGATGACATTATACTGATTTGATCCAGTGAGCGGGAAGTAGGAAACAAACTGGACTTATTAGTGAGGCATGTTCATACCATATTATAGGAAATAAATCTGACTAAAATTCAGGGACCTTCTACCTCAGTAAAATTTCTATGGGTCCAGTGGGGTAAGACCTGTTGACATATTCCTTCTAAGGTAAAGAACAATTCACTGGATTTGGCCCGTCATACAAACAAAAAAATGGGGGGACAATATCTAGTGGGTTTCTTTGGATATTGGAGAAAACATATTCCTTAAGTGAGGTTGTTACTCTCCCCCATTTATTGAGTGACTTAAAAGACTGCCAGTTGTGAGTAGTGTCCACAACAGGAGAAAGCTCTGTAGAAGACCCAGGCAAGCTTTTCTTCCACTTGGGCCATATGACCCAGAAGATATAATGGTGATGGAGGTATCAGTGGTAGATAGCGGTGCTGTTTGGGGCCGAATGGCAGGCTCTCAGAGGTGAATCACAGCGCAGGTCTCCAGGATTTTGAAATAAGGCCCTGCCATCTTCTGCAGATAACCACCCTCCTATTGAGAGACAGCTCTTGGCCTGTTACTGGGTTTGGTGGAAACTGAATGCTTGTCTGTAAGTCATGAAGTCACCAAATGAACTGAAATGCCTATCATGAACTGGGTGCTTTCTGATCCATCTAGTCATAAAGTGGGTTGTCCATAGCAGAATTTCATCTTCAAATGGTAGTGGTACGTACGTGCCCAGTCTCAAGCCAGTCCTGAAGGTGCAAGTAAGTTACATGTGTAAGTGGCTCAAATGCTCATGGTATCCAGTCTTGCCACCATGCCTTCTCCCCTCCAACCTGCACTGATGGTCTCATGGATAGTTCCCTATGATCAGTTGACAGAATAGGAGAAGACTATGGCCTGGCTCCAGATGGTTCTGCACAATATATGGAGCCACCACCCAAAAATGAACAGCAGCAGCAGTACAGCATTTTGCTGGGATATCCACGAAGAACAGTGGTGAAGGGACCTCTTCCCAGCAGACAGAAGGCCAAGGAGAGATAGCCAGATGTGTGGCTATATACCGGTTCATGGGCCATAAAAAATGTTTTGGCTGGATGATCAGGAACTTGGAAGAAGCATTATCAGTAAATAGGTGGCAAAGTAATTTGAGAGAGAGTTATTAGATGAGGCTCCCTGAGTGGTCAAAAACTGTGAGGATAATTATATTTCATGTGAGTGTTCAACAACAGGGACCTCAGAAGAGAAAATATTTTGTAAGCAAATGGATAGAATAAACCCTCCTGTGGAAACCACTCACTCTCTCTCTCCTGGGCTTCTGCTGTAATCACCCAGAGGGCCCAGAAACAAAGTGGTCATGATTGCAGGGATGGAGATTTTGCATGGGTTCAGCAAAATGGACTTTTGCTCACCAAAGCTAACCTGGCTGTGGCCACTGTTGAGCGCCCAATTTGCAAGCAACAGAGTCCAACACTGATCCATCCATATGGCACCATTTCTCAGGGTGCTTATACTGGATATGCGTTTGCCTATTCTGCATCCAATGCTTCTGCCAAGACTACCAACTGTGGACACACTAAATACCTCATCCACCAACACAGCGTTCCACACAGCATTTCTTCTGACAAAGACACTCCCCTTATGGCTAAAGAAGTGTGGCAGTGGGCTCCTGCGTATGGAAGTCACTGGTCTTATCATGTTTCCCATCATCCTAGGGCAGCTGGATTAATAGAATGGTGAAATGGCCTTTTAAAGTTACAACTACAATACCAACTATGGGACAAGACTTTGCAAACCTGGGGCAAAGTTCTCCAGAAAGTAATGTATGTTCTGAAACTGTGTTGAACATATGGTACTTTTCCCATAGCCAGAATTAATGGGTACACAAATCAACGGGTGGAAGTGAAAACGTCCCCGCTCACCATCACCCCTAGTGATCCACTAGCAAAATGTTTGCTTCCTGTTTCCTTTACATTATGTTCTGCGGGCTTACAGGTCTTAGTTCCAGAGGGAGAAATTCTGCCACCAGGAGACAGAATGACAATTCCATTAAACTGACAGTGAAGATTGCCTCCTTGGCATTTTGGGCTACTCTTACCTTTCAGTCAACAGGCTAAAGGAGTGACAGTGTTGGCCGTGGTGATTGACTTGAATTAGCAAGATAAAGTCAGTCTACTATTTTACAACAGAGGTACGAAGAATATACATGGAACACAGGAGTATTTAAATGCTCTGAGATTAAGGTCAATGGAAAATTATGACAGCCTAATTTTGGCAGGACTGTAAATGATCCAGAACCTTCAGGAATTAAGGTTTGGGTTACTCCAACAGAAAAGAAAGCAAGAAAGCAGAAAAGAGAGAGAGGGAGGAAGAAAAGAAGGAAGGAAGGGAGGAAGGAAGGAAGAAAGGAAGAGAGGGGATTAAGGGATCTCAGCTGAGGTGCTTGTTGAACACAAAGGCAACACAAAAATTTTGGTAGAAGGTACACATCAACACCAGATACAGCCAGGTGCCCGGCTGCAGAAATGAGGATTTTAATTGTTCTATATAGTTTCTCTTTTTGTTAAAAAAAAGTTTGCGTATGTATACACATGTAATAGTACCTTCATTTTTTCTTTTTCTTTATTATGTGACATTAGATTTATTGACGTCAAATCAGCATTTGAGTATTGTTAGCTTCACATAATAGTGTTTGGATTTGGGATTGGTGAATTACTGGTTGTAATAAAGACAGTTGTATTACATTAGGTGTAATTATGATGTTATTATTTTCTTTACTTGAAGATTAGGTATGCTCTTAGGAGATGTGTATGGGTTCAAGTTGTCAAGGGGTGGATTTGTGATGGTTAATGCTGAGTGTCCACTTCATTGGATTGAGGTATACAGGCTATTAATCCTGGGTGCATCTGTTGGATGTTTTCCCCAAAACAGTCTTTGAATCAGTGAGCTGTGGAAGGCTGATCCACCTTAATCTGGAGGGCACAATCTAATCAGCTTTTAGTGAATATAAAATCGGCAGAAAAATGTAAATTCATGAGATGAGCCTAGCCTCCAAACCGTGGTTAACTACCATGTTATTGCTAGCTGCTAAAGTTTGGAAACAAATCTTTTGATCAACTGTAAAAGATTTTACACTGTATGAATTAACCTCCTTTTTGGATTTATCTTAACATTTCCACATACATTTTTCTATTACAGCTATTTCTTCATTCACTTGCTTTTATTTTCTCTAATTGGCTTATGTAAATTTTTGTGACTGTATTTATTTCTGATTAATTTAGAACATGACAGAGCCTAACTAATTGTGATTAAAGATTCCCACTATAAAAATCTTCTATCAAATAAAATTTTAGAATAGTAGAAGACACATCAGTGTTAATTCTACTCAACAACTTTAGCGAAAGCAAGGGTTCTCTAACCGCAGCTATAATCCTTGAAATTTTTGTTTTGATTCAGCTTGGTTATTATAATGGCTTAGCAACTTTTATGTCATAAGACATATTTAATTTTTGCCTCATGGTAAATATTATGCCTACTGTGTATGCATAACATAGTGTGCCAATCCACAGATGTGTATGTCTTTTCTGCATGCCTTGCAGCTGTAGTCAAGTTTAGTTCTAGCCCAAAAGCCATTCGTTGCATTTTCTTAATTTCCACAACAAAAATAGAGGCTGCCTAGCTTTTTTATTTTATTTTATTTTATTTTTCCCGCTATACTAGAGTTTTATGGAAATATTTAAAAAGTAATGGGAAAAGAAAAGGGGTGAAAAAGAAATATATGGTTTACTTTGTAATCGTTGACTAACTGAACTGACTTCACTTTACTAACACTTATCCTAACTTGAATCAACAGAACTTTAGAAAAGCTTCTTAAAATTCTTCTGATTTACAGAAACCAAAGATTGAGTTAAATAATCTTGAAAATATAAAATCAAAGTGTGCTTTTTTTATTTACAATTTTCTGGAGAGATGATTTATCACTGTTAATTTCTCAAAGAGGGGCCTGAGACTCTAGATTTTAAGATATTTGTCAGCTTTTCTAATCTCTCAGGGCTAGATGCTGGTAACAACCTTACCAATTTCACTTCCAGTCATGAACCAGGCTTAGGGTAAAAAGAAAGTAAAATCTATTGACTTATAGAAACCCTAGCCACTTACATGGACTGTCTGTTACCTCCATGAGCTCAATGTCAACAACTGTTTCCCTTCCACAGTCTGCTCCAGTCACAGTGACCCAGCTGTTTTTCAAACAATTTAAGCAGGCTTCTAGTAGAGGTCATCAAACTTACTGATCTTGATGCATGCTTGTGAGATTATTCCCTTATTATTTTATTTAGGTATTTACTTCAAAGTCACTTTGGAGAGGAATTATTTTATGCTTGTCTCACATGAGACCAAGCTGTACTCATGACAGACAATTTTTACCTCGTGTATTTTATCTGAAATTGATAGGATTAATTAATATAAAGCAAACAAAAAACCTTACAGTATAACCACCATAACAAACAAACAAAAATTCTAGAAACCCAAAATAAAAGTTTAACATTCAACTTCAGCATTTGAAACAACATTTTCGTGGGACAAAACTTAGATCTCCTGAATAAAAATAAACTGAGATTAGAAAACAATTAGTGCTTCACAAATAAAACTGAAACAAAATTGCAGAGCAGGCAGCGTCAAACCATTCAAGGAAACCTCAAACAAATAAAAAACTGTATACACCCAGGAAAACAATGGTTCACATCAACCAAGAAAACACTTAATCAGGAGAGACAATTTTAAAAGAGTTAATTTTTTGGATTGTCATACTGCCTCCCAGACACAGATGAAGCCTGCGAAACTGAAATCCACATTTTCAACTTGAGGCCCTGATTCCTGATTCTAGAAGGAGTAAAACAGCCCTTATGTGCTAATTTATTGTGTTTGTTCTAGTCTTTCTAGAGGATAAATGATGAATTGGTTAATCATTTTTTTATTTCTGCTTTACCAAAGTCAGAAGTCACTCTTGGTTGAAAATGCCAGGAATTGATCACAGACATTTAGGTTCCTGAGAACCAACAATGCAGTTACTTCATATAATTGACAATCTGTTAATACATATTCAGTTTTTTTTAAATAATAGCTTGTATACCGCTCTTATAGAAAACGCTATTTAAGTGGATACTAAGCTGCCAATAACTAAGAAGAGACCTTGAAGAAATGAAGAAAATTTATAACTTGTAAAATAATGCACAAGCAGAAAATGTCTAGATAAAAAGAAGCTAAAGAAATGTGTGTCTAACCCTCCCCCCACCAAAACAAAGCTATTACTATTACCTAGCAAAGACAATTATTACTATTACACTTATTGTAGGCAGCTACTACAGAAAAAGATATACAAATCTAATTTCATGGACACTCTGTGCATGGAGACATAATCTGAGACAATAATATAATTTGAGAAGAATACAAAAGTACAGCAGTAGAGTACTTTTATATTGTTGAACTCAGACTTTAGGTTATTTAAACAAGGTAGTATTATCCAATGTAGGCTGTTTTAAGTTTAGAATATTTATTGAGGTCCCAAATGTAACTAATTATAGTATAAAATATATAGAAAAAGAAAGTTTTGAGAAATTAAGGATTTTTTCTGAAAGATCAAAGGAGAAATTAAAAAATCAAGTAAGATAAAGAACATACAGAAAGCAAGTAATTAAATATCAGAGTGAATAGTTTTTTACTTTTAATGACTTTAAATGTGAGCTCTTTCGTAAAAAGGCACAGAATGATGCAAATGCACCTTTAAAAGAAGGGTTCACATATATGATTTCCCTGCAAGAGTTACTTTAGGTGCCAAGAGAGAGATTGAAAGTAAAATGACACAGGTCCTTGGAAAAACGTGACAGTGGACTACAGAGCACTATGTATCTGTCTCTTCAACTATTCAATATGTGCAGTGGCAGAATCGCTATGATGCAAATATTTTGGAAGTATAGATCCTATCTGAAGTTTTGAAGCTTTCGAAAGATGATTTGTAAAGTAAACAACAATGAAGCTCGATCGGCTTTGTAGCATAGGTCAACAGCAGTTATTTATTCTTATCAAATACTGCAGTGGCGTGCAGCCTTGCAAATACTTCTGGAGCAGCTGGCAATAGCCATGGTAGACAAAAATGACCTTATCCTCCAAATCTCAGGAGGACTTCTAACCGATTGCTCTTTCTTATTATGGAGGTCCTGCGAGTGGTGAACAGTTATTGTTTCATTTTCCAAACTTTTTGCAGGCTTTTTCTCCTCCTACTCGAGTAACTTTCAGATGATTTAAGAAGGCAGAGCCTTTCTTTCTTAATTTTTCTTTTTTTTTCTCTTTAGAGGCCAGAGAATGATAGACAAAACACTCAAAGTAGAACATACGTAAGTAAAAATTCAGAATAAAAGGCGCTGCTAAACCTCTGTGCTCCAAAATGATGCAGCCTCAAGAAAACCCCCTCAAAAATCAGTCAGACTGATTGTCACGACAGAAATAGCCTAGATGATGAATAAACAAACCCCTAGCAAGCTACAGAGGGAGAAAATCTGATTTTCAAAGGCACAGCACTTAAAAATTTATACGCCTGTTTTCGACACCAACAGAATCACAAAGCATAAAGTGAAATAAGAAAGTATGGCTCACCGTAAAAAGAAAAAAAAAAAATCACTAACAGAAGCTTCTCCTAGGTGGCCCACATGGCAGGCTAGCTAAAAAATAATTTTTAAAATTAATGATTTTTTAGAAAGCTAATGCAATGAAGAAAAGCACAGAAAGCCATGAACAGAAAAAAGTTATTAATAGACAGTAAATTTATGATAAACTAAACTTACAATAAAGTAAACTTACAGTAAAACTAACAAGAAAATTCTAGGCCAGGTTCAGTGGTTCTCTCTCTCTAATATATATATATATATATATATATATATAATGTATACTATATATAAAATACATATTATATATAATATATGATACATATATCTTAGACTTTATGTTAGACTTTAGATTATCTAAATATATAAAATGCATATAAAATATATTTCTATTAAATACATTATATATTTAAATACCGTGTATAATATAAATATATATGTGCATATAAGTGTACGTGTGTATATATATCCATATATATATACCCTATATATATACTCATATACATATATACCCATATATATATACCCATATATATACCCATATATATTTATATATATATACCCATATATATATACCCATATATATGTATATATACCCATATATGTATATATACCCATATGTATATATACCCATATGTATATATACCCATATATATATATACCCATATATATAAACTTATATATATACCCATATATATGTATATATACCCATATATATATACCCATATATATATATGCCCATATATATATATACCCATATATATATACACCCATATATATATATACCCATATATATATATACCCATATATATATATACCCATATATATATACCCATATATATATATACCCATATATATATATACCCATATATATATACCCATATATATATATATACAACCATATATATACATATATATATATATATATATGTATATATATACCCATATATATGTATATCTGGAGCTGAAAAGTTAAACAACCGTCACTAAAATTTACTACGGCCTGGCCCAGTGGCTCATACCTGCAATCTTAACACTTCAGTAGGCCAAGTCATTTAGATCATGAGGTCAAGTGATGAAGAAAATCCTGGCCAATATGGTGTAACCTTGTTTTTACTAAAAATACAAAAATTAGCAGGGTGTGGTGGCATGAACCTGTACTCCCAGATACTTGAGAGGCTGAGGTAGGACAATTGTTTGAAATCAGGAGGCCGAGGTTGCAATCAGCTGAGGTTGCTTCACTGAGCTCCACCCTGGTTATGGAGCAAAACTCAATTAAAAAAAAAAAAAAACTCTACAGAGATTTAAAAGGACACTTGCACAAATAGAAGAACAAAATATCAGCAGATTTAAGAAAAGTGCAGTTGAAATTGTTAAGTCAAGAAGGGAATAAATAAATAAATAAATAAATAAATAACTGAGGAAACCAGTGGGACACCATCAAGAAGTCCTCCTAAAGGAGACTAAAACAGTAGTGGTCAAGAAGGTCACAAATTTGAGGAAATAAATAAACACCAAAGAAGTTCAACAAACTCCAATCAGCATAAACTCAAACACATTCAATCTTACTTGATAATTAACCTGTCTAAAACAAAAACAACTTGAAACTTGAAAGCAGCAAGAGAAGTGACTGGTCATGTAAAAGGAACCCTCATGAGTAATCAGTGGATTTATTTTCTGAAAATTCAGAGGTCAGAAAGTAGTAGACTAATATATTCCAAATGCTGTAAGAAAAAACCTTTTAACAGAAATCTTATGTTTACAGTAAATGCCCATCAAAAGTGATAGAGATATTATAAAATTCCCACCTAAAAGCTGCAGTCTTTTACCAGTAGACTACTCTTTAAGAAATGCTTTTGGAGTATTTTATGATAAAATGAACAGACATGAAACAGCAGTGTGAATAAGTAAAGATTAAGGTAAAGATAAATATATAAACAATATACAAGTTAAAAAAAAACAATGTGCACCTCCACAATTGGTTTTCCACATAATTAAACCACTATTATATATTTTAAAAACTCACTAGCTTGTGTTTTTGGCATACAGTGCCTAAAGGCATAATTATGTGAACTCAATAAGTGAAATAGAAGGGGCCGTGCTGTAAAGGAGTAGTGTTTTTTTTATGGTTATGAGAGCAAACTAACATGAATGTAGAAGTGTTTCAACTTTAGAATGTTTAATATAATCATTAGAAGAGCCACAAAGGAAAAGTACCAGGCAGGTAGAAGCTTTCTGCACTAGACCAGCAAATTAAGAGTAGAGGATTCAGCTGCTCTTACCTGAGACTACATAGCCGGCCATCTTGGCACCCTAAAGGGAAGCCTGAGCTGTCCAACCATGGAGTAAATGTAGAGAGCCTAAGGGACATAGCATAGTTGCTTCTTCACACAACTCTTTCCACACCACAGGCCACAAAGTGGAAGAGGCTCATCCATACCCGAGGTCTGCTGAAGCACTAGAGGCAGAATGCAGTGACTATGTAGGGTCTCAACTGAAAGAAAGATGACACAGCAGCTGCTCCAATACCATCTCTTTCTTTCTAGCTTCCCAAAAGTTTCAGGTTTAAAATATTGTTGACAAAAGACAAGACAAACATGGGAAGACAGTGTTTCATTTAGTGGAAAGGCTATGAAAAACAGGATGACACATGGCAACCAGAACAGAACCTTGTAAATTGTAAGAAATATTATGACTTTAACAGAGGACAGAAAAACAGAGACAAAGGACACGGGACTGGGTGTGATGGCTGACACCTATAATCACAGAACATTTGGAGATTGAGGCAGACAGATTATGCAGTCTTGAGTTCCAGACCAGCCTGAACAACATGGTGAAACCACATCTCTACTAAAAATACAAAAATTAGCTGAGCATGGTGGCATGCCTCTGTAATCCCAGATACTCAGGAGGCTGAGGCAGGAGAATCCCTTGAATTCAGGAAGCGGAGATTAGAGTGAGCTATCGTACCACTGAACTCCAGCATGAGTGAGAGAGTTGGACCCCATCTTAAAAAAAAAAAAAAAAAAAGACAGGGACTGGAATGAGTAGAAGTTTTTCAAACACTGCCAGAAAAGGAACGTCCATATCTACCTACACCAACTTTTCTAAGAACTTTTCTAAAATACTAATGACTCACAAACACCACAAATCCAAACACAGCCAGATGTGTGCTGCTGGCCACAACGTTAGGATAAATGCAGCTTTACCTTTCTTTGACCAAAAAATATGAAGCTAGGAAGTTAACCCCTCAAGACACTTGCACTTCAGAGCCCATTTATCAGCAAGAACTCAGTGAGTGGCTTTCAGGAACTTGAGAAACTGGACTCTATTGTGTCACATCACCTGGACACGGTGGTGGACAAATGGCAGCAGAGAAGCCCATCAGAGATTTATCAGACTCCAGGGCAGAAGAGGCTGGAAGAAAGGATAGGCCCCAGATACACCCACTAATGTCTCTGGTGTCTGGCTCGATTACCGCTTCCACGGTTACAGGCTCAGCTAACAAGGAAGGTACATTGGCATTAACGAATCCATTAACAGCCAATGGAAAGAAAAACATTCATATAGCTGTTTGAAGAGTGAGAGATGGGAAAAGAAAGATGAATGATGATTGAACAAAACAGCCTTTTATCAAAAGTATGTACTCTACCCTAAGGTTAACAGAAAATGCCAGAAGATTCAGAGACATTGTGGTGGGGGAAGAGAGTGTCATTACCCAGAAATTATCATCAACTAGATTGACAGAGAATACCTCACTAATTACAGAGGGAATGAAAGAAATTGAGAATGCCCTGAATAGGGCTGCTGTGGATGACAGCAAATTTGTGCTCCCTGCTCAGTGCAGCTGGCAGTGTCCTTTGTTGTGGTCTTGATTTTGTGTGCATTTAAGAAATGACAGAAAGAGAGCAAGCATTGAAGTGGTGGACACCACAAAGACCTGGCACGTAGTTTTATTCGGTTTAAGAAACCTATTTTTGCATCAGGCAATAGCGCAGTAATTTGACTAGGTGCCTCCATATTGCCTCTTTGTGATTTGCTTTGGGACTAACAGACAGGCTTGGCTTGAAACCTCTTTTACAACCTTTGGACAGAGTTCAGTGGCTTGTTCTACCATTACATTTCCCAAGATGATGGGTGAAGTATCAGCCAGTGAAACGTGGTTTGGTGGGAGAAAGCTGACAGCACTGGACTCAGGTGCCAAGGACCTGGTCTCTTATGTGTCTTGTACTGAAACTTTCACTCGAGAGGTTATGATCCAAATTAAAGAGCTTTCCTCTTGTAATCCAGTTGTTCTGGAGAAATGTAAGGGTTTTGTTCGCTGTAAAATTAAAATGATGTTGGAACAGGCCAAGGAGAGTATGTGAAATGCTGAAAAAATTCTGGGGCTCAGCACAAGGGATAGAATCCATGGTCAAATGTGTACAAAGAAAAATTGATGAGTTCTAATAGTCAGTCTGCTCAGAACACAAGAACTGAGCTAAGCAGAATACATCATTAGCTGCAAGATGCCCTAATCCGTGTTCATAGCCTAAAACAATTTCACCCATAGATAAGGCTTGAAAGGAGACTGAAAATATCCAAGGTACTTATTTAATATTACCAATTCACTTCAAGAACTGTAACTGTAAGATAAATGATGAAACAGCTTTTTTGTCCAAATGTCATTACTTTATGCACAAGCCCAAATATAAGAGCAGGCAGGTGAGCATTAGACTGCTTGTGCAAGCTCTATGTTTTTTATTTTTTCTTTTTCTGAGACAGAATCTCACCTGTCACCCAAGCTAGAATGCAGTGGTGTGGTCTCCGCTCTCTGCAACCTCTGACTCTCGGGTTCACACCATTCTCCTGCCTTAGCTTCCCAAGTAGCTGAGACAACCGGCGCTTGCCACCATGCCTGGCTTTTTTTTTTTTTTTCTTTTAATCTTCTCACCAGACACGATATTTCACCATGTTAGGTAAAATGATCTCAATCTCCTGACCCCTCGTGATTCACCCGCCTCGGCACCCCAAAATGCTGGGATTACAGGTGTTGCCACCGCGCCTGGAAGAGCTCTAATTTTTATCTATGCCTACTACTATATAAAAGGCCAGAATTGTTTTTTTGTTAGATTTGAATGACTGAAAGTCTGTAATAGTGTTTTTTATTATTATTATTTTATTTTAAGTATCCTAGAATGCAGAGTCTAATGGGGTATGATGCAGTTTCTACTGCCCTCCCCTAAACAGAGACACAAAAACAACTGAGATGGCGATTTGAATTCACCAAGTCACAAATATCTCAGAGACACAAAATTCTAAGCTGAGCATATGGTTAGAATTTTTTCTGAGATATCAATTGATTTGTATTTTGTTTTTTGCATAAGGCTCTAGAACTTACACTGTTAACATGAATAAACCGCTACCTCTTTAAAGTAAACCTTGAGCAGGATTAGTCAATCATGGAATCATTTAGGTAGAAATATCTAAGTTTTAATGGTCATAAAGTGTGCTTTTTAGATTAACTTAGATTATATTCTATTTAATGAGCTAAAATTCTGGACACATGATTAAATGCAGAATCTTCCTTCAAAACAAAGGAAAAACACATACATATTCTTAGACGTTTAAAATTATTAATGTCTGGTTTTATGTGCACACAATTTTCTAGGATACTCTATAAGTTCAGATTTCCAGAAGCTCTCTGAAGCCTGCCATTTTGGGTTATTATGCAGGCTCCGTTACATGGGCATGATTGAATAATCTACTGGTCCTTGATGATCACAGTGATTTTTGTGGCAGGATCTATAGACTCTCCCTTTCCCAGCCAAAAACCTCAGTGGACAGCAGCATCTGTGCTGGAATTTCTCTTGGGCCTGCTGAGCTAAATTTGCCACTCATTTTGACAGGTTGCACTCATCTCAAACTATGTGCTCAGATTCTGTTTTTACTATGGGTGAGACAGGCCCAGAACAGAGAGAGAAGCCTGAGTGAGTGACTGTTGAGTCCAGCCACTTCACACAGCTGAGTATGTTGGCTATGATAAGGTGAGGAAGCCCAGGTGATGTCAGCTCCCTCCAAGCCTTGGGCTGAATCAGCATAGTAGAAGCCTTTTTTCCCTCACCACTCAGAAATAGAGTGGCATCCACAAGCTTAAAAATGCCAGAAAGTACAAAGCCCCCAAAATGGCGTCACATCCCTGGCTTTGAAAAGGTTTAAGTCTGGGCTCCTTTAAGGACTGAACCTCTTCTATCCTTTTTTATTTTTTAAATCCCAGTAATCAAAAATGTGACAAGTGAGGGTTTGTGTGTTTCAGACCCGCTTTTGTTACTAATCTTATAGTGTTGCCCTTAAGTGGGTTCTGAGTTCTTCTCCCATGCCTAAGAAGAATAAGGCTTGTGGGCAACTGGAGAATAATTGAGGTAAATAGAAGCTTTATTGAGTGAATGTACAGCTCTCAGGAGACAGAAAGGAGGTAACTCCATTTCACAAACAGGACATACCTGCAACCACGCAACACTCAGTTAAGAGAAGACCTAGAGTGACCAAGTGCAGTTGGCTGACGGGTTGCTACAATGTCTCTGAAGCCGTCGGTGGAGAGGAGATTCAGAGTGGGTAGTTTCTATGTGCAGGAAGGTTGTTGAGATGTGTCCTCAGCTTTAAGTTGAGAGAAGACAAATCTGTCTGCCAACGTGAAATACCAATAAGTGTACAACTCTCAGCGAAGAGAGGCTACACAGGAGGCTGATGCAGGAGAATCACTTGAACATGGGAAGTGGAGGTTGAAGTGAGCTGGGTTCACACCACTGCACTTCAGGCTGGTTACAGGGTGAGATTCCATCTCAAAAGTAATAATAATAATTATTATAACTAGTTTAGAGGACAACATAAATGTCCTGATGGAGCTAAAAAAACACGGGGCAAGAACTTTGCACAGCATACCCAAGGATCAATAGCTGAATTGATCAAGCAGAAGGAAGAATATCACAGATTGAAGATAAACTTAATGAAATAAAGCACGAAGACAAGATTAGAGAAAAAAGAATAAAAAGGGAGAAACAAAGCCACCCAGAAATATGGGATTATGTGAGAAGCCAAAATCTGTGATTCATTTGTATACCCAAAAGTAATGAGGACAATGGAACCAACTTGAAAAACAAACTTCAGGATGTTACGCAGGAGAACTTCCCCAACCTACAAAGACAGGCCAACGTAGAAATTCAGGAAATATAGACAACACCACTGACATACTTCATGAGAAAACAGCCTCCAAGACACACAACAGGCAGATTCTCCAAGGCAGAAAAAAAAGGAAAAAAAAAAAAAATGTTTAGAGCAGCAAGAGAGAAAGATCAGGTTACCTACAAACGGAAGCCCATTAGATTAACAGCAGATATTTCTGCAGAAACCCTGCAAGCCACAAGAGAGAGGCGGCAAATATTCACTGATCTTAAAGGAAATAATATATGAACCAGAATTTTATATCCATCCAAACTAAGCTTTATGACCAAAGGAGAAATAAAATAATTTTCAGACAAGGAAATGTAGAAACATTTTGTCAACCCCATGAGTGCCTTACAAGAGCTCCTAAAGGAAACACTAAATATGGAAAGGGACATCTGGTAACAGCTACTGCAAAAAATAACAAATATAAAGTCCAACAACACTATGAAGAAACTGCATCAAGAATATGCAAAATAACCATCCAGCATCACCATGCAAGGATCAAATTGACACATAACAGTATTAACCTTAAATATAAATAAACTAAGTGTGCTTTATTCAGGAGACATATCTGACGTGCAAAGGCACACATAGGCTCAAAATAAAACGATGGAAGAATATTTTTTTTCTTTTTTAAATTGTACCTTACATTTTATGGTACATGTGCAAAACATGCAGGTTTGTTACACATGTATACATGTGACCTGTTGGTATGCTGCACCCAGTAACTCGTCATTTACATTAGGTATGTCTGCTAATGCTATCCCTCCCCCCACCCCACAACAGGCCCCAGTATGTGATGTTCCCCTTCCTGTGTCCATGTGTTGTCATTGTTCAATTCCCACCTATGAGTGAGAACATGCAGTGTTTGTTTTTTTGTCCTTGAGGTAGTTTGCTGAGAATGATGGTTTACAGCTTCATCCATGTCCCTACAAAGGACATGAACTCACCCTTTTTTATGGCTGCGTAGTATTCCATGGTGTATATGTGCCACATTTTCTTAATCCAGTCTATCATTGTTGGACGTTTGTGTTGGTTGCAAGTCTTTGCGATTGCAAGTGCTGCCACAATAAACGTACGTGTGCATGTGTCTTTATAGCAGCATGATTTATAATCCTTTGGGTGTATACCCAGTAATGGGATGGCTGGGTCAAATGGTATTTCTAGTTCTAGATCCCTGAGGAATCACCACAGTGACTTCCACAATGGTTGAACTAGTTTACAGTCCCACCAACAGTTTAAAAGTGTGCCTATTTCTCCACATCCTCTCCAGCACCTGTTTTTTCCTGATTTTTTTAATGATCACCATTCTAGCAGGTGTGAGATGGTATCTCATTGTGGTTCTGATTTGCATTTCTCTGATGGCCAGTGATGATGAGCATTTTTTCATGTGTCTTTTGGCTGCATAAATGTCTTCTTTTGAGAAGTGTCTGTTCATATCCTTCGCCCACATTTTTGATGGGGTTGTTTGTTTTTTTCTTGTAAACTTGTTGGAGTTCTTTGTAGATTCTGGGTATTAGCCCTTTGTCAGATGAGTAGGTTGGAAAAATTTTCTCCCATTCTGCAGGTTGCCTGTTCACTCTGATGATAGGTTGTTTTGCTGTGTCGAAGCTCTTTAGTTGCTTTTTAGCTCTTGAATTTCAGAGCCTGTCGTTTGTCTGTTCAGAGATTCAACTTCTTCCTGGTTTAGCCTTGGGAGGATATATGTGTCGAGGAATTTATCCATTTCTTCTAGATTTTCTACTTTATTTCTGTAGAGGTGTTTGTCGTATTCTCGGATGGTAGTTTGTGTTTCTGTGGCATCGGTGGTGATATCCCTTTTGTCATTTTTTATTGCTTCTATTTGATTCTTCTCTTTTCTTCTTCATTAGTCTTGCTAGCAGTCTATCAATTTTGTTGGTCTTTTCAAAAAACCAGCTCCTGGATCCACTGATATTTTGAAGGGGTTTTTGTGTCTCTATTTCCTTCAGTTCTGCTCTGATCTCAATTATTTCTTGCCTTCTGCTAGCTTTTGAATGTGTTTGGTCTTGCTTCTCTAGTTCTTTTAATTGTCATGTCAGGGTGTCAATTTTAGATCTTTCCTGCTTTCTCCTGTGGGCATTTAGTGCTATAAATTTCCCTCTACACACTGCTTTGAACGTGTCCCAGAGATTCGGGTATATTGTATCTTTGTGCTCATTGGTTTCAAGGAACATCTTTATTTCTGCCTTCATTTCGTTATGTACCCAGTAGTCATTCAGGAGCAGGTTGTTTGGTTTCCATGTAGTTGAGCGGTTTTGAGTGAGTTTCTTAATCCTGAGTTCTAGTGTGATTGCACTGTGGTCTCAGAGACAGTTTGTTGTAATTTCTGTTCTTTTACATTTGCTGAGGAGTGCTTCACTTCCAACTATGTGGTCAATTTTGGAATAGGTGTGGTGTGATGCTGAAAAGAACGTATATTCTGTTGATTTGGGGTGGAGAGTTCTGTAGATGTCTATTAGGTCTGCTTGGTGCAGAGCTGAGTTCAATTCCTGGATGTCCTTGAGAACTTTCTGTCGCATTGATCTGTCTAATGTTGACAGCGGAGTGTTAAAGTCTCCCATTATTATTGTGCGGGAGTCTAAGTCTCTTTGTAGGTCTCTAAAGACTTGCTTTATGAATCAGCGCGCTCCTGTCTTGAGTACATATATATTTAGGATAGTTAGCTCTTCTTGTTGATTTAATCCCTTTACCATTATGTAATGGCCTTGTCTCTTTTGATCTTTGCTGGTTTAAAGTCTGTTTTATCGGAGACTAGGATTGCAACCCCTGCCTTTTTTGGTCTTCCATTTGCTTGGTAGATCTTCCTCCATCCCTTTATTCTGAGCCTATGTGTGTCTCTGCACGTGAGATGGGTTTCCTGAATAGAGCACACTGATGGGTCTTGATTCTTTATCCAATTTGCCCGTCTGTGTCTTTTAATTTGAGCATTTAGCCCATCTACATTTAAATTTCATATTGTTATGTGTAAATTTGATTCTGTCATTTTGATGTCGGCTGGTTATTTTGCTCATTAGTTGATGCAGTTTCTTCCTAGCCTTGATGGTCTTCGCAATTTGGCATGTCTTTGCAGGCTAGCTGTTGTTCCTTTCCATGTTTAGCACTTCCTTCAGGAGCTCTTTTAGAGCAGGCCTGGTGATGACAAAATCTCTCAGCATTTGCTTGTCTGTAAAGGATTTTATTTGTCCTTCATGTATGAAGCTTAGTTTGGCTGGATATGAAATTCTGGGTTGAAAATTCTTTTCTTTAAGAATGTTGAATATTGGCCCTCAGTCTCTTGTGGCTTGCAGAGTTTCTCCAAGAGATCCGCTGTTAGTCTGATGGGCTTCCTTTTGTGGGTGACCCAATCTTCTCTCTGGCTACCCTTAACACTTTTTCCTTCATTTCACCTTTGGTGAATCTGACAGTTGATGTGTCTTGGAGTTGCTCTTCTCGAGGTGTGTCTTTGTGGCATTCTCTGTATTTCCTGAATCTGAATGTTGGACTGCCTTGATAGATTTGGGAAGTTCTCCTGGATAATAGTTCCTGTCTCCCCATCACTTTCAGGTACACCAATCAGATGAAGATTTGGTCTTCTCACATAGTCTCATATGTTTTGGAGGCTTTGTTCATTTCTTTTATTATTTTTTTCTCTAAACTTCTCTTCTCGCTTAATTTCATTCATTTGATCTTCCATCACTGATACCCTTTCTTCCAGTTGATCAAATCAGCTACGGAGGCTTGTGCATTCATCACGTAGTTCTCGTGCCATGATTTTCAGCTCCACCAGGTCCTTTAAGGACTTCTCTGCATTGGTTATTCTAGTTAGCCATTTATCTATTTTTTTTCAAGGTTTTTAACTTCTTTGCCATGGTTTCGAACTTCCTCCTTTAGCTCGGAGTAGTTTGATCATCTGAAGCCTTCTTCTCTCAAGTCGTCAAAGTCATTCTCCATCCAGCTTTGTTCCATTGCAGATGAGGAGCTGCGTTCCTTTGGAGGAGGAGAGGTGCTCTGATTTTTAGAGTTTCAAGTTTTTCTGCTGTTTTTTCCCAATCTTGGTGGTTTTATCTACCTTTGGTCTTTGATGACGGTGACGTACAGTTGGGGTTTTGGTGTGGATGTCCTTTCTGTTTGTTAGTTTTCCTTCTAACAGTCAGGATCCTCAGCTGCAGGTCTGTTGGAGTTTGCTGGAGGTCCACTCCAGACCGTTTCCCTGGGTATCAGCAGTGGAGGCTGCAGAACAGCAGATATTGGTGAACAGTAAATGTTGCTGCCTGATCGTTCCTCTGAAAGTTTTGACTCAGAGGAGTACCCAGCCATGTGGGGTGTCAGTCTACACCTACTGGGGTGTGCCTCCCAGTTAGGCTATGTGGGGTTCAGGGACCCACAGTTAGGCTATGCGGGGTTCAGGGACCCACTTGAGGAGGCTGTCTGTCCCTTCTCAGATCTCAAGCCGCTTGCTGGGAGAACCATTATTCTCTTCCAAGCTGTCAGACAGGGACATTTAAGTCTGCATTGGTTTCTGCTGCCTTTTGTTTGGCTATGCCCTGCCCCCAGAGGTGGAGTCTACAGAGGCAGGCAGGCCTCCTTGAGCTGCAGTGGGCGCCACCCAGTTCGAGCTTCCCGGCCACTTTGTTTACTTACTCAAGCCTCAGCAGTGACGGGCGCTCATCCCCCAGCCCCGCTGTTGCCTTACAGTTTGATCTCAGACTGCTGTGCTAGCAATGAGTGAGGCTCCATGGGTGTAGGCCCTCCAAGCCAGGTGCCTGATATAATCTCCTGGTGTGCCGTTTGCTAAGACCATTGGAAAAGCGCAGTATTAGTGTGGGAGTGACCTGATTTTCCAGGTGCCATCTGTCACCCCTTTCTTTGAATAGGGAAGGGAATTCCCTGACCCCTTGTGCTCCCTGGGTGAGGCAATGCCTCTCTATGCTTTGGCTCATGCTCGGTGCACTGCACCCCTTGTCCTGCACCCACTGTCTGACACGCCCCAGTGAGATGAATCCGGTACCTCAGTTGGAAATGCAGAAATCCCCTCTCTTCTCTGTGGCTCACACTGGGAGCTGTAGACTGGAGCTGTTCCTGTTCAGCCATCTTGGCTTCACCCCCCTTCTCTAACTTTTGACAGAAAAGTGTTTGGAATCAGAGTTTTTATCTAATTTTTCAGATCCTACATTGCCACCTAGTAAGATAGGATTTTTCTCTGTGTAGAGCCTTGTCAGCCCTTTGCCCATAATGTCTAGTTTCTAACTTTCTCTTCCTCCCATGTCCCACTAATAATTATAAGACTCTGTGTCCCATCTGTAAGCAGAGACTCTCCACTTTCAACAGTCAACAAGATGCTGCCCTTGAGAAACAAATTCCAACCTCATTGCTGAAGTTTTTATAAAAGAAGGAATGGAATGGAATCTTTTTTTTTTTTTATCTTTGAGGCAACTGTTCTGCGTCCAGCTACATTGATATCTAAATAAGAAGAGAATGTTAAGTTTCAAAGTCAATTCGTCTTATTTATGAGGATGTCAATGTTTTGCTAGGATCAGCGTAAGGGAAGCCAGGAATAATATAAAGACTCAAACTCTATTAAAGACTCTTGCTGCAATCTAACTACTGCATAATCTCTCTTTGGCTTCCCACATACCTGGAAGTTTTTGGGTTGAATGGGCTTAGGAGACAAACAAGGAATTTTAAATGTATATATATATATATATATATATATATATATATATATATATAATTTTATATATCTATAATGAATTAGAAATTATATGTATACACAAACATATATACATGCATACACATATATGTTTATACATATATGTATGTAAACTATGTACGTGTGCATATATACACACATTTATAGACAGAGCATGCATATATACATATGTATACACACTCACTTATATATATGTGTGCATACATGTGTGTATATATATATACATCTGTTATATATACACAGACATATGTGTGGGTATGTGTATACCTATATACATACATACACACATACCATCTATATACACATACCAGAGTGTATAGGTATACATCCATGAATCCTGGGTATTACATATGGGCATATTACATATGTGCATGTTACATATATATACACACATACATATGCGTGTGTATGTGCATATGTATATATACACACATATAGATATATATACACACATATACATATGTATGAACACAAGGGTAAAGCTTCAGCAAAATTTTAGTATCTAAAAACAGACCGTTTTGCCAGCAAATTGCTGCAAGATTTGAGAGCTGTTAATGCACAGATTAAATCAATGGGTGCATTACAGCAAGGTCCGCCATTCCTGGCAGCCATTCCAAGTGATTGACCTCCCATGGTAGTAGATCTTAAAGATGATTTCCTTACTATACCCTTACATGAGAAGGATAAGCAAACTTTTACCCCAAAGCATGCTCACCGGTCCTACGCTATTGCAGCGTTTTGTAGGACAGTCCTTAAAGAAGCCTCGTCATATATTTCCTACTGCCTACCTCATTCATTATATGGATGAAATCCTTTTGGCTGCTCCAACGGAAGAGTTATTACCCCAATTGTTGAGAGAAGCAAAACAGGGTGAGATCTCAAAATAGTTCAAGAACTTGTAGAAACAACCTCCCCATACCAATACTTAGGCACTATTGTTACTGAAACAAATGTTCGACCTCAGAAAGTAGTCCTCCATACGGACAGATTACAAACCTTCAATGATTTCCAACAACTTTTAGGAGATATAAATTGGCTGTGCCCAATCCTAGGTATTGCTACTCATCAACTCAAACACTCAGACACTCCATGGAAATTCTTCATTAGGGGCAATGGGCTTAGGAGACAAACCAGCTGCTCCAGCAACTTACTAAGGAAACAGAAGCTGAGTTACAGCTTGTGGAGCAGATTCGTCAGCAATCACATGCCTGCCAGCTACAGCCGCAAAAGCTCTTGGTTCCCTTTATTCTTTCTACCCCCCATTCTCCAACGGGACTTTTAGGCCAGATCATAGAAAAATATGTAATTGTAATAGAATGGCTTTTTTTGAAATTCAATCAGAGAGTAAAGTCTCTACAAGTTTATCTTTCTTTAACTACTCAATGTATAACAAGGGGTAGGGATAGATCAAAATCGCTTAAGAGATATGATCCAGACAAAATTACTGTTCTCCTTTTAGACTCAGTCTAAAAGCATGAGGAGAAATACTGGATTCCCAACAACAGGCTGCAGCATGGTAAATGTTGACTGTTGGCAAATTGCTCTTTCAGATTGTGTAGGAATAATACATACACATTGTCCATCAGACAAAATTTTGCAATTTTAAAAGTTCAACCTTTCATCTTCCCCATGATTACTCGTCACAAGCTCATTTCAGGCAGCCAGACCTACTTGCTGATGGCTCTTACAAAGGTCGCAAAGCTACTTATGGTGCTAACCATGCTCAAATAATAAAAAAACCCAGAGTTTCAGCTCAACGCTCAGAATTAATGGCGGCAGTTATTCAGGCTTTAGAGCTCACAGCTTCATCTCTTATTAACACTCTCTGTGATTCAGCCTATGTTGTAAATGTAGCCGGTCATATTGGGACTGCCACTATTAAAAGTACCCTAGAACCAGAGCTGTTTAACTTGTTTCTAAGACTTCAACAAGCTGTTTGCTCTTGTGCTGCTTTTTATATTTCTCATATTTGCTCTCCCACACAACTCCTTACACCACTATTTCTAGGTAATGATAGAGCCAATAAATTGATTAGTTCTGCATTTCAACAAGCTCAACCTTCTCATGTATTACTGCATCAAAACTCTGCCTTTACTCATATGTTTCACTTGCCTAACAGCCAGGCTGCAGCCTATGCAAGCCTGTCCTCCTTGTCAGCATGTCACTGGAGTCACACCCATAGAAGGCTGTAACCCATGAGACTTAGCTTCAAATGAAATCTGACAGATGGATCTTACTCACAAAGCTGCCGTTGGCAAGTTCTCCTTTGTTTGTGTGACTACAGACACTTATTCTCATACGCGGCATGCTACATGCAAAGCAGGTGAGACAGCTGGTTATGTATAATGACATTGTCTGTCATCATTTGCTCATATGGGGGGTCTGTAAACAATTAAAAACTGACAATGGACACGCTTATGTTAGTCACGCTTTTTAAATTTTTTACAGATATGGTCAATCACTCATAAAACAGGAATTCCTTACAACCCCCAAGGACAAGGAATTATAGAGCGGGCAAATCAAACATTACAAGGTGTGCTGAAAAAGACAGAAAGGGGAAATAAGAGACCAGTTACCCCCTCAAACAAAATACATTTACTTTTACTTTAATTTTTTTTTTTACTTATTTACTTTAAATTTTTTGACTCCTGGCACAGACAGTAAGACTACGGCAGAACGACACTGGTAAATGTTATAGGGAAAAAGGAAAGTATACCCAAAAATATTATGAAAATCCCCCTAAGGACGATGGAAAGGCTCAGTAGATTTACTGAGGTAAGGACGAGGGCATGCTTGTGTTTTTACAGGAGGTGGATAATCTATGTGGGTGCCCTCAATGTGTTTGTGACCATGTAAAGGGAGACTGGAGAGAGCCATGGGTCCCAACTATGGATACGACTCTTTCATTACAAGCCATGAGTCAGTTGAAATTGCTGGAGCACCACGGTCAGGCAAACACCCCTGACCTCACATTTTTGGCCACGCTACCTGTAACATCCTTTGCAGTAGGTTTTCCTTGCGCAGAGACAAACACATATTGGACATATATTCCCAATCCCCCAGTATTATCAACTGTAATTTGGAGTGACATTCCCCCTGACATCTGTCATGATCAGGAAGCGCGGGCACCAGGACCCCTAACACCCCCTGACAAAGAGTAATTAGACTCTCAGAACAATGATTATCAATTATGCGGCTCCATTGGAGGGACTTCCTTTATGTGTCACCCAGGGCACATCACTCAACTGCAGTGGCCTTGCAAATTAATCCCAAGTATGGCTGAGTTACCATGGAAAAAAAGATGAACCTATTAGGCCTTAGCTCTGTTAACATCACTGGTGTAGCTACTAATCACTCCCAGCCCCATCCCCCAAATTGTATTAATTATTCAGAATGGGCTCCCTTTGATAATTCTTACCCCCCTCTTTGAACCCAGTGTCTTGGCCCCCAACTAGACAAAAGTACATGCTAATGGGAGACATTATTTTCTGGGTCCCTGTGGACATTTAGATGGGAGAGATGAGAATCCGACCTCGTGGCATAAACTTCGCTGACACTGGTCAGCATCTCTTCACTATATTGCGCTGGGATTCAATCCCAATCTGCGGCAAGGTTCACTTGGCATGAAACAGGCTTTAGCCCACCTTTGCCTCAATGGCATTACCAAGGAAAGAGAGGTCCAATTCAGGAGTCGATAGGGAAGGCAGCACTCTGCTATATGAATGGCAGCATTTGTGTCAGAACACTGTCTAATTACAGTAATTGTGCTGAACAGAGTTTTAATCTTAGCCTTGTAGAAAACATTACCACTCAATTACAATTTGTGTTTTTAAACTTATGTTTTTCGAACAGCAAAAAGGACCAACTCCAGGTAAACGATGCCCAATTGACTTGTGATTCCTGCCAACTGTTTTATTCCCTTAATCATAGCACAGTACAAACATGCAGCATAGCCACCCTAGTAATTCTAGGTCACAATCCTGGATTATGGATTCCTGTAAATCTCTCTGAGCCTTGGGTGGCCACCTCTGATTTCCATTTTGTAAACTTTTTTTCTTACTCAGCTTATTCCCTGTGCTTGCAGAGCTTTAGGCATGAAAATTTTTGTAATTTTCCTTAGGTAAGTTAATCACTTCTGTTGTGGTGTCCTTAGTAGCAATGTGCAGCTCCATTCAAACAGCTCAATGTGTAGAAAATTGGATGTGTACAGCCGACCATGCATGGATGCTTGAAAATAAACCTAACACTGAGATACACACAGAAGTAGCAATGTTGAAGACTACAGTTCTGTGGCTAGGAAACCAAGAACAAACTTGTAGTTGCGGCAGCAATTGCATTGTCATTTTAAGCATACTCATATTTGTGTAATCAATTTGGAAGAAAACCAAAGGGAATATCCATGGAAACTTGATTTACAAAGCAAAATTCTTAATTTGAATAAGCATACTCAAGTATTTCAGCCATCTCTGAGAACTTGGGCAGAACTTCTGCAAGATTTAGAGAGCCTTAACCTTTGGACCTCCTCCAAACATCACCTCAATGTCTTTTTTGTGATCATCAGAGTAATGTTATTATGTCTCTGTTTTATGTTCATTGTCTGTAAAAGCAGCTGGACCACCAAAAAGCAGTTGAGAGCTGCACAGCCTGCAATTATCTTTACTCAATTAATGCAAAAACAAAAAGAAGAAGACGTTGGAGGCCAAACGAATGAGGGTTGTGACCAACTCAGTAATGACTGGAGGGTCTATGAACAGAGATGGAACTGTTCTCATGAAAGCAGCATGTTGGCAACCTGACACACCACGTCTGGTGCAAGAAGGAATGCCGAAGGCAGTCATACCTCAAGCACAGTATTTCTTGTGGTAATATATAGGAACATCTGAAGCCTGTAGTATAAAGAAAGCAGTTATGTGAGGCTGTGATAAATCAAGAAGTTCACCAACAATTACGTTTCCTCCCTGTTGATTCTGCCTAATAAATATCAAGGCCTGTAGAAGCTCAGGGCCTTTGCTGACTAGAAGAAATGAGCCCCCTGTCCCCTGTTTTAAAACAGGTCTTTTTTGTCTTTGTCTCCATTTCTACATTCAAACCCCTTCGTTTCATCCCATAGTAACTGACTGCCCCACTGTCTCTGTTAAAAATTAAAAACAAAACAAAAAAAAAAAAAGAAAAGAAAAGAAAAAGGTGCGCTTTTTTGGCAGGCACATGTAATCCAAGCTACTCAGGAAACTGAGGCAGAAGAATCCCTTCAACATAATAGACAAAAGTTGCAGTGGGCTGAAATCACACCTTTGCACACCAGACTGGGTGACAAGGTGTGACTCCATCTCAAAAAAAGCAAAAGAACAAAACAAAACAAAACAAAACTATGTTCTGGTTAAGAGAACCAAAAAAAAAAAAAAAAGAAAAAGAAAAAAACAAGCTGCACGCTGAGAAAAATTTAGGAAACACATCTGAAAAGTGACTTTTATGCACAACATACAAAGAAATAAGATGACCCAATTAATAAGTAGAGGCCTGAATAGATACATCACCAAAAAAGACATGGAGATGGAAAACCTGGCACACAAAATACTCCTTGCTGAGCCTCTGTTACTTCTTCTGAAGGCTGAGGCTCCAAGCCATTTCCTGAGGAGCAGCAGTGGCTGCCAGAGTGGCAGTGGCTCCAAAGATCATCCCCACCTACGCCAGCTCTACCCTTCCTCCAGGTTCCAAGGATTCCCCAGCCATTGAACATGCTCACCAGGAAAGAGCCAGAAGCTGGATATTTTATTTCACAACTTTTCTTAAAATTCTGGATGCCAACAGGTATCCTTTGGTTGGAAGTTTTATATTTATCCTAACAATCTTGAGGCACTGACAAGTATAAGGAAAGATGATTTTCAACCTACATTTGATTCCATAAAGAACTAAAAGAACTGGCGTGGCCAGGCATCGTGGCTCACACCGGTAATCCCAGCATTTTGGGGGGCTGAGCCAGGTGGATATCCTTAGGTCAGGTGTTTGAGATCATCCTGGTCAACATGGTGAAACAAGCTCTCTGCTAAAAATGTAAAAAATTAGCCGGTAGTGGTGGCTGGGTCCATCAACTCTGATCCTCAGGAAACTAAGACAGGAGAATTGCATGAACTCGGGAAGCTGAGGTTACCAAAGGCGAGATCATGTCATTGCACCCCAGCCATTTGAACAGACCAAGACTCCATCTCAAAACAAACAAACTAACAAAAAAGCAAAACAGAACAAAACAAAACAAACAAAAAAAGGATTCAATTACATTTTTAGGCAGTTATTTTAGAATGCTTGGTACAATGCATTACTATTTTGGTATTCCCAAGACAGAAAACACAGTAACAGTAGTAAGTAAAAGCCAAATAGCCAGTCATTACAAATTCATGGGATTAGTTTCATCTGTCATTCTTTGTGGCTTTTATTTAAAACGTGTGATGCTGAAACAATTACTTGTAATATCTAAATGCAAAAAGAAACAATAGTTAGTGAACCATTACTAAATGAATCTCAGTCTTCAAATTTGATTCTGATGCAGTGGAATGTTTTGTGAAAGATGAAAAACTAACAGACCAAACACATGTGATTTCAAATTTTGGCCTACTTTTGTAGAAGCAGATTTAAGAGCCAAAACCTTCATAGTTCTAATTTTTATCAGTGATTCAGCATTGCAAGATATGTAGTGAAGCTGACATCAGAGCTTTTTTTCAATTCCAACAGAAACTAGTTTGTACTCTGGACATTCGTGTTGCTCCCTTGAAATCCGTAAAGAAATCACTTGATTGAAAGAGACTTTTACACAGGGAAAAATCACGCTAATACACCACATTGTCTTATTAGCTACAGTTCACTATTTTATTGTAGTCACCATGAGATTAGAAAAAATAGCAGATAAATGACTATGTGCACTAGAATAATTTTATTATTTTTTACTAAGTAGAGCTGGGAGTACGTTTTTTAAAATTGGTTTTCTGTGGCACAACACATGTATGCTTTTTGGCGGCAACCATAGATTAATGAACAAACGATGACAGCAAAATCATGCTCAACAATACCTGCCATTCGGGGAAGGCAAATTAAAATAAAAGTGAGAGCGCTAAACAGCTATACTATGTCTAAATTTATTTTTAAATATAATCAAAACTGCAACAGAAAATCTCATCCATTGTTGAGCTGAAGGAATGCATAATTGTACAGCAACTTTAAAATATGGTTGTTTTCTTCTGCCACAGTTTGGCAGTTTTTTCCAAAGGTAAACATGGTCTCATCATATAGGCTAACAATTGCACACTTAGGTATCTAGACAACTGATTTGGAAACTCACATCTAACCAACAACCTCATGCATTTATGTATAACTGCCCTCTTGACAGTGGCCAAATATTTTAAGGAATCAGGATGCCCTTCAATATTAACCAAGACAGGTAAATTCATAAAATGAAATACTATTCATCAAAAGAAAAGGAGTGATTTATGAAGTCATGCAAAGCCATGGATGAATCAGGCATAAATAAAGCTAAGTGATAAGAGCCACTCTGAAGAGATGACATATTGTATGATTTCATTTCTATTACGTTACAGAGAAGAAATGTTTCTAGAGACAGTAAGCAGACTTGTAATTTACAGTTGTTTTTAGTGGGCAGGTAGTGAGCTGAAAAGGAGAATGCAATGATGGAAAGAAGCACAAATGGGCCAGTTGAGAAGGGACTCATTCTGCTTGATGAGATCATGCTGAGTGTGTGGAAGAGCCAGGAGTGTGTATACTGGCATGAATAAATAAATAGGCTTCTACTCATGATAGGAGAGGAGCGTCTTCTTTCATCACACGTGCAACTAATTTAGGACAATTTCTGAGGAAGCTTTTGTTGTAAGTGGAAAAACATACATAAACAAATGTACCACTTCAAACATTTTTGAGTGTATAATTTGGAAGCATTAACCGTGCTCAAATTATGCAACCATCACCACCATTTCACAATGTACAAGGGTTCCAATTTATCCACATACTCTCAAACTTTTCTTCAAAAAAAAAGAAAAATTCCAATGGCGATAAAGCAGTAATCTCATTGTGGTTTAGATATTCATGTATTAAGTGGTTAGTGATTTTGAACATCTTTTCATGTGCTTATTGGCTATGGATTTGTAAATGATTTCTTGGCTATATCACTGAATGAACACAAAACATAAGAAAAAATAGATCAGTTGAGCTTCATCAAAACTAAACACTTTTGTGCATTAAAGGACACTGTCAGTATAGTGGAAAGAAAACCAACAGCATGGGAGAAAATATTTGCAAGTCATATATATGGCATATATTCAAATCAACCACTTGGATCTCTTCCAAATGCACTCTTCATTTTTTCTTACTCTAAAACATTCTAAATAAACATCCACTTTTTCTGTAAAACCTTTCTCAGTCTCCTTTGCTACTTTATTCCCCTCAGTCAAATTCTTTCTTCTGAGGAGGCAAGAGTTGACGTTACTGCAGACCGTGATAGATTTGACGCCAGTAACTCAGATAAGTTCCACTGGTAACAGGTCGAGGAGCTGCTGGACAGGGTGGCATGAGTTCGTGTCTAATGTGTGGCTGCCCTGGCCGCAGGCAGTTCTGGACTGTGGAGGGACCAGAACCCCATGCTACAAGCACTCTGTGGAAAGAGAGCTCACCTTGCTGAGGGAATGCTGAGGAAGAAATTTTGTCTTTTTAGTGAGGTCAAATTCCTTCACATAATATACAATTAACTGTTTCTTAATGAATTCCTTAGTGATCCTTAGTATGTGCATGTGTGTGTGCGACTACCGCATCTTAGTTCCAAATTACTTTCATTATTCCAAAAGGAAATACCCTACTTATTAAGAAGCTCCTACCCAATCTGTCCTCTTTCTGACACCAGCAACCAATAATCTGCATTTTATCTCTGTGGATTTACCTATTCTAAATATGTATATAAATAAAATCAGACATGTGACTTTTGCGTTCAGATTCTTGAGCCAAAATTTAAGTTTCTTCACATTGTAGCATTAGAGTTGTAATCCTTTTCACAGCTGAATAGTATGCCGTTGTATGGACATGCTACATTTTGTTTCTTATTTTCTGTTGGTGGACATTTATTTGGTGTGTTTGCAGATTTTAGTTATTGTGAATGCTGCTATGAACGTATGTATACATGTTTTTGTTTGAATGCCTCTTTTACACTTTTTGTGTATATAGCTTGGAGTTGATTTCGGGGGGTCTATGGTAATTTTATATTTAGCTTTTGCAGAACCACCAAACTATTTTCCACAGCAGCTGCAGCATTTTTCTTTCACATATTCCCACTTCCATTTCAACAACTGTTAGCTTTTTTTTTTTTTTTTGGCAATTATAATGGGTGTGAAGAGGTATCTTACTGTAGTTTTGACTTGCATTTCCCCTAGGTTAAAATGTGCAGGAGGCATAAGAGTTGGAAGAGAAAGAGGAAGGCTGAGGACAGCCATGTGGAGAAGACAGGCAAGCTCCAGGGGAGACAGTGCCTGTGGTAAACTCTGCCCGGTCTCAGCTCCAGCAGTGAATGGAAAGCGAGCCCATGATTGTAGTGTGGATTTTCTCACAATCTAGCTGTTTCGGCAAGGAGAGTGTGTGATTTGGGGTACTGCGCCCCCTCTTCTCCTAGGTCCCCTATAATTCAGTCCTCACTAGGCACCTGCCTGGAGCCAACCTGGTCTCTGCTCCCAGACAAAGGAGACCCTCATGCCCTGGGAACCTGATTCTGGTGGTCACTAATGGACACAGGCCTGGAGGGAGGAGCACAGCCCATATGTGCTACAACAAAGACTATAAAGTACAGAAGTGGACACTACATTTAGCCCAGTCACCCCAGGCCACATGAACCAGGCTCACCACTCACGGGCCTCAGCCTCCCTCTTTGAGAAAGGAACTGCCACAACCATCAATCTCAACAGCCTTTCCAGGATTCAATAGGACAAGCAACTTGGAATTCTGCTGATTTTAAATGCTGCTGTCATTCCAGATCTCACACAACCCTAGCACCAGAGACTGAAGTCAGAGTCTGCAGGTTGCTTTCTCCTGCTGGTGTGGGAGAGTGTGCCAACTCAGTCTCCACTTGTGGCTGGTACACAGAGTGCTTGACCACCAACATTTAATTATTTCCGCTTTTACCTCTAAGTTTTAACAAAGTGTGTCTGTGGTGTAAGCCGTCACTAACTTCCCTTCCTTTGGACCTTCCAGAGACTACCTCAAAACACCTCCCACTCTCAAACACAAGCTACTGTGGATTTGGTTAGCTCTGGGTTGACGTTTAGAAAAGCTGTGGCCTCAGAAGGCAACTTCCTCTGGCTCCAAATCTACGAGGCTGCACAATGAGCATTAAGATGGTCCTGAGCTCAGACCCAGAAAAGTTCTGGGTGCAAGGCTCAGTCCTCCCTTCTGCAAAAAAAGAGTGATGACCTAATACACTAGCCAGATGCCCCGTGCCTTCTGTAACCCTAAACTTCAACGTAACATTAACGGTAACCCAGCTCCTACCCCTAATCCTAACCAAGGTTCTCTAATATGAACAGCCACTAGAAGCCAACAACTTTGCCCCATCCTTAACCCTATGAATAGTATGCAACAGTTATGTTTAGGTGTGGTTTTGGTGTAGGATTAGGCTCGTAAAAAGAGTTTTAGTGTTTGTATTAGGAGTTACTGTTTGACTTCATGTGAATGTTATGTTCATGTTCAGAAAGCAAGTTTAGGAGGTAGAATTTAGGGTTAGATTTAGGGGTTGTTGTTAGTGTTAGGGTTAACATTAGCTTTTTAGGGTTGGAGACAGCGTTTTTTGTTTAGGGTTTTTTCTTTTTTTTTTTTTTGTCTTAGAGTTTTAAGGCGAAGGTTTTAGGCTTAGATATGAAGTTCATTTTTCTGTAATGCTTGCATTACCTTTGGATTATGGTTATTTTCAGGGTCAGGTTTAAATTCAGGTTTAGCTGTTAGATTTAGTATTTATCGTTGGGATTTGTTTTTGGGTTTATGTTTTGGTGAGTGGCTAGGCGTAGGGTTGACAATTGGGTCATCTTTGTGGCTAGAATTGCTCTCAATGTTAGAGATTCTTGATTATGATTAGGGGTAGGGTCTGAGTTAAGGTTTTTTTTTAACTTAATTATTATTATACTTTAAGTTTTAGGATGCATGCACACAATGTGCAGGTTTGTTACATATGTATACAAGTGTTATGTTGGTGTGCTGCACCCATTATCTCTTCATTTAGCATTAGGTATATCTCCTAATGCTATCCCTGCGACCTCCACCCACCTCACAACAGTTCCAGAGTGTGATATTCCCCTTCCTGTGTCCGTCTGTTCTCATTGTTCAATTCCCACCTATGAGTGAGAACATGCAGGGTTTGTTTTCTTTGTTCTTGCAGTAGTTTGCTGAGAATGATGGTTTCCAGTTTCATCCGTGTCCCTATAAAGGACATAATCTTATCCTTTTTTATGGCTGCATAGCATTCTGTGGTGTGTATGTGCCACATTTTCTTAATCCAGTCTATGTTTGATGGACATTTGGGTTGGTTCCAAGTCTTTGCTATTGTGAATAGTGCTGCAATAAACATACCAGTTCATGTGTCCTTATAGCAGCATGATTTACAATCCTTTGGGTGTATATCCAGTAATGAGATCCCTGGGTCAAATGGTATTTCTCATTCTAGATTCATAATGAATCGCCACACTGACTTCCACAATGGCTGGACTAGTTTACAGTCCCATCAACAGTTTAAAATTGTTCCTATTTATCCACATCCTCTCCAGCACCTGTTGTTTCCTGACTTTTAAATGATTGCCAATCTAACTGGTGTGGGATGGTAACTCTTGGTGGTTTTGATTTGCATTTCTCTCATGGCCAGTGATGATGAGCATTTTTTCATGTGTGTTTTTTTGCTGCATAAATATCTTCTTTTGAGAAGTGTCTGTTCATATCCTTTGCCCACTTTTTGATGAGGTTGTTTGTTTATTTCTTGTAAATTTGTTTGTGTTCATTGTAGATTATGGATATTAGCCCTTTGTCAGATGAGAAGGTTGAGAAAATTTTCTTCCATTTTTTAGCTTGACTGTTCACTCTGCTGGTAGTTTCTTTTGCTGTGCAGAAGCTCTTTGGTTTAATGAAATCCAGTTTGTCAATTTTTGCTTTTGTTGCCATTGCTTTTGGTGTTTCAGACATGAAGTCCTGAATGGTATTTCCTAGGTTTACTTCTAGGGTTTTTATGGTTTTAGGTCTAAAATGTAAGTGTTTTATCCATCTTGAAGTAATTTTTGTATCAGGTGAAAGGAAAGGATCCAGTTTCAGTTTTCTACATATGGCTAGCCAATTTTTCCAGCACCATTTATTATAAGGAATTGTTTCCCCATTTCTTGTTTTTTTCAGGTTTGTCAAAGGTCAGATGTTTAAAAGTGTGGCATTATTTCTGATGGCTCTGTTCTGTTCCATTGATCAATATCTCTGTTTTTGTAGAAGTACCATGCTGTTTTGGTTACTGCAGGCTTGTATTATAGTTTGAGGTCAGGTAGCATGACGCCTCCGGCTTTGTTCTTTTGGCTTAGGTTTGACTTGGCGATGTGGGCTCTTTTTTGATTCCATATGAATTTTAAAGTAGTTTTTTTCCAATTGTGCGAAGAAACTCATTGGTAGCTTGATGGAGATGGCATTGAATCTATAAATTACCTTGGGCAGTATTGCCATTTTCATGATATTGGTTCTTCCTACTGATGAGCATGGAATGTTCTTCCATTTGTTTGTATCCTCTTTTATTTCATTGAGCAGTGGATTGTATTTCTCCTTGAAGATGTCCTTCACATCCCTTGTAAGTTGTATTCCTAGGTATTTTATTCTTTTTGAAGAAATTGTGAATGGGAGTTCACTCATCACTTGGCTCTCTGTTTCTCTGTTATTGATGTATAAGAATGCTTGTGATTTTGTACATTGATTTTGTATCCTGAGACTTTGCTGAAGTTGCTTATCAGCTTAAGGAGATTTTGGGCTGAGACAATGTGTCTTTCTAGATATACAATCATATCATCTGCAAACAGGGACAATTTGACGTCCCCTTTTCCTCATTGAATTCCTTTTATTTCCTTCTTCAGCCTAACTGCTCTGGCCAGAACTTCCAACACTATGTTAAATAGGAGTGGTGAGAGAGAGCATCCCTGCCTTCTACATGTTTTCAAAGGAAATGCTTCCAGTTTTTGCCCTTTCAGTATGATATTGGCTGTGGGTTTGTCATAGATAGCTCTTATTATTTTGAGATACGTCCCATCAATCCCTAACTTATTGAGAGTTTTTAGCTTGAAACGTTGTTGTAGTTTGTCAGAGGCCTTTTCTGTAACTACTAGAATAATCATGTGGTTTTTGTCTTTGGTTCTGTTTATATGCTGGATTACGTTTATTGATTTGCCTATGTTGAACCAGCCTTGCATCCCAGGGATGAAGCCCACTTGATCATGGTGGATAAGCTTTTTGATGTGCTGCTGAATTCAGTTTGCCTCTTTTTATTGATGATTTTTGCATCAATGTTCATCAAGGATGTTGGTCTAAAATTCTCTTTTTTGCTTGTGTCTCTGTCAGGTTTTGGTACGAGGATGATGCTGGCCTCATAAAATGAGTGAAGGAGGATTCCATCTCTTTCTATTGATTGGAATATTTTCAGAAGGAATGGTACCAGCTCCTTCTTGTACCTTTGGTAGAATTGGGCTGTGAATGCATCTTGTCCTGGACTTTTTTGCTTGGTAAGCTATTGATTATTGCCACAATTTCAGATCCTGTTATTGGTCCATTCAGAGGTTCAACTTCTTCCTGGTTTAGTCTTGGGTGTTTTATGTGTTGAGGAATTTAACCATTTCTTCTAGATTTTCAAGTTTATTTGCATAGAGGTGTTTGCAGTATTCTCTGATGGTAGTTTTCATTTCTGTGGGATGGGTGGTGATATTACCTTTATTATATTTTATTGCATTTATTGATTCTTCTCCCTTTTCTTCTTTATTAATGTCACTAGCAGTCTATGGATTTTGTTGATCTTTCCAAAAACCAGCTCCAGCATTCATTAATTTTTTGAAGGGTTTTTTGTGTTTCTATTTCCTTCAGTTCTGCTGTGATTTTAGTTATTTCTTGCCTTCTTCTAGCTTTTGAATGTGTTTGCTCTTGCTTTTCTAGTTCTTTTAATAGTGATGTTAGGGTGTCAATCTTGGATCTTTCCTGCTTTCTCTTGTTGGCATTTAGTGCTATAAATTTCCCTCTACACACTGCTTTGAACGTGTCCCAGAGATTCTGGTATGTTGTGTCTTAGTTCTCCGTGGTTTCAAAGAATATCTATTTCTGCATTCATTTTGTTAGGTACTCAGTAGTAATTCAGGAGCATGTTGTTCAGTTTCCATGTAGTTGAACGTTTTCAGTTAATTTCTTAATCCTGAGTTCTAGTTTGATTGCACTGTGGTCTGAGAAACACTTTGTTATCATTTCTGTTCTTTTACATTAGCTGAGGAGTGCCTTACTTCCAACTATGTGGTCAATTTTGGAATACGTGTGGTGTGGTGCAGAAAAATATGTATATTCTGTTGATTTGGGGTGGAGAGTTCTGCAGATGTCTATTAGGTCTGCTTGGTGCAGGGCTGAGTTCAATTCCTGGGTATCCTTGTTAACTTTCTGTCTCATTGATCTGTCTAATGTTCACAGTGGGGTGTTAAAGTCTCCCATTATTACTGTGTGGGAGTCTAAGACTCTTTCTAGGTTACTAAGTACTTACTTTATGAATCTGGGTGCTCCTGTATTGGGTGTATATATATTTAGGATAGTTAGCTCTTCTTGCTGAATTGAACCCTTAACCACTATGTAATGGACTTCTTAGTCCCTTTTCATCTTTTTTGGTTTAAAGTCTGTTTTATTTGAGGCTAGGATTGCAACTCCTGCCTTTCTTCATTTTCCATTTGCTTGGTAGATCTCCCTCCGTCCCTTTATTTTGAGCCTATGTGTGTCTCTGCACGTGAGATGGCTTTCCTGCATGCATACAACACACTGATGGGTCTTGACTCTTTATCCAATTTGCAAGTCTGTGTCTTTTAATTGGAGCATTTAGCCAATTTACATTTAAAGTTAATATTGTTTTGTGTGAATTTGGTGCTGTAACTATGATTTTAGCTGATTAATTTGCCCGTTAGTTGATGCAGTTTCTTCGTAGCCTTGATGGTCTTTACATTTCGGCATATTTTTGCATTGTCTGTTACCAGTTTTTCCTTTCCATGTTTAGTGCTTCCTTCAGGAGCTCTTTTAGGACAGGCCTGATGATGACAAAATTTCAGCATTTCTTGTAACCAAAGTCTTTTATTTTTCCTTCACTTATGAAGCTTAGTTTGGCTGGATATGAAATTCTGGGTTGAAAATTCTTGTCTTTAAGAATGTTGAATATTGGCCCCCCTCTGTTCTGGCTTGTAGAGTTTTTGCCGAGGGATCCGCTATTAGTCTGATGGGCTTCACTTTGTTGGTAACCCGACCTTTCTCTCTGGCTGCCCTTAGCATTTTTTCCTTCATTTCAACTTTGGTGAATCTGACAATTATGTGTCTTGGAATTACTCTTCTTCAGGATTATCATTGTAGTGTTCTCTGTATTTCCTGAATCTCAATGTTGGCCTGCCTGGCTAGATTGGGGAAGTTCTCCAGGATAATATCCTGCAGAGTGTTTTCCATCTTGTTTCCTTTCTCCCCGTCACTTTCAGGTACAACAATCAGACGTAGATTTGGTCTTTTCACATAGTCCCATATTTCTTGGAGCCTTTGTTCATTTCTTGTTATTCTTTTTTCTCTAAACTTCCCTTCTCACCTTATTTCATTCATTTCTTCTTCTATCACTGATAACGTTTCTTCCAGTTGATTGCATCAGCTCCTTAGACTTTTGCATTATTCACGAAGTGCTTGAGCCTTGGCTTTCAGCTCCATCAGCTCCTTTAAGGACTTTTGTGCATTGGTTATTCTAGTTATCAATTCATTTTGGTTTTTTTTTTTTCACAGTTTTTAACTTCTTTACTATTGGTTTGAATTTCCTCCTGCAGCTCGGAGCAGTTTGGTGGTCGGAGGTCTTTTTCTGTCAACTCATCAAGGTGACTCTCCATCAAGCTTTGTTCCATTGCTGGTGAGGAGCTGCGTTCCTTTGGAGGAGGAGTGGTGCCCTGCTTTTTAGAGTTTCCAGTTTTTCTGCTGTTTTTTTTGCCATCTTTGTGGTTTTATCTGCTTTTGGTCTTTGATAATTGTGACGTACAGAAGGGTTTTTGGTGTGGATGTCCTTTCTGTTAGATAGTTTTCCTTCTAACAGACAGGACACTCAGCTGCAGGTCCATTGGAGTTTCCTAGAGGTCCACATCAGACCGTGTTTGGCTGGGTATCCGCCACGGTGGCTGCAGAACAGCGGTGGCTGTAGAACAGCGGACCTTGGTGAACCTCAAATGCTGCTGCCTATACATTCTTCTGGAAGTATTGTCTCAGAGGAGTACCTGGCTATGTGAGATGTCAGTCTGTGCCTACTGGTGGGTGCCTGCCAGTTAGGCTGCTCGGAGTTCAGTGACCCACTTGAGGAGGCAGTCTGCACATTCTCAGATCTCCAGCTGCATGCAGGGAGAAACATTACTCTCTTCAAAGCTGTCAGACAGGGACAATGAAGCCTGCAGAGGTTACTGCTGTCTTTTTGTTTGACTCTGCCCTGCCCCCAGAGGTGGAGCCTACAGAGGCAGGCAGGACTTCATGTGCTGTGGTGGCCTCCAACAATTTCGAGCTTCCCAGCTGCTATGTTTATCTAATCAAGCCTGGTCAATAGTGCACCCACTAACCCAGGCTTGCTGCCGCCTTAATGTTTGAGCTCCGATTGCTGTTCTAGCCGTCAGTAGGACTCCGTGGGCATAGGACACTCCAAGCCATGTGCGGGATATAATCTCGCGGTGTGCCACTATTTAAGCCTATTTGAAAAGCACAGTAGTAGGGTAGGAGTGACCCAATTTTCCGGGTGCCGTCTGTCACCCCTTTATTTGACTAAGAAAGGGAACTCCCTTATCCCTTCCACTTCCTGAGTGAGGAAATGCCTCGCCCTGCTTCTGCTGGTGCACAGTGCACTGCAACCACTGTCATGCACCCACTGTCTGGCAATCCCTAGTGAGATGAAACTGGCACCTCAGATGGAAATGCAAAAATCACTCATCTTCTGCATCGCTCACACTGTGAGCTGCAGACTACAGCAATTCCTGTTCGGCCATCTTGGTTCTACCCCTGGCTGGGTTATGGTTAATGTTACGTTGAAGTTTAGGGTTACAGAAGGCACGGGGCATCTGGCTAGTGTATTAGGTCATCACTCTTTTTTTGCAGAAGGGAGGACTGAGCCTTGCACCCAGAACTTTTCTGGGTCTGAGCTCAGGACCATCTTAATGCTCATTATGCAGCCTCGTAGATTTGGAGCCAGAGGAAGTTGCCTTCTGAGGCCACAGCTTTTCTAAACGTCAACCCAGAGCTAACCAAATCCACAGTAGCTTGTGTTTGAGAGTGGGAGGTGTTTTGAGGTAGTCTCTGGAAGGTCCAAAGGAAGGGAAGTTAGTGACGGCTTACACCACAGACACACTTTGTTAAAACTTAGAGGTAAAAGTGGAAATAATTAAATGTTGGTGGTCAAGCACTCTGTGTACCAGCCACAAGTGGAGACTGAGTTGGCACACTCTCCCACACCAGCAGGAGAAAGCAACCTGCAGACTCTGACTTCAGTCTCTGGTGCTAGGGTTGTGTGAGATCTGGAATGACAGCAGCATTTAAAATCAGCAGAATTCCAAGTTGCTTGTCCTATTGAATCCTGGAAAGGCTGTTGAGATTGATGGTTGTGGCAGTTCCTTTCTCAAAGAGGGAGGCTGAGGCCCGTGAGTGGTGAGCCTGGTTCATGTGGCCTGGGGTGACTGGGCTAAATGTAGTGTCCACTTCTGTACTTTATAGTCTTTGTTGTAGCACATATGGGCTGTGCTCCTCCCTCCAGGCCTGTGTCCATTAGTGACCACCAGAATCAGGTTCCCAGGGCATGAGGGTCTCCTTTGTCTGGGAGCAGAGACCAGGTTGGCTCCAGGCAGGTGCCTAGTGAGGACTGAATTATAGGGGACCTAGGAGAAGAGGGGGCGCAGTACCCCAAATCACACACTCTCCTTGCCGAAACAGCTAGATTGTGAGAAAATCCACACTACAATCATGGGCTCGCTTTCCATTCACTGCTGGAGCTGAGACCGGGCAGAGTTTACCACAGGCACTGTCTCCCCTGGAGCTTGCCTGTCTTCTCCACATGGCTGTCCTCAGCCTTCCTCTTTCTCTTCCAACTCTTATGCCTCCTGCACATTTTAACCTAGGGGAAATGCAAGTCAAAACTACAGTAAGATACCTCTTCACACCCATTATAATTGCCAAAAAAAAAAAAAAAAGCTAACAGTTGTTGAAATGGAAGTGGGAATATGTGAAAGAAAAATGCTGCAGCTGCTGTGGAAAATAGTTTGGTGGTTCTGCAAAAGCTAAATATAAAATTACCATAGACCCCCCGAAATCAACTCCAAGCTATATACACAAAAAGTGTAAAAGAGGCATTCAAACAAAAACATGTATACATACGTTCATAGCAGCATTCACAATAACTAAAATCTGCAAACACACCAAATAAATGTCCACCAACAGAAAATAAGAAACAAAATGTAGCATGTCCATACAACGGCATACTATTCAGCTGTGAAAAGGATTACAACTCTAATGCTACAATGTGAAGAAACTTAAATTTTGGCTCAAGAATCTGAACGCAAAAGTCACATGTCTGATTTTATTTATATACATATTTAGAATAGGTAAATCCACAGAGATAAAATGCAGATTATTGGTTGCTGGTGTCAGAAAGAGGACAGATTGGGTAGGAGCTTCTTAATAAGTAGGGTATTTCCTTTTGGAATAATGAAAGTAATTTGGAACTAAGATGCGGTAGTCGCACACACACATGCACATACTAAGGATCACTAAGGAATTCATTAAGAAACAGTTAATTGTATATTATGTGAAGGAATTTGACCTCACTAAAAAGACAAAATTTCTTCCTCAGCATTCCCTCAGCAAGGTGAGCTCTCTTTCCACAGAGTGCTTGTAGCATGGGGTTCTGGTCCCTCCACAGTCCAGAACTGCCTGCGGCCAGGGCAGCCACACATTAGACACGAACTCATGCCACCCTGTCCAGCAGCTCCTCGACCTGTTACCAGTGGAACTTATCTGAGTTACTGGCGTCAAATCTATCACGGTCTGCAGTAACGTCAACTCTTGCCTCCTCAGAAGAAAGAATTTGACTGAGGGGAATAAAGTAGCAAAGGAGACTGAGAAAGGTTTTACAGAAAAAGTGGATGTTTATTTAGAATGTTTTAGAGTAAGAAAAAATGAAGAGTGCATTTGGAAGAGATCCAAGTGGTTGATTTGAATATATGCCATATATATGACTTGCAAATATTTTCTCCCATGCTGTTGGTTTTCTTTCCACTATACTGACAGTGTCCTTTAATGCACAAAAGTGTTTAGTTTTGATGAAGCTCAACTGATCTATTTTTTCTTATGTTTTGTGTTCATTCAGTGATATAGCCAAGAAATCATTTACAAATCCATAGCCAATAAGCACATGAAAAGATGTTCAAAATCACTAACCACTTAATACATGAATATCTAAACCACAATGAGATTACTGCTTTATCGCCATTGGAATTTTTCTTTTTTTTTGAAGAAAAGTTTGAGAGTATGTGGATAAATTGGAACCCTTGTACATTGTGAAATGGTGGTGATGGTTGCATAATTTGAGCACGGTTAATGCTTCCAAATTATACACTCAAAAATGTTTGAAGTGGTACATTTGTTTATGTATGTTTTTCCACTTACAACAAAAGCTTCCTCAGAAATTGTCCTAAATTAGTTGCACGTGTGATGAAAGAAGACGCTCCTCTCCTATCATGAGTAGAAGCCTATTTATTTATTCATGCCAGTATACACACTCCTGGCTCTTCCACACACTCAGCATGATCTCATCAAGCAGAATGAGTCCCTTCTCAACTGGCCCATTTGTGCTTCTTTCCATCATTGCATTCTCCTTTTCAGCTCACTACCTGCCCACTAAAAACAACTGTAAATTACAAGTCTGCTTACTGTCTCTAGAAACATTTCTTCTCTGTAACGTAATAGAAATGAAATCATACAATATGTCATCTCTTCAGAGTGGCTCTTATCACTTAGCTTTATTTATGCCTGATTCATCCATGGCTTTGCATGACTTCATAAATCACTCCTTTTCTTTTGATGAATAGTATTTCATTTTATGAATTTACCTGTCTTGGTTAATATTGAAGGGCATCCTGATTCCTTAAAATATTTGGCCACTGTCAAGAGGGCAGTTATACATAAATGCATGAGGTTGTTGGTTAGATGTGAGTTTCCAAATCAGTTGTCTAGATACCTAAGTGTGCAATTGTTAGCCTATATGATGAGACCATGTTTACCTTTGGAAAAAACTGCCAAACTGTGGCAGAAGAAAACAACCATATTTTAAAGTTGCTGTACAATTATGCATTCCTTCAGCTCAACAATGGATGAGATTTTCTGTTGCAGTTTTGATTATATTTAAAAATAAATTTAGACATAGTATAGCTGTTTGGCGCTCTCACTTTTATTTTAATTTGCCTTCCCCGAATGGCAGGTATTGTTGAGCATGATTTTGCTGTCATCGTTTGTTCATTAATCTATGGTTGCCGCCAAAAAGCATACATGTGTTGTGCCACAGAAAACCAATTTTAAAAAACGTACTCCCAGCTCTACTTAGTAAAAAATAATAAAATTATTCTAGTGCACATAGTCATTTATCTGCTATTTTTTCTAATCTCATGGTGACTACAATAAAATAGTGAACTGTAGCTAATAAGACAATGTGGTGTATTAGCGTGATTTTTCCCTGTGTAAAAGTCTCTTTCAATCAAGTGATTTCTTTACGGATTTCAAGGGAGCAACACGAATGTCCAGAGTACAAACTAGTTTCTGTTGGAATTGAAAAAAAGCTCTGATGTCAGCTTCACTACATATCTTGCAATGCTGAATCACTGATAAAAATTAGAACTATGAAGGTTTTGGCTCTTAAATCTGCTTCTACAAAAGTAGGCCAAAATTTGAAATCACATGTGTTTGGTCTGTTAGTTTTTCATCTTTCACAAAACATTCCACTGCATCAGAATCAAATTTGAAGACTGAGATTCATTTAGTAATGGTTCACTAACTATTGTTTCTTTTTGCATTTAGATATTACAAGTAATTGTTTCAGCATCACACGTTTTAAATAAAAGCCACAAAGAATGACAGATGAAACTAATCCCATGAATTTGTAATGACTGGCTATTTGGCTTTTACTTACTACTGTTACTGTGTTTTCTGTCTTGGGAATACCAAAATAGTAATGCATTGTACCAAGCATTCTAAAATAACTGCCTAAAAATGTAATTGAATCCTTTTTTTGTTTGTTTTGTTTTGTTCTGTTTTGCTTTTTTGTTAGTTTGTTTGTTTTGAGATGGAGTCTTGGTCTGTTCAAATGGCTGGGGTGCAATGACATGATCTCGCCTTTGGTAACCTCAGCTTCCCGAGTTCATGCAATTCTCCTGTCTTAGTTTCCTGAGGATCAGAGTTGATGGACCCAGCCACCACTACCGGCTAATTTTTTACATTTTTAGCAGAGAGCTTGTTTCACCATGTTGACCAGGATGATCTCAAACACCTGACCTAAGGATATCCACCTGGCTCAGCCCCCCAAAATGCTGGGATTACCGGTGTGAGCCATGATGCCTGGCCACGCCAGTTCTTTTAGTTCTTTATGGAATCAAATGTAGGTTGAAAATCATCTTTCCTTATACTTGTCAGTGCCTCAAGATTGTTAGGATAAATATAAAACTTCCAACCAAAGGATACCTGTTGGCATCCAGAATTTTAAGAAAAGTTGTGAAATAAAATATCCAGCTTCTGGCTCTTTCCTGGTGAGCATGTTCAATGGCTGGGGAATCCTTGGAACCTGGAGGAAGGGTAGAGCTGGCGTAGGTGGGGATGATCTTTGGAGCCACTGCCACTCTGGCAGCCACTGCTGCTCCTCAGGAAATGGCTTGGAGCCTCAGCCTTCAGAAGAAGTAACAGAGGCTCAGCAAGGAGTATTTTGTGTGCCAGGTTTTCCATCTCCATGTCTTTTTTGGTGATGTATCTATTCAGGCCTCTACTTATTAATTGGGTCATCTTATTTCTTTGTATGTTGTGCATAAAAGTCACTTTTCAGATGTGTTTCCTAAATTTTTCTCAGCGTGCAGCTTGTTTTTTTCTTTTTCTTTTTTTTTTTTTTTTGGTTCTCTTAACCAGAACATAGTTTTGTTTTGTTTTGTTTTGTTCTTTTGCTTTTTTTGAGATGGAGTCACACCTTGTCACCCAGTCTGGTGTGCAAAGGTGTGATTTCAGCCCACTGCAACTTTTGTCTATTATGTTGAAGGGATTCTTCTGCCTCAGTTTCCTGAGTAGCTTGGATTACATGTGCCTGCCAAAAAAGCGCACCTTTTTCTTTTCTTTTCTTTTTTTTTTTTTTGTTTTGTTTTTAATTTTTAACAGAGACAGTGGGGCAGTCAGTTACTATGGGATGAAACGAAGGGGTTTGAATGTAGAAATGGAGACAAAGACAAAAAAGACCTGTTTTAAAACAGGGGACAGGGTGCTCATTTCTTCTAGTCAGCAAAGGCCCTGAGCTTCTACAGGCCTTGATATTTATTAGGCAGAATCAACAGGGAGGAAACGTAATTGTTGGTGAACTTCTTGATTTATCACAGCCTCACATAACTGCTTTCTTTATACTACAGGCTTCAGATGTTCCTATATATTACCACAAGAAATACTGTGCTTGAGGTATGACTGCCTTCGGCATTCCTTCTGGCACCAGACGTGGTGTGTCAGGTTGCCAACATGCTGCTTTCATGAGAACAGTTCCATCTCTGTTCATAGACCCTCCAGTCATTACTGAGTTGGTCACAACCCTCATTCGTTTGGCCTCCAACGTCTTCTTCTTTTTGTTTTTGCATTAATTGAGTAAAGATAATTGCAGGCTGTGCAGCTCTCAACTGCTTTTTGGTGGTCCAGCTGCTTTTACAGACAATGAACATAAAACAGAGACATAATAACATTACTCTGATGATCACAAAAAAGACATTGAGGTGATGTTTGGAGGAGGTCCAAAGGTTAAGGCTCTCTAAATCTTGCAGAAGTTCTGCCCAAGTTCTCAGAGATGGCTGAAATACTTGAGTATGCTTATTCAAATTAAGAATTTTGCTTTGTAAATCAAGTTTCCATGGATATTCCCTTTGGTTTTCTTCCAAATTGATTACACAAATATGAGTATGCTTAAAATGACAATGCAATTGCTGCCGCAACTACAAGTTTGTTCTTGGTTTCCTAGCCACAGAACTGTAGTCTTCAACATTGCTACTTCTGTGTGTATCTCAGTGTTAGGTTTATTTTCAAGCATCCATGCATGGTCGGCTGTACACATCCAATTTTCTACACATTGAGCTGTTTGAATGGAGCTGCACATTGCTACTAAGGACACCACAACAGAAGTGATTAACTTACCTAAGGAAAATTACAAAAATTTTCATGCCTAAAGCTCTGCAAGCACAGGGAATAAGCTGAGTAAGAAAAAAAGTTTACAAAATGGAAATCAGAGGTGGCCACCCAAGGCTCAGAGAGATTTACAGGAATCCATAATCCAGGATTGTGACCTAGAATTACTAGGGTGGCTATGCTGCATGTTTGTACTGTGCTATGATTAAGGGAATAAAACAGTTGGCAGGAATCACAAGTCAATTGGGCATCGTTTACCTGGAGTTGGTCCTTTTTGCTGTTCGAAAAACATAAGTTTAAAAACACAAATTGTAATTGAGTGGTAATGTTTTCTACAAGGCTAAGATTAAAACTCTGTTCAGCACAATTACTGTAATTAGACAGTGTTCTGACACAAATGCTGCCATTCATATAGCAGAGTGCTGCCTTCCCTATCGACTCCTGAATTGGACCTCTCTTTCCTTGGTAATGCCATTGAGGCAAAGGTGGGCTAAAGCCTGTTTCATGCCAAGTGAACCTTGCCGCAGATTGGGATTGAATCCCAGCGCAATATAGTGAAGAGATGCTGACCAGTGTCAGCGAAGTTTATGCCACGAGGTCGGATTCTCATCTCTCCCATCTAAATGTCCACAGGGACCCAGAAAATAATGTCTCCCATTAGCATGTACTTTTGTCTAGTTGGGGGCCAAGACACTGGGTTCAAAGAGGGGGGTAAGAATTATCAAAGGGAGCCCATTCTGAATAATTAATACAATTTGGGGGATGGGGCTGGGAGTGATTAGTAGCTACACCAGTGATGTTAACAGAGCTAAGGCCTAATAGGTTCATCTTTTTTTCCATGGTAACTCAGCCATACTTGGGATTAATTTGCAAGGCCACTGCAGTTGAGTGATGTGCCCTGGGTGACACATAAAGGAAGTCCCTCCAATGGAGCCGCATAATTGATAATCATTGTTCTGAGAGTCTAATTACTCTTTGTCAGGGGGTGTTAGGGGTCCTGGTGCCCGCGCTTCCTGATCATGACAGATGTCAGGGGGAATGTCACTCCAAATTACAGTTGATAATACTGGGGGATTGGGAATATATGTCCAATATGTGTTTGTCTCTGCGCAAGGAAAACCTACTGCAAAGGATGTTACAGGTAGCGTGGCCAAAAATGTGAGGTCAGGGGTGTTTGCCTGACCGTGGTGCTCCAGCAATTTCAACTGACTCATGGCTTGTAATGAAAGAGTCGTATCCATAGTTGGGACCCATGGCTCTCTCCAGTCTCCCTTTACATGGTCACAAACACATTGAGGGCACCCACATAGATTATCCACCTCCTGTAAAAACACAAGCATGCCCTCGTCCTTACCTCAGTAAATCTACTGAGCCTTTCCATCGTCCTTAGGGGGATTTTCATAATATTTTTGGGTATACTTTCCTTTTTCCCTATAACATTTACCAGTGTCGTTCTGCCGTAGTCTTACTGTCTGTGCCAGGAGTCAAAAAATTTAAAGTAAATAAGTAAAAAAAAAAATTAAAGTAAAAGTAAATGTATTTTGTTTGAGGGGGTAACTGGTCTCTTATTTCCCCTTTCTGTCTTTTTCAGCACACCTTGTAATGTTTGATTTGCCCGCTCTATAATTCCTTGTCCTTGGGGGTTGTAAGGAATTCCTGTTTTATGAGTGATTGACCATATCTGTAAAAAATTTAAAAAGCGTGACTAACATAAGCGTGTCCATTGTCAGTTTTTAATTGTTTACAGACCCCCCATATGAGCAAATGATGACAGACAATGTCATTATACATAACCAGCTGTCTCACCTGCTTTGCATGTAGCATGCCGCGTATGAGAATAAGTGTCTGTAGTCACACAAACAAAGGAGAACTTGCCAACGGCAGCTTTGTGAGTAAGATCCATCTGTCAGATTTCATTTGAAGCTAAGTCTCATGGGTTACAGCCTTCTATGGGTGTGACTCCAGTGACATGCTGACAAGGAGGACAGGCTTGCATAGGCTGCAGCCTGGCTGTTAGGCAAGTGAAACATATGAGTAAAGGCAGAGTTTTGATGCAGTAATACATGAGAAGGTTGAGCTTGTTGAAATGCAGAACTAATCAATTTATTGGCTCTATCATTACCTAGAAATAGTGGTGTAAGGAGTTGTGTGGGAGAGCAAATATGAGAAATATAAAAAGCAGCACAAGAGCAAACAGCTTGTTGAAGTCTTAGAAACAAGTTAAACAGCTCTGGTTCTAGGGTACTTTTAATAGTGGCAGTCCCAATATGACCGGCTACATTTACAACATAGGCTGAATCACAGAGAGTGTTAATAAGAGATGAAGCTGTGAGCTCTAAAGCCTGAATAACTGCCGCCATTAATTCTGAGCGTTGAGCTGAAACTCTGGGTTTTTTTATTATTTGAGCATGGTTAGCACCATAAGTAGCTTTGCGACCTTTGTAAGAGCCATCAGCAAGTAGGTCTGGCTGCCTGAAATGAGCTTGTGACGAGTAATCATGGGGAAGATGAAAGGTTGAACTTTTAAAATTGCAAAATTTTGTCTGATGGACAATGTGTATGTATTATTCCTACACAATCTGAAAGAGCAATTTGCCAACAGTCAACATTTACCATGCTGCAGCCTGTTGTTGGGAATCCAGTATTTCTCCTCATGCTTTTAGACTGAGTCTAAAAGGAGAACAGTAATTTTGTCTGGATCATATCTCTTAAGCGATTTTGATCTATCCCTACCCCTTGTTATACATTGAGTAGTTAAAGAAAGATAAACTTGTAGAGACTTTACTCTCTGATTGAATTTCAAAAAAAGCCATTCTATTACAATTACATATTTTTCTATGATCTGGCCTAAAAGTCCCGTTGGAGAATGGGGGGTAGAAAGAATAAAGGGAACCAAGAGCTTTTGCGGCTGTAGCTGGCAGGCATGTGATTGCTGACGAATCTGCTCCACAAGCTGTAACTCAGCTTCTGTTTCCTTAGTAAGTTGCTGGAGCAGCTGGTTTGTCTCCTAAGCCCATTGCCCCTAATGAAGAATTTCCATGGAGTGTCTGAGTGTTTGAGTTGATGAGTAGCAATACCTAGGATTGGGCACAGCCAATTTATATCTCCTAAAAGTTGTTGGAAATCATTGAAGGTTTGTAATCTGTCCGTATGGAGGACTACTTTCTGAGGTCGAACATTTGTTTCAGTAACAATAGTGCCTAAGTATTGGTATGGGGAGGTTGTTTCTACAAGTTCTTGAACTATTTTGAGATCTCACCCTGTTTTGCTTCTCTCAACAATTGGGGTAATAACTCTTCCGTTGGAGCAGCCAAAAGGATTTCATCCATATAATGAATGAGGTAGGCAGTAGGAAATATATGACGAGGCTTCTTTAAGGACTGTCCTACAAAACGCTGCAATAGCGTAGGACCGGTGAGCATGCTTTGGGGTAAAAGTTTGCTTATCCTTCTCATGTAAGGGTATAGTAAGGAAATCATCTTTAAGATCTACTACCATGGGAGGTCAATCACTTGGAATGGCTGCCAGGAATGGCGGACCTTGCTGTAATGCACCCATTGATTTAATCTGTGCATTAACAGCTCTCAAATCTTGCAGCAATTTGCTGGCAAAACGGTCTGTTTTTAGATACTAAAATTTTGCTGAAGCTTTACCCTTGTGTTCATACATATGTATATGTGTGTATATATATCTATATGTGTGTATATATACATATGCACATACACACGCATATGTATGTGTGTATATATATGTAACATGCACATATGTAATATGCCCATATGTAATACCCAGGATTCATGGATGTATACCTATACACTCTGGTATGTGTATATAGATGGTATGTGTGTATGTATGTATATAGGTATACACATACCCACACATATGTCTGTGTATATATAACAGATGTATATATATATACACACATGTATGCACACATATATATAAGTGAGTGTGTATACATATGTATATATGCATGCTCTGTCTATAAATGTGTGTATATATGCACACGTACATAGTTTACATACATATATGTATAAACATATATGTGTATGCATGTATATATGTTTGTGTATACATATAATTTCTAATTCATTATAGATATATAAAATTATATATATATATATATATATATATATATATATATACATTTAAAATTCCTTGTTTGTCTCCTAAGCCCATTCAACCCAAAAACTTCCAGGTATGTGGGAAGCCAAAGAGAGATTATGCAGTAGTTAGATTGCAGCAAGAGTCTTTAATAGAGTTTGAGTCTTTATATTATTCCTGGCTTCCCTTACGCTGATCCTAGCAAAACATTGACATCCTCATAAATAAGACGAATTGACTTTGAAACTTAACATTCTCTTCTTATTTAGATATCAATGTAGCTGGACGCAGAACAGTTGCCTCAAAGATAAAAAAAAAAAAAAGATTCCATTCCATTCCTTCTTTTATAAAATCTTCAGCAATGAGGTTGGAATTTGTTTCTCAAGGGCAGCATCTTGTTGACTGTTGAAAGTGGAGAGTCTCTGCTTACAGATGGGACACAGAGTCTTATAATTATTAGTGGGACATGGGAGGAAGAGAAAGTTAGAAACTAGACATTATGGGCAAAGGGCTGACAAGGCTCTACACAGAGAAAAATCCTATCTTACTAGGTGGCAATGTAGGATCTGAAAAATTAGATAAAAACTCTGATTCCAAACACTTTTCTGTCAAAAGTTAGAGAAGGGGGGTGAAGCCAAGATGGCTGAACAGGAACAGCTCCAGTCTACAGCTCCCAGTGTGAGCCACAGAGAAGAGAGGGGATTTCTGCATTTCCAACTGAGGTACCGGATTCATCTCACTGGGGCGTGTCAGACAGTGGGTGCAGGACAAGGGGTGCAGTGCACCGAGCATGAGCCAAAGCATAGAGAGGCATTGCCTCACCCAGGGAGCACAAGGGGTCAGGGAATTCCCTTCCCTATTCAAAGAAAGGGGTGACAGATGGCACCTGGAAAATCAGGTCACTCCCACACTAATACTGCGCTTTTCCAATGGTCTTAGCAAACGGCACACCAGGAGATTATATCAGGCACCTGGCTTGGAGGGCCTACACCCATGGAGCCTCACTCATTGCTAGCACAGCAGTCTGAGATCAAACTGCAAGGCAACAGCGGGGCTGGGGGATGAGCGCCCGTCACTGCTGAGGCTTGAGTAAGTAAACAAAGTGGCCGGGAAGCTCGAACTGGGTGGCGCCCACTGCAGCTCAAGGAGGCCTGCCTGCCTCTGTAGACTCCACCTCTGGGGGCAGGGCATAGCCAAACAAAAGGCAGCAGAAACCAATGCAGACTTAAATGTCCCTGTCTGACAGCTTGGAAGAGAATAATGGTTCTCCCAGCAAGCGGCTTGAGATCTGAGAAGGGACAGACAGCCTCCTCAAGTGGGTCCCTGAACCCCGCATAGCCTAACTGTGGGTCCCTGAACCCCACATAGCCTAACTGGGAGGCACACCCCAGTAGGTGTAGACTGACACCCCACATGGCTGGGTACTCCTCTGAGTCAAAACTTTCAGAGGAACGATCAGGCAGCAACATTTACTGTTCACCAATATCTGCTGTTCTGCAGCCTCCACTGCTGATACCCAGGGAAACGGTCTGGAGTGGACCTCCAGCAAACTCCAACAGACCTGCAGCTGAGGATCCTGACTGTTAGAAGGAAAACTAACAAACAGAAAGGACATCCACACCAAAACCCCAACTGTACGTCACCGTCATCAAAGACCAAAGGTAGATAAAACCACCAAGATTGGGAAAAAACAGCAGAAAAACTTGAAACTCTAAAAATCAGAGCACCTCTCCTCCTCCAAAGGAACGCAGCTCCTCATCTGCAATGGAACAAAGCTGGATGGAGAATGACTTTGACGACTTGAGAGAAGAAGGCTTCAGATGATCAAACTACTCCGAGCTAAAGGAGGAAGTTCGAAACCATGGCAAAGAAGTTAAAAACCTTGAAAAAAAATAGATAAATGGCTAACTAGAATAACCAATGCAGAGAAGTCCTTAAAGGACCTGGTGGAGCTGAAAATCATGGCACGAGAACTACGTGATGAATGCACAAGCCTCCGTAGCTGATTTGATCAACTGGAAGAAAGGGTATCAGTGATGGAAGATCAAATGAATGAAATTAAGCGAGAAGAGAAGTTTAGAGAAAAAAATAATAAAAGAAATGAACAAAGCCTCCAAAACATATGAGACTATGTGAGAAGACCAAATCTTCATCTGATTGGTGTACCTGAAAGTGATGGGGAGACAGGAACTATTATCCAGGAGAACTTCCCAAATCTATCAAGGCAGTCCAACATTCAGATTCAGGAAATACAGAGAATGCCACAAAGACACACCTCGAGAAGAGCAACTCCAAGACACATCAACTGTCAGATTCACCAAAGGTGAAATGAAGGAAAAAGTGTTAAGGGTAGCCAGAGAGAAGATTGGGTCACCCACAAAAGGAAGCCCATCAGACTAACAGCGGATCTCTTGGAGAAACTCTGCAAGCCACAAGAGACTGAGGGCCAATATTCAACATTCTTAAAGAAAAGAATTTTCAACCCAGAATTTCATATCCAGCCAAACTAAGCTTCATACATGAAGGACAAATAAAATCCTTTACAGACAAGCAAATGCTGAGAGATTTTGTCATCACCAGGCCTGCTCTAAAAGAGCTCCTGAAGGAAGTGCTAAACATGGAAAGGAACAACAGCTAGCCTGCAAAGACATGCCAAATTGCGAAGACCATCAAGGCTAGGAAGAAACTGCATCAACTAATGAGCAAAATAACCAGCCGACATCAAAATGACAGAATCAAATTTACACATAACAATATGAAATTTAAATGTAGATGGGCTAAATGCTCAAATTAAAAGACACAGACGGGCAAATTGGATAAAGAATCAAGACCCATCAGTGTGCTCTATTCAGGAAACCCATCTCACGTGCAGAGACACACATAGGCTCAGAATAAAGGGATGGAGGAAGATCTACCAAGCAAATGGAAGACCAAAAAAGGCAGGGGTTGCAATCCTAGTCTCCGATAAAACAGACTTTAAACCAGCAAAGATCAAAAGAGACAAGGCCATTACATAATGGTAAAGGGATTAAATCAACAAGAAGAGCTAACTATCCTAAATATATATGTACTCAAGACAGGAGCGCGCTGATTCATAAAGCAAGTCTTTAGAGACCTACAAAGAGACTTAGACTCCCGCACAATAATAATGGGAGACTTTAACACTCCGCTGTCAACATTAGACAGATCAATGCGACAGAAAGTTCTCAAGGACATCCAGGAATTGAACTCAGCTCTGCACCAAGCAGACCTAATAGACATCTACAGAACTCTCCACCCCAAATCAACAGAATATACGTTCTTTTCAGCATCACACCACACCTATTCCAAAATTGACCACATAGTTGGAAGTGAAGCACTCCTCAGCAAATGTAAAAGAACAGAAATTACAACAAACTGTCTCTGAGACCACAGTGCAATCACACTAGAACTCAGGATTAAGAAACTCACTCAAAACCGCTCAACTACATGGAAACCGAACAACCTGCTCCTGAATGACTACTGGGTACATAACGAAATGAAGGCAGAAATAAAGATGTTCCTTGAAACCAATGAGCACAAAGATACAATATACCCGAATCTCTGGGACACGTTCAAAGCAGTGTGTAGAGGGAAATTTATAGCACTAAATGCCCACAGGAGAAAGCAGGAAAGATCTAAAATTGACACCCTGACATGACAATTAAAAGAACTAGAGAAGCAAGACCAAACACATTCAAAAGCTAGCAGAAGGCAAGAAATAATTGAGATCAGAGCAGAACTGAAGGAAATAGAGACACAAAAACCCCTTCAAAATATCAGTGGATCCAGGAGCTGGTTTTTTGAAAAGACCAACAAAATTGATAGACTGCTAGCAAGACTAATGAAGAAGAAAAGAGAAGAATCAAATAGAAGCAATAAAAAATGACAAAAGGGATATCACCACCGATGCCACAGAAACACAAACTACCATCCGAGAATACGACAAACACCTCTACAGAAATAAAGTAGAAAATCTAGAAGAAATGGATAAATTCCTCGACACATATATCCTCCCAAGGCTAAACCAGGAAGAAGTTGAATCTCTGAACAGACAAACGACAGGCTCTGAAATTCAAGAGCTAAAAAGCAACTAAAGAGCTTCGACACAGCAAAACAACCTATCATCAGAGTGAACAGGCAACCTGCAGAATGGGAGAAAATTTTTCCAACCTACTCATCTGACAAAGGGCTAATACCCAGAATCTACAAAGAACTCCAACAAGTTTACAAGAAAAAAACAAACAACCCCATCAAAAATGTGGGCGAAGGATATGAACAGACACTTCTCAAAAGAAGACATTTATGCAGCCAAAAGACACATGAAAAAATGCTCATCATCACTGGCCATCAGAGAAATGCAAATCAGAACCACAATGAGATACCATCTCACACCTGCTAGAATGGTGATCATTAAAAAAATCAGGAAAAAACAGGTGCTGGAGAGGATGTGGAGAAATAGGCACACTTTTAAACTGTTGGTGGGACTGTAAACTAGTTCAACCATTGTGGAAGTCACTGTGGTGATTCCTCAGGGATCTAGAACTAGAAATACCATTTGACCCAGCCATCCCATTACTGGGTATACACCCAAAGGATTATAAATCATGCTGCTATAAAGACACATGCACACGTACGTTTATTGTGGCAGCACTTGCAATCGCAAAGACTTGCAACCAACACAAACGTCCAACAATGATAGACTGGATTAAGAAAATGTGGCACATATACACCATGGAATACTACGCAGCCATAAAAAAGGGTGAGTTCATGTCCTTTGTAGGGACATGGATGAAGCTGTAAACCATCATTCTCAGCAAACTACCTCAAGGACAAAAAAACAAACACTGCATGTTCTCACTCATAGGTGGGAATTGAACAATGACAACACATGGACACAGGAAGGGGAACACCACATACTGGGGCCTGTTGTGGGGTGGGGGGAGGGATAGCATTAGCAGACATACCTAATGTAAATGACGAGTTACTGGGTGCAGCATACCAACAGGTCACATGTATACATGTGTAACAAACCTGCATGTTTTGCACATGTACCATAAAATGTAAGGTACAATTTAAAAAAGAAAAAAAATATTCTTCCATCGTTTTATTTTGAGCCTATGTGTGCCTTTGCACGTCAGATATGTCTCCTGAATAAAGCACACTTAGTTTATTTATATTTAAGGTTAATACTGTTATGTGTCAATTTGATCCTTGCATGGTGATGCTGGATGGTTATTTTGCATATTCTTGATGCAGTTTCTTCATAGTGTTGTTGGACTTTATATTTGTTATTTTTTGCAGTAGCTGTTACCAGATGTCCCTTTCCATATTTAGTGTTTCCTTTAGGAGCTCTTGTAAGGCACTCATGGGGTTGACAAAATGTTTCTACATTTCCTTGTCTGAAAATTATTTTATTTCTCCTTTGGTCATAAAGCTTAGTTTGGATGGATATAAAATTCTGGTTCATATATTATTTCCTTTAAGATCAGTGAATATTTGCCGCCTCTCTCTTGTGGCTTGCAGGGTTTCTGCAGAAATATCTGCTGTTAATCTAATGGGCTTCCGTTTGTAGGTAACCTGATCTTTCTCTCTGGCTGCTCTAAACATTTTTTTTTTTTTCCTTTTTTTTCTGCCTTGGAGAATCTGCCTGTTGTGTGTCTTGGAGGCTGTTTTCTCATGAAGTATGTCAGTGGTGTTGTCTATATTTCCTGAATTTCTACGTTGGCCTGTCTTTGTAGGTTGGGGAAGTTCTCCTGCGTAACATCCTGAAGTTTGTTTTTCAAGTTGGTTCCATTGTCCTCATTACTTTTGGGTATACAAATGAATCACAGATTTTGGCTTCTCACATAATCCCATATTTCTGGGTGGCTTTGTTTCTCCCTTTTTATTCTTTTTTCTCTAATCTTGTCTTCGTGCTTTATTTCATTAAGTTTATCTTCAATCTGTGATATTCTTCCTTCTGCTTGATCAATTCAGCTATTGATCCTTGGGTATGCTGTGCAAAGTTCTTGCCCCGTGTTTTTTTAGCTCCATCAGGACATTTATGTTGTCCTCTAAACTAGTTATAATAATTATTATTATTACTTTTGAGATGGAATCTCACCCTGTAACCAGCCTGAAGTGCAGTGGTGTGAACCCAGCTCACTTCAACCTCCACTTCCCATGTTCAAGTGATTCTCCTGCATCAGCCTCCTGTGTAGCCTCTCTTCGCTGAGAGTTGTACACTTATTGGTATTTCACGTTGGCAGACAGATTTGTCTTCTCTCAACTTAAAGCTGAGGACACATCTCAACAACCTTCCTGCACATAGAAACTACCCACTCTGAATCTCCTCTCCACCGACGGCTTCAGAGACATTGTAGCAACCCGTCAGCCAACTGCACTTGGTCACTCTAGGTCTTCTCTTAACTGAGTGTTGCGTGGTTGCAGGTATGTCCTGTTTGTGAAATGGAGTTACCTCCTTTCTGTCTCCTGAGAGCTGTACATTCACTCAATAAAGCTTCTATTTACCTCAATTATTCTCCAGTTGCCCACAAGCCTTATTCTTCTTAGGCATGGGAGAAGAACTCAGAACCCACTTAAGGGCAACACTATAAGATTAGTAACAAAAGCGGGTCTGAAACACACAAACCCTCACTTGTCACATTTTTGATTACTGGGATTTAAAAAATAAAAAAGGATAGAAGAGGTTCAGTCCTTAAAGGAGCCCAGACTTAAACCTTTTCAAAGCCAGGGATGTGACGCCATTTTGGGGGCTTTGTACTTTCTGGCATTTTTAAGCTTGTGGATGCCACTCTATTTCTGAGTGGTGAGGGAAAAAAGGCTTCTACTATGCTGATTCAGCCCAAGGCTTGGAGGGAGCTGACATCACCTGGGCTTCCTCACCTTATCATAGCCAACATACTCAGCTGTGTGAAGTGGCTGGACTCAACAGTCACTCACTCAGGCTTCTCTCTCTGTTCTGGGCCTGTCTCACCCATAGTAAAAACAGAATCTGAGCACATAGTTTGAGATGAGTGCAACCTGTCAAAATGAGTGGCAAATTTAGCTCAGCAGGCCCAAGAGAAATTCCAGCACAGATGCTGCTGTCCACTGAGGTTTTTGGCTGGGAAAGGGAGAGTCTATAGATCCTGCCACAAAAATCACTGTGATCATCAAGGACCAGTAGATTATTCAATCATGCCCATGTAACGGAGCCTGCATAATAACCCAAAATGGCAGGCTTCAGAGAGCTTCTGGAAATCTGAACTTATAGAGTATCCTAGAAAATTGTGTGCACATAAAACCAGACATTAATAATTTTAAACGTCTAAGAATATGTATGTGTTTTTCCTTTGTTTTGAAGGAAGATTCTGCATTTAATCATGTGTCCAGAATTTTAGCTCATTAAATAGAATATAATCTAAGTTAATCTAAAAAGCACACTTTATGACCATTAAAACTTAGATATTTCTACCTAAATGATTCCATGATTGACTAATCCTGCTCAAGGTTTACTTTAAAGAGGTAGCGGTTTATTCATGTTAACAGTGTAAGTTCTAGAGCCTTATGCAAAAAACAAAATACAAATCAATTGATATCTCAGAAAAAATTCTAACCATATGCTCAGCTTAGAATTTTGTGTCTCTGAGATATTTGTGACTTGGTGAATTCAAATCGCCATCTCAGTTGTTTTTGTGTCTCTGTTTAGGGGAGGGCAGTAGAAACTGCATCATACCCCATTAGACTCTGCATTCTAGGATACTTAAAATAAAATAATAATAATAAAAAACACTATTACAGACTTTCAGTCATTCAAATCTAACAAAAAAACAATTCTGGCCTTTTATATAGTAGTAGGCATAGATAAAAATTAGAGCTCTTCCAGGCGCGGTGGCAACACCTGTAATCCCAGCATTTTGGGGTGCCGAGGCGGGTGAATCACGAGGGGTCAGGAGATTGAGATCATTTTACCTAACATGGTGAAATATCGTGTCTGGTGAGAAGATTAAAAGAAAAAAAAAAAAAAAAGCCAGGCATGGTGGCAAGCGCCGGTTGTCTCAGCTACTTGGGAAGCTAAGGCAGGAGAATGGTGTGAACCCGAGAGTCAGAGGTTGCAGAGAGCGGAGACCACACCACTGCATTCTAGCTTGGGTGACAGGTGAGATTCTGTCTCAGAAAAAGAAAAAATAAAAAACATAGAGCTTGCACAAGCAGTCTAATGCTCACCTGCCTGCTCTTATATTTGGGCTTGTGCATAAAGTAATGACATTTGGACAAAAAAGCTGTTTCATCATTTATCTTACAGTTACAGTTCTTGAAGTGAATTGGTAATATTAAATAAGTACCTTGGATATTTTCAGTCTCCTTTCAAGCCTTATCTATGGGTGAAATTGTTTTAGGCTATGAACACGGATTAGGGCATCTTGCAGCTAATGATGTATTCTGCTTAGCTCAGTTCTTGTGTTCTGAGCAGACTGACTATTAGAACTCATCAATTTTTCTTTGTACACATTTGACCATGGATTCTATCCCTTGTGCTGAGCCCCAGAATTTTTTCAGCATTTCACATACTCTCCTTGGCCTGTTCCAACATCATTTTAATTTTACAGCGAACAAAACCCTTACATTTCTCCAGAACAACTGGATTACAAGAGGAAAGCTCTTTAATTTGGATCATAACCTCTCGAGTGAAAGTTTCAGTACAAGACACATAAGAGACCAGGTCCTTGGCACCTGAGTCCAGTGCTGTCAGCTTTCTCCCACCAAACCACGTTTCACTGGCTGATACTTCACCCATCATCTTGGGAAATGTAATGGTAGAACAAGCCACTGAACTCTGTCCAAAGGTTGTAAAAGAGGTTTCAAGCCAAGCCTGTCTGTTAGTCCCAAAGCAAATCACAAAGAGGCAATATGGAGGCACCTAGTCAAATTACTGCGCTATTGCCTGATGCAAAAATAGGTTTCTTAAACCGAATAAAACTACGTGCCAGGTCTTTGTGGTGTCCACCACTTCAATGCTTGCTCTCTTTCTGTCATTTCTTAAATGCACACAAAATCAAGACCACAACAAAGGACACTGCCAGCTGCACTGAGCAGGGAGCACAAATTTGCTGTCATCCACAGCAGCCCTATTCAGGGCATTCTCAATTTCTTTCATTCCCTCTGTAATTAGTGAGGTATTCTCTGTCAATCTAGTTGATGATAATTTCTGGGTAATGACACTCTCTTCCCCCACCACAATGTCTCTGAATCTTCTGGCATTTTCTGTTAACCTTAGGGTAGAGTACATACTTTTGATAAAAGGCTGTTTTGTTCAATCATCATTCATCTTTCTTTTCCCATCTCTCACTCTTCAAACAGCTATATGAATGTTTTTCTTTCCATTGGCTGTTAATGGATTCGTTAATGCCAATGTACCTTCCTTGTTAGCTGAGCCTGTAACCGTGGAAGCGGTAATCGAGCCAGACACCAGAGACATTAGTGGGTGTATCTGGGGCCTATCCTTTCTTCCAGCCTCTTCTGCCCTGGAGTCTGATAAATCTCTGATGGGCTTCTCTGCTGCCATTTGTCCACCACCGTGTCCAGGTGATGTGACACAATAGAGTCCAGTTTCTCAAGTTCCTGAAAGCCACTCACTGAGTTCTTGCTGATAAATGGGCTCTGAAGTGCAAGTGTCTTGAGGGGTTAACTTCCTAGCTTCATATTTTTTGGTCAAAGAAAGGTAAAGCTGCATTTATCCTAACGTTGTGGCCAGCAGCACACATCTGGCTGTGTTTGGATTTGTGGTGTTTGTGAGTCATTAGTATTTTAGAAAAGTTCTTAGAAAAGTTGGTGTAGGTAGATATGGACGTTCCTTTTCTGGCAGTGTTTGAAAAACTTCTACTCATTCCAGTCCCTGTCTTTTTTTTTTTTTTTTTTTAAGATGGGGTCCAACTCTCTCACTCATGCTGGAGTTCAGTGGTACGATAGCTCACTCTAATCTCCGCTTCCTGAATTCAAGGGATTCTCCTGCCTCAGCCTCCTGAGTATCTGGGATTACAGAGGCATGCCACCATGCTCAGCTAATTTTTGTATTTTTAGTAGAGATGTGGTTTCACCATGTTGTTCAGGCTGGTCTGGAACTCAAGACTGCATAATCTGTCTGCCTCAATCTCCAAATGTTCTGTGATTATAGGTGTCAGCCATCACACCCAGTCCCGTGTCCTTTGTCTCTGTTTTTCTGTCCTCTGTTAAAGTCATAATATTTCTTACAATTTACAAGGTTCTGTTCTGGTTGCCATGTGTCATCCTGTTTTTCATAGCCTTTCCACTAAATGAAACACTGTCTTCCCATGTTTGTCTTGTCTTTTGTCAACAATATTTTAAACCTGAAACTTTTGGGAAGCTAGAAAGAAAGAGATGGTATTGGAGCAGCTGCTGTGTCATCTTTCTTTCAGTTGAGACCCTACATAGTCACTGCATTCTGCCTCTAGTGCTTCAGCAGACCTCGGGTATGGATGAGCCTCTTCCACTTTGTGGCCTGTGGTGTGGAAAGAGTTGTGTGAAGAAGCAACTATGCTATGTCCCTTAGGCTCTCTACATTTACTCCATGGTTGGACAGCTCAGGCTTCCCTTTAGGGTGCCAAGATGGCCGGCTATGTAGTCTCAGGTAAGAGCAGCTGAATCCTCTACTCTTAATTTGCTGGTCTAGTGCAGAAAGCTTCTACCTGCCTGGTACTTTTCCTTTGTGGCTCTTCTAATGATTATATTAAACATTCTAAAGTTGAAACACTTCTACATTCATGTTAGTTTGCTCTCATAACCATAAAAAAAACACTACTCCTTTACAGCACGGCCCCTTCTATTTCACTTATTGAGTTCACATAATTATGCCTTTAGGCACTGTATGCCAAAAACACAAGCTAGTGAGTTTTTAAAATATATAATAGTGGTTTAATTATGTGGAAAACCAATTGTGGAGGTGCACATTGTTTTTTTTTAACTTGTATATTGTTTATATATTTATCTTTACCTTAATCTTTACTTATTCACACTGCTGTTTCATGTCTGTTCATTTTATCATAAAATACTCCAAAAGCATTTCTTAAAGAGTAGTCTACTGGTAAAAGACTGCAGCTTTTAGGTGGGAATTTTATAATATCTCTATCACTTTTGATGGGCATTTACTGTAAACATAAGATTTCTGTTAAAAGGTTTTTTCTTACAGCATTTGGAATATATTAGTCTACTACTTTCTGACCTCTGAATTTTCAGAAAATAAATCCACTGATTACTCATGAGGGTTCCTTTTACATGACCAGTCACTTCTCTTGCTGCTTTCAAGTTTCAAGTTGTTTTTGTTTTAGACAGGTTAATTATCAAGTAAGATTGAATGTGTTTGAGTTTATGCTGATTGGAGTTTGTTGAACTTCTTTGGTGTTTATTTATTTCCTCAAATTTGTGACCTTCTTGACCACTACTGTTTTAGTCTCCTTTAGGAGGACTTCTTGATGGTGTCCCACTGGTTTCCTCAGTTATTTATTTATTTATTTATTTATTTATTCCCTTCTTGACTTAACAATTTCAACTGCACTTTTCTTAAATCTGCTGATATTTTGTTCTTCTATTTGTGCAAGTGTCCTTTTAAATCTCTGTAGAGTTTTTTTTTTTTTTTAATTGAGTTTTGCTCCATAACCAGGGTGGAGCTCAGTGAAGCAACCTCAGCTGATTGCAACCTCGGCCTCCTGATTTCAAACAATTGTCCTACCTCAGCCTCTCAAGTATCTGGGAGTACAGGTTCATGCCACCACACCCTGCTAATTTTTGTATTTTTAGTAAAAACAAGGTTACACCATATTGGCCAGGATTTTCTTCATCACTTGACCTCATGATCTAAATGACTTGGCCTACTGAAGTGTTAAGATTGCAGGTATGAGCCACTGGGCCAGGCCGTAGTAAATTTTAGTGACGGTTGTTTAACTTTTCAGCTCCAGATATACATATATATGGGTATATATATACATATATATATATATATATGTATATATATGGTTGTATATATATATATATGGGTATATATATATGGGTATATATATATATGGGTATATATATATATGGGTATATATATATGGGTATATATATATATGGGTATATATATATATGGGTATATATATATATGGGTGTATATATATATGGGTATATATATATATGGGCATATATATATATGGGTATATATATATGGGTATATATACATATATATGGGTATATATATAAGTTTATATATATGGGTATATATATATATGGGTATATATACATATGGGTATATATACATATGGGTATATATACATATATGGGTATATATACATATATATGGGTATATATATATGGGTATATATATATAAATATATATGGGTATATATATGGGTATATATATATGGGTATATATGTATATGAGTATATATATAGGGTATATATATATGGATATATATACACACGTACACTTATATGCACATATATATTTATATTATACACGGTATTTAAATATATAATGTATTTAATAGAAATATATTTTATATGCATTTTATATATTTAGATAATCTAAAGTCTAACATAAAGTCTAAGATATATGTATCATATATTATATATAATATGTATTTTATATATAGTATACATTATATATATATATATATATATATATATATATATTAGAGAGAGAGAACCACTGAACCTGGCCTAGAATTTTCTTGTTAGTTTTACTGTAAGTTTACTTTATTGTAAGTTTAGTTTATCATAAATTTACTGTCTATTAATAACTTTTTTCTGTTCATGGCTTTCTGTGCTTTTCTTCATTGCATTAGCTTTCTAAAAAATCATTAATTTTAAAAATTATTTTTTAGCTAGCCTGCCATGTGGGCCACCTAGGAGAAGCTTCTGTTAGTGATTTTTTTTTTTTCTTTTTACGGTGAGCCATACTTTCTTATTTCACTTTATGCTTTGTGATTCTGTTGGTGTCGAAAACAGGCGTATAAATTTTTAAGTGCTGTGCCTTTGAAAATCAGATTTTCTCCCTCTGTAGCTTGCTAGGGGTTTGTTTATTCATCATCTAGGCTATTTCTGTCGTGACAATCAGTCTGACTGATTTTTGAGGGGGTTTTCTTGAGGCTGCATCATTTTGGAGCACAGAGGTTTAGCAGCGCCTTTTATTCTGAATTTTTACTTACGTATGTTCTACTTTGAGTGTTTTGTCTATCATTCTCTGGCCTCTAAAGAGAAAAAAAAAGAAAAATTAAGAAAGAAAGGCTCTGCCTTCTTAAATCATCTGAAAGTTACTCGAGTAGGAGGAGAAAAAGCCTGCAAAAAGTTTGGAAAATGAAACAATAACTGTTCACCACTCGCAGGACCTCCATAATAAGAAAGAGCAATCGGTTAGAAGTCCTCCTGAGATTTGGAGGATAAGGTCATTTTTGTCTACCATGGCTATTGCCAGCTGCTCCAGAAGTATTTGCAAGGCTGCACGCCACTGCAGTATTTGATAAGAATAAATAACTGCTGTTGACCTATGCTACAAAGCCGATCGAGCTTCATTGTTGTTTACTTTACAAATCATCTTTCGAAAGCTTCAAAACTTCAGATAGGATCTATACTTCCAAAATATTTGCATCATAGCGATTCTGCCACTGCACATATTGAATAGTTGAAGAGACAGATACATAGTGCTCTGTAGTCCACTGTCACGTTTTTCCAAGGACCTGTGTCATTTTACTTTCAATCTCTCTCTTGGCACCTAAAGTAACTCTTGCAGGGAAATCATATATGTGAACCCTTCTTTTAAAGGTGCATTTGCATCATTCTGTGCCTTTTTACGAAAGAGCTCACATTTAAAGTCATTAAAAGTAAAAAACTATTCACTCTGATATTTAATTACTTGCTTTCTGTATGTTCTTTATCTTACTTGATTTTTTAATTTCTCCTTTGATCTTTCAGAAAAAATCCTTAATTTCTCAAAACTTTCTTTTTCTATATATTTTATACTATAATTAGTTACATTTGGGACCTCAATAAATATTCTAAACTTAAAACAGCCTACATTGGATAATACTACCTTGTTTAAATAACCTAAAGTCTGAGTTCAACAATATAAAAGTACTCTACTGCTGTACTTTTGTATTCTTCTCAAATTATATTATTGTCTCAGATTATGTCTCCATGCACAGAGTGTCCATGAAATTAGATTTGTATATCTTTTTCTGTAGTAGCTGCCTACAATAAGTGTAATAGTAATAATTGTCTTTGCTAGGTAATAGTAATAGCTTTGTTTTGGTGGGGGGAGGGTTAGACACACATTTCTTTAGCTTCTTTTTATCTAGACATTTTCTGCTTGTGCATTATTTTACAAGTTATAAATTTTCTTCATTTCTTCAAGGTCTCTTCTTAGTTATTGGCAGCTTAGTATCCACTTAAATAGCGTTTTCTATAAGAGCGGTATACAAGCTATTATTTAAAAAAAACTGAATATGTATTAACAGATTGTCAATTATATGAAGTAACTGCATTGTTGGTTCTCAGGAACCTAAATGTCTGTGATCAATTCCTGGCATTTTCAACCAAGAGTGACTTCTGACTTTGGTAAAGCAGAAATAAAAAAATGATTAACCAATTCATCATTTATCCTCTAGAAAGACTAGAACAAACACAATAAATTAGCACATAAGGGCTGTTTTACTCCTTCTAGAATCAGGAATCAGGGCCTCAAGTTGAAAATGTGGATTTCAGTTTCGCAGGCTTCATCTGTGTCTGGGAGGCAGTATGACAATCCAAAAAATTAACTCTTTTAAAATTGTCTCTCCTGATTAAGTGTTTTCTTGGTTGATGTGAACCATTGTTTTCCTGGGTGTATACAGTTTTTTATTTGTTTGAGGTTTCCTTGAATGGTTTGACGCTGCCTGCTCTGCAATTTTGTTTCAGTTTTATTTGTGAAGCACTAATTGTTTTCTAATCTCAGTTTATTTTTATTCAGGAGATCTAAGTTTTGTCCCACGAAAATGTTGTTTCAAATGCTGAAGTTGAATGTTAAACTTTTATTTTGGGTTTCTAGAATTTTTGTTTGTTTGTTATGGTGGTTATACTGTAAGGTTTTTTGTTTGCTTTATATTAATTAATCCTATCAATTTCAGATAAAATACACGAGGTAAAAATTGTCTGTCATGAGTACAGCTTGGTCTCATGTGAGACAAGCATAAAATAATTCCTCTCCAAAGTGACTTTGAAGTAAATACCTAAATAAAATAATAAGGGAATAATCTCACAAGCATGCATCAAGATCAGTAAGTTTGATGACCTCTACTAGAAGCCTGCTTAAATTGTTTGAAAAACAGCTGGGTCACTGTGACTGGAGCAGACTGTGGAAGGGAAACAGTTGTTGACATTGAGCTCATGGAGGTAACAGACAGTCCATGTAAGTGGCTAGGGTTTCTATAAGTCAATAGATTTTACTTTCTTTTTACCCTAAGCCTGGTTCATGACTGGAAGTGAAATTGGTAAGGTTGTTACCAGCATCTAGCCCTGAGAGATTAGAAAAGCTGACAAATATCTTAAAATCTAGAGTCTCAGGCCCCTCTTTGAGAAATTAACAGTGATAAATCATCTCTCCAGAAAATTGTAAATAAAAAAAGCACACTTTGATTTTATATTTTCAAGATTATTTAACTCAATCTTTGGTTTCTGTAAATCAGAAGAATTTTAAGAAGCTTTTCTAAAGTTCTGTTGATTCAAGTTAGGATAAGTGTTAGTAAAGTGAAGTCAGTTCAGTTAGTCAACGATTACAAAGTAAACCATATATTTCTTTTTCACCCCTTTTCTTTTCCCATTACTTTTTAAATATTTCCATAAAACTCTAGTATAGCGGGAAAAATAAAATAAAATAAAATAAAAAAGCTAGGCAGCCTCTATTTTTGTTGTGGAAATTAAGAAAATGCAACGAATGGCTTTTGGGCTAGAACTAAACTTGACTACAGCTGCAAGGCATGCAGAAAAGACATACACATCTGTGGATTGGCACACTATGTTATGCATACACAGTAGGCATAATATTTACCATGAGGCAAAAATTAAATATGTCTTATGACATAAAAGTTGCTAAGCCATTATAATAACCAAGCTGAATCAAAACAAAAATTTCAAGGATTATAGCTGCGGTTAGAGAACCCTTGCTTTCGCTAAAGTTGTTGAGTAGAATTAACACTGATGTGTCTTCTACTATTCTAAAATTTTATTTGATAGAAGATTTTTATAGTGGGAATCTTTAATCACAATTAGTTAGGCTCTGTCATGTTCTAAATTAATCAGAAATAAATACAGTCACAAAAATTTACATAAGCCAATTAGAGAAAATAAAAGCAAGTGAATGAAGAAATAGCTGTAATAGAAAAATGTATGTGGAAATGTTAAGATAAATCCAAAAAGGAGGTTAATTCATACAGTGTAAAATCTTTTACAGTTGATCAAAAGATTTGTTTCCAAACTTTAGCAGCTAGCAATAACATGGTAGTTAACCACGGTTTGGAGGCTAGGCTCATCTCATGAATTTACATTTTTCTGCCGATTTTATATTCACTAAAAGCTGATTAGATTGTGCCCTCCAGATTAAGGTGGATCAGCCTTCCACAGCTCACTGATTCAAAGACTGTTTTGGGGAAAACATCCAACAGATGCACCCAGGATTAATAGCCTGTATACCTCAATCCAATGAAGTGGACACTCAGCATTAACCATCACAAATCCACCCCTTGACAACTTGAACCCATACACATCTCCTAAGAGCATACCTAATCTTCAAGTAAAGAAAATAATAACATCATAATTACACCTAATGTAATACAACTGTCTTTATTACAACCAGTAATTCACCAATCCCAAATCCAAACACTATTATGTGAAGCTAACAATACTCAAATGCTGATTTGACGTCAATAAATCTAATGTCACATAATAAAGAAAAAGAAAAAATGAAGGTACTATTACATGTGTATACATACGCAAACTTTTTTTTAACAAAAAGAGAAACTATATAGAACAATTAAAATCCTCATTTCTGCAGCCGGGCACCTGGCTGTATCTGGTGTTGATGTGTACCTTCTACCAAAATTTTTGTGTTGCCTTTGTGTTCAACAAGCACCTCAGCTGAGATCCCTTAATCCCCTCTCTTCCTTTCTTCCTTCCTTCCTCCCTTCCTTCCTTCTTTTCTTCCTCCCTCTCTCTCTTTTCTGCTTTCTTGCTTTCTTTTCTGTTGGAGTAACCCAAACCTTAATTCCTGAAGGTTCTGGATCATTTACAGTCCTGCCAAAATTAGGCTGTCATAATTTTCCATTGACCTTAATCTCAGAGCATTTAAATACTCCTGTGTTCCATGTATATTCTTCGTACCTCTGTTGTAAAATAGTAGACTGACTTTATCTTGCTAATTCAAGTCAATCACCACGGCCAACACTGTCACTCCTTTAGCCTGTTGACTGAAAGGTAAGAGTAGCCCAAAATGCCAAGGAGGCAATCTTCACTGTCAGTTTAATGGAATTGTCATTCTGTCTCCTGGTGGCAGAATTTCTCCCTCTGGAACTAAGACCTGTAAGCCCGCAGAACATAATGTAAAGGAAACAGGAAGCAAACATTTTGCTAGTGGATCACTAGGGGTGATGGTGAGCGGGGACGTTTTCACTTCCACCCGTTGATTTGTGTACCCATTAATTCTGGCTATGGGAAAAGTACCATATGTTCAACACAGTTTCAGAACATACATTACTTTCTGGAGAACTTTGCCCCAGGTTTGCAAAGTCTTGTCCCATAGTTGGTATTGTAGTTGTAACTTTAAAAGGCCATTTCACCATTCTATTAATCCAGCTGCCCTAGGATGATGGGAAACATGATAAGACCAGTGACTTCCATACGCAGGAGCCCACTGCCACACTTCTTTAGCCATAAGGGGAGTGTCTTTGTCAGAAGAAATGCTGTGTGGAACGCTGTGTTGGTGGATGAGGTATTTAGTGTGTCCACAGTTGGTAGTCTTGGCAGAAGCATTGGATGCAGAATAGGCAAACGCATATCCAGTATAAGCACCCTGAGAAATGGTGCCATATGGATGGATCAGTGTTGGACTCTGTTGCTTGCAAATTGGGCGCTCAACAGTGGCCACAGCCAGGTTAGCTTTGGTGAGCAAAAGTCCATTTTGCTGAACCCATGCAAAATCTCCATCCCTGCAATCATGACCACTTTGTTTCTGGGCCCTCTGGGTGATTACAGCAGAAGCCCAGGAGAGAGAGAGTGAGTGGTTTCCACAGGAGGGTTTATTCTATCCATTTGCTTACAAAATATTTTCTCTTCTGAGGTCCCTGTTGTTGAACACTCACATGAAATATAATTATCCTCACAGTTTTTGACCACTCAGGGAGCCTCATCTAATAACTCTCTCTCAAATTACTTTGCCACCTATTTACTGATAATGCTTCTTCCAAGTTCCTGATCATCCAGCCAAAACATTTTTTATGGCCCATGAACCGGTATATAGCCACACATCTGGCTATCTCTCCTTGGCCTTCTGTCTGCTGGGAAGAGGTCCCTTCACCACTGTTCTTCGTGGATATCCCAGCAAAATGCTGTACTGCTGCTGCTGTTCATTTTTGGGTGGTGGCTCCATATATTGTGCAGAACCATCTGGAGCCAGGCCATAGTCTTCTCCTATTCTGTCAACTGATCATAGGGAACTATCCATGAGACCATCAGTGCAGGTTGGAGGGGAGAAGGCATGGTGGCAAGACTGGATACCATGAGCATTTGAGCCACTTACACATGTAACTTACTTGCACCTTCAGGACTGGCTTGAGACTGGGCACGTACGTACCACTACCATTTGAAGATGAAATTCTGCTATGGACAACCCACTTTATGACTAGATGGATCAGAAAGCACCCAGTTCATGATAGGCATTTCAGTTCATTTGGTGACTTCATGACTTACAGACAAGCATTCAGTTTCCACCAAACCCAGTAACAGGCCAAGAGCTGTCTCTCAATAGGAGGGTGGTTATCTGCAGAAGATGGCAGGGCCTTATTTCAAAATCCTGGAGACCTGCGCTGTGATTCACCTCTGAGAGCCTGCCATTCGGCCCCAAACAGCACCGCTATCTACCACTGATACCTCCATCACCATTATATCTTCTGGGTCATATGGCCCAAGTGGAAGAAAAGCTTGCCTGGGTCTTCTACAGAGCTTTCTCCTGTTGTGGACACTACTCACAACTGGCAGTCTTTTAAGTCACTCAATAAATGGGGGAGAGTAACAACCTCACTTAAGGAATATGTTTTCTCCAATATCCAAAGAAACCCACTAGATATTGTCCCCCCATTTTTTTGTTTGTATGACGGGCCAAATCCAGTGAATTGTTCTTTACCTTAGAAGGAATATGTCAACAGGTCTTACCCCACTGGACCCATAGAAATTTTACTGAGGTAGAAGGTCCCTGAATTTTAGTCAGATTTATTTCCTATAATATGGTATGAACATGCCTCACTAATAAGTCCAGTTTGTTTCCTACTTCCCGCTCACTGGATCAAATCAGTATAATGTCATCAATGCCACAGACAAGTGTGATATCTTGTAGCATCCAAAAGAAATCAAGGTCTCTCTGAATAAGATTAAGACACGAAGGTAGAGAGTTGGTATACCCCTGAGGTAGGAGAATAAAGGTGTATTGCTGGTATTGTCGGGTGAAGGCAAATTGCCTCTGGTGGGTCTTATGGAAAGGAATGAAGAAAAAGGCATTTGCCCAGGCAATGGCTGCATACCAGATGCCAGGAGACATATTTATTTGCTCAAGCAATAAAACCACATTTGGTACAGCAGCTGCCATTTGAGTCACCACATGGTTAAGCTTACAAAAATCTCCTGTCATTCTCCAAGATCCACTTGTGTTCTTCACAGGTTAAGTGGGAGGGTTGCATTTAGATGTGCTGGTAATGACCAATTCTGTGTCTTTCAAGTCCTTAATGGTGGTAGTAATCTTCACAATCTCTCCGGAGTTGTGATATTGTTTTTGATTTACCATATTTCCAGGTAGAGGCAGCTCAAATGGCTTCCATTTGCCTTTTCCTATTTTAGTAGTCCTCACCCTACAGGTCAGAAAGCAAATGTAGGGTTCTCCCAGCAGCTAAGTCTGTCTATGCCAATAATGCCTTCTGGCACTGGGAAAATGACCTTAGGATGAGTCTAGGTACACACTAGACACACTGTAAGTCTGACCGAAGCTAAAACTTTATTAATTGCCTGACCTTCATAAGGTTCTATTTTAACTGTAAAACCACAATGATGTTGTGTGTCTCCTGGAGTCAGTATCAGCTCAGATCCAGGGTCCAGTAGCCCGAAAATTCTGATCATTTCCCTTTCTTCAATGCCCAGTCACCCTGACAAAAGTCCGGAAGTTACTTAAGGAACGATGGGAGAAAGATTCACTGCATAAATTGTTGGTAATGGAGGGGGGTCTTTCCTCAAGGGGACCCAGCCTCCCCTTCATTCAAGGGGTTCTGTGTCTCTAAATTGGCTCTGGTATGGGAATAGCTTGAGAAGCTCTGGTTTTGTTTTTATAATTTAGAATAGTTCTTCATCTGTTTGACACCAAAGTTTTCTGTTTCTATAACTTAAGTAGGAGCACAGTAGGCTTTCTATCAATTTCACTCCCAGGAACATCTTGATTAATTAGCCAGTGCCAGGGCTCTACAGGGGTCAGACTCTTCTGATTGCTGCTTCGTGAGAGCTGTCCATTATGGCACCTACACCCACCTTGCCTTTGGTGGTCGAGTGTTGACACTTAGTTCCTGCCACCTTGGGATTCAATTATCCACAGTGTATTTAAATTTTATAATTAGTGGCTGCAGTTCCCACCCTTAGATCTGACACACAGAGAAGAGTAATTACAGAGCTTTTCAAAGATGCAGGTGCTGCTCTACTTCTCAAGGCATTGATCAAGGGTATATCCTCTAGACTCTCTCAGCTGCGATGAGTAGGTCTAAAGTGAACTAATCCACTCCACCATTCCAATCTCCAAAGGCCTTTGGATTTCATCCTTTACATTAAACCAATGGAGGGTAGACATTTACAGAGCTCACTCACAGAAGACCATCTTGAATCCATATTTTAGCTAACCAAGCAGATAAACTGTTAGAAATTTTTAGCTCTCTGTGCTGCATCTTTAAGTGCAGAGTCCCTACTAAGTCAGCCCTAGTCAATAAATTCAGCCTGATACAACCCTGTGTTCCTTCTGCTATTATCCCATACCCTTAACATCCATTTGCTTCTGTGTTTCTCTAGCCTGCTGTTCATATATGTTATAGAACTCAAACAGTTGTTTTTCAGTTTACCACACCTTCTCATGGGTTGCACTCTCAATATCACCTCAAAGAGCCTGCCAGTACTTTAGTTTAGTTACAAACTTAGAACCAAACAGAGATGTTGGGGGTGGCCTCTGAAAAGAATCAACATTATCATACATGGCAGCTGACTCAGGGGAGGCCATCACTGTGGCCTCAGCCAGTGCATGATTTATCTCTACAGGTAGAGGTGGAAAGACTGAAGGCAGCATGTGCCTCTTTCTTCTGGGATGCAGAACAATAATTGGAGATCAGCTGAATATCAGGGCTGAGTGACCTGTCACACAACTATGGATGAAACTTGCCACCTTGCTTACTGTATTGTGGAACACAAAAATAAGAGGACAGCTGTGGCCCTTCAGGGTGCACAGACCTAGGGGCTCTCAATGCCATGACTGTGACACCCTCTTAGGGGCTTTGCATTTTCTGCCATCTCCAAGCTTCTGGGCTCCACTACGTTTGCCAATATCAGCTGCGGATGCTGCCTGCAGTATGCCTGGCCCAGCTGCTACTTCTCAGTGAGATGGAACTCCTGTTGGCACCTGAAATTTCTTGCTTTGCCACAGGCGGCATGCCTGGATGAGTTTAGTGGTTGGAGCCCAGGCTTGCTCACACAACACTCACCACTCCGCCATGGTTGCCCTTGGCAGGCAATAAATGCTGGCTCTTAATGCAAGCTGAGTGCAGCCTTTCAGGCAGGGTGGGTAGAACACATGTAGCAGGACTGGGAAAGACTCCAGCAAAGGCAACACTGGCCACAGTGCTTTTCATCTGGCAAAGTGGCTTCCCTAAAATTTTGTAACAAAAGAAGCATAGCTAATTGTGTTTAAATGCCTTACTTCTCTTAAATCCTGAGACACTGATAATTCAGTGTCCATACCCTGAATATTTTCATATTTTTATCCTTATTTGGAAAGTATTATATTTCAACATTATTTAGAAATAAAATTTGAATATTTGGTATTTGTGTTGAACCACCTGAATCCCAAGAATATATTTGCATGGAACCAACTGATTCTAACAAAATAAATTTCTGAAATGTAGGCATTGGGCTTCAGATTAGCATTCTTTTAGCAGATTATGAAGCTTGCCAATGGAACACAATTTCTAATGCCTGGATTTTGACATTATGTACTCATATACTTTTGTGTGTGTGTGTGTGGAGGCACTTTTGCTGTGTATTGCAAGAGGATGAGCAGAATTTCTGACCTTTTCCAATAAGTGCAATGGTAACATCCTTTTTCTGTGGTTGAAATTTCTAAATATCTTAGTGTCTTCTGGAAGCTAAATTGTTGACACTGACTATTCTAAATAGTTATGAAGAATGAATAAAAAAACACTTTTAACAATTTTGCACAGGCCGTGCAGGGTGGTTCACAGCTGTAATCCCAGCACTTTGGGAGGCCAAATTGGGTGAATCACCCTAGCTCAGGCATTCGAGACCAGTCTGGCCAACATGGTGTAACCCTGCCTCTACTAAAAATACAATAAGTAAATTAACAAATAAAATTAGCACAATAGCTGGGCATGGTGACAGTCACCTGTAATCCCAGCTACTCGGAAGGTTGAGGCAGGAGAATCGATTGAAACCAGGAGGTGAGAATGAACTGAGATCATGCCATTGCACTCCAGCCTGGATCACAATAACGAAACTCTGTCTTAAAAAAAAAAAAAAAATATATATATATATATATATATATATATAATAAAAAAACAACAAATATGCAAATTTTTATCAGATCTTATTTTTATCTAACTTTCTGCTGTTCTAATATCCTGTCACTTATGCAGTGAACCAGCATGCACTGCATGTACCCTGGAACTTAATATAAAACAAAATTAACTAAAACTAGAAAAGCTTTCTTTTTTTAGAAGTGACGTTATAGTAACCGAAATGTGTGCCACACTTTATTTAAGACATTTTCTAATTACAAATCAGAGTTGTGACAAACTGCATTGAAAAGCAAATAAGTAGTATATCTCAATTCTTAGTTGATTGAATTTATTTTCTTTTATTTTTAGAATGGATTCCACACTGTCTCTTTGGATGGAGTGCAGTTGTGCAATCTTAGCACACTGCAGCACCCTGCCTCCCAAGTTCAAGTGTTTATTCTTCCTCAGCTTCTTGAATAGCTGAGGTTACAAGTGTGCACCAACACACTCAAAGCGTTTTCACCATATTGGCCACGCTTGTCTCAAACTCCTGGCTTCAAGTACTCTGTCTGTTTTGGCCTCTAGAAGTGCTGGAATTACAGGCATGAGCCACCAAGCCTTGCCAGCTGGCCCTCGACTAAATTTCCAATTGAGAAAAAAAAAATATGTATTGATCTTACAAACCTTATTTTTTATATCATATTTTTGATGAGTTTCTTTTTATGTCTCATAATTCAAAAAGATAATTTAAGTGCCTTGCTTTTTATAGGAAATGAATTTATTTCCATTAGTAGATAATTAAAAGAGTAGGTTTATTTAGAAAGTTATTTTTCTATGGTGAAAAGTTCTCGCATCTTAGAAATTGCTTTACACATCTCATTTGGAAACCTCATTGCATGTATTGATTACATTTGTGTTTTTTTTTCCTTTGGATTTTCTTTTTGTAACAGTATTCTAAATTGTTTCAAGATACAACAATATGTTTAATTATGTCAAATAAATTTAAAAGGTATTTTCTTTGAAAGACAACTTTTTCTTAAGCTATGTTTTCTACTAATACTGTGTGATTACTTTTTGTACACTACTAGGAATTAATTGATGTTTAAATCTTCCCAGCATCAAAGGTTCACCTGCAATATTTAAGAAATAAGGAACTGCTAACACAGCAGGCTGTTCTAGTCCACAGCTCACCCACTACCATCAACCCTGGTTTTGAGCTACCTGCAGCACAAGATTGGCTGGGTAAAAAAAAATCTCGAAAAGATACCAGTCTGTTTGATGGAAATATATTACATAGACAAAGAAATAAGCAGTGAGTATTTAAAATCATAAAGAGGTTTTTATCTTTAATAAGAGTTTTGTTTGAAATTCTATATTTACACTTAGAAAAAATTAACTCATGGCTTTTGTTTTGCTTTGTTTTTAATCAACTAGCTTAATATTTTGCAGCCATCAGATATATAATTAAAACCATTTATATCAGAGAAAGTTTTTTTTAATATAAGATGTATTTCTTAAATGTTCTCACATATGGTATTGGTAATTTACCTCAGTGGGGTTGAACTAATCATATACGGAAAAATAGTAGACTTTTGAGTAAGAAGAAACCAAATTTAATGGTACAAAAAGTTTATATTTAAAACGTATTCATTAAAAATGATTTTTCTAACCCAAACATTGAAGTTGCTTAATGTTGTTTTAGTTAAATTCCAAGAGAGGTATTATTTTAAAATCATAATGTGAAAAGAGATCATCTGAGTACATGTTATTACTTCTAAATGTCCACATCAATTAAACAAAATGGATAGCAATGTTGAAATCTTACACAGAACCAAAACTCATAGTGAGAGGTAATGTAAGTAAATTGAAAAACAATAGGCCGGGTGCGGTGGCTCACGCCTGTAATCCCAGCACTTCGGGAGACCAAGGAGGGTGGATCACAAGGTCAGCAGATCCAGACCATCCTGGTTAACAGGGTGAAACCAGTCTCTACTACAAATAGAAAAAATTAGACGGGGGTGCCGGTGGGCGTCTGTAGTTCCAACTACATGGGAGGCTGCGGCAGGAGAATGGCATGAGCCCGAGAGTCGAAGCTTGCAGTGAACCGAGATCACACCACTGCACTCCAGCCTAGACAACAGAGCAAGACTCCATCTCAAAAAAAAATTTAGTTCATTTCAAGGGAAACCAGAGGATTACAAATATAATTAGCAACAGTATTCTGTACAGATATTTAATTGAAAATGTGAAATTATATTAATTTATTTGTTTCTCTCTTTGAGTATTTTTTTTGGCACACTGCAGGAGTTTCTAGCTAAACTCACTGTTTAAAAGGACAGATATTTATTTGTCCTGTCGGATCTATATAAAGAGGAGAGTTTCCTTTCTAAAAACACATATTTTTGTTAATTTATTTAACTATTGTATTGGCAGAGGAAATATATATTTTAAGAAGAGGTTTTTAAAGCAAACACTACTGTTTGCTTAATGTTATGAAACATTAAGTCAATCTTTTCTTTCCTTGTGGTTAATATATATTTCCAAATATATAAGATGGCATGCAATAAAAATTATTAACTTGCCACGAATATTGTATTCCTGGTCCAGAGATATTTTTTGAAGTATATGCACTTCTTCATACACAGAGCTATTTCCTCCTCCTCGCCTTCTTCTTCTTCTTCTTCTTCTTCTTCTTCTTCTTCTCTTCTTCTTCTCCTCCTCCTTCTCCTCCTCTTTTGTTTACAGAAATGAGAATATAAAATATATAATATAGTCGTTTGTTTTTACTTAGTGACACACCTGTCAATACATGAATATCTTTATTTCTGTTCTGTAGCTACATAACTTGGCATTCAATGTGCTCTAACTTATGCAGTCCACACCAAAGATGGGTTGCTGTGTAAGCTGTGTTCAGTTTTATAAGATTGAGAAACATTTCTAGTTCTCACAGGGACTTTAAATACACCACCTAATTGACTTTATCTCACAATAAAATGAATATAAGGTAATCATCACTATGTAATGAGGAAAAAAGCAGATATTTATGTGAAGATTGTAGTTTTTAGGTTTGAGAACAATGACTTTTATAAAGTGCTCAGTTTAAACTGAGAAAACTCTAATGTCCTATTTATATAAATTTCTGATAACTGTGTATTGAATACACTTATTTTAAGTACAAAAGTTTTTCAATCAGTAAACACATAATGATTAAAGTTAAGTCTGTGTTAGCACGTGGAAGTTTAATACTGTACCATCTTATATGACTTTTTCAAATAAAACTGTTACAGAAGAAATGCCATTAAAAATGCAGAATTAAGATATCTCTCGTTAATGGTGCATATATTGGATCACGTTGCTGACGATGTACAAATTTAAAGTACCATTTGAAAATTGCTGTGTTAGCCTGATAAAATGAATTTCCCAGCCTGATTAGATGAACTATTGACAGAATCATCAGTTTTGTAGCATAAGCATAGTATTTCTTCTCTCAAGTTGTGAAACACTCCACTAGTAGGAATATCTGCCCCCAATTGGACTCTGCCCACAAAAATAACACATAGGACTCAAAGAGGCTGGTGTGACTAGTCACATAAATTGTGTGATGTAGCAACTATACATAATGTTAGTGGTTAGAAACAGTATTTCTACAATTGGAAACACGTGGTGATGTAGACAATGATTGTTCAAAGATGAGTAAAAAAGATGTGAGTTAAATTTTAATTATTTATTTGTTTTTAATATTCTGATACCAGGTACTGTTTTTCTTCCCGAGATTACTGTAGTTTCATGAGATTTTGTCAGGATTGCATTTTGACAATATGGCTAGAATGTCTGAGATACTATGAATGGCATATTTTTCATGCTCCCTATCTAATAACTTGAAATTTTACTTGACAATTTTTATTATTTTTTGTTTGATTTCAAAGCATAATTGATATAATCATATTTGTATGTCATGGTAAATGCAATTCAGAATTTTAAGAATAAAAAATATTTATTTTAATAAGTACAGTCTCATCTTGTATTTAAAGTATGCTGTTTAATTTTTTAACTTTAATTTTATGTGTGTGATATAAGTTGTGTTTATTTTTAGGGTTTTCTGTATATTTTTCTCAAATGAGGTATTCTTCTGCTTAAGTAAAATATAGTTTTTCAGATAATGCTGCATGGACCTGTTATCAACTTTATTTCACAACTACAATAAGGCTGCTAAAGGTATAAAAGCACCTGGTTGAAAATAAAAAGTATTTAGTTGAAAATAAGGCAGCAAAAATTTAGGCTTTAGTGACAGATCACATATTTAAGATGTACCTATTAAGTAAGTGAATATAGAAAATCTGAATTTTGGAAATGTTTACAGTCAAACTGTTTATCATTCCTTTACTTTTTTGCATAGATATTGATAGAAACAAAAGAAAAAAATAGAATATTTTAACTGTAATAAACAGTTCCAAAATTTCTACATTTCTTTTCCTCAGTGGTCAGAAATAACTTGGCCTTCAAACAACATCTTAGCACTTAATGTTTATGGAGATTACAAAACACACATTTGTCTCTGCCTTTCTAGATATGACAGATCACACTATGCAGGCATTACAACTTGGGTAGCATTCCTCTTAGTAGGATCTCCTTCTGGGATGTCCACTCTTGCTTGGTTAAGAGCTACTACGGGACAGAGAGATAGAATTTCAGTCCTGATCTTCTAGCTGTTTTTTTCCCTAGGGTTTTGAACTGAAAACAGAGATGGCAAATTGTACTGGTGAGAAGAGAATGAAGTAGACAGAATATAAGATTCAAATTAAGTCTCCACCGTTGTGCTTTGTTGCTTGTGCTTTATGTTCTCTCAGCCCTTCACTGTGGCATGCATGTCTGCCTAGTTACTTTTCTTATGTGATGAAACTTCATCATGACATCAAGTAGATAATTTTTATTTCTGTGTCCTAAACCTCAGATGCATACCAAAGCATAGAGAAACATGTTGCATATGTGTAAAACAGCTGTATTTTGTTCTTTAGCTACAAGGAAATTATGACCTTTGGAGCTTCTATGTATGCTCTGGATCCTTCCACAATTACTCTCAATGGCCATATTTATTGATTTGTAATAATTCTCAAAAATCACATAAATTATATCATGTAAATGTCAAAAATGCATGATACTCACAAGAAGACACTGAATTCTAGGAGAAAAAAGTACTTAGTTCTCATAAGTTATTTATGGCAGAGCACTGGTTTCTTTCCAATCCTGTCTGCTTGAGAAGATTGTAGTCTATTTTGTTACCTGTGAGGTATGTTATTGTTTTATTATTTCTACTGATAACTTTTCTGTATACTCTTTATGATGGTCCACCTGTGAAACAAACACTAATGCTAAACACTAAAAACAATAAGTTCTTTGAAAATACTACAAAAATTTGCATACCATTTCATTAACTCAGTTTTGGTATATATTTCATTCAACTACTTTCATAATACTTTTAAAGATACTGCCTTTTGGCCTCTAGAGTAAGGCTGATCCTCATGATGATGTATTTAGTTATTATCATAAATGTGAAGACAAATTAGCATTAAACAAGACAGAAGACAGAAAAGAGTACAATATTGGTGTACTAAGACACCTTCAGGTCAATCTTTTGATTTAGCTGCTTTCTGACTACAATTCTACATACCCAAATGTTTTTGGAAACAGTTCAGGTAAATTATGGGTGAGTTATCATTTAATTTTGATGAAATCAATTCTACACAAACTAAAATTTTTAAATATATCTTAAAATCTGTAATGTATTTGACGTTAAATATTTAAACAAAAGTAATATTATAGCTGTCTTTCTTGGTCATTTCTGCTAGTATTATCCCAGTAGTAATGGACTAAAATTGTCACAGCACAAACAGGCCATGTATTCTTTCATCTCTTAAGATATAATTAAGTTCCTATTATCATAAGATTTATACTCTATATATAAACTAAACATTAAAATGTAGCCATTTCCTTGATTTAACAGTTCTCTAATGAAGCAAACCTCAAGTACATAATTTTATCTCTATAAGTGTTTGAATGCATCTGTAAAGTTTTTCCTTAAAAAGTTGACCATAGTGCTGTCATCACACATAATAAAAATCATTTTATAAACTTGGGCGACATGGCAAAACCCCGTCACCACAAAAAATGCAAAAATTATTCAGGTATGCTGGTTTGAGCCTGTAGTATCAGCTACTTGGGAAGGTAAAATGTCATTTCATTCACTGACTTTTGGTATATGCTTAAAGTTCCTTCATTACTCTTTTCAAATTAGATTAGTGCATCAATGACATCTTTTAGTTTCTAGAGTAATGTTAATCCATGTGATTATGTATCTCAAAGATCAAAATTACTCATCATCAAATAAACAATTTTTCTTATCAAATAAACATTTTTTCTTATCAAATGAACATTTTCATCACTGACAAGAAAGTACCCCTTTCTAGCCCTGCAAGAAAGTATATATGATATACATATATATATATATATATAATGTATAACTTTATATAATATATATGTGTATGTGTACATGTATGCGTGTGTGTGTATATATATATTTACAAATATATATATATATATTTGCAAGCTTGTGCCAGGCACTTTCCTTCACACTTGTAGTTTTAACACTTTGGGAAGCCAAGACAGCCAGATTACTTGATTTCAGGAGATCAAATACAGCCTGAGTAATGTGGTGATATCGCATCTCTATTAAGATGCAAAAAGGGACCTAGGTGAGTGTAATTGTCTGCACCTGTAGTCCCTGCTACCTGGGACAGTGAGGTGAAAACATCTCCTGAGCTGTTATTGTGTTGCTGCACTCCAACCTGTGCAATGAAGAGAATTGCTGCCCCTTGCCACCCTTACACGCACACAAAGCTTAATAACACCTTGATTTTATTTCCTTTATTTTATCAAGGTCTAATTTGTGGCATGCATGACAATGAAACACTGTCACACAACTTTTTACTGTATACTGTAGCTCTTTCTAGTTTCTAAAACAAGCTGCAGCCACTCATGAGAGTTTATGGTTTATTGTTCTTTCAGGAAGGTACTTCTTAGCTATCTCAGAGCTAGAAAGAAAAAGGGATCTTCTGATTTCTGGGCTTCCTTCTCTTCACTCACAGCAGCTCCCCTCTCTGTATTAGGATTATCACTTAGATTTATTTTAGATGTCTGCAGTGCACCTGTAACGCACTGACTCCCCATTGTATCTCTCAGTATGAGGTTCTAGATTCCATAGCTAAACTGTAAACTTAGCGTTCTAAGTGTAATTTGCGTATGTCTTTCTTATTTACCTATTTCCATTCTATAGCCTCAGGTGTGACCAACACTCCTTTTTTCTTGCATCAACAAGTTATTTTCATTTGTTTGATCTACTCAAAACATTTTTTTTTCTGAAATCAAGTCAACATTTCTCTTCTTTTCATTCAAATTACTATAACGCTATGAGTTTCTGTCTTCAAAACTTTCACTCAATAATTTATGTGTGCATGCATCTCTGTGTGATTGTTTACAAACAATTGGCACAAGGGACCAGTTTTGTGAAACACAATCTTATATTGTCTTCATTGGAAAACCAAACCAAACCAAACAAAAACATAAAGAATACATGTTTATAATTTGTTTCTTTAATAATGTCTTTTGGTACAAATGTGAAAAATCTTCTAACACTTTAAAGGTGGACATTAACAGTCATCAAAGTCTTCTTGATTCTTTGGAACAGTATATCCAAACGAAGGGGCAAATCCACATTGTTTTAAAATGGGATAAAGTGCGTGTGTTGTTCAGTTTTGAAAAAAAAAAAAAAAAAGATCTCATTGAACAAAACCACAAGAAATTAGAGTTGTTTGTGCTCATCCACAAAATTAACTTTTGGTTTCTCTTTACTGTTGTAGTGGTATCAGACAGGTAGTTAAGATGATAACTGGTATAAAGGAAAATAATATTGACAAAACACAGCGACTGACTTGAAGAAAAATGATTCTTGGTAAATGAATAATTTTGGATGTAGAAGATCTCACAGATTGTTTTCCTCTGTCCTCTAAGATAAATTGCAATTTAATGATTGAATATTGAAGAGTTGACAGAAGAAATCATTATTCTTTTTCTATTACAGATACCTAAAACAACCACGTGTAGTTTCAGAAACAGATTTCGTTCTTTAGCCTAACCAGCCCATTTTATCTCATGGGAACCTGTTTGGGGGATGGAATGAAGAACTATCTTTGAAGATATTGTAAGTTAAATAACATGGATGTCTTTCTTGACCTTCATAACTTCTCACCTCCGAGCTGTCTGCATTGCTGTGAACTTAGCTGTCATTTAGATTGTGGTTCATTTGTAACATCATACTGCCTGCTATTCACATCTCAGAGAAGTGAAACAATTTCTTTTCACCCTTTCTCTCACTCTTAATGCAATCCCCTTAAAATAACTATATATAGGTCTTAACATTGTATTTTATTTTATTTTATTTACTTATTTATTTATTTATTTGTTTATTTATTTATTGAGATAGAGTCTCACTCTGTCACCCAGGCTGGAGTGCAGTGGCCCGTTCTAGGCTCACTGCAACTCCAACTTCCAGGTTCATGCCATTCTCCTGCCTCAGTCACCAGAGTAGCTGGGACTACAGGTGCCAGACACCACTCCTGGCTAATTGTTTTGGTATTTTTAGTAGAAGACGGAGGTTGCACCTTGTTAGTCAGGAAGGTCTGGATCTCCTGACTTTGCGATCTCCCCACCTTGGCTTCCCAACGTGTTGGGATTACAGGCGTGGGATTAGAGGCCACCACACCTGGCCAGGTCTTAACTTTTTTTATAAGAGAGTGAGACCGGCCTGGTCAAAAGGGTGAAACCCCATCTCTACCAAAAATGTGAAAATTAGCCAGATGTCATGGCAGATGCCCATAAAATTAGCTACTGGGGAGGCTGAGACAGGTGAAATTCTTGAATCTGGGAGGCACATGTTACAGTGAGCAGAGATCCTGTCATTGCACTGCAGCCTAGGGGAAGAGGGTAAAACCCTATCTCAAAAAAAAAAAAAAAAAAAAGAGAAAGAGAAAAGAAAAAAGAAAAGAAAAGAAAAAAAAACTGTGAGAATTAAACTCATTAGTTTCTGTGTATCTCTTAGGGTATTACCTCTTCTTTAAGTGCTGTAAATATCAGCTGCTATTATTATTGCTTATCATGTATCTTCAATTTACTCACACCAAATTATGCTTAATAGCATAAAAGAAAACTTCAGAACAGTAACAGTCAGGTAGTCGTGGCTATATGGAGCCGCATAATCATCAGTGTCTGCGTCAGTAATGTTTTCTAATTTACAACAAATAAGTGACCTTTTACACCCACAGATTCTGCAAACACGATTTTCTCAAAACCCAAACTGTACTCAGTGTAATGATTTAAATTTGGTTCTTATGATAAATAATTTGTGTTTGGCTTGTAGGAATTTTTACAAGGTATCAAAAGTGTTTAATCCCTTTCTTCAGTCTTCTTGTTCCTTTTTTTGTGAAATCATTAGATCTAACTTATACGAATGCATTGCCTTTTTGGTTTAGTTATTTCAAGGTAAAATATTTAAGATATCTTCACCTTAGAATATTGGTTTTCAATATATGGAAACATGGAAGAGCATTTATTTATTATATTAATTACTATTTTTTACTCAAGCAGTTTGAAATATGAGTTAGTGAAGTGGTGAGATAATCACTAAGATTTAGCTTAACTAACAAATATTTTATTAACAGCTACAAAATACAAATGTTTTTGACTCTATATTTTTTTTGAACCATAGAATTATTTTCTGCATGAAGGAAAAGAATTTACTATGATTAATATACAAGTTGCCTCTATATTCATCATTACCACAGAATTTTACACCAAAAAATATTGGTGTTCCTTCCAGTGACTGGTACATGGCTTTGGATTTCATTCATCATCCTATTATAATTAGTTTTGTTGCCTATTATACTGCTTTATATTTCCTAACAGTAAAATTATTATTTCAACTTTTAAATACATGAAAAGCATTTTTGCAGTAATTGTGTGAGAATTCTTGGAAAACATAAATTTCTCTAATCTAAATATGCATTTTTTATTTAAAAATTGGCTGTGACATCAAAAAATTCGTATCACAGCTTATTCTACTTTATCATTCAGTATTGAGCTTTATCTATTCTAAACAAAATCTTTACTTATAATTTAAAAAGTGGATCATATTTTACGTCAGATCTTGTTTCTCATATTGGTAATTCCAATAATTTGGAAGGGCAAGGAAAACAAGACAGATGAGGTCAGGAATTTGGAACAGAGTTTGGCAAAATCCTGAAACACCATCTTTACAAAAAGTTTTTAAAAATTAGAATATGTGGTGGCTTAACACTGGTAATATTAGCACTTGATGAGGCCAAGATGGGTGGATCCCTTTAGGCCTAGAATTTGAGGCCAGCCTGAGTAACACTGCACGATTCTGACTCTAATAAAATATTAAAGTAAATACATAAGTTAAATAATTAGCTGAGCCTACTGGCCTTTTCTTCTAGGTGCAGCTAATTGGGAGGCTGAGGAAGCAGGATGACATAAGTCCAAGAGTGAGAAGCTGCAGCTAGTGACGATGGCACCACTGTATTCATTCCCGCTGGAGCACTAGAAAATTGTCTCTTAAAAAAAGTAAAATGGCTTTAGTCTTAAGTTAGTATAAATTATAAAAGTATAGAGTGCATTTTAATAACTTGACTTCACAACTCTTTCTGCGTTGTTTTTATTAAAAGATGTTAATAAAATGTTACTGAACTGAAAAGTGTTTGATATATATTTTCAGAGACATATGTATAGTTTCATTTTATTTACTTCTTGACTTGACTGTGAAACTAAAGTTTCAGAGCCTTATTAGTCAATATGACATTTGTACTATATTAGTACATTTTCATACACTTATAAAGACATACGCTAGACTGGGCAATTTATGAAAGGAAGAGTGGTTTATGGACTTAGAGATTTATGTATCTGGCAAAGCAAAGAGAAGCAAGTCACATCATATATGGATGGCCGCAAGCAAAGAGAGTGCTTGTTCAGGGAAACACTGATGTTTAAAACCATCAGATCCAATCAGACTTACTCACTATCACAAGAACAGCACCAAAAAAACCTGCCCCCATAATATGGTTACTCTGTATGTCATCCCCCTCCACCACATGTAAAAATGCAAGATAAAATTTCAATGGGGACACAGTCAAATCATATCATTCCAAACCTGGCCTCTCAAAAATCTCAAATCCTCACATTTCAAAACCAGTCATGCTTTTCCAATAGCACTGCAATGTCTTAACTCATTCAAGCATTAACTCAATAGTCCAAAATCTGATATTTTATCTGAGACAAAGCAAGTTTTTCCTGCATATAAACCTGCAAAAATTAAAGCAAGTTAGTTACATCCTAGATACAATGGGGGTACTAGCATTGGGAAAATACAGGCATTCCAAATATGAGAAACTGACCAGAATAAAGGGATTACAGGCCCTAAGTACATCTGAAATTCGATGAGGCACTAAAAATTTAAGGCTCCTGGATGATCTTCTTTAACTTAATGTCTCATATCCAGGTCATGCTGATGCAAGAGGTAGGTTTCCATGGTCTTGAGCAGATGCCCCTATGAGGCTTTATGGGGTACAGCCTTCCTCCCTACTGCCTTCATGATCTGGCTTTGAGTGTTTATGGGATTTTCTGGGCACACCACCAAGCTGTCAATGGACCAACTATTCTGAAGTCTGGAGGATGAAAACCCTCATTTCCCAGCCCCACAATCATCATCTATGATGCTACCTGTGTTTTCAACATTTCCCAGCCCCACAATCATCATCTGTGATGCTACCTGTGTTTTCAATGGTAGAAATACTGTTGCCGATGACAGGGATCAGGTATAGCTACTGGATCACAGAATGTATTTGATAAGTAGCACCAGCGTCTTTGAGTTCCACAAATCCTTTTGTTGGGTGGGGTCCAATGGGGGCAGATATTCCCACTCAGTAAATGTTTCACAAGCTGAGATAAGAAAAGAAAAATGCTTTGTTTGAAAGAGTTATAGAAGATGGCGTAGTATTAAATTTTCATGTGTTAAACACAGGCTTAGCTTTGATCACTATGAGTTTACTCATTAAAAATTTTTCCATTTAAAATGATTGTATTCAATTCATTGCCGTTAAAACTTTACATAAAAAAAATAAGAGTTTTCCCAGGTTTAATTGAGCACTTCCTTTAAGTTATTGTTCTGACTCATAAAGATGTAACCTTCATGTAAATATCTGCTTCTTTCCTCAGCAAATAGTGATAATCACTTTGCCTACACAGAATTTTGTTGTGAGATGAAGTCAATGAGATGGTGTGTTTAAAATTATGGTGGAAGTGTAAACTCTTCTTTATTTCGTGTAAAACTGAATATCATTTACATGTCAATCCATCTCAGAGGTGCACTGCATAAATTAGAGCACATTGAACTGAAAGTTATGTAGTTAACTGAAAATTAAATGGATCTTCATATACTGACAGATGTGTGACAAAGTACAAAACAAAGTTAACAATATAGTCTATTGTATATATTCATTTGTGTAAAAAAATAAATAAATAGCTATATATATGGACTATCGCAGTCACAGAGATAATCTCTGCAAAAGGGATATAAAATTGGATATCAGTTAATCATTGTTAGTACATGTCATCCTATATAGTGAAAATATATGTGTATATTAACTATGTAAAACAGTTAGCTAAAGTGTTTAATGACAGCAGTGTTTGTTTATAAAAATCTCATTTGCAAATATATATTTACTATGTCAATACAAATTTAAATAAATTAACAAAAAAGTGTTTTTTAAAAGCAAATTTTTCCATCTACATAGATCTCACAATGCAAATAAAGATCTGATCTTTTAAACAGTGAGTTAGTTGGAAACTCCTATGATGTGCTAAAAAAATACTCACATGGAAATATATATATATATGTAATCTCATATTTACTAATTAAAAGCCTATACTGAATGAGGCAGGCAGATTAATTGACATCAGGAGTTTGGGAAAAGTCTGGCCAACATGCGAAACCCCATCAGCTGTGTTGGTGCACATGTGTAATCTCAGCTAATCAAAAGGCTAAGGCAGATTAATCCCTTGAACCTGGGAGGCAGGGGGTTGCAGCATGCCAAGATTGCACCACTGTACTCCAGCTGAAGAGACTGTGTAAGATTGCATCCTCAAAATGAAAGAGATAGATTCAATCAGCTATGAACTGAAATATACTACTTATTTACTTTTGTCAGTTTCTGAAAACACTGATTTGTAGCTATTTTATAAAATATCTTAAATAAGATGTGGCACACTTTTCAAAGTTACTATAACTGCTACAAAAATGAAAGCCTTCTAATTTTAATTTAATTTAAATTTATATTAAGTTTCATGACACATACGCAGGACATACAGATTTATTTCACAGGTAAACATGTGTCACCGTTGTTCACTGAACCCATTATCCCATCACCTAGGTATTTAGCTCTTCATAAATTAGCTATTTGTCCTGAAGCTGTGGTTTTCCCACTTTCTTTATCCAGTCCGTCACTCATGGGCATTTGGGTTAATTCCATGACATTGATTTTGTGAACAGTGCTGTGATACACATACATATGCATGCGTCCTTGTAATAGAATGACTTATTTTGCCGGGGCTGTATACCCTGTAATGAAATTGCTGAGTCCAGTGGTATTGTTATTCTGAAAGACTAAAAGTGTGAATCACCACACACTTTTCCACATTGTCTGTACTGATTTACATTCCAAACAACAAGGTAAAAACATTCTTATGACTGCACTAGCTCACTACCATCAGTTTTTTCATGGGTATAAACTTATACGATAAAGATAGTCATCAATTTTGCTTCCACAAGACCCAACAATACTGGGGTATTTCTTCCATGGGAAAAAAAAAAAAAAAAAAGAGGAGTTTACAGTTGCACTGAATGGAAGAGGCCCAAAATGCTGCTCATCATCCTACAATGCACAGCAAAAGCTCCTCACATAAAGAAGTTATATGAGTACAAAATGTCAAAATCAGAAATTCTGTTCTATTAGATAGCTTTATAATACAGTGGAAGGTGCTAACCTGAAGCCCAATGCCATGAATTGCAGAAGTATATTCTCAGAGACTAGATGTCTGTGTAAGTAGGAGGGATAGGTTGGTTCAGTGGAAATACCAATCTTTCAACTTTAATTTCTAAAAGATTTTGAAATGTAATGATTTTCAAACAAGGTTTAAACATTCCAAATTGTAGGAGATGGAATTTTAAGTATTTCAAGATCCAATAGAAGAAAGGCATTTAAACACAGCTAGCTATGCTCCTTTCATCATGGGATTTTGGGAGGGTTACCTTGCCTATTGAAAACCTCTGTGGCCAGTGGTGCCTTTGTCTGAGTTTTCTCAGGCCTGCTAAGCTAGCTCTACCCACTCTGCCTGACAGGCTACACTCAGCTTGTGTTATGGCCCAGGACTTAACACCTGCCAAGGGAAAATGTGAGGTAGAGTGGCAATGGTGTTTGAGCAAGTGTGGGGTCCAGCTGCTATACATGGCCAGGTCTGCCAGCTGTTGCAAAGCAGGAAATTTTAGGTGCCAAGAGAAGTGCCACCTCACTGAAATGCAGGAGCCGGACCAGGCATACTGCAAGCAGCTTCCACAGCTGATACTGGGGAATGTAGTGGTGCCCAGAAATTTCAGGATGCCAGAAACAGCAAAGCCCTAAAGACGGTGTCACAGCCCTGGTTTTCAGATACCCTAGGTCTGTGCACCCTGAAGAGCCACAGCTGTCCTGTTATTTTTGTCTTTCACAATGTGATGAGTAAGAGACTTTTTTTCCCTGTTTGTGTTACAGTTCTTTCAGCACCACCATTCAGTGACTCTCAAATAATTGTTCTTTATCCAGGAAGAATGAGGTAGATGGACACGTGTAGAGTGAGAAATTTATAGATAAGATTTACTGAGGGACAGAACTCAAAAGAGATCCTGATTGGGTAGCTCTTCTCCACAGGCTGGATTTTCAGATGAGTGTCCAGCTCTCAGCAGAGAGATGGCTTTAGAGTGGGCAGCGTATCTCTACAGGCAAGCTGTCAAGAATTAGTGTCCAGTTGTCAGCAGGAAAGAAACCCTGGACTTGGTAGCTTCACCATCCAGCTGATCATACTATGAGATATTAAGCTGTCCACAGAGAGAAGACCCTGGATTGGGTAGGTCTACTTCACACCTGGTGGTTCCAAGATTGGCTAAGCCTTCAGCAAAGAGAAGACCCTCGATTGGGTAGCTCCTCACTCTAGCTGGAGATCCCGTTATCTACCCAGCTTTCAGCAGAGACTGTGGTGGGTTGCCCCAGCACACCGCTGATACTCCTGACATCTCTTAAGCTCTCAGGGGAGAGATGGCCCTTGGGTAGGTAGCTCCTCTCCACATTTGGTAGTTTGAATAGTCCTCAAATCTAGCTGAGTCCAGGAATATTATGTGCTTCAAAGGAAAGAAAGTGCTTGCTGATTGGATTATTTGGCCACAATGTGTGCATTTCAAAACAGAGTCGGTGGTTCCTATTCTTGTCCATCGGCCTAGGACCTAGACTTCAGGCTGTAACCGGCTTGAAGATGGAGCCTCATTGGGGACCAGCAAATTTACTGCCACGAGCCTGTGATGGCTAACCCTGAGTATCAATTTAACTGGATTGAGGGATACAGAGTATTAGTTTGGCATGTGTCTTTGTGAGTGTTGCCTAAGAGAGATAAACACTAGGGTCAGTGGGCTGGAGAAGGTAGATCCACCCTTAATCTGGTGGGCACAATTGACCTGTGATTGCTGTTCACTGCAAACCACAGTCACTCAACTACCAAATTTAAATACTAACAATAATTGGACCCCGATGTGACAGGGGTCAAGTGGCAACACTCAACCATCAAAGGTAATGTGGGCACAGCTAAGGGATAGTGGCAGTCAAATAATGTGACTCCTGTAGGGCCTTTTCATTGGTTAATTAGTCATGGTGTTCATGGAAGTGAAATTGATGGAAAGCGTACTGCATTCATACTTACGTTATACATACAGAAATTGTTGGGTCAAAAGGACAAAACACTATTCTGGATGATGAAAACAGAGAAATACAGCCCCTCCATCAATTACCAGGCTAGAGACAGTTTAAAGACTGAGAATCCATTGAATGAAAGGGAGGCTGGATTCCCTTGACCAAGAAACTCACAACATAACTGACTATTTATGCAGTGAATCTTTACACCATCTTTCCCCAAGACCTCCAGGCTTTACCAAGGTAATTGTGTATTAGGGAAAGGGAAATAATCAGACTTTGCAGAAACTACTGGCCACTAGCTCTGTGCTGATGTGGGTTCCAGGGGACCCAAAATGTTATTGTGGTCCTACGGTTACAGTAGGAGCTCAGGGAAATCAGGTAATTAATAGAGCTTTAGCTTACTGGGTCAGATTTACAGAGTGCCCAGTGAGTCCCTGCAGTCATCCTTTGGTCACTTTTCCAGTGCTAAATTGCATAACTGTCATGGATATACTTAGCAGCTGGCAGAATCCCACATTTCCATGACTTGCAAGGTGAGAGCTACAACAATATGAAAGGTCAAATGGAAGCCACTAGAGCTTCCCCTACCTAGAAAAATAGTAAATAAGAAATGATATCAAAACCCTGAAAAGATTATGGAGATGGGTGCCACCATCAAAAATTTCAAAGATGCTGGATTGGTAATTACCAACACATCCTAATTCAACTCTCCCATTTGGCCTGTGCAAAAGACAGGTGGACCTTGGATGATGACACTGGAGTATCACAAGTTACCACAGTTGTGAATCAACTTGCAGCTGATATACTAGATGTGGTTTATTGTTTGAGTAAATTAATACATCTCCTGTTACACGGTATACAGCCATTCACTTGGCCAGTGCCCTTTCCTTTATTCCTGTCTATAAGGACCACCAGAGGCAATTTGCCTTCAGCTGGCAAGGCCAGCAATACCCATTTATTATCCTTGCTCAGGGGTATATTAACTCTCTGGCTCCCTGTCATAATCTTATTCAGAGAGACCTTGATTGCTTTCCACTTCTGTAAAATATCACAATGGTCCATCTCATTGATAAGATTAGGCTGAGTGAGCAAGAAGTAGCCAGCACAATTGAATTATTGGTGAGACATTTATGTACCAGAGGATGTGAAATAAACATGACTAAAATTCGGAGACCTTCTACCTCCATAATGTTCCTAGAGGTCCAGTCTTGGGAAGCTTGTCACAGTATCTTTTCCAGGGTGAAGAACAAGGTGTTGTGTGAGGCCCCTCTTATAACCAAGAAAGAGGCATAGTACCTACTAGGCCTTTTCAGATTTTTGAAGCATCACATTGTTCATTTGAATATGTCCCACAGCCCACTTATTAGTGACCCAAAGGGCTGCCAGCTTTCAGGGGCTTCCAAAACAGGAAAAGACTCGGCAACTACTTCAGGCTGCGTTGCAAACACCTCTACCCTTTGGGCCATATGAACCAGGAGATTCAATGGTGCTTGAAGTTTCAGTGGCAGATAGGAATGTTGTTTGGAGCCCACAGCTAAAGAAGTGTGGCAGCAGTGTCCTGCTCCTTAAATCTACTTGTCTTACCATGTTTCCCATTATCCTGAAGCAGCTGGTTAAATAGAACGGTTAAATGGCTTTTTGAAGTTACAATTACAATGCCAATGATGTGAGAGTAGTTTGCAGTGTTCCCACAGGTGAATCAGAGAATACGCCTCTAGGATTTTGAAGCAAGGTCCTGCCATTTTCTGCAGATAACTAGTATTCTTTGGAGAGACAGCGCTTGGCCCACTGCTGGACTTTGGTGGAATATTTGAACGTTGATCATCAAGTCACCATGTGAACTACACTGCCTGTCATGAACTTGGTGTTTTCTGACCCATTGAGTCTTAAAGTGTGTTGTGCGCAGCAGCATTTCATCATGAAATGGATGTGGTATACACGTGCCCAGGCTGAGCAGGTCCTAAGGCACGACTAAGTTATGAGAAAGTGGCTCAAATGCTCACAATCTCCACTGCAGTCACGCCACCTTCTTTTTCTTCAGCCTGTGTCAATGCCCAAATGTCCAGATTTCCAACTATATTCTGATTCATGGTCCATAGCCAATGGTTTGGCTGGGTGTCAGGCACCTGGTAGATGTGTGATTAGAACATCGATGACAAAGACAGATGTTTGGGGAGGAGGTATGTGGACGGACCATAGTGAGTGGTCAAAAGCTGTCAAAATATTTGTATTCCATGTGAGTTCTAGCCAACAAGCGGCCTTAGTGGATAGAGAGTTTAATAATCAAGTGGATAAAAACACTGGTTCCGGGGACACCACTCTGACTCTTTCCCCAGCCACCCCTGTCATTGCCTGATGGGTCCATGAACAAAGTGGCCATGGTGGCAGAAATTGAAGTTACACATGTGTTCAGCAACACGGACTTCCACTCACAAAGGCTGACCTGGCTATGGCCACTGCTGAGTGCCCAATTTGCCAGCAGCAGAGACCAAAACTGAGCCCTCAGTATGGCCCAGTTTCTTGGGGTGATCAGCCAGCTACATGGTGACACATTAATTATATCGGACCTCTTTCATCAAGGAAATGGCAGAAGTTTGTCCTCACTGGAATAGCCACTTACTGTGGATATGGGTTTCCCCACTCTTCACGCAATGCTTCTGATAAGACTACCATTCATGGTCTCGCAAAATACCTTATTCACCATTACGGTATTCAACACAACATTGCCTCTGACCAGTGCACTAACTTTACAGCTAAACAAATGTGGCCATGGGCTCCTGCTCATTATATCTATTGGTCTTACCACGTTTTTCATTATCCTGAAGCAATTAAATTAATAGGATTCTGAAGTGGCCTTTTGAAGTTACAATTGCAACGTCAACTATGTAACAATACATTGCAGGGCTATTGCAAAGTTCTCCCGAAGACCACGTATTCTCTGAATCAGCATCCAATATATGGTATTGTTACTTCCATAGTCAAAATTCACTGATCCAGGTAGCAAGTGATGGAAGTAGAAATTTTGCCACTCACTATCACTACTGGTGTTTCACTAGCAACACTTTTGTTTCCTGTTTTTTTATGATATTATGTTCTGCTGGTCTAGAGGCCTTAACTCCCCAAGGAAAAGTGCCGCCACCAGATGAAACAATAATGATTACATTAAAGTGGAAGTCAAGATTGCCACCTGGACACTTGCGCCTCCTCCTCCCTTTATGTCAACATTCTAAAAAGGCACTTAAATTGTTGACTGGGTTGATTGACCTGAACTGTCAAGATGAAATCAGCCTACACCTCCACGATGGAGGGAAGAAAGAGCGGTATAACATACAGAAGATGCATTAACATGTGTTTTAGAATTACCATGAAGTGTGATTAATGTCAGTGGAAAACTACAACAGCCCAATCCTGACAGGGCTACAGTTGGATCAGACCCTTCAGGTATTAAGGTTTTGGTCACTCACCAGGTTAACAACAACAAAAAGAGCAACAAAAACTACAACAGAACAATAAAAACCGCAACCTGCTGAGGAGCTTGCAGAAGACAAAAGGAACACAGAATGGCTAGTAGAAGAAGTTAGTCATCCATACCTGCTATAAACACGTGACCAGCTGCAGAAATGAGGACGTTAATTGTCTTAAGTGTTTCCTCCTTCTTTTGCTAAAAAAAAAATTATTGTGCATGTATACACACGTACTGAGAAAATATTTTTTATTTTCCTTTATCATGCTACATAAGATTTATTGAGTTCTTATCAACATTTGCATATTGCAAACTTCATGAAATAGTGTTTTGATTGGGCGTTGTTGCATTCCTGGTTGTAAGAGGATAATTGAATTATGTTAGGTGTAATTATTACCTCATTTTTGTTCTGCATTTGAAGATTATGTATTATAGCAGAAGATGCATTTCGATTCAAGTTAACAAGGGGTGGACTCGTGATGGTTAATACTGAGTGTCTAATTCATTGGATTGTGGGATACAGATTATTAGTCCTGGATGCGTTTCTTGGGTGTTTCCCCCCAAAAAATTTACATTTGAGTCAATGGGAAGATCTCAGACAGAAACATGTCAAAAAGTGAGATGGGCCTAGCTTCCAAAGCATATGTCTTTCTTCTATGCTGGATACATTTTCTCTCGGACAGTGGACTCCAAGTTCTTCAGGTTTGGGACTCAGACTTGCTCTCCTTTTTGCTCAGCTTGCAGGCAGCCTACTGTGATCACGTGCATAAGTACTTGTAACCTCCCTTTCATATTTATATATACATATACGCACACACACACACACACATATATGGGCATACATAAAAATATATAAAGGGATGGCAAATTAAACAGTTTGTAAGTATTCTCAAAAAACATTTTCTTTATTACACTTTAAGTTATAGGGTACATGTGCATAACGTGCAGGTCGGTTACATATGTATACAAGTGCCATGTTGGAGTGTTGCACCCATTAACTCATCGTTTAACATTAGGTATGTCTCCAAATGCTATCCCTCCCCATGCCCCCTACCCCAAAACTGGCTCCAGTGTCTGATGTTCCCCATCCTGTGTCCATGTGTTCTCACTGTTCAATTCCCACTTATGAGTGAGAACATGCAGAGTTTGGTTTTTTGTCCTTGTGAGAGTTTACTGAGAATGATGATTTCCAATTTCAACCATGTCCCTACAAACGATATGAACTCATAATCTTTTACGGCTGCATAGTATTCTATGAGGTATATGTGCCACAGTTTCTTAATCCAGTCTATCATTGCTGGACATTCAGCTTGGATCCAAGTCTTTGCTGTTGTGAATAGTGCCACAATAAATATACGTGTGCATGTGTCTTTACAGCAGCATGATTTGTAATCCTTTGGGAACATACCCAGTAATGGGATTGCTGGGTCAAATGGTATTTCTAGTTCTAGATTCCTGAGGAATCCCCACACTGACTTCCACAGTGGTTGAACTAGATTACAGTCCCACCAACAGTGTAAAAGTGTTCCTATTTCTCCATATCCTCTCCAGCATCTGTTGTTTCCTGACTTTTTAATGATAACCATTCTAACTGGTTTGAGATGGTAACTCATTGTGGTTTTGATTTGCATTTCTCTGATGGCCAGCGGTGGTGAGCACTTTTTCATGTGTCTTTTGGCTGCATAGATGTCTTCTTTCGAGAAGTGTCTGTTCATAACCTCCACCCACTTTTTGATGGGTTTTTATTTTCTTGTAAATTTTTTGGAGTTCTTTGTAGATTCTGGATATTCGTCCTTTGTCAGATGAGTAGATTCTGAAAATTTTCTCCCATTCTGTAGGTTGCCTGTTCACTCTGATGGTAGTTTCTTTTGCTGTGCAGAGGCTCTTTAGTTTAATTAGATCCCATTTGTCAATTTTGGCTTTTCTTGCCATTGCTTTTGGTGTTATAGCCACAAAACACTGCCCATGCCTACATCCTGAATGGTATAGTCCAGGTTTTCCTCCAGGGTTTTTATGGCTTAAGGTCTAATATTTAAGTCTTTAATCCATCTTGAATTAATTTTTGTATAAGGTGCAAGGAATTGATCCCGTTACAGCTTTCTACATGTGGCTAGCCAATTATCCCAGTACCATTTGTTAAATAGGGAATCGTTTCCCCATTGCTTTTTTCTGTCAGATTTGTCACAGATCAGATGGTTGTAGACATGCAGCATTATTTCTTGGGCTCGGTTCTGTTTCATTGATCTACATCTCTGTTTTGGTACCAGTACCATGCTGTTTTGGATACTGTAGCCTTGTAGTCTTGTTTGAAGTCAGGAGCATGATGGCTCCAGCTTTGTTCTTTTGGCCTAGGATTGTCTTGGCAATGAAGCCTCTTTTTCGGTTCCAGGTGAACTTCAAAATAGTTTCTTTTTCCAATTCTGTGAGGAAAGTCATTGGTAGCTTGATGGGAATGTCACTGAACCTATAAATTACCTTGGGCTGTATGGCCATTTTCATGATATTGATTCTTCCTACACATGAGCATGGAATGTTCTTCCATTTGTGTGTACCCTCTTTTATTTCATTGAGCAGTGGTTTGCAGTTCCCCTAGGAGATGTGCTCCACATCCCTTGTAAGTTGGATTCCTAGGTATTTTATTCTCTTACTTTATTTTATTTTTTATTATTACTCTTTAAGTTTTCGGTACACGTGCACAATGTGAAGGTTTGTTACATGTGTATCCATGTGCCATGTTGGCGTGCCGCACCCATTAACTCGTCATTTAGCATTAGGTATATTTGCTAATGCTATCTCTCCCCCCTCCACCCTCCCCCACCCCACAGCAGTCCCCTGAGTGTGATGTTCCCCTTCCTGTGTCCATGTGTTCTCATTGTTCTATTCCCACCTATGAGTGAGAATATGTGGTGTTGGTTGTTTGTCCTTGCGATAGTTTACTGAGAATGATGATTTCCAGTTTCATCCATGTCCTACAAAGCACATGAACTCATCATTTTTTTCTGCCTGCAAGATATTCCATGGTGTATATGTGCCACATTTTCTTAATCCAGTCTATCATTGTTGGACATTTTGGTTGGTTCAAAGTCTTTGCTATTGTGAATAGTGCCACAATAAACATACTTCTGCATGTGCCTTTATAGCAGCATAATTTACTGTCCTTTGGTTATATACTCAGTAATGGGATGGCTGGGTCAAATGGTATTTCTAGTTCTAGATCCCTGAAGAATCCCCACACTGACTTCCACAATGGTTGGACTAGTTTCCAGTCCCACCAACAGTGTAAAAGTGTTCCTATTTCTCCACATCCTCTCCGGCACCTGCCGTTTCCTGACTTTTTAATGATTGGCATTCTAACTGGTGTGAGATGGTATCTCATTGGGGTTTTGATTTGAATTTCTCTGATGGTCGGTGATGGTGAGCATGTTTTCATGTATTTTTTCACTGTATAAATGTCTTCTTTTGAGAAGTGTCTGTTCATGTCCTCTGCACAATTTTTGATGGGGTTATTTGTTTTTTCTTCTAAATTTGTTTGAGTTCTTTGTAGATTCTGGATATTAACCCTTTGTCTGATGAATAGGTTGTGAAAATTTTCTCCCATTTTGTAGGTTGCCTGTTTATTCTGATGGTAGTTTGTTTTGCTGTGCAGAAGCTCTTTAGTTTAATTAGGTCCCAATTGTCAATTTTGGCTTTTGTTGCCTTTGCTTTTGGTGTTTTAGACATGAAGTCCTTGTTCATGACTATGTCCTGAATGGTGTTGCCTAGGTTTTTTCCTAGGGTTTTTATGGTTTTAGGTCTAACATGCAAGTCTTTAATCCATCTTGAATTAATTTTTGTGTAAAGTGTAGGAAACGATCCAATTTCAGCTTTCTACGTATGGCTAGCCAGTTTTCCCAACACCATTTATTAAATAGGGAATCCTTTCCCCATTGCTTGTTTTTCTCAGGTTTGTCAAAGGTCAGTTAGTTGTAGATATGTGGCATTATTTCTGAGGGCTCTCTTCTGTTCCATTGATCTATATCTCTGTTTTGGTACCAGAACTATGCTCTTTTGGTTACTGTAGCCTTGTAGTATAGTTTGAAGTTAGGTAGCATGATGCCTCCAGCTTTGTTGTTTTGGCTTAGGATTGACTTGGTGATTCGGGCTCTTTTTTGGTTCCATATGAAATTTAAAGTAGTTTTTTTTCCAATTCTGTAAAGAAAGTCATTGATAGGTTGATGGGGATGGCATTGAGTCTGAAAATTCCCCTGGACAGCATGGCCATTGTCACGATATTGATTCTTCCAACCCATGAGCATGGAAAGATCTTCTATTTGTTTGTATCCTCTTTTATTTCATTGAGCAGTTGTTTGTAGTTCTCCTATAAGAGCTCCTTCACATCCCTTGTAAGTTGGATTCCTAGGTATTTTATTGTCTTTGAAGCAATTGTGAATGGGAGTTCACTCATGATTTGGCTCTGTATTTGTCTGTTATTGGTGTGTAACTATGCTTGTGATTTTTGTTCAATGATTTTGTATCCTGAGACTTTGCTGAAGTTGCTTATCAGCTTGAGGAGATTTTGGCTGAGACAATGAGGTTTTCTGGATATACAATCGTGTCACCTGTAAACAGGGACAATTTGACTTCCTCTTTTCCTAATTGAATACACTTTATTTCCTTCTCCTGCCTAATTGCCCTGACCGGAACTTCCAAAACTATGTTGAATAGGAGTGGTGAGAGAAGGCATCCGTTTCTTGTGCCATTTTTCAAAGGGAATGCTTCCAGTTTTTGCCCATTCAGTATGATATCGGCTGTGGGTTTGTCATAGATAGCTCTTATTATTTTGAGATACGTCCCATCAATACCTAATTTATTGACAGATTGTAACATGAAGCATTGTTAAATTTTGTCAAAGGCCTTTTCTGCATCTATTGAGATAATCATGTGGTCTTTGTCATTGGTTCTGTTTATATGCTGGATTGCAGTTATTGATTTGCGTATGTTGTACCGGCCTTGCATCCCAGGGATGAAGCCCACTTGATCATGGTGGATAAGCTTTTTAATGTGCTGCTGGATTCGGTTTGCCAGTATTTTATTGTGGATTTTTGCATCAATGTTCATCAAGGATATTGGTCTAAAATTCTCTTTTTTGTTTGTGTCTCTGCCCGGCTTTGGTGTCAGGATGATGCTGGCCTCATAAAATGAGTTAGGGAGGACTCCCTCATTTTCTATTGATTGGAATAGTTTCAGAAGGAATGTTACCAATTCCTCCTTTTACCTCTCATGGAATTCGGCTGTGAATCTATCTGGTCCTGTACTCTTTTTGGTTGGTAAGCTATTGATTACTGTCACAATTTCAGAGCCTGTTTTTGATCTATTCAGAGTTGCAACTTCTTCCTGGTTTAGTCTTGGTAGGGTGTATGTGTTGAGCAATTCTCCATTTCTTCTAGATTTTCTAGTTTCTTTGCGTAGAGGTGTTTGCAGTATTCTCTGATGGTAGTTTGTATTTCTGTGGGATTGGTGGTGATATGCCCTTTAACATCTTTTATTGTGTCTATTTGATTCTTCTCTCTTTTCTTCTTTATTATTCTTGCTAGTGGTCTACCAATTTTGTTGATCTTTTCATAAGACCTGCTCCTGGGTTCATTAATTTCTTGAAGGGTTTTTTTTTGTTTGTTTGTTTGTCTCTATTTCCTTCAGTTCTGCTCTGATTTTAGTTATTTCTTGCCTTCTGCTAGCTTTTGGATGTATTTGCTCTTGCTTTTCTAGTTCTTGTAATTGTGATGATAGGGTGTCAATTTTGGATCTTTCCTGCTTTCTCTTGTGGGCATTTAGTGCTGTAAATTTCCCTCTACACACTGCTTCAAATGTGTCCCAGAGATTCTGGTATGTTGTGTCTTTGTTCTCCTTGGATTCAAAGAACATTTTTATTTCTGCCTTCGTTTCGTTATGTACCCAGTAGTCAATCAGGAGCAGGTTGTTCAGTTGAGTGAGTTTCTTAATCCTGAGTTCTAATTTGATTGCACCGTGGTCTGACAGAGAGTTTGTTATAATTTCTGTTATTTTACATTTGCTGAGGAGTGCTTTTCTTATAACCATATGGTCAATTTTTGAATAGGTGTGGTGTGGTGCCGAAAAAGCTGTATATTCTGTTGATTTGGGGTGGAGAGTTCTGTAGATATCTATTAGTTCTGCTTGGTGCAGAGCTGAGTTCAATTCCTGGGTTTCCTTGTTAACTTTCTGTCTCGTTGATCTATCTAATGTTGACAGTGGGGTTTTAAAATATCTCATTATTATAGTGTGGGAGTCTAAGTCTCTTTGTAGGTCACTCAGGACTTGCTTTATGAATCTGGGTGCTCCCTTATTGGGTGCATACATATTTACGATAGTTGGCTCTTGTTTTCGAATTGATCCCTTTACCATGATGTAATGGCCTTCTTTGCCTCTTTTGATCTTTGTTGGTTTAAAGTCCGTTTTATCAGGACTCGGATTGCATCCACTGACTTTTTTTGATTTCCATTCGCTTGGTAGATCTTCCTCCATCCTTTTATTTGCAGCCTATATGTGTCTCTGCACATGAGGCGGGTTTCCTGGATACAGGACACTGATGGGTCTTGACCCTTTCTCCAACTTGCCAGTCTGTGTCTTTTAATTGGAACATTTAGCCCATTTACATTTAAAGTTAATATTGTTATGTGTGAAGTTGATCCTGTCATTATGATGTTAGCTGGTTATTTTCCTCTTTATTGATGCAGTTTCTTCCTAGCCTCGATGGTCTTTACAATTTGGCATGTTTTTGCAGTGGCTGGTACCTGTTGTTCCTTTCCATTTTTAGTGCTTCCTTCAGGAGCTCTTTTAGAGCAGGCCTGGTGGTGACAACATCTCTGAGTATTTGCTTGTCTGTAAAGCATTTTATTTCTCCTTCACTTATGAAGCTTAGTTTGGCTGGGTGTGAAATTCTGGATGGAAAATACTTTTCTTTAAGAATGTTGAATATTGGCCCCCACTCTCTTCTGGCTTGTAGAGTTTCTGCCAAGAGATCCCCTTTTAGTCTGATGGGCTTCCCTTTGTGGGTAACCCAACCCTTCTGTCTGGCTGCCCTTAACATTTTTTCCTTCATTTCAACTTTGGTGAATCTATTTTTTTCTCTTTGAAGCGATTGTGAATGTGATTTCACTCATGATTTGGCTCTGTGTTTGTCTGTTATTGGTGTCTAAGCATGCCTGTGATTTTTGCACATTGATTTTGTATCCTGAGACCTCGCTGAAGTAGCCTTTCAGCTTAAGGCGATTTTGGGCTGAGATGATGGGGACAGATAATATACAATCTTATCATCTGCAAACAGGGACAATTTGACTTCCTCTTTTCTTAATTCAATACCCTTTATATCCTTCTCCTGCCTGAGTGCCCTGGCCAGAACGTCCAACGCTATGTTGAATAGGAGTGGTGAGAGAGGACATCACTGTATTGTGCCAGTTTTCAAAGGGAATGCTTCCAGTTTTTGCCCATTCTGTATGATATCATCTGTTGGTCTGTCATAGATAGCTCTTATTATTTTGAGATACGTCCCATCAATACCTAATTTATTGAGAACTTTTAGCATGCAGGATTGTTGAATTTTGTCAAAGGCCTTTCCTTCATCTATTGAGATAACCATGTGGTTTCTGTCGTTTCTTCTGTTTATGTGCTGGATTACATTTATTGATTTTCGTATGTTGAACCAGCCTTGCATCCCAGGGAGAAAGCCCACTTGATCATGGTGGATAAGCTTTTCGATGTGCTGCTGGATTCTGTTTGTCAGTATTTTCTTGAGGATTTTTGCATCGATGTTCATCATTGATATTGGTCTAAATTTCGCTTTTTTTGTTGTGTCTCTGCCAGGCTTCAGTGTCAGGATGATGTTGGCCTCCTAAAAGGACTTAGAGAGGATTCCCTCTTTTTCTATTGATTGGAATAGTTTCAGAAGGAATAGTACCAGCTCTTCCTTGCACCTCTGGTAGAATTCAGCTCTGAATCCCTCTGGTCCTGGAATTTTTTTGGTTGTATAGCTATTAATTATTTCCTCAATTTCAGAGCTTGTTATTGGTCTATTAAGAGATTCAACTTCTTCCTGGTTTAGACTTGGGAGGATGTATGTGTTGAGGAATTTATCCATCTCTTCTAGATTTTCAAGTTTATTTGCGTAGAGGTGTTTATAGTACTCTCGGATGGTAGTTTGTATTTCTGTGGGATTAGTGATCATATTCCCTTTACATTTTTTGTTGCATCTATTTGATTCTTCTATCTTTTCTTCTGTATTAGTCTTGCTAGTGGTCTGTCAATTTTATTGATGTTTAAAAAAAAAACAGCTCCTAGATGAACTGATTTTTTGAAGAGATTTTAGTGTCTCCATCTCCTTCAGTTCTGCTCTGATCATAGTTATTTTCTGCCTCCTGCTAGCTTTTGAATGTGTTTGGTATTGCTTCTCTAGTTCTTTTAATTGTGATATTAGGATGTGAATCTTAGATATTTCCTGCTTTCTATTGTGGGAATTTAGTGCTATAAATTTACCTCTTCACACTGCCTTGAATGTGTCTCAGATATTCTGCTATGTTTTGTCCCTGATCTCGTTGGTTTCAAAGAACATCTTTATTTCTTCCTTCATTTTGCTGTGTACCCAGTAGTCATTTAGGAACCGGTTGCTCAGTTTCCATGTAGTGTAGCGGTTTTGAGTGAGTTTCCTAATCCTGAGCTCTAGTTTGATGGCACCGTGCTCTGAGAGACAGTTTGCTATAATTTCTGTTCCTTTACATGTGCTGAGGCATGCTTTTGTTCCAACTATGTGGTAAATTTTGGAATAGGTGTGATACGTGGTGCTGAAAAGAATGTATATTCTGTTGATTTGGGATGAAAAATTCTGTAGATGTCTATTAGGTCCGCTAGGTGCCGAGCTGAGTTCAATTCCTGGATATCCTCGTGATCTTTTTGTCTCATTGATGTGTCTAATGTTGACAATGTGGTGTTACAGTCTTCCATTATGGTGTGTGATTATAAGTATCTTTGTAGGTCACTCAGGACATGCTTTATGAATCTGGGTGCTCCTGTATTGGGTGCATATATATTTAGGATAGTTAGCTCTTCTTGTTGAATGGATTGCTTTACCATTATGTAATGGCCTTCTGTGTCTCTTTTGATCTTTGTTGGTTTAAAGTCTGTTTTATCAGGACTCGAATTGCAACCCCTGCCTTTTTTTGTTTTCCATTTGCTTGGTAGATCTTCCTCCATCCCTTTATTTTGAGCCTATGTGTGTCTCTGCACGTGAGATGGGTTTCCTGAATACAGCACACTGATGGTCTTGACTCTTTATCCAACTTGCCAGTCTGCATCTTTTAATTGGAGCATTCAGCCCATTTACATTTAAGGTTAATATTGTTATGTGTGAATCTGATCTTGTCATTATGATGTTAGTGGATTATTTTGCTCATTAGTTGATGCAGTTTCTTCCTAGCCTTGATGACCTTCAAATTTTTCATGTAATGACAGTGGCTGGTACCAGTTGTTCCTTTCCATGTTTAGCGCTTCCTTCAGGAGCTCTTTTAGGGCAGGCCTGATGATGACAAAATCTCCCAGCGTTTGCTTGTCCATAAAGGATTTTGTTTCTCTTTCACTTGTGAAGCTTAGTTTGGCTGGATATAAAATTCTAGATTGAAAATTATTTTCTTTAAGAATGTTTACTATTGGCACCCACTCTCTTCTGGCTTGTACACTTTCTGCTGAGAGATCTCTTGTTGGCCTGATGGGCTTCCCTTTGTGGGTAACCCGACCTTTCTCACTGGCTGCCCTTAACAATTTTTTCCCCTCATTTCAACTTTGGCGAATCTGAAAATTATGTGTCTTGGAGTTGCCCTTCTCAAGGAGTATCTTTGTGGTGTTCTCTGTGTTTCCTGAACTTGAATGTTGGAATGCTTTTTTAGATTGGGGGAGTTCTCCTGGATAATATTCTGCAGAGAGTTTTCCATCTTTGTTCCATTCTCCATGTCACTTTCAGGTACACCAATCAGACATAGATTTGGACTTTTCACGTAGTCCCATATTTCTTGGAGCCTTTGTTCCTTTTTTTTTTATTCTTTTATCTCTAAACTTCTCTTCTCACTTCATTCCATTTGTGTGATTTTCCATCACTAATACCCTTTCTTCCAGTTGATTGAATCAGCTACTGAGGCTTGTGCCTTCCTCAAGTAGATCTTGTGCTTTGGTTTTCAGCCCCATCACGTCCTTTAAGGACTTCTCTGCATTGGTTATTCTGGTCACCCATTCCTCTAATTATTTCCAAGGTTTTTAACTTCTTTGTCATGGGTTTGAAGTTCCTCCATTAACCCAGAGTAGTTTGATCATCTGAAGCCTTCTTCCCTCAACTCGTCCAAGCCATTCTTCATTCAGCTTTGTTCCATTGCTGGTGAGAAGTTGTGTTCCTTTGGAGGAGGAGAGGTGCTCTGATTTTTAGAGCTTCCATTTTTTCTGCTCTATTTTGTGCCCATCTTTGTGGTTTTAACTATCTTAGGTCTTTGATGATGGTGATGTACAGATGGGGTTTTGGTGTGGATATTCTTTCTGTTTGTTAGTTTTCCTTCTAACAGTCAGGACCCTCAGCTGCAGGTCTGTTGGAGTTTGCTGGAGGTCCACCCAAGACCCTGTTTCCCTGGGTATCAGCAGTGGAGGCTGCAGAACAGCAGATATTGGTGAACAGCAAATGTTGCTGCCTGATCATTCCTCTGGAAGTTTTGCCTCAGGGAATTACCCGACCACGTGAGGTGTCATTCTGCCCCTACTGTTGGGTGCCTCCCAGTTAGGCTACTTGGGGATCCAGGACCAACCTGGGGAGGCAGTCTGTCCGATCTCAGATATCCAGCTGTGTGCTGGGAGAAACATTACTCTCCTCCATGCTGTCAGACAGGGACATTTAACCCTGCAGAGGTTTCTGCTGCCTTTTGTTTGGCTATACCCTGCCCCCACAGGTGGAATCTACAGAGGCAGGCAGGCTTCCTTGAGCTGTGGGTGGCTCCACCCAATTTGACCTTCCCAGCCCCTTCCTTTGCCTGCTCAAGCCTCAGAAATGGTGAGCGCCCCTCCCTTAGCCTCACTTCCACCTTGCAGTTTGATCTCAGGCTGCTATGCTAGCAATGAGTGAGGCTCTGTGGGCATAGGATCCTCCAACTGATTCACAGGATATAATGTTCAGGTGTGCCATTTGCTAAGACCGTTGGAAAAGTGCAGCATTAGGGTGGGAGTGACTTGATCTTTCAGGTGTCGTCTGTCACAACTTTCTTTGACTAGGAAAGGGAATTCCCTGACCCCTTTTGCTTCCTGGGTGAGGTGATGTCTCACCTTGCTTTGAGTCATACTCCGTGCACTGCCTCCACTGTCCTGCAGCCACTTGATAACACTCCCCAGTGAGATGAACATGGTACCACAGTTGGAAATGGAGAAGTCACCCATCTTCTTCCTTTAGGTCTTGAGCTAATCACTATCCCTAAGATACAATCAAAAAGCATTCTTTTAATAAATACTAAAACTGTAAGCCTTCTTTTAATAAGTCAGCTTGTTCGATGGTGACATTGTAAACTAATTTCATACAAAAATCCTGACATATATAAACATGTGCATAGGTGCTTCAGTGGTCCATACCCATCTATGTGGAAAAAAAAACAAAAAACAAACAAACAAACAAAAAAACACTTTTAAAGTACTTATTTTTCTATTTACTTACTTCCAAGTCTATAGAACATGTATCAGAAGAATTATTTAACAAATGGCTACCAATTAGTAAATACTCTCCATTTCTTTAAAAACAAAGGTGTATTATGTCTTCTTAGAAAATGACAATTTAAACTTTCAGAAAATTTTAGTAGATACTGGTTCTGTAATCATTGTAAAATGTACCCATGAACATCATGTTTAAATTTACTTAATCTATAAAGCCTAGCTCCCTCAGTGAAAAAACTGTTACAGGTAGTAATAGTAATAGTAACAGTAATAATAATAAAACAGTGCCAGCACTTTGAAAAATCAGGTCAGTCACAGGCTTCAATAAATATTCCTCTTTCACTACAAGCTTTACCTGAACAACTTTGTTTCTACAAATAGTGCCAGCTTCTGTACACCACTTAATGTCTCCAATGACTCAATTTCACACTCTCCACATTGTTCCAACAATGTGTCTTAACAGCAGAGCTCTCCTTTAGTATATTAAGCAAAAAAAAAATTTATCTTGCCTTTTCCTTTTAGGTATTCAATGGCATTTTATTAATCTTGGAGGAAAACCAAGCCCAATATGGGTAGGAGTTCTGCCAAGTGGAGAAGGCCCTAACATCAACAACAGAGCCTACAGCTCAGGTGCTAAGTGGGAACTAGGGAAGCAGTGTAAATGTGGATAATTACCAGGTTGCTGCTAGTTGCTCACGTTCTGAAACAAATTTTTGATTCAAATGAAAAAGATTTTCCATTGTAGAAATTCACCTCCTTTTGGATTTATCTTAACATTTTTAGAAATTGTTCCTATTACATCAGTTTCATCATGCATTGATTTTTGTTTTCTCTTACTGTCTATTACGCTTTTCTTGTGAACGCATTATTTTATTATGTTCGAACAGGGCAGAGAACAAATAATTCTGATCAAAGATGCCCACTCTGCAAACTTCTATCAATTTTTTTTTAAATGTAGGAGATAATTGAGCGTTGGTTCTACTAAATAACTTTAGCAAAATTGAAAATCCTCTAACCCCAGCTATAATCCTTGAAAACTTTGCTTTCATTTGGCTCACTTACTGTAATATCCTATGATCATTCTTGACTATATTATGACTGGGATCATTCATGACTATATTATGGATACACATTGTGCTTTCTGAATGCACAATGTGTATCCATAATATAGTGCGCCAATGAACCTGTATGCACGTGTATTATTTATGCCTTTCAACTGTACTAAAGATCAGCTCTGTCCCAAATGCCATTCATTGACTTTTCTCCCTTGGTACCTCCAAAACAGAGGCTGAAAAAGGTGTTATTTTTTGACATTCATGTATTACAAAAACGTTGAAAAAGTAATTGGAAGGAAAAACAGAGAAATAGAAAATATATTGTTTAATTTCTAACCATTGATTAACTGAACTGACCTTACTTTATTAATGTTTACCCTAAGTTGAATCAATGGAAATTATATACACTTTTTCAAATCCTTCTGCTTTATGGAAAGAAAAGTTGGAGTTAAGAAATCTTCAAACTGTAATATCAAAGAGTTACAAATGTGAACTACTAAAAATAATTTTATCAACAGATGTTTCAACACTGTTAACTTCTCAAAGGTGCCTGACACTCAAGATTTTAGTATATTTAGCAGCATTTCTAACCTTTCAGCAATAGATGCTAGTAAGAACCTTACCAATACCACTTTCAGTCATGAACCAGAGTTAGAGTAGAGTGAAACCTAAAGTAAAATCTGTAGACCTATAAAAACCCCAGACAATCACATGGACTGTCTGTTACCTCTATGGGCTTATACTTTATAATTTTCCCCTTCTACAGTCTGCTGCAGCCACAGGTAGCTGGATTTTTGAAAACAATTTATACCAGCTTCCACCAGGAATCATTGTACTTATTGATCTTGCTGCATGCTTACATTATTTTCTTATTATTTTCTTTAGATATTTATTTGAAAGTCACTTTGTAAGCCACTTACTGTATATTTGTTTTATAAAAATCAAACTGTACTTTATAACTGAGAATCTTACCTCATACATTTTCTACAAAATTGATAATTTCACTTAAAAAAAACCAAAAACTTTGTAACATAACCATTAAAACAAAAACCTAACCTCTGGGATTCAAAATTGGAATTGTAACATTCACTTTAAGTACTTTAAAGAAGAGACAAAACATAAACCTCATAAATAACCATAAACTCTGAAATTTGAAAACAGTGATTTATAGACAAAAATAAAAGCAAAACTGCAGGGATGGCAGTTTCAAAATATTCCAAAAAAACAAACAAAAAGAAGGTTCAAACCATCAAAGACAGTCTGGACCCTGAAAATCAATAGTTTATATCAACCAAGTAAACATTTAATCCTGAAAGACAATTATAAAATGGTATTTTTTCTTTTCTTTAAGGATTGTTATATCACTTCCTAGGCACAAATGAAACCTTCAGAATTGAAATCCACACTATCGAAATGGGGACTTGATTCCTGCTCCTGGAAAAAGCAAAGAAGCCTTTATGTGCTAAATTGTTTTTTTTTTTTTTTTTTTCCCCAGTCTTTCCAGAGGACATAAGAAAATTTGATAAAATAAACATTTATTTCTCCTTTGCCTAACTCAGAAGTCACTCTTGGTTGGAAATTCCAGGAATTTGTCACAAATATTTAAGTTGCTGAGTACAAAAAATACTGTTATTTTTTACACTAGGCTAAGGATAAACAGGAACAAAATTTAGAGAGATTAGTATTTGTAAAAATCTGAATATTCAAAAGCAGTTTAACATACTGAAGCACTTAGAAAATCATGCATATTTTTACAACAGTAGAATTCTAAAAGAAATCTAAAACAATATACTTTAACCCTCAAGTTTATCTGTAGCTTCAGAGTGAGAAGAAAGTGAATGTTAGGAGAGAAAGATAAACAATCCCGCTGAGAGTTAAAGGAGAATTTTAATACATACCCTGATTTGAAAAGTGACAGTTTTCATATTGCTCTTATTCAAAGTGCCAATGGAATGCAAGCTAAGCTTTTAATAACTAACACATTACATTTCAGAAATAACAAAAAGCATTCAGAGTTAGCACATTACGACATTTCAAATACAGAGGTAACTTCCAGTGTTAGCACATTATGACATTTCAAATATAGTTTTCTGAAAAGCCGAAACACAAAAACAAACAGAAAGCCATGAACAATGTAAACTAAATGCAGGAATTAAGTGTGTCCCAAATTTTATAGACAAAGAACTAAAAACAGCAGTCTTAAGTAGGGCTAAAGAGAAATGATAGACAAATGATGAAAGAATAACATGAGAGCATCAATGAGACAAATTACAAAAGAACCCGTAAAAAAAAATGGAATAACTACTGAAGTAATGTCTATAACAAAGGGGTTTAACAGCAAGTTTGAGCAGGTAAATATTCCTTCAATCTGAAGGAATAAAAACTGAAAAAACCCAGTCTGAAGAGTAAAATTTAAAAAAAATTATAAAAAAGATAAAGAGTAAATAGAACACCATGTGGTATACCGGTACATGCCATATGGACATCTTATAAATGAAGCATAACAGAAGCCAAAAATTTGTAAGGCAAAAATGGCTGAACATTTCCTGAACTTAAAAATCTCAATCTGAAAGAGGACAAAAATCTTTAACCACAATATAGTCAATGATAGCCACATCAGAAAACATTACAGGCAATCAAGAGCCAATACAAAGAAAATTGTAAAAGCAGATAAGGAATAGCAATTTGCTAAGTACAAGAAGGTCTTGATTAAAATAACAAATGATTGTTCAGCTGAAACCATGAAGTCAGAAGGTGGTGGGATATCCAAGTTTTAACCGAAAAATGCTATCAAACCTGAAATATATAACTGGTAAAATGAAATTCAAGCAAACATGTCTGGGTAAAGAAAAGCTAAAGGAAATTGTGACTAAAGCTTCTCTATAAGAAAAATGCTATTACTATTTCAACCCTGGGAAACTTAACTGTTAATGAACAGTCTGTGTGGACAGATATAATCACAGACAATAATATAAATTGAGAAGGATGGAAAATTACAAGAGCAGCGTATTTTTATACTGTCGACATTAAACACTAAATTATTCACACAAGTTAGTATTGTTCATAGTAGGCTATTTTAAGTTTTCCATAATAATTAGAATCCCAAATACACCTAATTGTAATATAAAAAATATAACAGAAGGTTTTAAAAAGTTAGCCAAATTTTTTAAACGAGCAAAAAATAAATTCAGGATCAAGCGGAAGAAAGAGCGTATGGAAAACATGTAAGTCAATGTCAGAGTATGTAACATTTTACTTGTAAGAACTGTAAATGTGAGCTCTTGCTTAAAAAGGCAAACGTTGTTGCAAGTGTACCCTTAAACGAAGGAGTCACATTTGTGACTTCTATGCGAGGCATACTTTAGGTGTAAAGACAAATAGGACAAAGTAAAATGATAGTAGATTCTGGGTAAGTTATGCAATGTACAACGGATCACTGTATATCCGTCTGTTCAAGTATACAATAGATGCAGTGGAAGGATTAGTATGGTGCAATTACTATAGAATTCTGAGTCTACATGAAGTTTTACAGCTTCCAGAAAAAGATTTGCAAAGTAAATAAAAATTAAATTTTATCAATTTTGTAGCCCAGATCAGCAGCAGCTACTTATTCCTTATTAACCACCACAGTGGGATGCTGCCTTCCAAATATTTCTGGAGCAGCTTACAAGAGCCATGGTAAAGAGAAGGGACTCTGTCCTCCAAATCTCAGGAGGACTCACTTGCCGATTGCTGCTTCTGCTTGTGGCGGTCCCGACAGAGGTGAATAGTCATTGTTTTATTCCCTAAACATTATGCAGGCTCTTTGTCCCTCTGTGCAACCAACTTTCAGTAGACATAAAAAGCAAAAATATGTTTTTCCTGATTGTTCTTCTTTTTCTCTGAAGACATTTGTAGACTAAAACTTTCAAAATTAGTCATATATATATTATTAATAATATATAAATCATATATAATCATATATAATATAATATATAATACATCATATATTATATATCATTAAATTATATATAATATAGACATATATAGTATCATATATAATATGTAATATATGATACATATCATATATTATATTATATATAATATATAATTAAAATATGTTATATATCATATATTATATATAATGCATGTATTATATATACCATATATAATATATCATATATTATATATACATATCATATATTATATATTGTATATTATATATACTATATCTGATATATTATATATCTGATATATCATATATATTAATCATATATACACGTACACATATATGTGTGTGTGTGTATATATATATACACAAATATATATATATGTATAAAATGAAATGTGGTTTTAACGATGCGTGCCCCAAAACAATGTGCCTCAAAAAAGACCCCAGAAGAAGCTCAGTACAGCTGATTTACAGGAGGGAAAGGGCCTATGCAATGAATAAACAAAACGCTACCAAACCATAGAAGTAGAAAATCTTATTTTCAAAGTTACAGCACTTTAAAATTTAAATGTTCTTTTTCAGCCCCGGCAAAATCACAAACTACAGAGTGAAATAGGGAAGTATGTCTCATTTTAAGAACAACTACAAAAAAAAACTACGAAAAAATAAGCTTTTTTTGACAGCCCAAATGGCAGCCTTACTAAAATGTAATATTTAAAATTTAGATACTTAATAAGCTAATAGAATAAACAAAGAAGCACAAACAATTATGAACAAAAATTATTAATCTAAAGAGTAAAATTATTTTAAAACCTAAAGATGTCTAGAGATAAACTGTACAGTGAAATCGAGAAATATGGCTCATTTTAAGAATTAAAAAGAAATTATGATCTGAAACTTTTTGTAGACAGCCCAAATGGTGGTCGTACTAAAACATTATATTTAGAATTAAGTTTCAGAGTCAGCTAGTAGAAGAAACAAAAGAAGCGCAAAAAGTTGTGAACAAATTTAATAAAAAAAGTAAAATTACTTTAAAACCTAAAAGTGTCTAGAGATAGAAGTAAAAAAAATATTGACTACAGATATTTAAAAGCAGACTTGAGCTGGGGGAAGAACACACTATCAGCAAACCAAAGAAAGGGTGTTAATATTATTAAGTTAGGAAATGATAGATAAAAAAGTAAAGTAATGAGAACAAAGCCTAAAATGCTGTGGAACACTATCAAGCAGCCATATTACGCATACTGGAATTTCAAAGGGTGACAAAAAGAATCAGGAAGACTATATAGAGACAATAATGGTAAAGAATGTCAAACGCAACAGACTCCAAGTAAGAGAAACTCAAAGAAACAAACTCAAATTATATGATAATTAAACCCTTTGAAAGAAAGATAGAGAAAATCTTGAAAGCAACAAAAGAAGTGGTCAGTAATGTTCCAAGAACCCTCAAAATTAATCAGCAATCTTATCTGAAAACTCAGAGGATAGAAAGCAATAGATTAACGTATTGCAAATGATGTAAGAAGAAACTTTTGAACAGAAATCTGATGTTCAAAACATTGTCCCTTATAAGTGAGGGAGAAATCATGACATTTCCAGATAAAAGCTGGGACATTTTACCAGTAGACTATCCTTTTAAAAAATGCCTTATGGGATACTTCACAGTAAAACGAACAGACAATAAAGAGCAGTATGAATGAATATATATTACGGTAAAGATAAACATATAAGATACTATAAAACATAAAGAATAACAGCGCACACCTCCACAATTTGTTTCCCGTGTAATTTAAAACACAAATATATTTAATAAAAATACTATAACTAACTTGTGTTTTTGACCTACAATACATAAAGGTATGATTTTGAGAACTCAATAAGGAAATCATTGGGGTGAAGCTATACAGAGTTAAGGGATTTGTGTGTTACTGAAAGTAAGCTAGTATAACCTTAAAAGTGGAATAGCTTTAGAATATTCAATGTAATCACAGTATCAATGACAATTAAAAAAGAAAAAGAATAACAGGCAGGTATAAAGCTTTCTGTACCATGCCAGAAAGTAGGAGATGTGGATTTAGCTACTCTCATTTGAGGCTACCAAGCCAGCTATCATGTACCATGAGACAAAGCCCAAGCTGTCCCACCAGGGCGTAAGTGTGGAGAGCCTAAAGCACATGGTATAGCTGCTATTTCAAACAATTTTCATTACACCAGTGGCGATGAAATAGAATAGGCTCATCCATATGCAGAACCTGGTGAAGAACTGGAGGCAGAAAGAAGTGGATTACAGGTGTCAACCTGTAATCCCAGCACTTTGCAAGGCTGGGGCGGGCAGATCACGAGTTCAGGAGATTGAGACCATCCTGGCTAATACAGTGAAACCCTGTTTCTACTAAAAATCATAAAGTTAGCCAGGTGTGGTGGCAGGCCCCTGTAATCTCATCTACTCAGGAGGCTGAGACAGGAGAATCACATGAACACAGGATGCGGAGGTTGCAGTGAGCTGAGATTGTGCAACTGTGCCACTGTACTCCCACCTGAGTGATAGCTCAAGACTTTGTCTAAAAAAAAGAAAAATAAATAAAATTTGGTGATGGAAAGATTAGGAAGAAACAGTATGACACTTGGGAACTAGAGCAGCACTGGGGAAAAATGTATATATGACTTTAACAGATGACAGACTAAAAAACAGAAAAAATAAAAAAGTGGCATGGACCAGAACAACTAGAAGTTTTTCAAACAATACCAGAAGATGAACTTCTATATCTACCAAGCCCAACTTTTCTAAGAATGCTCCTAAAACTCTAGTGTCTGACCAACACCACAAATTCAAAAGCAGCCAGTTATGAGCTGCCAGCCAGAATGTTGGCAGTAATCCAGGGTCACACCTGTCCGACCCAAAGAATATGGAGCTACTATATTCAACTATCAAGAAAGACACTTGCCCCTTACAGCCCTATTCACAACAAGAACACAGTGAGTGGCATTCAGAAACTCAAGAATCTGGACCCTATTGCAGCAGATCAGCAGGATACAGTGGTCTTCAAGGAGGGGGAAGGGATGCTCATCAGGGCTTTATCAGATCCCAGGGCAGGATAGTGTGGAATAGAGAACAAGACCCAGATTCACCCACTATTTTCTCAGAAGTCTGGCTCAGTTACTGCTTCCATGGTTGCAGACTCAGCTACCAAAAAAGGTATAGTGGTATTAATGGGCCTATTAGCAGCCAATGGAGAAACAGACATGCATACATCAGCTGCAAGAGTGAAAGATGGGCAAAGAAATTTTACTGACAATGGCAGAGACCAGCCTTTTATCAAGAAGATGTAATTCACCAGAGGGCTAACAGAAAATGTCAGCACATACAGATATATTGCCGTGAAGAAAGAGTACAGATTCACCCAGATGTTGCTATAAACTAGATCGACATAAAAAAATGCACTGAATATAGAAGTAATTAAAGAAATGGTTAATGCTCTGAATAGGACTGCTGTGGGTGGGAGGAAGCTTGTGCTGTTCAGTGCACGTGGAAGTGTCCTTTGCTGTGGCCTCGATTTTGGGTACTTTCTGAAGTATTTAAAGGACAGAAACAGAACAAGCCTTGAAATGGTGAACACCATCAAGAAATTTGTGAACAATTTCAATCAATTTTAAAAGCCTATTTTTGTATCAGTCAGTGGCCCATCCTTTGGAATAGGTGCATCCACACTGCCTCTTTGTGATTTCTTCCGAACTAATGCAAAGGCTTGGTTTCAAACCCCTTATATGACATCTGGACAGAGTCCAGATGGCTGTTGTGTTACTTTAGATCCTACTTGAACTTTGCAACATCCAGCCTCCTTAATTATTGTGACCATGAGACATTACTTCATCCTTTGATTGGTCCCAGCCCAAGGTCTCAGGCCAAGCTGTCACTTCAGCTCCTTTCTTGGTCCAGGGCCAAGTTCCAAGGCTGAGACTTGTAGCTTCTACAAATCATGACTTCAGCTCCAGGTGAATCCAAGGCCAAGTTTCAGGGCCAAGCCAAATAACGCTTACCCCAAGAACACTAAGTACATTCCTTTACTTCTCTGCCTTTAGAAACTGTAAAGCACAGTCTTATAGTAGGTAAACCAATCACATTCCACCCCCACTGTGAGGAGTTTTTTTACTTTCACTTTTAAAAGTTTTGATTCAACCTTTTTGCATCTGTCCTCTTTAATTTTCTTGGCCATGAGACAAAGAACTCTGTGTGATACCTCACATTTAGAGATTTCTAGATTGTAGTGGGCTAATGAGACCACAATGATTTAAGTCTGGGAATTGAGCTATGGGATGCATCAGCCTTGTGAGACCAACTGACAAACTGTCCCCACACTGTGATACCCACCCTTGGGGGCAGTCAACCATATATTGGTCACCAACAGAGTCTGAAAAGGGGCAAGGCAGATTGATATGGCCTAGAAACCTGAGGGACACCATCAAGGAGCCATACATATGCATTTTGGAAGTTCGAAGGAAGAGACAAAAGATCATGGAGACTATTTAACAAAATAGTCATAAAGAATGCAACAATTTAAGACAATAAATAAGCACCCAAGTAGCTCAACAGACTTCAAGTAAAAAAAACTCGAAGAAACAAACTAAAACTTACCTGATAATTAAACTGTCTAAAACAAATACAAAGGGAATCCTGAGGATTTTCAAAGGAAGGAGAGGAAGTAGCTAGTCATGTAAAAGGGACCCTAAAAATAGCCAGTGAATCGCTTATCTGAATAACCACTGAAAAGCAGTAGATTACTCACCTGAAAACTAAGATGATAGAACGTAGTAGACTAATATGTTCCAAGTGATGTCAGAAAAAACTGTCAAACCTAAACCTTATAATCCACCAAATTGTCCATCGAAGGTGAGCGACACATTATGACATTCCCACACAAAAGCTGGCACCCTTTACAAGTAGACTACCCTTTAAGAAATGTCTCATGGAGTACTTCAGGGCAGAATGGACAGACATTCAAAAGCAGTATGAACAAACAAAGGTTAAGGTAAAGATAAATACATGTACAAATATATAAGATATAATATTTGGCCAGGCACGGTGGCTCATACCTGTAATCCCAGCACTTTGGGAGGTTGAGGTGTGTGGATCACGAGGTCAGGAGATCGAGACAATCCTGGCTAACACGGTGAAACCCAGTCTCTCCTAAAAGTACAAAAAATTCGACAGGCAAGGTGGCAGGCGCCTGTAGTCTCAGCTACTTGGGAGGCTGACACAGGAGAATGGCATGAATCCGGGAGATGGAGCTTTCAATGAGCCAAGATAGCACCACTGAGCTCCAGCCTGGGTGACAGGGTGAGACTCCATCTCAAAAAGAAAAAAAAAAACAATTAACAACATGCACTTCCACAAGTTGTTCTCCACGTACCTTAAAACACAAATATATTTAATAAAAAAACTACCTCTAATTTGTGTTTTTGACATAAACTGAATAAAGGTATAATTTTGAGGACTCAATAAGTGAAATAGTGGAGGTACATTATACAGGAGTGAAGGTTTTATATGTTACTGAAGACAAGCTAGTGTAACTTTAAAAATGTTAGAAGAATAGAATCTTCCATACAATCGTCATAGCAACCACAATTAAACAAACAAACACAAAAGAGTAACAAGCAGAAAGAAAGCTTTCTGTTCTACAACAGAAGGTTGTGGCTGTGGATTTACCTACTCTCACCTGAGGCTACTGAGCAAGCTATCATGTACCATAGCATAGCCGCTATTTCACACAATTTTCACTACACCAGTGGTGACGAAATAGAAGAGGTTCATCCATATGCAGAACCTGGTGAAGAACTGGAGGCAGAAAGGAGTGGCTATGTGGAGACACAATTGAAACAAAGTTGGCACAGCAACTGCTCCAATCCTGTGTCTTTCCTCATCGCTTCCCAGGAGTTTGAGGTTGAAAGTATTGTTGACAAAAGACGAGACAAAAACGGGAATACAGAGTATTTGATTCGGTGGAAAGGTTACGACCAACAGGATGACACTTGGGAACCAGAGCAGCACCTCAGGAACTGTGAAAAATGTATACTTGATTTTAATAGACGACAGACTGAAAAACAGAAAAAACTGACATGGACTAGAACCAGTAGAATTTTTACAAACAATGCCAGAAGAAGAACTTCTAGATCTACAAAAGCGAGCTATTCTAAGAACTCTCCTAAAACGCAAGTGACGGATAGACACCACAGATCCAAAAACAGCAAGTTATTTGCTGCCAGCAAGATCGTTAGGAGAAAGGCAGCTTCACTTTTCTCCGACACACAGAATATGGAGAAAATAAATTCAACTATCAAGACCCTTGCACCTAAAAGCCCCTTTAACGACAAGAAAACTGTGAGTGGCTTTCAGAAACTTGAGAAACTGTACCCTATTGCAGCAGATCAGCAGGACACGGTGGTCTTCGAGGTGACAGAAGGGAAACTCCTCCAGGACCCTTTGTCACGTCCTGGTGCAGAACAGCCTGGCGTAGAGAACAAGACTCAGATACACCCACCAATGTCACAGATGTCTGGCTCAGTTACCGCTTCAATGGCCACAGGTTCAGCTACCCAAAAAGGTATAGTGGTATTAGTAGACCCATTAGCAGCCAATGGAACAACAGACATGCATACCTCAGTTCCAAGAGTGAAAGGTGGGCAAAGAAATATTACTGATGACAGCAGAGACCAGCCTTTTATCAAGAAGATGTACTTTACCATAAAGCTAACAGAAAGTGCCAGCACATACAGAGACATTGTAGTGAAGAAAGAGGATGGATTCACCCAGATAGTGCTATCAACTAGATCCACAGAAAGAAATGCACTGAATACAGAAGTAATTAAAGAAATAGTTAATGCTCTTAATAACGCTGCTGTGGATGACAGCAAGCTCGTGCTGTTCAGTGCAGCTGGAAGTGTCTTTTGCTGCGGTCTTGATTTTGGGTACTTTGTGAAGCGCTTAAGGAACGACAGAAACAGAGCAAGCCTTGAAATGGTGGATACCATCAAGAACTTTGTGAATACTTTTATTCAATTTAAAAAGCCTATTGTTGTATCAGTCAATGGCCCTGCCATTGGACTAGGTGCATCCATCCTGCCCCTTTGTGATCTCGTGTGGGCTAATGAAAAGGCTTGGTTCCAAACCCCTTATATGACCTTTGGACAGAGTCCAGATGGCTGTTCAACTATTACATTTCAAAAAATGATGGGTAAAGCATCTGCCAATGAAATGTTATTTGCTGGGCGAAAGCTGACAGCACGGGAGGCATGTGCCAAAGGCCTGGTCTCTCAGGTATTTTTGAGTGGAACTTTCACCCAAGAGGTTATGATTCAAATTAAGGAGCTTGCCTCATATAATCAAATTGTACTGGAAGAATCTAAGGCCCTTGTTCACTCTAATATTAAGTTGGAGTTGGAACAGGCCAATGAGAGAGAGTGTGAGGTGCTGAGGAAGATCTGGAGCTCAGCCCAAGGGACAGAATCCATGTTAAAGTATGTTGAAAATAAAACTGATGAGTTTTAGTTGTCAGTCTGACTGCTCAGGACACGAGAACTAAGCTGAACCAAATGCATCATGAGTTGCAAGATGCCCTAATCCATCTTCATAGCCCAAAACAGTTTCACCCATAGCTAAGGCTTGGAAACACAACCGGAAATGCCCAAGCCAGGTATTTAAATTATTACATCATTTTTGAGCACTGCAGCTTTAAAAGAAGTAATAAAACAGCTTGTTTGCCCAGATGTGGTTATTTTACGCTCACATAAGCCCAAATATAAAAGCAGACTGTTGGGTACTAGATTCTTCTTGGAAGCCCTAATGTGTATCTATGGCTACTACTATATATAAGACCAGAGTTGTGATTTATTGGATGTTTTTGACAGAGAATCATGTAATAATGTTGATTTTTCTTACTTTTACATGCTAGAATACCTCTACTGGGTTATAAGGCAGCCTCAGCTTCCATCCCAGAAGGACACAAAACGGTATGAGATGGTGCCCTTGACTTTACAGTGGCACAGGCACTTCAGAGACACACAATTATAAATTAAAAGACTTTTCTTTTAGAATAAATATTTCTGGCACAAAATTCACTGGAGATCATTCTCCTAAACTGAACATATGACTAGAATTTGTGGTGAGGTATCACTTGATTTTATTTTCCTTTATAAATGTCTAGTTCTTACCCAGTTGACAAAAGAAAACTTTATCTCTCTTTAGAGAATAAAACTTTAGTAAAACTTGTTGCACCGTACTGGTGAATTATGGAATCATTTTTGTGGAAATATCCAGGTTCTAATGTTTGTAATGTGCAGATTTATGTTACCTTAGAGTGTGCTCTAGTTAATAAGTTAAAATTCTGGACACATTATTAAAGGCAGAAACTTCTTTCAAAACAAAGACACCTACACTCTGTATGGCCTTTAAAATTATCAGTGTCTCTTTTTATGAGCACAAAAATTTCTAGAACACTGCATGTGTTCAGTTACCCAAAAGCTCTATGAATACTGTCTTGCTGATTTTTATCGAGGCTCCATTACATAGGCATAATTGAATAATCCACTGGCCACTGGTGATGAATGTCATCTTTGTCACAAGATCTCTAGGGTGTCGCTTCACCAGCCAACAATCTCTGTGGATGATGTCACCCTTGTGCAAGTTTCCCTTGAGCCTGCTTGTCTAATTTTACACACCCATCTTACAGCCTGCACTCAACTGCAACTATGGGCTTAGGTTTCAGTTTGCTATGGATGTGCCAGGCACAGAATGGAGGCAGATGCGTGAGTGAGTGTTGGTTGAGTCCAGCCACTGCACACAGCTTTGCATGTTATCTGTGATGAGGAAAGCAGGTCAGGTGCTGGTACAGGTGACAATTCCCTGCAGATCTTTAGGTGAATCAGGCATACCACAAGCTTTCTTTTCTGTAGGCACTGAAGAATGCAGTATCATCCAGAAAAGAAGAAATGCCAGAAAATGCAAAGACCCAAAGACGTCATCTCAGCCCAGGCTTGGGAAAGGTTTAGATCTGGGATGTCTAAAGGGCAAATGTCCTGCTTTCTTTTTTCTTCTACTTTTCTTTTTTTCTTTTTCTTATCTATGGGATCACTATGGCTTAAATTAGGTTTTTCAAAGGGCTCTGTCTCTCTTTCTACTGGAGATTAGAATCTTGTCTTTTCTTCACTCTTTCTCTCTTTGACTGCTTTTCTCTCTTTGACATGTTATAGAAGAAATGTGTTTTGGCCCAGCATCTTTCTGTTGACTATAGGGCTTTTTGTCAGAAACAGTAAGATTTTGGCTTAGCAATAACATAACGTCTTCCCATTTAAGACCCCAAAAAAAGGGCTAGATATTAGAAAGGCTCTATATATGTATTGATGTATCATAAAACTTCCCCAGGTCTTACTTTATTTGTTTAAGGCACTGTAATGAAAAAGAAACTTGCACTTTACTGGCCCGTCATTCATTGGGCATTTCCTATAGGAGTAGTAAGGAACATGGAGGGTTGGATGTAAAAACTGGAAAAGTTGATGATGATGTGAGTAAAAGATTCTCTACATCAAGAAGATGAGAAAACCTGGAGTAAGAAAATTTTGTTTTGATTGTTTCCAGGGAGAATATTTCTCTGATGTTTGTGAGTTGTTTCTTGTGGGCTTTTCTGATATGACTGCTAAGAAGGCACGTACAATTTTACAATATTTACAAAGATGTCGGGTGCTTCACGGGTCAAAAAGCCTTGCACATAGGAAACTTCAAAGAATGTGCCTTCGACCCTCAGAAACTTTCTAGGTCTTCAATAGTATTGACAAAGAAAAGCTACATAGTTGTGGTGGATTATTGGGAAAATTTCCACAGGCAGAGAAGCAGCCTGGACTATCAGGCTGCAGACAGAATTTTAAGAATCCTGTACAATCCCATGGTGCAAGCAAATAATTTTTTTTTAAAAGCCCAACTTTTTTGTGTGTGTGCTTAAGACATGCCCACAGCTACTCAGATAAAAAAACAAGACCACGCATTAAAATGTTGTGTCTTTTGTGTAACCAGATTGCTTCCAGGAAATAGTCTCTTTTTCAGAACATGTCCATATTGGACTACAGTGTGTTACAAAGGGCACCTTATGTTACTAAACACGCTTCAGGACCTGAGCCAAATTTCTGTAAATTATCATTTTAGCCTCTGGTCCCATGCCAAGGTCCTGGGCCATGCTTTCACTTTAGCTCTTGTGGGGCTCAGGGTCAAGTTCCTGAGCCAAGCTGAGTCATTGCATCAGCTATTAACAGTTCCAGGCACAAGGACCCAGGAAAGATAAGTAGTGCTTTCTTCAAAACTAGTCAGTAGATTTTCTTTCTTCTGACTCCATAAAAATATCAGACTCTTTCTCAGAGTGGGCAACTGACTCTACCCCACCAGAAGTTAACATATTACGCATTTGCTATCATCTCCCCTTTTGCATTCATAATATTTAATTTTCTTCAGATTAAAAAATCTGTGTGTCACCTGATAGATTTTGGTTCACAGGGGCACAGCAAGGTTTGTTTTTGGTTCATGGACTGGGAAAGGCTTTAATTAAAAAGGTCACTAGTAGCTGGGCATGGTGGCTCATGCGTGTTATCACAGCACTGTGGGTGGCCAGTGCGGGCAGATCACAAGGAGATCGAGATTGAGATGATCCTGGCTAACATGGTGAAGCTCCCATGAAGTCTATAAAAAATACAAAAAATTAGCTGCATGTGGTGGTGGGCACCTGTAGTGACAGCTACTTGGTAGGCTAAGGCAAGAGAGTGGCATAAATCCCAGAGATGGAGCTTGTGGTTACCCAAGATCTTGCAACTGGACTCCAGCTTAAGTGACAGAGTGAGAATCCATTAAATAAAAAAGGTGAGTAGGAGTGCAATTCCAAACTACTTACATTCATATCTGCAGCTTGTCCTCTATTTGCATTCACATCTGCCCCTTGTTCTCAGTTTTTGTTTGTTTGTTTTTGTTGTTTGTTTTTTCTTTTTTTAATTTCTGAAGAGCAAAGAAAGCTCTGGGCAAGTGCCAGGTAAAATGCGATAGATTGCCTGCCATTCTTACAAAGCTTAGGAGAAAGGGATGTTGGGAGACACAATGGCAGTCTCTTTTCACCCTCTGCTGTTGAAAAAGTTGCCTCTGTTCCAACCATTTTCTTTCACAGAGGATCCAGCTGTCACATAGGACTGAAAGGATATCTAAGTTAATTGAAGATTTCTGGATAAGACTATATCACGGTGTTATGTGAGGACCTCAAAACTAACTCCAGTTTCTGACAGTCTATCAGAGTGTTGCCACCAAAAATTTCAGGCTTTTCTGTGGCATTTTATTTATTTATATTTTGTCATTGTGTGGCTAATGTCCCTCCTGTTTCTTCTTTGTATACAATGTTGCGATCTGGAGATGGAAGCTCACTGGTAAAAGTCAGTCACTAGAAATATAATTCAAAGAGTTGCTATTTTGTGATTTTTTTCTTTCAAATAGGAAGAATTCAAAATTGTGATCTAAACATTTTTATTTGATAAGGATCTTTTTGTCCACTGATGATAGATATTCATGTCACCTTAGGGAACGGCATACACTCAAATAAAATTTCTCTTATTGGCTGCTTATTTCTCTTTAAAAACTCCACACAACCACATATATCTAAAGAGTATGTTTGTGAGACACATCTTTTTTCTACAGAGACGCATACTGTGGGGACAGGTGATAGAGCATTAACCTTCTTTTTCTAACTTTTGAGTATATAAACCTGGGGTTCAGCATTTTCATGGAACATTTTAGATCTTAAAATGCAACCTAGTGAAAGGAGTTTTTTCTCTCTGTGGAAGCCTTGCCAGTTCTTTGCACAAAACCCTTGGTTTTTTAACTCTTCTCTCTCCTATATCCCTCTAACAGTAATAAGGCTCTGTGCCCTATTAGTAAACAGAAAATTTCCACTTTCAATAATCAGAAAGAAGGTGACTTTGAGAGACACACTTTAGCTAGGTACTGCCTTATGAAAGCCAGCCATACAAGCTTTACTTGTTTTGAGGCACACCTTCTTCCTCCAGCAGCAATGACATTTAAACTAACAGAGAATTTTATGTTTCAAAGTCAATCGATCTTGTTTCCTGCAATTTCAATATTTTTTCTAAGCCATAGCAAGGGAAGCCACAAATAGCATTAAAATTCTTACTCTATACAAGTGTCTTGCTAGAATCCAATGACTGTACCATCTTTTTTTTTAGGTTCCGAAGTTACTTTGGTTATCTTCTGGGTTGAGTAGGCTTAAGAAATCAACCAGGAGTCACCAGTGGAGAGCTAAAGCCTGTGCAGGTAAACGTTACTTGTCCGGGTCTCTAGCTCCTCTGGAACTGTGGGTGAAGGTTTAGCTTGCATCCATGAGGGACAACTATGTCAGTCACCAGACTCAGAAAAGACAAGAGGAATGGAAAATCAAGGAATATCCTATCTTTCTATTCAGTCAGGGCTATTTCAAAAGGGGGAAAAAGATAATAGGAAGATTTTTTTCTATATTTCTTTAGAAAGTTCACAAACTGTCTGCAGTGTGAACCTCTCTAGATTACTGCTGAAATGCGGAAATTTCATTGACTGTGAGACTCTGAAGAAAGAAAGTGGCTTACTTATGTATTTATTGCTCAAGGGCACAACAGCCCTAACAACTCCAGGACAGACATGCCTAGCTTTCTGAGGGACGTGTTCATTTTAGTACTATTCAACAGATACATATTTTCTTCAGATGGCAAAGAAAAGAGTTTGATTTTTTCTTTTTTTATTCAACCTTGCTTTGACTTGGGAGAAAACTCAGATGTTTCTAAGCATGGTAAAACTGACTCTGCCCTCTTGGCAGTGATAACAGGCAAGTTTCAAAGCGATAATTCATTAAGTCAGAGACAAGCCCCTGAGGAACACTCAAATATATCTTCTAAATGCCATACATGCCACCCTCATTTAGAATCTCCAATTGCCTTTTCATCAGCTTGTCTTCTTGTGCCACTAAAGAAACCCCAACCTCACTGTTGCCCCTGCAGAAAATCAGAAAATACTGCATAGATGTGATGCTAGTATAGTAGAAATTTTCTTCTCATTGTAGGGACTTAGATAAAAAAAAGAAAAACTTAAGCAAATGTCCCCTGACGACACCAGTGGACATACAGTGATATTTCAAAATCTAATTCAAGTGCTTAATCATACCTGAATAGATGATACATTACTCCTAATCCAAACCCTAGCTGTTGCCATAAAGCATGCAGCTTTACAGATAGCAGACTTATCCGTGGATGAACCACATGTCTTTTCCAAAATCTTGAAAAAGGGAGGGTGGAAAGGAAAAAACTTGAACTGATAACAGAATTCTTATTCATAATAGGAAAGGAAGAACTGCTGATAACTCGATTGGAATCTTATTGATCCTATATCAGAGTGAAAAAATATTAGTGAGCCTACTGGAAGGCTTATTAGTGAACAGTACAAAACTTCATAATTACTCTAAACTATTCATAATAGGTTAAAAAGACATACAAATCATAGAGGCGTTTTAAAAATCCTGAGAGAGGCTTTAGTGAAATACATGTTCCTACTTCCCTATTGAGTTAAGATAAAGTTAATCTTAAGAGAAAAGTTTATTAGTCAAACAGACCCTGACATCAAAAGAAAGCTGCAAAAATATGTCATACGTTCAGATAATATTGTTCTTTTAACAATGCACCAGGATGTAACAGCCTTTCTTTCATTTCAGATAACACTAAGAGTCTTTTCTTTTACATTTAAGAAAATTAAGGATTGTAGACAAAGGAAACTGTTTGGAGCAAAAGTTTAAATAACTGGCAAAACAAGCTCTCTGCCAGCAGAGATAGAAGCTTGAATAAGTTGTCCACTGGGGTTTAAGGTTTTTATGGCCTAAAAAATAAAGATATGTACTTAGTTTGCAAGCTGTCTTGGAGAATGTGTGACTTAGCTTTGCCCAGGCCCAGGACCTATTAGACAGCTTAACCCAGGCACTTTGCCTGGGAGCAGTGTGAAGTGGTAATTTGCAAAGACTGCTTAGCTTGGCACAGGACCTAAAGTAAAAGCTTGTCCTGGGATGCTGACTCAGGAATAATCAGGGACTGAAATGATGATTCATATGGGTTGAGCAACCAGTCAAATACAAAAATAAATATTCAGCCATTACCCACTACATCTCACTGGGTTTATGCCCACAAACAAACAAACAAACAAACAAACAAACAAAAACTTTATTTTCGGAAAGCCCTCTAAGTATACAGAAAACAGCATGCTTATGCCAGGCATTGGTTCCCCCATCTGAATGAGTGAGAGGATTGTACAAGATTTTATCTGAATGGACTCAAAGTTCTGTTATTTCTGTTGCTGCAGCCATGCTATCAGGCACAAGCTTCTGTGTTAGATCCCTTACTGGTGCCTACGCTTTTTTTTGGTCTGATTATTACGTTGGAATCAGGCCCTTACCTGTTGATTGGGGGTCTTCCAGAAACCATTTCCTTGCTGTTTTCATATGGAAAGCTAGCTAACTTGTCTTTGTCTTCCCTCAGAAATGAAAACTCTAACTTCTCTTAGGAGATTGGGTATTGGTCTTTCCGGATGCTTTCTGCTGGAGAAGAGTGTTGTGTAGAAAACAGTAGGTAGGATTCTACTGAGGGTTGGTTTAAGAGTTTGTAGAAGAAAGACATGTTAATGCATGGTTTAATTTGCATTACATTTTAAGGTGTGATAGACTTAAGGCAAAAAAGAAAACCAGTTTCGATTATTAGAAAAAGCATGTCACAACTAGACAAGGAGAGTAAGAACAACTGAAATACTTCAAGGCTGCTAACATGCCCATATAATTGTGGCTATATTTATACCAGTTAAGATTTTGTTACATGAGACTTGGGTTTATTTAGCTTTCTTGATTTGATCCTTCAAAGCAAAAATTCTGTAACAGGAACCATATTTTCTTCTATTATCTGAAAATATTTGTGGAATACATTCCCAGAATTAGAATATTGTTCTAGATTTCTCTATTACTCATATCTTTCTGTTTTCCAAGAACTGTAGCTGGACCTCACCAGTTGGTGGACAGAAAAAATAAATAAATAAAAAGGGTTAATTAAAATTGTAAGAAAATATTAAAAATAACTTATGAAGTGAGAAATTGGTGATAGGGGTGTGACAGGCTTTGAGACACATATCTTTTTTCTAGTCCTAATTGTTGTTAAGAATGAATCATGATAAACTGTAGTCATTGGCAAAACAGACTTGTCTTACACTTAGCCAGAAAATTTTTGTTCAGTGCTGTGAGAAATACCTTTACATGGGCTTTCCTCATGGGCTTTCATGAATCTCTATTCTACAAGGAATCTTAAATAGGACATTATAAAGCTGAATCCAGCCATAGGTTTCACCCTTAGATACATATTATTTGGAAGAACTCCTCTATTTTTTGAGATTCCAAGTGCATGTGGTTCCTAGGCCTGATAGGAAGTGGCTTTTTTTTTTCTTACCACAGATTAGAAAACCTGTATTGGGACTGCGTAAACAAAGCATAAGGCCGGGTTTCTTAGAGGGCTTTTATTGGTTCTAAAAGTCAGATGTAATTCACTAAAGAAGGCACACTCTTCCAGTCAAAGCCTTAGAAAATCAACCAGCTTATTCTATTGGGTTATGTTGCAAATGAAAGTACATTTTTTGTTGCACTGATTAAAACAGTTATATTGTTGTAAGTTAAGAATAATCACACACACTTTCCGAATTTTAGAGGAACTAGGCATAGAGAAAAAAAGTGTGTTCCAATTTTTTTTTAACAGGAGTATACCAATCGACAGTGTTAAAAGCTGTAACTAGTTTAAAAGAAAGTGCACTTGACTTCAAAAAACAAAACAAGAATTAGAAATGTTCTAAAATAAAGTTAAAGAGATTGCTTCATTCTTCTGTTAGTTTAATCTATTTTAACTTTTGTCCTACTTGATATTTATAAGCGTTCCTATAATATTTATAGCTATTCCTAAGTTCTGTAAATTTTCCTGTTATAAAAAAACCTACAGTTGACAACAGCTGGTAAAGCTCTACAGCTAATTTTAAGCCATTATTCTTGATAAAGATTAAATGTCTGTACATGGCAAAACATCTAGTGTGGTTAGAAACAGAATAGGCAAAGACATTTGGTTACTTCTGTGGTTTACAACAGCTTAACATAATCACCTTAATTAAAATTGATAGCACATATTCAGATATTAAGAACATGAAAAACCTAATGTGGTTTTGAGACCTGTGTTAATATTACTCAATAAAATATATTCTGAAAAAATAAAATATTACCGTCAAAATCACATGTGTTAAAATACGTTTTATAATACTGTTTAACTTTTTTTTTTTATGCCCCAGGGGCTCTATGAGGCATCCAAAACACAGGTTTCAGAAAACACATCCTCGAGGTTACAATTTTATTCTGGGAAGCCTGCTAAATATTTTAGAGGATTAAGACGTTTAATGTTATGATATCCAAATCCAGATTTCCATAAATCATTGTTTTTGCCAAAATATAGTTGGTAGAAATGTTTGAAAGGGCAGAAAAATTTTTATCAGCTTTCAATATTATGTAATAATCTCTTTCAGAATGACAAATTTTCCCCTTGTAGTTGTCTCCCAATATTAACCTTAAGCTTAATGAAAACTTATGTAAAATTATATTTCACTTTAGAAAGATTGACAAAGAGGTGAGATTTTCACAAACTTGTTACAACGTTTTGACAACCTTCTACAAATTTGCTGAAGAGAAGATTAATGTTTCCAAAAATTTTTATTGTGTTTTCACTTCAATGCTTAATGGCAGAAAAAAACCTAACACCCTTTTCAATCTAGTGCCTGGGTGTGCAGAGTTTTCTTTTGCAAGATTAATTTTTTTAAAGCTATTTTCACAATTTGAGTAAACAGATAGCTTTATTTTCGTTAATTAAAGAAAATCCTTTACCTCTAGGCAAAATGTACATTTCCATGTCTTTCTAGAAATTATTTTCACTACAAGCAACTTTTACTCTTCTACCTCACCTGGAGATTAAATTTATATACAGTATTCTCAAATACACATTATAATAATACCTTTTAACAATTAATAACTTGAGGGAAGCCAGAGAGAAAGGTCGGGTTACCCACAAGGGGAAGCCCATCAGACTAAGAGTAGATCTGTCGGAAGAAACTCTACAAGCCAGAAGAGAGTGGGGGCCAATATTCAACATTCTTAAATAAAAGAATTTTCAACCCAGAATTTCATATCCAGCCAAACTAAACTTCATAGAAGAAGGAGAAACAAAATTCTTTACAGACAAGCAAATGCTGAGAGATTTTGTTACCACCAGGACTGATCTAAAAGACCTCCTGAAGGAAACACTAAACATGGAAAGGAACAACTGGTATGAGCCACTACAAAATCATGTCAAACTGTAAAGACCATCAAGGCTAGGAAGAAACTGCATCAACTAATGAGCAAAATAACCAGCTAGCATCATAATGACAGGATCCAATTCACACATAACAATATTAACCTTAAATGTAAATGGACTAAATGCTCCAATTAAAAGACACAGACTGGAAAATTGGATAAAGGATCAAGACACATCAGTGTGCTGTATTCAGGAAACCCATCTCACGTGCAGAGACACCCATAGGCTCAAAATTAAATGATGGAGGAAGATCTACCAAGAAAAGGGAAAACAAAAAAAAGGCAGGGGTGGCAATCCTGGTCTCTGATAAAATAGAAATAAAACCAACAAAGATCAAAAGAGACAAAGAAGGCCATTACATAATGGAAAGGGATCAATTCAACAAGAACAGCTAACTATCCTAAATATGTATGCACTCAACAGAGGAGCACCCAGTTTCATAAAGTAATTCCTGAGTGACCTACAAAGTGACTTAGACTCCCACACAATAATAACGGGGGACTTTAACACCCCACTGTCCACGTTAGACAGATCAACAAGACAGAAAGTTAACAAGGATACCCAGGAATTGAACTCAGTTCTGCACCAAGTGGACCTAATAGACATCTACAGAACTCTCCAAACCAAATCAACAGAATATACATTTTTTCAGCACCACACCACACCTATTCCAAAATTGACCACATAGTTGGAAGTAAAGCTCTCCTCAGCAAACGTAAAAGAACAGAAATTATAACAAACTGTCTCTCAGACCACAGTGCAATCAAACTAGAACTCAGGATTAAGAAACCCACTCAAAACCACTCAACTACATGAAAACTAAACAACCTGCTCCTGAATGACTACTGGGTACATAATAAAAGGAAGGCAGAAATAAAGATGTTCTTTGAAATCAATGAGAAAAAAGACACAACATACCAGAATCTCTGGGACACATTCAGAGCAGTGTGTAGAGGGAAATGTATAACACTGAATTGCCCACAAGAGAAAACAGGAAAGATCCAGAATTGACCCCCTAACATCACAATTAAAAGACCTAGAAAAGCAAGGCAAACATATTCAAAAGCTAGCAGAAGGCAAGAAATAACTAAAATCAGAGCAGAACTGTGGGAAATAGAGACACAAAAAATCCTTCAAAAAACTAACGAATCCAGAAGCTGGTTTTTTGAAAGGATCAACAAAATATATAGACCGCTAGCAAGACTAATAAAGATGAAAAAAGAGAAGAATCGAACAGACACAATAAAAAATAATAAAGTGGATATCACCACCGATCCCACAGAAATACAAATGACCATCAGAGAATACTACAAACACCTCTACGCAAATAAACTAGAAAATCTAGAAGAAATGGATAAATTCCTTGAAACATACACCCTCTGAAAACTAAAACAGGAAGAAGTTGAATCTCTGAATACACTAATAACAGGCTCTGAAATTGTGTCAATAGTCAATAGTTTACCAATCAAAAAGAGTCCAGGACCAGATGGATTCACAGCAGAATTCTACCACAGGTACATGAGGAACCGGTACCTTTCTTTCTGAAACTATTCCAATCAATAGAAAAGAGGGAATTCTCCCTAACACATTTTATGAGGCCAGCATCATCCTGATACAAAAGCCTGGCAGAGACACAACGAAAAAAGAGAATTTTAGACCAATATCCTTGATGAACACTGATGCAAAAATCCTCAATAAAATACTGGCAAACCGAATCCAGCAACACATCAAAATGCTTATCCACCATGATCAAGTGGGCTTCATCCATGGGATGCAAGGATGGTTCAATATATGCAAATCAATAAGTGTAATCCAGCATATAAACAGAACCAAAGACAAAAACCGTATGATTATCTCAATAGATGCAGAAAAGGCCTTTTACAAAATTCAACAACACTTCATTTTAAAAACGCTCAATAAATTAGGTATTGATGGGACGTATCTCAAAATAATAAGACCTATCTATGACAAACCCAAAGCCAATATCATACCGAATGGGCAAAAACTGGAAGCATTCCCTTTGAAAACTGACACAAAATCAGTTTGTTTCAGCACCGCACCACACCTATTCCAAAATTGACCACACAGTTGGAAGTAAAGAGGGATGCCCTCTCTCACCACTCTTATACAATTTAGTGCTGGAAGTTCTGTCCAGGTCAATTAGTCAGGAAAAGGAAATAAAGGGTATTCGATTAAGAAAAGAAGAAGTCAAATTGTCCCTGTTTGCAGATGACATGATTGTATATCTAGAAAACCCCTTTGTCTCAGCCCTAAATCTCCTTAACCTGATAAGCAACTTCAGCAAAGTCTCAGGATACAAAATCAGTGTACAAAAATCACAAGCATTCTTATACACCAATAACAGACAAACAGAGAGCCAAATCATGAGTGAACTCCCACTCACAACTGCTTCAAAGAGAATAAAATACCTAGGAATCCAACTTACAAGGGACGTGAAGGACCACTTGAAGGAGAACTAGAAACCACTGCTCAATGAAATAAAAGCGGATACAAACAAATGGAAGAACATTCCATGTTCATGGGTAGGAAGAGTAAATATCATGAAAATGGCCATACTGCCCAAGGTATTTTATAGACTCAATGCCATCCCCATCAAGCTTCAAATGACTTTCTTCGCAGAATTGGAAAAAACTACTTTAAAGTTCATATGGAACCAACAAAGAGCCCACATTGGCAAGCCAATACTAAGCCAAAAGAACTAAGCTGGAGGCATCACGCTACCTGACTTCAAACTGTACCAGAAGGCTACAGTAACCAAAACAGCATGGTACTAGTATAAAAACAGGGATATAGATCAATGGAACAAAAGAGAGCCCTCAGAAATAATGCTGCATATCTACAACTATCTGATCTTTGACAAACCTGAGAAAAACAAGCAATGGGGAAACGATTCCCTATTTAATCAATGGTGCGGGGAAGACTGGCTAGCCATATATAGAAAGCTGAAACTGGATCCGTTCCTTACACTTTATACAAAAATTAATTGAAGAGGGATTACAGACTTAAACGTTAGACCAAAAACCATAAAAACCTTAGAAGAGAACTTAGACATTACCATTCAGGACATAGGCATGGGTAAGGACTTCATATCTAAAACACCAAAAGCAATGGCAACAAAAGCCAAAATTGACAAATGGGATCTAATTACACTAAAGAGCTTCTGCACAGCAAAAGAAACTACCATCAGAGTGAACAGGCAACCTACAAAATGGGAGTAAATTTTTGCAACCTACTCATCTGACAAAGGACTAATATCCAGAATCTACAATGAATTCAAACAAATTTACAAGAAGAAAATAAACAACCCCATCAAAAAGTAGGCAAAGGATATGAACAGACACTTCTCAAAAGAAGACATTTATGCAGCCAAAAGACACATGAAAAAATGCTCATCATCACTGGCCATCAGAGAAATACAAATCAAAACCACAATGAGATACCATCTCACACCAGTTAGAATGGCAATCATTAAAATGTCAGGAAACAACAGATTCTGGAGAGGATGTGGAGAAATAGGAATACTTTTACACTGTTGGTGGGACTGTAAACTAGTTCAACCCTTGTGGAAGTCAGTGTGGTGATTCATCAGGGATGTAGAACTAGAAATACCATTTGACCCAGCCAACTCATTACTGGGTATATACCCAAAGGACTGTAAATCACGCTGCTATGAAGACATATGCACATGTATATTTATTGTGGCAGTATTCACAATAGCAAAGACTTGGAACCAACCCAAATGTCCAACAATGATAGATGGATTAAGAAAATGTGGCACATATACACCATGAAATACTATGCAGCCATAAAAAATGATGAGTTCATGTCCTTTGTAGGGACATGGCTGAAATTGGAAATGATCATTCTCAGTAAACTATTGCAAGAACAAAAAACCAAACACTGCATATTCTCATTCATAGGTGGGTATTGAACAATGAGATCACATGGACACTGGAAGGGGAGCATCACACTCTGGGGACTGTTGTGGGGTGGGGGGAGGGGTAGGATAGCATTAGGAGATATACCTCATGCTAAATGATGAGTTAACGGGTGCAGCACTCCAGCATGGCACATGTATACATAGGTAACCAACCTGCACATTGTGCACATGTACCCTAATTCTTAATGTATAATAATAAAATTAATAACTTGAATGTAAAACATGGTGAGTTTATAAAATTATGGTCTGGGTGCAGGTAAAGTATGATTTATTACAGCATTGTTAAAGGAGTGATTATTTTTGTACATCTTCAGGCCTTAGGTGCTTTTTGTTTTTCATAAGTTAAAGCCACATGAACTGAAAAGTGCAACAGCCTTCATTTCTTTGGAAGCAAAAGGTTTAGTTCAACTACCTATTCTTCACTAAGTTAATTAATTAGATTTTTAAAATATGTACATAACACATATGTAACCACACAGAAAACAGAAGTTCCAGAAGTTATAAAATTTTATTTTACCAATTTGCGATTGGATTATTGACCTCTTGCTGAGGCCCTTTAAGAACTGGGATATGAATAGCTTCCAGGGCCTAATAAAAAAGCCTCACTGATGCTGGGCATGGTGACACACAGCTGTAATCACAGCACTTTAGGAGGCCCATGTTTGGGGAACAAGAATTCAAGGGATCATGGCCAACGTGGTGAAACCCCATCTCTACTAAAAATACAGAAATTAGCTGGGCATGTTGGTGGGCACTTTTAGTCTCATCTAATTTGGAGCTGAGGCAGGAGAATCATTTGAACCTAGGAGGCAGAGGTTGCAATGATTTGATGGTGTACCACTGCACTCCAGCCTGGTGACAGAGTGAGACCACGTCTCCAAATAAAACTCAGAGCTGTAAGGAAGAGTCGGGCTTTCATTTTCAGAGGCATTATTCATTTCTAATTCCAAGAGCTACATAAGAAATGCAGATATCTCATAAAAGACAATGGGTGATGCCTTTTCTGTTAGCCTCAAGATGTCCCTCATCACCAGCTTTTATCCAAGAACCTTTTATGCATGCACCAAATGTGTCAAGAGAGAGTGGAGAAAGGTAATTTAGTAGTTTGAAAGAAAAAAGGTTTTCAAGGAAACAAGATTTATGAGGAGACAAACATGAACGTCTTCAATACACATGTAGCATAAATCTCCATTTTTAATTAAGCTGATTGCCTTCTAAGAGTGTTTTCATTAATTTAACTTTACAGAGAATATCAACAGAAGTGTTTATTATTTATTTCACTGGTTTACACCGCTATACGTATGCAGTCATGTTCAGAAGCTCAAATTTCCCCTGATAGAATGCTGCTGGGTTCAGGCAATACAGGCTTTCAAATGGGCTGCAGTTCCTTCAGCAGCAAACCTGATATTTAAGGAGGTGACTGTCAGTTCACAGGAGACATTTTTAAGGAAACACAGTACTGCTATACTGGGTGGTGTAGAAACAGATATGTTATTTTCATGTTTAACCTGATAGTTTCTGGCACCAACAATGTCACTGACACAGCTGCTCAGAGGTGGGTTACCCATTTCTTTTTAGAAACCAAGCTGAGTTTCTTTCTTAAGTACACCACTGGATGTTGAGCTGGACCTCAAGACTCATCCATAATTTCAACGTCTGTTTTCTCTATTTCTGATATATGGAAATTAAATACCTTTACTATGAAAAAACCGAGGGCTTCTGCCTTAAGTAAGATTTGCTTAACTGGCTAAATTTTTTGAGTACTAGGTTCTTAAGTTAACCAGTGAGTTTTATCTGCTTTAGTTTCTTCTGTGAGGTGGTATTAAAGATGAGCTACTTCTCTGTACTGAGGTACCTGCCATCTGAAAAATCAAATAATGCCCAAGAATATTCTTAACTGTTAAGAAAAATGGGCTGAATTGTTTCATGACCCTGTACATTGGCATCTTCTGATAAGACCAGACCCAGGTACTGTACTGAAGTCTGAGAGAGCTGAGATTTAGATTTTGAGACCCAATATTCTTTTTTTTTTTTAATTTTTGCCAGATAGTTTAGCAGTGCATTAGTGTGTTCCCAGGAAGCCCATCACAATCTTGCTATTATTGTCATCTCACCAGTACACAAACACATAACAGTCTCTACTTATCTAAGGTAATACTGGGGATTTATTTTCTATGTTTCAGAAAAATAAAGATCCCAGACATATTTTCAAAGACTAAAGAGCACTAAGGTTGAAGAGAAAGGTTAATAAGTGAAATCAAAAAGCTCGATGCCAGCAGTGATGTGGTCAAAATGGGTTAACCAATATGAAAGTTGGATTTAGCGATTTTGTGAGTTTTGAATGGTAAGAAATGCACTTAGTCTGTGGGCTGTCTTAAAAAGTGTGTGACGTCGTTCGACCTGGGGCCTTAGATCCCAGCCCAATCAGAAAGCTCAGCCTGAGACCTCGGCCCAGTACCTATTAGTGGCTAAAGTAAATATTCATAAGGGCTACTCAGCTTAGCCAACCACCTTTCAGAAGCTGAAGTGAATCTGTGGCCTAGGATTTTGTCCAGAACTGATCTGAGGCTGAACTAATGATTCATAGGGGTAGGGTTCACAATCCAGGAAGAAAAGAAAATTGTTTCCTAGAAGGCACTTGCTCCCACTCTCCCACTCTCTTTATGTTCACCAAAGGAAAAGAAATATTTCTGGAAGTCCACTGATTATAAAATGGACAAATGCATTTCTATTTCAGGCCTTGTGTTCCCATTTGAGTAAGCTTGAAGTTTCTGCAATTTTCTGAGTGAGCTGGAGGTTCTTCTCTCTGTGTAGCTGCAGTCAGGTCTTCAGACACAACTTTCTGTTCTAGTTCATTTATTGGTGCCTGCTGCTTGAAAGTTTTTTTACAGGCTACTTTCTATCTTACGTGGAAATGAGGCACTGATCAGTGGGCCGAGAAGTTTCTGGGGACACTTCTCGTTCTGTCTATAGAAGGCAAGCTAGCTAACTCTCTTCACTATTGGAGGAGGAGAGCCCTGGATTGGAGAGAAGAAGAGAGAAACTGGCTCTAGAATTTAGAAAAATGTTGTTGTTGTTGTATAATTTCCATTTTACCTCCAGAATTACTTGAATCCTGTAGATCACAATGGCTGGTAGAACTGGGGAACCATTATTCCTGCTGAACAATCCGGGAAATATACACTGGACCAGGTGACCTAAGTCTCTGGGAACACTCCTACTTTCACTGGTCTCCCTCATATGCTGGAGAAACTTGAGATATATTATTTTTCTGCCTCAGCAATTCATTTGAAAGTGCCCTAGCTTGTCACACTAGTAGAAATCAGCAGGTGCATCTTGGAGATTCTGGATTTTGGAGGCCTCTGAAGTGGCCAGTAATGCCTTTCTCATTCTCTTGTGACTCTCTTCTACTTTCTAGGTCTCCTCTTTCCAGTTCTTGTTTTAAAAGATCAAAAAAAGCCACCCCGGAAAGTTTTCCACAGTGCTATCTGATTCCATGGCCTGCTTCTGTGGTTTTGTTCTGATATTAGAGGATGGCTGAGAAATAAACTACTATTTTAAAATTGTGTATCCCTTGATTGAATTAGGAGATGGAGATGAATGTTTTGCTAAAGCTTCTCTCAGCCTTTCCAAATAACCTGTGAGATTTTTTCTAGTTTCTGATTTCAACAAGGACAGTTCAGAGTAATTAACAAGTTTTGTTCTGTTTCTTTTGAAGCCTGCTAATATGCACAGTAGAAAGTCATTTCTTTTCTATTCACCTGTAGGTTTACTAAGGCTTCATTTGGGGTTTTCAAACAACACTGTTTTTCTTTCTGTTGGAAATAGTAATTCTGTCTTTTTTTTACACATTTTTCGTCCTTCACTTCTGTTTATTTTTTGACTGACTATAGGATGTCCGTTGTTCATCGTCAAATTCCTTTGCTGTCTGCAGTGCTGCCTGTTTTTCAGCTGTAGTTAAAATGTAGCTTAAAAGTTGCACTGCATTTCTGCACATAAGATGAAACTGTTGGTAGAAATGTTGGAAAGCCTGTGTATGTCTATCAGGTTCATCAGGGAACTGTCTTAAGTCCAGCTTTATGTGTATAACTTTACTGCAATGAGAAGGAAATTTAAACCTTAGTAGCATAATATTGATTGTGCATTTGTTATAGGGGCAGCAGTAAAGTTGGAGGTTTACTGGGATTGCACAATAAGAGATGTTTTTATACAACTATTCTGAGCCCCGGTTGAAGGAGTCAGATAGGGTGCTCAGAAATAGCATTTGACAGTTCTCTAGAGATTTGTCTCCTTGACTTTGGAAAATTGTGTACTGTAGACTTACCTCGTATGGTTCCCAAAGGTGCAGGGGCAATTTTACAATGTTTACAAAATCTAGAGGTTTTTTTGAAAAGCAAAAAGACCTAGTTGTTAGATATTATTGAAATTATGCCTCTTTGAGAAGGCCTGTCCTCCTATAAGGAACATGGCCACATGGTCACCTTGTTGCCAGTTGAATATCATTATTATTATTGTTTATAAATTTAGAGACTCAGGATCAATGGAGTTCCAGGGCTTCCAAGTGCACTCAAGGGGAGTGCAGTCTACAGAGGCTTTGTTGCTATTTAGAAACAGACGCTAAACAAGGTGTCATACAGATGAATTCCTCCTTTTGGTGTTACCCAGGATAAATAGAAAGTGTTAGGGTATCCTTTTTCATCTTTTTCCTTTGTCTCATCTGTGCCCCCAAAACTGTAATAGGGGCTGCTTAGAAATGCAAGCATAGCCTTTACACGTAAATCTGGAGGAGCTAGTCAGAAGCACTAGCGACACTCACCTGTGAAAGGCTGTAGCTTTCTGCCCTGCTTTTGTCCTAGACCCACTGAACCCCAAAGGTTTGAAAGTTACCCCAGAGGTCTTGCAAATGTTATGTAGTAATAAAATTTGTGCTAGACATTTTAATAGAGGAAGCGTCTTCATACTAACTTTGGCTTTCCTAACCATGTTCCCAGTGAAACATTAGAATCTCTGAGAATGAGAAAGATTGACTTTCAAACATTTTAAATGCAAAATTATTACAATGCAGAACAGCTGGCTCAAAACTGTAGAAACTGAATGTCTGAATGGCCCTTCATTAGATGGGGAAAGCAAAGAGGTTAAAATCTGCTCTTTAACATTGTTTTTCTACCAACAGTTAATAGTGGAGGCTGTCTGTTTAAAGATAGGACATGGGGGCTAATCACTGATGGCAGAATGTAAATGGGAAAAGAATTTCAAAACTGTAAGTTTTGGACAATGGATTGACAAGGCTCCAGGTAGGAAAGAAATCTCATTTCACTAGGGAGTGATGTAAGGTTAGAATTCCTAGGTTGAAAATTCTGACACAAAATTCTTTTTATGCAAAAGTTAGAGAGAGAGATTTTGGGTTAGATACGTTGTCTCCACTAAATGCCTCCCAACAGTCAAAAATTAACTTGTCTCATGGTGTAACTTTTATGTGAAAGAAAATAATATCTTTGTAAAAAATTCCAAATAAAGGAAAGAGTATTTATTTGCAGTCAAATCCCTCCCATACAGTGCCACAAGTATCTATTATTGAGGGACAAAAAAGTCCATTATAGGTAACAATTTATAGTGAAATCTTTAATTCCTCTTGTTTCACAGAAATCACAAAAACAAACCTTTTTAAATTACACTACTAATTACTAAGACAAGGAGTGACTGTGTTAAGGAAACCTGCATACCTAGGCTGTAAAAATGCCCACAACACTGCATAGAAAAAAATATGAAAGACATTATAGCTGTAAAAAAAAAAAAAATTGTAAATTCTATAGATACAAATCGGAATTCCTTGTGTCAATGGCCTGATGAGTTGTCACAGACCAGAATTAGTCTAATGATAATCAGGTAACACTGAGATGTAGCCTCAAGCTGAAACTTGTAGCATACATAGGATCTCCTCTAAATCTCATCTCATTGTCAGTCTCCTTATGAAAAAAAAAAAAAGTCTTAAAACAAACAAGACATTTTTTAAATGAATTTGAAAGTTTAAAGCCTACTTTTACCATTCTGATGAATTATTTCCTTCCCAGCCCATGCAGAAACTTATGTGTAGTCTCAACAATGCACCAAGATGTAATAGTATCCCTTTGTCTGTAATTATACCCAGAGATCTTTGCCTTAATTAAAAAAAAAGTAAGAAGCTGAGAAACAAAGTTGAGATTAAAGAAAAAAAAAAAGCACGAGAAGAAAGCTCTCTGTCAATCAAAATAAGGACTCAAATGTGTTTCCCACTATGAGGTTGGGGTTCAGGGTTATTACAAACTAGCAAGAGAAAGAAATGTTTTCAGTCAGTGGGCTGCTTTGAAGATCACGCGATTCAGCTTGGCTCAGGGTCTTGGCCTGAGAATAATTAGAAAGCTTAACCCAAGAAACTTGCCTAGAAATAATCAGGAGGTGTAGTCATAATTTATATCTACTGCTCAGCACATCTCATGACCTATCAGAAGCTGATGTAAAAGTTTGGCTCAAGAATTTGGCCCAGGCTTAATCAGGGACTAAAACAGTAATTTACAAAGGCTGGACTCACACTCCAAAAAGAAACAAATATGCCAACCAGAACCCACCAGGACTCTGTGTTTATGCCAAAAAATGGACAATAAACTACTTCCTGGGAGCCAACTGATTACACAAAAGACAAAGGTATTTTTGTGCATTGGCTGGTTCCCTTATCACAGTGAGACAGAGTTTTGCACAAGATTTGTATCTGAATGGACTGAAGCTTCTTCTGTCTGTGACAATATGGACCTCAAGATACAACCCTCTGTGTTAGGTATCTTATTGCTCTCTGCAGACAGATATTTTTAAGGCTGTTTGTGTATTATGTATAAATGAGAAATGAACCAGCAGACTGGTGGATTTCCAGGGACCAATTCCTTGCTGCCTCCCTAACTCAAGCTAGCATTCTCATCTTAATAACTATGTGAAGAACTTCCTGAATGTGGGCACTTCAGATTTTACAATAGGAAACATGACGAGTCATAAAAGTAGAAGAGTAAAGACAAGAGAAGAACAGGACTCTAGCTAACACAATACGGTTTTGTAAAAATCCAAGTCGCTGAGTGGCACCTGCTAACTGCTAACACTGTGGCAATCCCAAGAAATGCTTAGAAAACAATAGAAAGCCACCTGAACACTCTCCAACCAGTGGTGGTGACCACTGAAGGGTGTGCTGATTAATGAGGCATACACCACTGAGTCCCGGACCAATATCACAAATGGTCCAGCAAGACTGATAGTTCCTAGAGATCAATTCCCCAGCTCTAACAGCTGCCATCCTCTTTGGGTTCCAAACTCTTCAAAATCCTTGGATGATTCTGAAGGTGGAATGGAGGAAAGTAAACTTTCTTCTGGAAATTGGAGTGGGTGTCTTTGTTCTGCTTTTCAAACTTGACTTTCTCTACTCCCCTAATGTGACAATGATGGATGTGTCAGCAAAAGACCTTTATAGAATACTTTCTCAGCCCCTTAGTTATAGTTGAAACAACTTTCTGTTTAGTCATACCAATTTAATAATTCCTGAAAGTCCCACGGTATTACTAGGTAGAGATATTGTGGTCCATATAGAAGCCTCCATATGAGTGGCTGCAGGACAAACTCTTTTTCTCCACTAAGTGGAAACTAATATTAACTAAGAAGCATGAGATATCAAGAGAAATGTTGCTGGGTTACAATCACTGTATGCATCTGTATTTAACTTAAGGATTGCACTATCTTTTCTGGCCAGAAGCGTTATTTCCCAAGCCAGAAGGTAGAAAAGGGCTAGAAGTCATTATAAATAAGCTGTAAAACAAAGGCCTTTTTAGACCCTGCAACAGTCTGTATGAAACCCCAAATATCAAAGAATGTCATTTTTTAACATGCCCAGAGATCCGATTTGCCTGGATCTCAAGAAGCAAAAAGTTTAACCAAGTCATAGGTATTGGGGGAACCAACCCCTGATATTTCAACCTTAGTTCTTTTATATTTTCCCTAAGTGTCAGGCAGTCTTATAAATAAAAGGATAGGTTACAAAAAAAAAGAGAAATTTTAAAGCTGTGTGTCTGGGGGAGACATCACATGTCAGCAGGTTTTGTGATGCCCCCTGAGCCACAAAACCAGCAAGATTTATTAGCAATTTTCAAACGGAAGGGAGTGTATGAATAGGGTATGGGAGACAGAGATCACATGCTCCATAGGGCAATAAAAGACCACAAGGCAGAAGGTCAGGGTGAAATCACAATGTCAGGGTCAACCTAGAATTACTAATGAAGTTCCATGTCTTGCTGTGCATGCAGTGTCATTGATAAACATCTTAACAGGGTTCCAGAGCAGAGAACCAGTCTTACTGGAATTCACCAGGCTGGAATTTCCTAATCCAAGCCATCCTGAGGGTGCTGCAGGAGGCGAGGCTGTGTTTCATCCCTTACCTACAACTGCATAAGGCGGACACCCCTAGAGCGGCCATTTTATGGGCCTCCTCCTGGGAATGCATTCTTTTCCCAGGGCTGTTAATTATTAATATTCCTTACTAGGGAAATAATTCAATGATTTTTCTCTTACCTGTTTTTGGCAATAAGAGAAATATGGTTCTGTTCTGCCAGGCTCCCAATCAGTCAGACCTAATGGTTATCTCCAATGTTCCCTGAACATCACTGTTATCCTGTTCCTTTTTGAAGGATCCCAGATTTCATATTGTTAAACACACATGCCTTACAAACAATTTGTGCTGTTAACACAATCATCACAGTGTCCTGAGGTGACATACGTCCTCAGCTTATGAAGATGAAGGGATTAAGTGATTAAATAAAAACAGGCATTGGAAATTATAAGATTATTAATTTGGGGAACTAATAAATGTCCATGAAATCTTCACAGTATACATTATTCTGCCACAGCTCCAGCAGGTCCCTCTGTTTGGGGTCCAAAACTTCCTGCAACACATGGGTATTTGGAAGTAAAACCCGTGGTTGTGCTTGGCTTTAAGAGGTCTTATCAGAGGTTCCTCATGAAGAAGAGTTTCATCAAAGGCAATGTAGAAAGCTGATTTAAGAACAATAATTTGGCCCACAGTTTATGCCAATGTTTATTTTAGCTATTAAATTTTAGACTATTTTGCTGTCAACTCAGGCCTATTATATTTGATTTTTACAGAAATGAACAAGAAAAATAGAAAAATTTCTTTCAAATCTTACATTGGACATTATCTTCTACTCTCAAGTGGTGTTTGTCTTTGTGGGGATAAGACTAAGAAAGCTAAGCAAAACCAAGCCCTATGCATCCACAAATTCTCTGACATAACTATAGCTGTCAGTTACAGGGCATGTCAGCAGCCTCAGAATTTTTAAGCTGTTTATTTCCTCAGCTCACCTCATTTTATAACATACATTTTGATAACCCAAATTTTTCTTCTCACATAGAGGAAATCAAACTCCAAATGGTACTGCAAATGAAACCACTTATGAAAACACCATGTTTCTGTGAAACCTTATCCTGATCTCAGGTGGAGCTCCAGCTGTTATGTTTCATTGCACAACCCCCATCCCTAGCAGGAAGTAGCTAGAAAGATCAATTCTGTCTAACGGCAGTTAGTTAGATAGTAGGGTTGTACTCTCCCTAACAGCAGAGAATAGTTAGGTAGTTGAGGGGGCCCTTGGTATAACTCCTAGGAACAAAGATCCAGCTTACCAAAAAATAGGCTACAAACACATATTAGTAAACTTGCACAAACCTTCAGCCCACTCACAGGGAGAAACACAGTCCAACATAGACAGATCTTTTTTCTTTATGCACAAAATATGCTCACAAACATACTGATTGAAAAACAAGAAAAACAAGGAAACATCGTCATCTTTTGTATGAGCAGTGGACTTCCAAAATTGGTGGCTTTTCTTCAGGTGAGGAAAGTACATGGTGGGCGACAACAAGTTTTAGTGGGCACTTTTCTGTACACGATTTGGAATATAACCTGAACTAGTATAAATAATCACATCACCCTCTGATTAGTCACGGGTAGAGGTCATTGACCAAGCTTTCACATCAGCACTTGTTTAGTCTCGAGCAAAATTCCTAAGCCAAGCTGAATAAGGCTTCTTCCAAGATCAGTCATCACATTCTTCCATTTCCCAGTACAAGAGGACCCCAAACACCAGCGTCACACTGGACAAACAATTTGAGTTTCCACTGTGGAGAGCTATTTTAATTTCCTTCTTAAATTTCGGTTCTAACTTCACTTTATGTGCACCTTCATCAAGGTTTTGGACCCGAGATAAATAACTCTTTGTAATGTCACACAGTGAGAATTTGCTACTTGTGGTGCATTGGTGAGACTACATTTCAAACCTGAATTGAGCCCTGGGATGCATAAGTCTTACCTGGTCATCAAAAATCTGTCCCTGAAATAAAAACTATGTCTCTGCAGGCATTCCACCTTGCAGTGGTCACCACCAATGGCTGGACTGGATTGAAGTGGCATCGTATTGTTTTCTCTGCAGTTCTTCCTGAAGAGTCCTGGCTTGCCAAACTTTCAGCCGTTAGAAGGTACAGCTCAAAACTCCTGGATTTTGTAGACCTGTAATTCATTCACTAATACCTTTGTCTATCTTTTGCGTTTTCCTCCTTTCCCGTGCCTCTTTGTGGGCCCTGCTGTAAAAGACCAAGAATGCCACCTACAATTTTTCTACAGTGGTATCTTTTACTATAGTCTGCTTTTGTAGTTATCTTCTGATTTAAAGTTTGAGAAATAACTTGTCATCTAGCATTAGGTATATCTCCCAATGCTATCCCTCCCCCCTCCCCCCACCCCACAACAGTCCCTGAAGTGTGATGTTCCCTTTCCTGTGTCCATGTGTTCTCATCGTTCAATTCCCACCTATGAGTGAGAATTTGCGGTGTTTGTTTTTTTCTTCTTGCGATAGTTTACTGAGAATGATGATTTCCAATTTCATCCATGTCCCCACAAAGGACATGAACTCATCCATTTTTATGGCTGCATAGTATTCCATGGTGTATATGTGCCACATTTTCTTAATCCAGTCTATCATTGTTGGACATTTGGGTTGGTTCCAAGTCTTTGCTATTGTGCATAATGCTGCAATAAACATACGTGTGCGTGTGTCTTTATAGCAGCATGATTTATAGTCCTTTGGGTATATACCCAGTAAAGGGATGGCTGGGTCGAATGGAATTTCTAGTTCTAGATCCCTGAGGAATCACCACACTGACTTCCACAAGGGTTGAACTAGTTTACAGTCCCACCAACAGTGGAAAAGTATTCCTATTTCTCCACATCCTCTCCAGCACCTGTTGTTTCCTGACTTTTTAATGATTGCCATTCTAACTGGTGTGAGATGGTATCTCATTTTGGTTTTGATTTGCATTTCTCTGATGGCTAGTGATGGTGAGCATTATTTCATGTGTTTCTTGGCTGCATAAATGTCTTCTCTTGAGAAGTGTCTGTTCATGTCCTTCGCCCACTTTTTGACGAGTTAGTGGGTGCAGCGCACCAGCATGGCACATGTATACGTATGTAACTTACCTGCACACTGTGCACATGTACCATAAAACCTAAATAATAATAATAATTATAATAAATAAATAAATAAATAAATAATATATAAATAAATAAAAAATCAATTACAATAACCAAAAAATTGCATAAAAATATATTTTTTATAAATGTTCTCATCACCAAAATTATAAGCTAGTTAGGTGATAGATGTGCTAATTAGCTTGTAGTAATCTTTCTACTATGTATACATAGATTAAAAATATCACATTGTACCCCATAAATATTACAGCTATTTGTCAATTAAAAATAAATTATAACACTCAAAAAAAATAAATAAAGTTTGAGTAATAAACTTGCCTATTAAGTTTACCTGTGTTTTATTTAAATCAGGAGACAGAGAGGATTGTTTCACAAAATCCACGGAATCCTCTCTCAGCCTTTTGATAAAGTCTGAAATATTTATATGTGATTTTTATTTCAATATAACCAGTTTGGATTAATTAAGAGGTTTGATTCCAGTTTCTTGAAAGCTTTTTAACATGCACATTAGAAACTCTTTCTGTTTGCACTCATCCATAAAATCAGTAGGTATTTAGTTATGGTTTTTAAGGGGCACCATCTCCCTTCTTATTGGAAATGGGGCTTCTGTCTCCTTTCCCATATTTTTTTTGGCACTGGTTTTGTTCTTTGCCTGCCTATATTAAACATGCTATTGGTCTCTGAAACTCTCTGTTGCCTGAGTGGCTTCCTGTTGCTCAGCAGTACTTAAGATTTGGCTTAGGAATGACATAACATGTTGCCATGTAAAACCAAACACTTGGGTAACATTTTGGAAAGCCTGTCTGTATGCATCTGGGTTATCAGAATGCTTTTCTAGGTCCCAATCTATCTGTTTAAAGTCTTATAATAAAAAGAGAACCAGGAATTTATATACACCATGTTTATTGGGCATTTTCTTTAGGGTTAACAGTTTAATGGAGGGTTGCTTGGGAGAATTGAAGAAGATAAGGTTGATAAAGTGACTAGAGGAGTCTCTGGATAGGGGACACAAGAAAAGCTGGAATATCTGGAAGTTTCTTCTGAGGGTTTCCTGGGGGTTTGTTTCTCTGACTTTTGAGAATTGTTCACTATAGACAAGTCTGATATGCTAAGAAGGCATGGTCAACATTACAATGCATACAAATATCTAGGTTGTTTGCAGGACAAAGAAAGTTCCTCAGGCAATTTGCCTTCCCACTTACAGAAAATATCTAGATGTTGGATAGTGTTGAGAGAGAAAAGTTAGGTAGAGAGGATGGATTCTTGCTAAAACTACATTGAACAAAGAAACAGGCTAAACTACCAGGCTGCAGGCAGATTTTTAAAAAACCTGCAGAAACCTTCAGTCCACTCATGTAAAAGAACAAAACCTAACAAACAAATATTTTTGCATTTCTTTGTTACCTAAATTATGCCAACAGATAATCTGATAAAAGAAGAATGTTCTGCATAAAAGTATTTTTCTTCTTACATAACGCACATATTTCCAGAAAACACTCTCTATTCCTTTTACACAAGGGGCTTCAATGTGCCTCAAAGAGCACCTTTCTTCTTCTTCTTCTTTTTTCTGGATACGCTTTCCACTGTGAGCTGAGCCACTATAAATTTTTACTTCAGCTAAATTTCAGTCCTGTGTCAAGGTTCTGAATCAACTAGTACTTTTTCAAGACTAGTAAACACACTCTTTTCTTAATTCATAAAATCAGCAGAACCTGCCTCATACTGAGAAATACATCTCTCTCCTTTCTGTGCTGTCAACAGTCATTTTTTTTCCCTCTTGTTTTCAATCTGACTTCACTACAGTGAAGAAAAAAAGTCTAATGATACCTAAAAATAGCAGACAGATATATATAGTGGTACATCCACGTGACTGCAAAAGTGTTCATCAGAACACACTGAAGACCATTGGGTAAAATAAATGGAGACTATTTTCTGGAAGAGAAGTGTTTTTATGCATAATATTCTTCTTCTTTTATCAGATCATCTGTAGGCATATTTTAGGCCAAAAAAATACAAAAGAGTTTATTTATAAAGCTTTGTTCTTTATATGAGTGGACTGCAGGTTTGTGCAGGTTTTTTTTTTTTTTTTTTAATTTTCATGCAGCCTGATATTTCAGTCTGTCTCTTTGCTTAAAGTAGTTTTAGCAGGAATCCATCCTATCTACTTAAATTTTCTCTCTCAATACTATCCAACATCTAGACATTTTCTGCAATTGAGAAGGCAAATTGTCTGTGGTACCATGTATGCCAGATTTCTTTGTTCTGCAAAAAACCCAGATATTTCTAAACACTGTAATGTTGACCATGCCTTCTTAGCACATCAGACTTGTCTATAGTGAACAATTCTCAACAATCAGAGAAACAAACCCCCAGGAAACCCTCAAAAGAAACTTCTAGATGTTCCAGCTTTTCTTGTGTCCCCTATCCAGATACTTTTCTAGTCACTTTATCATCCCCAGTTTCTTCAATTCTCCCAACTAACCCTCCATTAAACTGCTACCCATAAAGAAAATGACCAAAAAAACATGTTGCCACTAAATTGCTGATTCTCTTTGTATTACAAGACTTTAAACAGACAGATTGGGACTTAGGAAAGTATTATGATAACCCGGATAGGGAGAGGCTTTCCAAAATCTTACCTGAATTTTGATTTTGCTTGGCTGCATGTTATGTCATTCCTAAACCAAATCTTAACTGCTGCAGAGCAACAGAAAGCCACACAGGAAACAGAGAGATTCAGAGACAAATAGCATGTTTAATATAGGAAGGCAAAGAAGAAAACCAGTCCAAAAAATAAAAAGGTGGAAAACGGACCAAAGCCCCATTTTCAATTTATATATATTTGATACATGTTCTGAGAAAGAAATATATTAGAAGACTGAGTAGGAGTACAGGCACACTTCTTCAAATTCTTTGCTTTACTTTTATTTCTGAGGATTTTGTCCTAAGTTTTTTTTTTTGTTTCGTTTTTGTACTCAAGAGCAAACAACACTGAGCCAGTGTCAGCCAGTTCAAATGAATAGGATGACTTCCAACCTTATAAGACTCAGGTGGCAGGCCAGATAGAGACAACTTGGACAATCCTCCCACATCCTCAGTTGATGAAAATGTTGGCTCTGTTCTGACTCATTTTTCTTCACAAAGCAGCTTATGCATGCAGAGACTTAGACTCGGTCTTGAGAGAATTGAAAGAGAATTTCTGGCCAAGGCTATATCTCAGTGTTATCTGAAGACTTCTGAACTAAAGCCAGTCCATGACAGTCCATCAGGATGTTGGCAGCAGGATTTCCAGAATTTTCGACTTTATTTTCTTGCCTTTCTGCTTATGGCGGTCATGTCCCTTATTTTTTTCTTTGTATGCAATGTTGCAACTAGGAGATATATTCTTATTGGGTGAATTCAGTTGGTGATTTAGTAATCAGAAATATTATTCAAATGTTGCTGTTTTGGTGGTGTCTGGGAAACAAATGAAATTCAAGTTCTTATTCTAAATTTTAACTTGGTAAAACTTTTTGGGATCCCATGATAGACATTTAGAACACTGTACGAAAAGTTTTCTTATCCCAATTGAATACTTTGTTCTGCATTTTTTTCTTCTCCTTCTTCACTGTCCTATTAATCTAAGAGGCATAGTGTAGGGAACATTTATCAAGCCCTAACCCTCCTTTTCTAACTTTTGACAGAAAACTCTGTGTAATCAGAGCTTTAATTTAATATTTCAGATCCTACAGCAAGACCTAGTAAGATAGGATTTTTCTCGGCATAGAGCCTTGTCAGCCCTTTGCCTAAAATGTCTAGTTTCCAACTTTCCCTTCCTCCGATGTCTCGCTAATAATTATGGGACTTTATGTCCCATCTATAAGCAGAAAATCTCCACTTTCAACAGTGAAAAAAAGGCTGCCATTGAGAGACAAACTACCACTTCATTGCTGATGTTTTTATAAAAGAAGAAAAGGAATGGAATCTTTTTTTAATTTTTTTGAGGCAACTGTTCTGCATCCAGCTACAATGATATCTAAATAAGAAGAAAATGTTAAGTTTCAAAGTCAATCCCTCTCATTTAAGAGGATGTCAATGTTTTGCTAGGAAAATAGTAAGGGAAACCAGGCATAGTATAAAGTCTCAAACTCTATTAAAGACTCTTGCTTCAATCTAACTACTGCATAGTCTCTCTTAGGCTTCCCACATACCTGAAAGTTTTTGGGTTGAATGGGCTTAGGAAACAAACAAAGAATTATATATATATATGTGTGTGTATATATATTTTTTTATATATATAATTTTATAGATATTATGTAATGAATTAGGAATTATGTATATATACACACATATATACACATACATATCTGCACATACACATATATGTATATATGTATGTAATATAAATACATATATGTGTGTATATATATACACACATATATAGACAGAGCATACATATATACTTATATATACACACACGCTTATATACATGTGTGTTTATGTGTGTATATATACACATGTGTAATATATATACACATGAATATGTGTATATATATATGCATATACATACATATAGACATACCATCTATATATACATACCACAGTGTATAGTCATACATACATAAACTCTGGGTATTACATATATATGTATTACATACATATATATGCACACATACATATGTGCGTGTAAGTGTATATGTATATACACACACACATATATACATATATAAACCCATATGCATATACATATATGTGTATCTATACACACATATATGTTTACATATACATATAAATATGTATAAGTATATATACACATACACACACTTATGTGTATTACACCTAGACAAATATGAATATATATACGTATATGTATATGTGTATATATATACAACTACACACAATTTTTTGTATATATACACATACACACAGTTATGTGCATATACACATATGCACACATATGAATGTATGTATATATATGTATTTGATAAACACATATATAATACTCAGAGTTTATGTACGTATACCTATACACCACGGTACGTGTATATAAATGTATGTGTATATACATATATCATACATGTGTATGTGTATATACACATATCATATATGTGTATGTGTATATATATGTGTGTGTACATACACACAGACAATTTTAAAGATTAAGTAGTGTGAACGCAAGTGTAAAGTTTCAGAAAAATTTTAGTATATAAAACAGACCACTTTGCCAGCAAATTGCTACATGATTTGAGAGCTATTAATGGCAGATTAAATCAATTGGTGCATTACAGCAGAGTCTGCCATTCCTCACAGCCATTCCAAGTGATTCACCTCTCATAGTACTAGATTTTAAAGATTATTTCCTTATTATACCCTTACATGGGAAGGATAAGCAAAGTTTTGCACCAAAGCATCCTCACTAGTCCTACGCTATTTCAGCATTTTGTAGGACAGTCCTTAAAGGAGCCCCAGAAAATATTTCCTGCTGCCTACATCATTCATTATATGGATGAAAATCTTTTGGCTGCTCCAATGGAAGAGTTATTACACCAAATGTTGAGAGAAGCAAAACAGGAGGAAATCTCAAAACAGTTCAAGAAAAGGTAGAAGTAACCACCTCATACCAATACTTAGGCACTATTGTTACTGAAAAAAATGCTCAACCTCAGAAAGCCATCCTCTGTAGGGACAGATTACAAGCTTTCAATGATTTCCAACAACTACTAGGAGATATAAATTGGCTGTGCCCAACCCTAGGTATTGTTACTCATCAACTCAAACACTCAGACCCTCCAAGGAAATTCTTCATTAGGAGCAATGGGCTTAGGAGACAAACCAGTTGTTCCAGCAACTTACTAAGGAGGCAGAAGCTGAGTTACAGCTTGTAGTCCAGATTCTTCAGCAAACACAGGCCTCCCAGCTACAGCCATGAAAGATATTGGTTCTCTTTATTCCTTCTAGCCCCCAGTCTCCAACAGGACTTTTAGGCCAGATCATAGAAAAATATGTGAAATTCAGTGAGAGAGTAAAATCTCTGCAAGTTTATCTTTCTTTACCTACTCAATTTATAACAAGGGGTAGGGATAGATCAACATCGCTTAAGAGATATGATCCAGACAAAATTACTTTTCTCCTTTTAGAGCCAGTCTAAAAGTGTGAGGAAAAATATTGGATTCCCAACAACAGGTTGCAGCATGGGAAATGTTGACTGTGTGGCAAATTGCTCTTTCAGATTATGGAGGAATGATACATAAGGATTATCCATCAGACAAAATTTTGCCATTTTAAAAGTTCAACCTTTCATCTTCCCTGTGATTACCCCTTGCAAGCCCATTTCAGACAACCAGACCTATTTTACTGATGGCTCTTCCAAAGTTCACAAAACTACTTATGGTATAAGCATGCTCATACAATAAAAAACCCCAGAGTTTCAGCTCAATGCTCAGAACTAATGGCAGTTATTCAGGTTTTACAGCTCACTGCTTTATCTCTTATTAACATTCTCTGTGATTCAGCCTATGTTGTAAATGTAGCCGGTCACATTTGGACTGCCACTATTAAAAGCACCCTAGAACCGAAGCTGTTTAACTTGTTTCTAAGACATCAACAGGCTGTTTGCCCTTGTGCTGCTTTTTATATTTCTCATATTTGCTCTCTCACACAACTCCCTACGCCACTATTTCTAGGTAATAATAGAGCCAATAAGTTGATTTGTTCTGCGTTTCAACAAGCTCAAACATCTCCTGTATTACTGCATCAAAACTCTGTCTTGACTCGTATGCTTCATTTGCCTAATAGCCAGGCTGCAGCCTATACAAGCCTGTCCTACTTGCCAGCACGTCACTGGAGTCACACCCATAGAAGGCTGTAACCTATGAGACTTAGCTTCAAATGAGATCTGGCAGATGGATGTTACTCACAAAGCTGCCATTGGCAAGCTCTCCTTTGTTCATGTGACTATAGACACTTACTCTCATATGTGGCATGCTACATGCAAACCAGGTCAGACAGCTGGTTATGTACAATGACATTGTCTGTCATCATTTGCTCATATAGTGAGTTCCTATACAATTACAAACCGACAATGCACACGCTTGTGTTATTTATGTTTTTTATAATTTTTTACAGATATGGTCAATCATTCATAAAACAGGAATTCCTTACAACCCCCAAGGACAAGGAATTATAGAATGGACAAATTGAACACTACAACATGAGCTTAAAAAACGGAAAGGGGAAACAGGAGACCAGTTACCACCTCAAACAAAATACATTTACTTTTACTTTATTATTATTATTATTATTATTATTTATTTAGTTAAATTTTTTGACTCCTGGCACAGATAGTAAAACTACAGCAGAACGACGCTGGTAAATGTTATAGGGAAAAAGGAAAGTATACACAAATATATTATGAAAATCCCCCTAAGAACGATGGAAAGGCTCAGTAACTTCACTGATGTAGGGATGTAGGGATGAGGGTAAGTTTGTGTTTTCACAAGAGATGAACAAACTGTGTGGGTGCCCTCAATGTGTTTGCGACCATGTAAATGGAGACTGGAAAGAGCCATGGATCCCAACTATGCATCCGGCTCCTCCAATACAAGCCATGAGTCACATGAAACTGCTGCAGCATCAGGGTCAGGCAAACACCCCTGACTTCAAGTTTGTGGCCATGCTACCTGTAACATCCTGTGCAGTAGGTTTTCCTTGTGCAGAGACTAAAACCTACAGGTCATATGTTTCCAATACCCCAGTATTATGAAGTGTAATTTGGAGTGACACTCTACCTGACATTTATCATGATCATGGAGGATGGGAATCAGGAGCCCTAACACCCCCTGACAAGAGTAATTAGACTCTCAGAACAATGATTATCAATTATGCTGCACCATTGGAGGGACTTCCTTTATGCATCACCCAGGTACATCACTCAACTGCAGTGGCCTACAAATTAATTCCAAGTATGGTTAAGTTACCATGGAAAAATCATGTACCTATTAGGCCTTAGCTCTGTTAACATTACTGGTGTAGCTTTTAATCACTCCCAGTCACATCCCCCAAATTGCATTAATTATACAGAATGGGCTCTCTTGGAGAATTCTTACCACCCTCCTTGGACCCAGTGTCTTCACCCCCTAGCTAGACAACAGTTCATGTTAATGGTAGACATTATTTTCTGAGTCCCTGTGGTCATTTAGATGGGAGAGAGGAGAATCCGACCTCATGACATAAACTTCACTGACACTGGTCAGCATCTCTTCACTACGTTGCGCTGGAATTCAATCCCAATCTGCAACAAGGTTCACTTAGCATGGAAGAGGCTTTAGCCCACTTTTGCCTCAGTGGTATTATCAAGGAAAGAGATGTCCAATTCAGGAGTCGATAGGGAATGTAGCACTCCACTATATGAATGGCAGCATTTGTATTGGAACACTATCTAATTATAGTAATTGTGCTGAACACAGTTTTAATGTTACCTCTGTAGAAAATATTACCACTTAATTTACAATTTGTGTTTTAAACTTATGTTTTTCTAGCAGCAAAAAGGACCAAATCCAGGTAAATGATGCACAATTGACTTGCGATTCCTGGCAACTGTATTATTCCCTTAATCATAGCACAGCACAAACATACAGCATATCCACACTAGTAATTCTAGGTCACAATTCCAGATTATGGATTCTTGTAAATCTGTCTGAGCCTTGTGTGGCCACCTCTGGTTTCCATTTTTTAAAACTTTTTCTTACTCAGCTTACTCATTGTGCTTGTAGAGCCTTAGGCATGAAAATATTTGTGAAAATCTCCTTAGGAATGCTAATAACTTCTGTTGTGGTGTCCTTAGTAGCAATGCACAGCTCCATTCAAGCAGCTCAATATGTGGAAAATTGGACGAGTACAGCAAAGCAGGCATGGATGCTTGAAAATAAACAACACTGAGATATACATGGAAGCAGCAACGTTAAAGACCGCAGTTCTGTGGCTAGGAAAACAAGAACAAACTTGCAGCTGCAGAAGCAATTGCATTGTCATTTTAAGCATACTTATGTTTGTGTAAACAATTTGGAATAAAACAAAAAATATCCATGGAAACTTGTAAAGGCCCATTTACAGGGGGCTTTCACATCCAATGTTACCTTTGATATTAGAGATTTACAAAGTAAAATTCTTAACTTGAATAAGCATAATCAAGTATTTGGGCCATGCCTGAAAACACAGGCAGAATTCCAGCAAGGTTTAGAGAGCCTTAATCTTTGGACCTCCTCCAAACCTCACCTCAATATTTTTTTTGTGATTATCAGGTAATGTTATTATGTCTCTGTTTTATGCTCATTGTCTGCAAAAGCAGCTGGACCAACAAGCAGCAATTGAGAGCTGCACAGCCTGCAATCATCTTTACTCAATTAATGCAAAAACAAAATGGAGATGTTGGAGGCCAAAAGAATGAGGGTTGTGACCAGCTCAGTAATGACTGGAGGGTCTATGAGCAGAGAGCAAACTGTTCTCATGAAAGCAGCATGTCAATAACCTGACACACCATGTCTGGTTCCTGAAGGAATACTGAGGGCAGCCATGCCCCAAGCACAGTATTTCTTGTGGTTATATATAGGAAAATCTGAAGTCTGTAGTATAAAGAAAGCACTTATGTGAGCCTGTGATAAATCAAGCAGCTGACCAACAATTACATTTCCTCCCTGTTCATTCTGCCTAATAAATATGAAGGCCTGTAGAAGCTCAGTGCCTTTGCTGACTAGAAGCAATGAGCACCCTGACCCCTCTTTTAAAGCAACTATTTTTTGTCTTTCTCTTCATTTCTGCATTCATTCCCCTCATTTCATCCCACAGTAACTGACTGCCAAAATGTCTGTATTAAAAATACAAAAAAAAAAAACAAAAAAAAGTGGGCTTGTTGGCAGGCACATGTAATCCAAGCTACTCAGGAAACTGAGGCAGAAGAATCCCTTCAACCTAGTAGACAAAGGTTGCAGTGGGCTGAAATCACACCTTTGCACACAAGACTGGGTGACAGGGTTTGACTCCATCTCAAAAAAAGCAAAAAACAAAAAAGAAGAAACAAGACAAAACAAACAAAAAATATGTTCTGGTTAAGAGAACAAAAAAAAAAAAAAAAAAAAACAAGGTACAGGCTGAGAAAAATTTAGGAAACACATCTGAAAAGTGAGTTTTATGCAAAATGTACAAAGAAATAAGATGACCAAATTAATGATAGAGACCTGAGTAGATGCCACACCAAAAAAGGTATAAACATGGAAAATCTGGCTCACAAAATACTGCTTTCTGAGCCCCTGTTACTTCCTCTGAAGGCTGAGGCTCCAACCATTTTGTGAGGGGCAAGAGTGGCTGCCAGAGAGGCAGTGGCTCCAAAGATCATCCCCACCTACCCCAGCTCAACCCATCCTTTAGGTTCCAAAGATTCCTCAGCCATTGAGCATGCTCACCAGGAAAGAGCCAGAAGCTGGATATTTTATTTCTCAACTTTTCTTAAAATTCTGGATGCCAACAGGTATCCTTTGATTAGAAATATTATTATTATCCTAATAACCTTGAGGCACTGACAAGTATTAAGAAAGATGGTTTTCAACCTGCAGTTGTCTCCATAAAGAAATAAAAGAATTGACATGGTTAGGCATGGTGGCTCATACCTGTAATCCCAGCACTTTGGGAGTTAGAGCCAGGTGGATGTCCTTAGGTCAGGTGTTTGAGATCATCCTGGTCAACATGGTGAAAAAAGCCCTCTACCAAAAATACAAAAGTTAGCCTTCAGTGGTAACTGGTTCCTGTAATCCCAGATCCTCAGGAAGCTAAGAGAGGAGAATGGAATGAACCTAGGAAGCTGAGGGTACCAGAGCCAAGATCACATCATTGCACTCCAGCTATGGGAACAGAGGAAGACTCCATCTCCCCCCGCCCAAAAAAAAAAGAAAAAAAAGGATTCAGTTACCCTTGTAGGCAGCTATTTTAGAATGCTTGGTACAATGCATTACTATTTTGGTATTCTCAAGACAGATAACACAGTAACAGTAGTAAGTAAATCCAAATAGCAAGTCATTACAAATTCATGGGATTAATTTCATCTGTCATGATTTCTAGCTTTTATCATTTAAAATGTGTAATGCTGAAGTAATCAGACATTTTACCTGTGATTTCTAAATGCAAAAAGAAACAACAGTTAGTGAACCATTATTAAATGAATCTCAGGCTTCAAATTTGATTCTGATGCAGTGGAATGTTTTACTCTTGTTTTAGTGGGCAGGTAGTAAGTTGAAAAGGAGAGTGCAATGATGGAAAGAAGTGCAAATGGGCCAGATGAGAGGGGACTCATTCTGCTTGATGAGATCATGCTGGGCGTGTCAAAGAGCCATGAGTGTGTATACTGGCATGAATAAATAAATACGCTTCTACTCATGATAGGGAGGAGCATCTTCTTTCATCACACATGCAACTATTTTAGGACGATTCAGAGGAAGCTTTTGTTGTAAGTGGAAAAACATACATAAACAAATGTACCATTTCAAACATTTTTGAGTGTATTATTTGGAAGCATTAACTATGCTCAAATTGTGCAACCATCAACACCATTTCACAATCTCACCAGCAATGTACAAGGGTTGAAATTTCGCCACATACTCTCAAACTTTTCCTTGAAAAAAAAGAAAAATTCCAATGGGGAGAAAGTGGTAATCTCATTATGGTTTAGATATTCAAGTATTAAGTGGCTAGTAATTTTGAACATCCTTTCATGCGTTTATTGGTTGTGGATTTGTAAATGATTTCATGGCTTTATCACTGAATGAACACAAAACATAAGAAAATATAGATCAATTGAACTTCGTCAAAACTAAGCACTTTTGTATATTAAAGGACACTGTCAGTATAGGGGAAAGAAAACCAACAACATGGGACAAAAGATTTGCAAGACATATACATGATATATATTCAAATCAACCACTTGGATCTCTTCCAAGTACACTCTCCATCTTTTCTTACTCTAAAACTTTCTAAATAAACATCCATATTTGCTGTGAAACTTTTCTCAGTCGCCTTTACTACTTTATTCCCCTCAGCCAAATTCTTTCATCTGAGGAGGGAAGAATTTAAGTTACTGCAGACCATGATAGATATGATGCTGGTAACTCAGATAACTTCCACTGGTAACAGGTCGGGGAGCTGCTGGACAGGGGGGCAGGAGTATGTGCGTAGTATGTGGCTGGCCTGGCCCCAGGCAGTTCTGGACTGTGGAGGGACCCGAACCTCATGCAACAAATACTCTGTGGAAAGAAAGCTGAGAATGTTGAGGAAGAAATTTTGTCCTTTTAATGAGGTAAAATTCCTTCACTTACTATAAAATTAAATGTTTCTTAATGAATTCCTTAGTGATCTTTAGTACATGCATATTTGTGTGCAACTACCACATCTTAGTTCCAAATTATTTTCATCATTCCAAAAGGAAATACCCCACTTATTAAGGAGCTCCTACCCAATCTGTCCTCTTTCTGACACCAGCAACCAGTAATCTGCATTTTGTCTCTATGGATTTACTTATTCTAAATATTTATATAAATAAAATCATACACTACGTGACTTTGGTGTTCAGCTTCTTGAGCCAAAATTCTTTTGAAGTTTCTTCACATTTGGCATTAGAGCTGTAAACCTTTTCACAGCTGAATATTAAGCCATTCTATGGACATACTACATTTTGCTTCTAACTTTTTGTTGCTGGACATTTATTTGATGTGTTTCCAGATTTTAGTTATTGTGAATGCTGCTATGAACACATGTATATATGTTTTTGTTTGAATACCTCTTTTACAATTTTTGTGTATACAGCTTGTAGTGGATGTTGTGGTTTCTATGGTAAGTTTATATTTTGATTTTGCACAACCACCAAACTACTTTCCACAGCAGCTGCAACAATTTTCTTTCACATTTTCCCACTTCCACTACAACGATTGTTAGCTTTTTTTTTTTTTGCAATTATAATGGGAGTGAAGAGGTATCTAACTGTAGATTTGACTTGCATTTCCCCTAGGTTAAAACGGGCAGGAGACATAAGAGTTGGAGGAGCAAGAGTAAGGCTGAGGACAGCCATGTGGAGAGGATAGGCAAGCTCCAAGGGAGACAGTGCCTGTGGCAAATTCTGCCCGGTCTCAGTTCCAGCAGTGAATGGAAAGAGAGTGCATGATTGCAGTGTGGATTTTCTCACAATCTAGCTATTTCAGATAGGGGAGTTTGTGATTTGGGGTACTGCACCTCCCATTCTCATAGGTTCCCTATAATTCAGTCTTCACTAGGCCCCTGCCTAGAGACAACCTGGACTCAGCTCCAAGACAAAAGAGACCCTCATGCCCTGGGAACCTGTTCCTGGTGGTCAGTAATGGACACAGGCCTAGAGGGAGGAGCACAGCCCATATGTGCTACAACAGTGACTGTAAAATACAGAAGTGGACACTACATTTAGCCCAGTCACCACAGGCCACATGAAGCAGGCTCACCACTCACAGGCCTCAGCCTCCCTCTGTGAGAAAGGAACTGTGACAACCATCAATCTCAACAGCCTTTTCAGGATTTCATAGGCCAAACAACTTGGAATTCTGCTGATTTTAAATGCTGCTGTCTTTCCAGACCTCACACAAACCTAGCACCAGTGACTGGATTCAGAGTCTGCAGGTAGCTATCTCCTGCTGGTGTGGGAGAATGTGTCAACTCAGTCTCCACTTCTGGCTGGTACACAGAGTGCTTCCCCACCAGCATTTAATTATTTCCACCTTTACCTCTAACGTTTGCCAATATCTGTCTGTGGTGTAAGCTGTCACCAACTTCCCTTCCTTTGGGCCTTCCACAGACTACCTCAAACACCTGCCACTCTCAAACACAAGCTACTGTGGATTTGGTTATCTCTGGGTAGACATTTCCAAAACTGCAGCCTCAGAAGGCAACTTCCTTTGGCCCCAAATCTATCAGGCTGTTCAATGAGCATTAAGATGGCCCTGAGATTAGGCCCAGAAAATTTCTGGGTGCAAAGCTCATTCCTGCCTTCCACAAAAAGGAGTGTTGATTTATTACACCAGCCAGCTGCCCAGTGCCTTCTGTAACCCTAAAATTAATCATAACATTAACCTTAACCCAATCTCTACGCCAATCCTAACCAAGAATCCCTAACTCTAACAGCAACTCTAAGCCACAATCTTGACCCCAACATCAACCCTATGCCTAGCCACTCACCAAAACCTAAACCCCAAAACAAATCCCAACTCTAAATCCTAAATCTGATAGCTAAACCTGAATTTGACCCAGACCCTGAAAATAACCCTAACCCAAGTGTAAAGCAAACATTACAGAAACCTGAACTTAAGCTCTAAGCCTAAAACCTTAACCCTAACACCCTTAGACCAAATCACTAACCCTAAACAAAAAACCCTATCCCTAACCCTCAAAAGGTAATGTTAACCCTAACCACAACCCCTAAATCTAACCCTAAATTTCAGCTCCTAAATCTGCTTTTTGAACATGAACATAACATTCATATTAAGTCCAATACTAACCCCTAACCTGAATGCTAAAACTCTTATTACAACCCTAACACTACACCTACACCACACCTAAACCTAGCTGTTACATAAAACCCAAATCCTAATCCTAACATTAATCTTTAGGTCAACCCTAAACATATACATAATCCTAAACCTGACCCTAAGCCTGACTACTAACATTAACTCTAACCCTAATGTGTTACTGCAATCTGTACCCTAGTGCTCACCCTAACACAAATTATAACCAATAATTCTAATCTCAACTGTAATCATCATAATAAACATAACCTTAACCCCTTAATCTAAATTTAAACACTAACCATAATTATAAGCCTAAAGCTTAATCTACTCTGACCCTAACCCTAAAAATAATATTAAACAATAATTCCAATCTTAATCCTAACTCTAACACTGTACCCTATCTATAACACCAACTAACTGACTCAAAACCACTAAATTCCAACCTAATGCTAACCCCTAACACTGATTCTATATCTTAAAGCTAACTCTAACCCTGAATTTTAACCCATACCCTTTGACTCTAAACCTAAATCTTACTCTATCTGACAACTTAATTTAATCCTTACCCTAAATACTAACCCTAACACTTAACCCTAAATCTAACCTTGAAAACGTAACCTAAATCCAATCGCTTATTTTTAAATGCCATCCTAATGCAAAAAATAAAAGAGTGAAAAACTACACCTAACCATAAACTCAATGCATAACCCTAACTATAAAACTAATCCTAACTGTAAAAGCATGAAACCTGAACTTTAATATTTAAACCAACCTAACTCTGAACACATCAATAAAAATAAGCCTAAACCATAACTTTAAACCTAAAGCCTAAAAACATAAATATAGTTTTAATCCTTAATCATAAAGTTTAACTATAACCCATAACACTATCCATAAACCAAAACCCTAACCCTAAAGGCTAAACTAAACCTTAGTCCCTAACTGTAACACTAACACAAAAGCTAAACCCCAACACTAATCCTAAACCCTAACACTAACTGAAACTCAATTCCTAATCCCTACCCCAAATCATAACCTGAACTTCAACACTAACACCAACCCCAAATGTATGCCCTAACTCTAGGGCTAACACTAAGCCTAACCCTTACCACAGTACCTAACCCTTACCACAGTACCTAACCCTTGAAAACTTAACTTAACCCTACCCCTACATGAACACCAAACCCAAATATAAACATAAACCTTACCTTACACTAAACAGGGAATCCTAAGCCCAAATCATAACCCTGATTATAACACTAACCCTAAACAATGCCCTAAACTTTAGCCAAACCCTAAATGCTAACTCTAACACTAACACCTAATCCCAAGTCCTGCTCTAACCCTTACACTAACCCTAAACCTAATCTTTAGCCAAACACTTTAACCATCATCCTAACCCTAACTCAACCACAACCAGGCATCCAATTTTAAACCATAAACTAACAATAAACTCTAATCCTAAATTTTAACACTAAACCAAATATTTTAATCATAACCCTAACACTAAACATAACACTTACCCTACTTTTAACCCTCATCCTGAATCCCAAAACTAACCCTAACCCAAACCCTAATCTGAAAACTTATATTACCACCTAAACTTAACCCTAATTCTAACTATAAATCCTGAAGTCCCAAAACACTGAAGGGAGTTTAACTGCATCCCATAACTCTAAAACTTACAATAACACTAACCCTAATACACTTATCCTGACAGTAAAAGTAATATAATTCTAACATAATCTTAGCCTTAGCACTAAACCTAAAAATAACTCTTCTTCTAAACACTGAACCTAATCATAACCTTAACCCTAAATCAGAAACCCTAACCTTTAACACTAACCCAAGCCCTAAAGCAAAATCTGTAACCGTAATTAAACCTAAACCCTAAACCTAAACCTAATCTTAGCCCCTAACTCTAGAAAAACCCTAGCACTAACACTAACCATAAATGCTACCCCTAACCTTAACACTAAACAGAACCCTAACACTAAACCCTAACCCTAAACTCTAAACTGAACCTTAAGTGTTTCCCTAATCGTGACCACTAACCTCAACCTCAACACAAACTCAGCCTTAACAGTCATGCTTAACTTAAATCCAAAGCCCTAACCATATGCCCAGCACTATCACTAACATCTAACCATAAATGCTGTACACTATCCTTTACAGTAATCCCTAATAATAATAATAAACCCTAAACCAGAACCCTGAACTCTAACCCTACATGTAACCATAAGCCCTGTCTTAATGCTAAATGCTAACCCAAAAACCGAAATGCTCTAACACTTACCCTCATGCTAACCCTTAACACTAAGCGTAACCCCGGCCATGACCCTAATTCCTAACCTCTAACTGTAAGACTAACTTTTTACCCTAAACCTAAGCATAACCCAACCCCAAACCTAACCTCTAACCGTGATTCTGACCCCTAGCCCTAAACTCAACCCTAACCCATAAACCTAATCTTAACTCTAACTCAAACCCTAATCCTACCACAACACTAAATCTTATCTCAAGTCCAGCCCTAACCCTCAATCTAATCCTGATCTTGTTCTGCAATTGTAAACCCTATCCTAATCCTCCATTTCTAGTCTATGCTTAACGTTATGCCATTATGCTTAAAAAACTTTAAATGCATCCTGTATGACTCTAACCTCTAGCAGCCTATACCCATAAGAGTACAAGAAATCACATCTCTCTCTAAGCCCAAACGAGTATTGAATTAAACATATGATATCACTAGGAGAAAAAACTAAATGTTACTGTATCTGCTAATTATAGACATTATAGTCTTTAACCAAATAAGTGAAGACAATATAAACCACAAAGTTTAAGACATTTTCTCAGAAAATCAAGTTTTTTTTTCTTTTTTTACCATTCTAATGCCATCCCTTTTCAATATATTATGTAAATCAAATGTTGAAATGCACCATGTTTGTCTCAACTGTTATAGAATGTACTTAAGGGCAGTCAACACATTTAACAATTAAAAATCCAATAAACTGTATTTCAAATTTTCCCGTGATAAAACATCTTTATGCAAAACCCATAATAATCGTCATCTAAATTGTTGAGAACCAAAGCTTTAAGATGAGGAACACAGCACTGATGCTCAACTGTATTAAACCCTGTACTAGAAGTTCCAGAAGAACAATTACAAATATATATGTATATATACATACACACACACACAAAGCCATTCATATGTGGAAGAGAAAAGAAAAACTACTTACAAATCTCATACACAGAAATCCATAAGGAACCATCTAGAAATTATGAAATCTAGTAAACAAATTAAGAAAAATAACAGGACAAAATATCAACACACAAAAAAACTTTTTTTTTTTTCTTTTTGATAGTGTTTTGCTCTTGTTGCCCAGACTGGAATGCAATGGCAAGAACTCAGGTCACTGCAACCTCCATCTCCTGGGTTTGAGCGATTCTCCTGCCTCAGCCTCCTGGGTTTGAGTGATTCTCCTGCTTCAGCCTCCTGAGTAGCTGGGATTCAGACATGTCCCACCATGCCTGGCTAATTTTGTATTTCTAGTGGAGACTGGATTTCTCCATGTTAGTCAGGCCAGTCTTGAACTCCTGACCTCAGATGATGTGCCCACTTTGGCTTCCTAAATTGCTGAGATTACAGGCATGAGCCACTGCACCTGGCCACAAAATCTATTTCTATTCACTAGAAATAAACCCTATAAAACAAAATTAAGATGATAGCTTTATTTCTCAAAAAAAACAAGAAGCTGGAATATTTCCCACTGACCTGAAACACACAGATAGCAGGCAGCTGGGGTCTGGGACAGCCTTGGAGTTGAGGCTGTGCTACTATATCTGGACCTGGCTGGAATCAATGTGGGGCTAACCAGAAACTGTTCAAGTTCGTGAGAAATCAAAGTCAAATTACTTTAAAACATAATGGATGAAGAACAGAAAACCTCTAGTGGTTTTGAAAACCCTAATGCCATGATGTCAAATAAATATCTTTAGAGTCATAAATTGTGTATAAAAGATCATGCGCAAACATCAGCAATGATGAAACAGTGGTTGAGTGGCCCAGGCCATTTTGCCAAGAAGAAAACCATTGAGGTCAATTGGAGAGACATCCCTTCATAAGTACTGTCAAGAGCATGCACATATTTTACCTACACATTTTACTACACCTACAGCTCCACAGGGATTTTTAAATTCTGATTTCACATAAAACTCTACTAGAACTTCTGATGGCTGTAAAATTTCTAGATTGGATGTAAATGCAATTGATTGTATATCAATACAATAGACAGATATAGTGAAATAAATTATAATCACCTGGTAACTCTTTTCAGTGTTTAAGACTTGTAGTTGAGTTTGCATATTTTCACAGACAGCACATTCGCTGTATGCAATGTAACTAAAAAGTTAATTGTTAAGAAGATTGTCTTCAGTTTTTTCATAACAGAGTTGAAATTTGTTTGCAATGTCAACAAATTAAGGACATTTTCACAACTGAGAAATAAACAAATATGGCAATTCATAGGTGGTTTTTTTATACTATGGATATGACTTTTAAAATGAACAATGATGATCTAGAAAATGCTGGAAACTAGAAATAATAAACATGTTCTTCCATTAAACAATTGGGCTAAGTGTTTTTATGTATTTAGTTGTTTGTTAATAAAATTCTTGTAGTTGCCCATTGCACTGTTGGAGTTATTCAAATAATTGCATTATAGGTATGTTCATAACTCAGCCAAAACATTGATTTATTTTTACTGACCCTAACACAAAAAATGTTTTATTGATACCTGTAATCTCAGCACTTTGAGAAGCCAAAACAGGCACATCACTTGAGCCCAGAGGTTTCAGAAGAGCCCAGGCAACATGACAAACCATTGTCTCCAAAAAAAAAAAAAAAAGAAAGAAAGGAAAAGAAAAAGAGTTAGCCAGGTATTGCAGCTGAAGCTAAGGCAGACGGATTCAAAGGAGCCCGAGAGTGAGAGGCTGCAGGCTGCAATGAGCCATGATGGAACCATTGCAGTCCACCCTAGACAAAAAGTGAGACACTGTCTGAAAGACCGAGAAAGAAAGAAAGAGAAAAAGAGAAGAAAGAAAGAAAGAGAGAGAGAGAGGTATGAGTTGAAATTTCTTAAGTCCTTTGATAAATTTCAGTATTGTTTAAATGTGTCTTGTCTTCTCATTTTTTTATTCCTACAATTCAAGGTGTTTATTTAAAGACAATTTTGGAAGGTTAACAGCTACAAATTTTTAAGAAGTAATTGAAGTTTATGCAGATGGTTGATAAGTCAACTATACAGCATAGAGTTCTTGTGCATTATGTCTTCTGGCCAATTCAAAGTACTATATTTTCATTGATCATAAAGCAAATTATCCTTTTCAACTTCCAAAACAGAAATTAAAAAAAAAAAAGAAACAGGCTGAATGTTGTGGCTTACACCTGTAATTCCAGTGCTTTGGGAGGCCTAGGTGGGAGAATTGCTCAAGCCCAACTGCTTGAAGCTGCAGTGAGCTATGATTGCACAAGCACATTCCCACCAGGGCCAAAGAATAAGGTCCTGTCTCAAAGAGTACTGACAAAAACCAACGATCATAATGTTTTCAAGACTAAATTTTATTAAGGTGCAAGAATTAGACATGAAAAATGACAAAATGCTGCTGAAATAAATTCCAGAAACCCTACATAAATGTAAAGACACTCAACGTTTTTGGATTAGAGGATGATTTTTTATGTGACAATACCGCACAAAGCAATCTGCAAATTCATTGTGATTTCTATGAAAATACCAAAGTCTTTTTGGCAGAAATGGGCAAGCCAATACTGATGCTCATACACATTTCAGGGGATCCTGAATAGCCAAAATATTCTTGAAAACAAAAACCAATTTGGAGGCTCATATTTCTCAATTTCAAATATTACTGCTAAGAAGCAGTAATCAAAACGGCATAATACTGGCATAAGGACACACACAGACTCTGTCAATTGAACTGAATGTTAGATCCAACCATACCTCTAGAGTCAATTGATTCCTGACATGTAGCCAAGATCAGTAAATTCAACAAATGCTGTTATACAACCGAATTCCACATTCAGACAAAGAAATTGTACTCTTTCCCCACAAGAGAAAATAAAATTAAGTCAAAATGTTTCAAAGCCTACATATTAGAGATAAAAACATAAACTTTAAAAGAAAATATAGGGATAAATCTTCATAAGGTTGGATTTAGCCGTGGTTTCTTAGATCTGATACTAAAAGCACAGGCATCTTAAGAAATAATTTTCTCAAAATTAAACATTTTTGTGCATCAAAAGACACTATCAAGAAAGTGAAAAGACATGGTGCAGAAAGGAAGGTTTGCATGTTATGTATGTAACAACAGTCTGTTATCGACAATGTATAAAGAATTTGCATACGTCAGTAACAAAAAAAGACAAACCATCCAGTTGCAAAATGGAGAAGTAGTTGAATACACACTTCACCGGAAAGACATGCATATGGAATACAAGCACATAAAAAGATGACCAGTAAAGTATATAAGTTTTATTCCCTCACGTCTTTCATAAATGAGCTTTTCTCATAGTCACTTGATTTCCAGCTCGACCTGAGGAGCAGCTAATGTAACAACACTTCTGGGGAGCAAGTCTTCTTGGATGAGAAAATAAATATCTGGCAGGAAATAATATTCTGCAATGAAAACTTTCTTGCTGTACTAGAGTTTCCAATAGAGCTGACAGTTTGTCCCTCAGCCTCCATGGGCCCAAAATTTATCATCCAGCAGGAAGTAAAAAGGGAAGTCATTAAGTTAATGAGGTACATGGATACACAAATGTCCCAAGTCCCATATCAAAGCTGTGACATAATTACATACCCTCACAGCAATTCAATATTCAAATATTAGTAATTCAACTGCATAAACATCTAAGCTTACTTTATTTAATTTACACTGTACATTTAAGGAGGCTTACAAATATTTATATGAATTGTCTTGTCATGTTCTAGGACTTTTTTGTCACTTAAATGTATTGATAGACTACATTACATGTAAGTATTTAAACCTAACATAATTTGGAATTAATAACACACAGTTAGGGGAGAGAGCAAAGTAATAGTCTGTCCAATAAATTCTTATGTGATTTCAATAATTAATAGTGTCATTAGTCTTCAGCACTGAGATTTTTTCTTTACTAATTATCCCAAACATGAACTTTCATTGCATTAACTAATATTTCCTTGATTTATAAACTGAGAGTGATCTGAATTATCTAACAAAGAATGAATTTCTTCTTATCTTTAGAAACAGCACATTATTAGCTTTTCTACAGTTAAATAGCACAAGCTCTGACTTTATTAGCTGGACAAAGCCTTGGAAAATTACATAAGTGTGGGCACTGGGTGAATAGATTGAGAGATTGAACATAAAATTCCTGAGACACCCAAGAGACTGTGTTCCCACAATTAAAATTAGATGAGACTGCAGGCAGTTGAGCGGACTGAGTGGGCATGGGAAACAGGTAGGAGATCTTGGGGTCTTCAGCCATGGTGAGTTCTATGGTTCTTGTTCTAACTTCAGTGGGATACCGTTGACAAAATTAAATCAGGAGAGTGACAGGATGAAATTTGTGTTTACAAGTGAATATTTTGCCATTACCATTACCAGTACCAACCCTGTATTTCCTGATGTGGTTGGTACCCTTGGAGAATGTCTCCACTTTTAGTAAAACCCACTGGGATATTTTGCATAAAGCTTCAAATCTGGCACAGCAGAAACCACTGGAGATTCTGGCAGAGAGAATTAATCTATACTAATAGACATTGGTGGTTTCCTAGAAGTATGAAATTATTGAGAAATAAGCTACTTTTTAATAAAAACAACCATGTCAATACCTTGTCACTAAAGCAGAGTCAACAACATCAAATATCATTATAGAGGCCAATCCCCCCCCAAATCCAGCTCAGTGGAAGCTCTGAAATGAAGTGCCCCAGTAAGAGTAGGAATGTTATGTCAGTACAGCAGGTGCTACATCTTTATGATGGCTGTTACATCAGTAATTATGGGTGTTACATCAGTATTATGGTTGTTTCATTTGTATTACAAATGTTCTGTTAGTATTATGAGTGTTGGTGTTACATCAGTATTACAGTTGTTGCATCAGTATTACAGTTGCTATATTTGTATTGCAGGATGATATATTGGTATTATGAGTGGTATATTGGTATTATGAGTGTTACAGTTGTATTACAGGTGTCACGACAGCATTAGACATGTTACATAAGTGTTATGGATGTTTCATTTGTATTGTGGGTTGTCTATTGGCATTATGAGAGTGATACTTGTATTATGGGTCTTAGATCAGTATTATGGTGGTTGTATTTGTGTTTCAGATAGTATACTGGTATTATGAGTGTTTTATTGCTGTGACGAGAGTACAGTGGCAATATGTGTGTTTGATCAGTGTTTCAGGTGTTACATTAGTATTATGAATGACACACCTGTACTATGGTTGATATATTTGTTTACAGATGTTATATTTCTATTACAGGTGTTATATGATGAATGATACATTTGTGGCACGAGACCACGGTGTGGACCTGGCATTGTGGTCACCATACCTTGTGGGTGGGGAAGGACGTTGGTGTGGACTAAAGCCATGGGATATTTTTATGTTTAATTTTCCACAAGAAACCCTGAGAAGAACGCAGCTGTCCCCCTCAAGCGGCATGTGCTGAAAACACCTGCACTCCCAGGGTCAGAAAAGGCAGACTCATTTTTACATTTTTACATGTTACATTTCTTTAATAATCAATAATAGTGAGCTTTTTAAAATAAGTTTATTGGCCACCTGTATGTCCTTTGTAAAGTCTCTGTTCACACTTCTCTGAAGAAGACATTTGTGCAGCCAACATATGAAAAATGCTCACCATCACTGGTCATTAGACAAATTCAGACTACCTCGCCATGGTGGTTTGCTGCACCCATCAACCCATCACCTACATTACGTATTTCTCCTAATGTTTTCTCTACACTAGCCCACCACCCGCCACCATGTGATATTTTTCTCCCTGTGTCCATGTGTTCTCATTGTTCACCTCCCACTTAAAAATGAGAACATGTGGTGCTTGGTTTTCTGTTTTTCTGAGAGTCTGCTGATAATGATGTTTTCCAGCTTCTTTCATGTCCCTGCAAAAGACATGAACTCATTCATTTTTATGTCTGCATACTATCCCATGGTGTAAATATGCCACCTTTTCTTTATGCAGTCTATTATTGATGCACATTTAGGTTGGTTCCAAGTGTTTGCTACTGTGAATAGTGCTGCAATAAATATATGTATGCACGTATCTTTATAGTAGAATGATTTATAGTCCTTTGGTTATATGTGCAATAAGAGGATTGCTGGGTCAAATGGTATTTCTCCTTCTAGAGCCTTGTCTTCCACAAGAGTTAAATTATTAACAATGCCACCAACACTGTAAAAGCATTCCTATTTCTCCATATCCTCTCCAGCATCTGCAGTTTTCTGATATTTTAATGATCGCCATTCTAACTGGTTTGAGAGGGTATCTCACTGTGGTTTGGATTTGTATTTCTCTAATAACGAGTGATAACTTAATGAGCATTTTTTCATATGTTTGTTGGCTGCATCAAAGTCTTCTTTTGAGGAGCATCTGTTCATATTCTTTGCCCACTGTTGGATGAGGTTGTTTGTTTACTTCTTGTAAACTTGTTTAAGTTCCCTGTAGATTCCTGACATTAGCCTTGTCACAGATAGAGAGATTACAAGGTATTTCACCCATTCCATAAGTTGTCTGTTCACATTGATGATAGTTTATTTTGCTGTGCAGAAGCTCTTTAGTTTAATTAGATCCCATTTGTCAATTTTGGTTTTATTGCCATTGCTCTTGGTGTTTCAACATGAAGACTTTGCACATGCCTATGTCCTAAATCGTATTGCCTAGGTTTTCTTCTAGGTAATTTATGGTTTTAATTCTTACGTTTAAGGCTTTCATCCATCTTGAGTTGATTTTTGTGTAAAGTGTAAGGAAGTGGTCCAGTTTCAGTCTTCTGAATATAGCTAGCCAGTTTTGTCAACACCATTCATTAAAGGGAAATCATTTTCCACATTGCTTGCTTGTTTCAGGTTTGTCAAAGATCAGATGGTAGTAGATGTGTGGTATTATTGCTGAGGCCACTGTGCTGTTCCACTGGTCTATATATCTGTTTTGGTACAAGTACCACGGTTTTTTGGTTACTACAGTCTTGTAATGTAGTTTGAAGTCAGGTAGTGTGATGCCTCCAGCACTGCTCTTTTTGCTTAAGATTGTCTTGGCTATGCAGGCTCTTTTTTGGTTCCATACGAATTTTAAGGTTTTTTTCCAATTCTGTGAAGGAAGGGATTGGTAGCTTGATGGGGATAGCATTGAATCTATAAATTACTTTTGGCAGCATGGACATTTTTACAATAGTGATTCTTCCAATCCAAGAGCATGGAAGGTTTTTTCATTTCTTTATGTCCTCTATTATTTCCTTGAGCATTGGTTTGATGTTCTCTTTGAATAGGTTCTTCACACCCCCTGTAAGTTTTATTCCTAGGTATTTTATTCACTTAGTAGCAACTGGGAAAGGGAGTTTACTCATAATTTCACTTTCTATTTCTCCGTTATTATGTGTAGGAATTCTTGTGATTTTTGCACATTGATTTTGAATCTTGAGGCTTATCTTAAGTTGCTTGCCAGCTTAAGGTGATTTTGTGCTGAGATGGTGAGTTTTCTAAGTATACAATAATGACCTCTGCAAAGAGAGACAATTTGACTTCCTCTCTTCCGATTTGACTACGCTTTATTTCTTCTTCTTGCCTGATTGCCCTGGCCAGAAGTTTCAATACAATTTTGAATAAGAGTGAAGAGAGAGTGTATCTTTTTGTTGTACTGGTTTTCAGAGGGAATGCTTCCAAATTTTGCCCATTCAGTGTGATATTGGTGGTGGGTTTGCCATAAGTAGATCTTATTATCTTGAGATACGTTCCACCCTTACCTAGTTTATTGAGAGATTTTACATAAATGGGTGTTGAATTTTGATGAAAACCTTTTCAGCATCTATGAAGATAATTATCTGGTTTTTGTCATTTGTTCTGTTTATGTGATCTGTTACGTTTATTGATATGCGTATATTCAACTAGCCTTGAATCCCAGGGATAAAGCTGACATAATCGTGGTGGATAAGCTTTATGATGTGCTGCTGGATTCAGTCTGTCAGTATTTTACTGAGGATTTTCACAGCTATGTTCATGAGGGACATTGGCCTGAAATTTTCTTTTTTGGTGTGTCTCTGCCAGGTTTTAGCTTCAGAATGATGCTGGTCTCATAAAATTATTTAAGGACGATTTCGTTTTTTATTGCTTGTAGTAATGTCGAAGGAATGGTACCAGTTCCTCTTTGGATCTCTGGTAGAATTCAGCTATGAATCGGTCTGGTCCTGGATTTTCTTTGTTGGGAGGCTATCGGTTACTGCCTCAATCTCAGAACTTCTTAATGGTCTATTCATGAATTTAACGGATTCCTGGTGTAGACTTGGGAGGGTGTATATGTCAAGGAATTTATCCATTTCTTTTTGATTTTCTCGTTTATTTGCGTAGAGCTATTTATAGTCTTAGCTGATGGTAGTTTGTATTTCTGCGGGATAAGGGGTGATATTACGTATATCACTTTTTATTGCATCTATTTTATTTTTCTCTTTTCTTATTATTTTGGCTAGTGGTCTATCTATATTCTTGATATTATCAAAAAACTAGCTCGTGGATTTATTGATTTTTGAAAGTTTTTTTGGTGTCTCTATCTCCTTTAGTTCTGCTCTGAAGTTAGTTATTTCTTGTCTTCTGCTAGCATTTGAATTGGTTTGCTGTTGCTTCACCAGTTCTTTTCATTTTGATGTTAGTGTGTCTATTTTAGATCTTTCCTGCTTTCTCTTGTGGGCATTTAGTGCTATCAATTTTTCTCTACACACTGCTTTAAATGTGTCCCAGAGATGGTGATACGCTCTGTCTTCATTATCATTGGTATGAAAGAACATCTTAATTTCTGCCTTCTTTCATTATTTATTCATCAGTGATTTAGGAACAGGCTGTTCAGTTTCTATGTAGTTGGGTGGTTTTGAGTGAGTTTCTTAATCTGGGTTTTAATTTGATTGCACTGTGGTCTGGGAGGCTCTTTGTTACAATTTGCATTCTCTGGCATTTGTTGAGGAGTGTTTTACTTCCAATTATGTGGTCAATTTTTGAATACATGTTATGTGACACCAAGAAGAATGTATATTCTGTTGAATGAGGGTGGATAGTTCTGTAGATGTCCTGTAGATGTCCTGTAGATTGGGGGTGGATAGTTCTGTAGATGTCCATTAGTTCTGTAGATGTCCACAGTTGATTTCATGTTTTGCAAATCCTTGTGAATTTTCTGTCTCATCGATTGCTGCCTGTTCTTTTCTTTGGAAGCTTCATCCCCAAGGGGCAACTTCAGATTCCAGTCAGTGTTCTCCTGTATGAGGTGTCTCCCATCAGGATACACAGACCCCAGGGATCCACTCGAGAAGGCAGTCTGAACATTAGCAGAGCTCAAATGCTGTGGATGGGAGATCTGCTGATCTCTTCAGAGCCATCATGCAGTTATGTTGATGTCTGCTGAAACTGCATCCGTGGCTGCCCCTTCTCCAGATGCTCTGCCCCAGCTGTATGGGGTTCTTATTTATAAGCCCCTGACTGGGGATTCTGTCATTTTTTCAGAAATGTCTTGCACAGAGAGGAGAAATCTGGCAGCCTAGCCACATCAGCCTTGATGAGGTGCAGTTGGCTCCAACCAATTCAAACTTCCCTGTGGCTTTATTTACGCTACAAAGGTAAAATGGCCTACTCAAGACTCAGCAATGGCGGATGACCCTCCCCCGACACAAGCTTGAGTATTTTAGGTCAATCTCAGACTGCTGCTGTGCTGCCGGAGAGAATTTCAAGCCATTGAACCTTCGATTCCTTGCCTCTGAGGGGAGTATCACTCCCCAAGCCAGACCACTTAGCTCCTTGGCATCATCACCTCTCTTCAGAAGAACAAACGGTTCTGTTTCCTTAACATTCCAGGCACCACTAGGGTATGAAAACAAACAAACAAACAAAAAATTCCTCCAGCTAGTTTAGTGTTTGCTCTAACAGCTGCCCATTTTTTTACTTGAAACCCATGGCCTTCACGATGTAGGCCCCAAAGGGAATATCTTGGTCTGTAGATTGTGAAGACCATGGGAGAAGCACGTATCTGTAACATGGCCCTTGGTTTCTCAGGCTTTCCAGGTGAGGTGATGCCCCACCCTGCTTCATCTCACACTGCATGTTCTGCATCCACTGTCTAACCATTCCCAATGAGATGAACAGTGTGCCTCAGTTGGAAATGCAGGAATCACTGACCTTCTGCATCAATCTATCTGGGAGCTGCAGTCTGGAGCTGTTTTTATTGAGCAATCTTCCCAGCAATTCTCCCTCATTTTTTTTTTTTTAATAGGGAAGGAGCCATTAACTTGAAATGTAAATCTATGCAAATTCTCGAAGGAAGCAAGAAAGAAATTTATGTGATCTTGTATTTGGTCATAAGTTTTAACAAATGACAACAAAGCCAATCAGTAATGGTAAAAAAATAATATTAATAATAACTAAAGCCTTCTCATATTAAAAGTTTATACTCTGACTAAAATTTTGTTCAGGAAATAGAAAGATAAGCGACAGACTGAAAGTAAGCATCTGGAAAATACAAATCTGAGCAAAAACTTGCACTGAAAATACACAAATCTTGAAACTCAGCAGTAACACACACTACCCGATTAATAATGTATAGAAATCTGAGCTCACCAATGAAAATACAAAGATGGCAAGCAAACAAAAAGATGCGCAAACTCATATATCTTTAGTAACTGAAAATTAAAACGATGAGTTAGCATGGCCCATTTATATTTGTTGGAACTGCTAAACCATTTTTAAAACATGACAACTGATATGCTGGAGGAAAAACAGCAATTCATTCATTGCATGTTGAATGCACAATGGTACAGAAAAAAAAAAATGAACTCTTTCAAACTCTCATATTAACCTGAAAGCCGGTTTCTCTCCTCTACCACACACAGAGGTGCTATGTGGTCTACCTTTTGATTACAGACTTGAGATCCAATACAATCTGTGCATCTGTAAGCATCAGTTGGGATCCAGGCAGAAGGCAGATGGTCTCCACAGTCAATTTAATCTAAGAACTTTTGAATAAAGAGTGACTTATTCAGGGTACCCACAAAAGATGGTGGAGTTCCCTGGGATAGTAACAGGACCATACTCTTAGTACTCCTTGGGAATGGAGAATTACGGGAGAGATAAATTCTCAGCACTGGAGAGAGGTAGATGGTTCAGAGCACTTGGAAGATGTCATCACAGGCACTATGATCTCACTGGGCCTTGAGATGAAGCAGCCAGTCTAGGGCCACTCTATGTGGAGGCTGGTGTTTCCACTGGCCAAACCCAATCATCAGGCAGAGGGCAAAAAAATGACTTGTTACCACCTAGAGGCAGGTTAGCAGGGTTTAATCCAGAAAGCTTAATTTTATAAAACTTTCCAATTTAAGCCTCCTTTACAAGTACAAAACATAGTTTTATGATACTGACTTAGCATGAATCACTAATACATGCAAGCCGTGCACAGTGTCTCATGTCTGTAATCTCAGCTATTTGTGAGGCCAAGGCTAGTGGGACATTTTGGTCAAAAGATTGAGACCAGCCTGGCCAACGTGGTGAAACCCTGTCCCTATTAAGCATACAAGAATTAACTGTGTTTGGGGGTAAATTCCTGTTGTCTTACCTACTTGAGAGGAAGAGGCAAGAGAATTGCTTGAATGTAGGAGGTGGACATATGCTTTAGGAGGTGCATTTTTTAATTCTCTCCCAGTGTTTCTTCCTTTAGTAGTAAATAATCACTTATCTCTTGAACACTTTCATTCAGCATATATTTGTTTTGGTAGTGCCAAAGGCTGTGCTTTGACAGACACTAACTCAATCTGAAATTTAAAAAGGAAAATTTGCATTTGAATGATGACTTTATAGTACTGCAAAAGTAAAAGCTGGAAGGCTCCTTTCAGCATAGCATCACAATTTAACTAAGGTCACAGAACAGATGTCTGAATCTCTGCAATAAGACCCAAACTACAGTAACAAAAATTGCCTTCTGCCCTACAGTTGGGGCAGAGGAAGCTTTATGGACCACATCCCATGAAGCAAGTCCATCTAAGTAAGATCATCACCGCATTTTGCATAGGCAATGAAGAATCTAGCAACAATAACTCATCATAGCAATATAGATTTGTTTTAAATATGAAAAGGTAAGGTAAAAATGGCCAGGCATCGTGGTTCCCACCTGTAAATCCAGCACTTTGGGAGGCCAACATGAGAGGATAGCTTGAGCTCAGAATTTCCAGACTACTTTGGTCAACAAGGAAAAACCTGGTCTCTACTAAAAGTACAGCAGGTTGCTAAGGCTAGGCCTGTAATCCCAGCACACTGGGAGACCATCATGGGCAGATCACTTGAGGTAAAAAATTTGAAACCACCCTAGCCAACATGGTGAAACCCCATCTCTACTAAAACTATAAATATTAGCCAGGCATGGTAGCAGGTGTCTGTAATCCCAGCTACCAAGGAAGCTGAAGCAGGAAAAATCACCTGAAAACAAAGGCATTGGTTGCAGTGAGCCCAGTTTGCATCATTACACTCAAGCCTGGGCAGCAGAATAGACTCCATATTAAAAAATAAAAAAGAAAAAAAGTAAAAAAAAGAAATACATAATTTGCTTGGTGTGGTGGGGCATGGATATAATCTGAGCTTCTCAGGAGATGGAGACACAAGAATTGCTTTAACCTGGGAGGTGATGATTGTAGTGAGCTGATATCACACTAGCACACTCCATGCTTAATGACAGAATGAGACTCAGTCTCAAAAAAAAAAGGGGGGGAACATTTTGTTATAGCTTTTCTTTCCTAGTATACTATAACTTATATTTGAATGAGAAATCATAGAAAGATTTTACATAAGTTCAACTTCCAAAAATAAACTTTATACTTAAAACATTTGAAGTGCCTAAAGTTCCAGCTTCATCTTCAGACAGCAAGCACAAAAATAAACAGAAAATTAAACAAGCAATGGCATGTGATAAATGTATTGCATTTTAATACATGAGATAACACTATAATGTCAGAAATTTTTAGCTGCTGCTGATGGAAAGAAAGAACAAGTTAATGTAGAAACAGAAAAATAATAATATTGGCCACCTGCTATGAACTACGCACATAAGTTAACTCACTGAATTCCCTCAACAACCCTATAATGTGGAAAACATCCTAGAGTTTACAGCTGAGGAATCTGCAATCAAAGGACCTGCCCAAAGGCACACAGGCAATTAGGCCACAGATAGGATTCAAGGAGGACCCTAAGACTCAAAACACTGTCTACACTTTCATATATGATGTTGATTGAAATTAAGAACTATTGAATTAACTTTAATCATCCCCCCTTTGCCATAGAAATGGCAGTTTAAACATCTTGAGAGAAAGACTTTAAATAAATTATATATGAATAAAATTTTATATATTCATTAAAATCGGTTTCAAAAAAATATGCTAAACAATTCCTCAAGTTCTTACATGAAATATACAGATTAATTGAGTTCCTTCTTTTTTGCATTAATAAGTGTGAGCTCCTCTTGCAAGTAAACTTTTTCCTGAAAGAAAGAGCCCTTTAAACACCATAAAGTTTTCCTTGTGAATACAAAAGCTATTTAATACGTATGGCCAGTATGTCAGACCTAATGACCATTATTTTATAATATGAAATAGCCTGTGTAGGGGACAAAACTTTCACAGGCAAGGAAACAATAAGCCCTGTTACCTAACAGGTGATGTGAAGCTATAACTGTCATGTGTGTGGTGAAATTCCACCATCTACACATGCTAACCAGAGGCGTTTTAATTTCCTTGAAGAAGAAGATCAGTCTGTTACTGTATTGTAAACGACAACATTGTCATTGTATTGCACGTATTACTATTTCATTTTCATTTTATTTAACTTGAGTCTATGTAGATGTATTATCAAGGCATAATTTGTTACATAGATGATGGTACTAGTTTATAAAAGAATTGTTAGTCCACACAAAATAGTAGTTAAAGGGGAAGTCACACACTGGGTGTCTGGACAACATCAAACAACTACCCTTGGTATACTCTCAAGAATCTATTTGAAAATTCCATGAAAACTTCACTTCTCATTACAGGCAATTTCCTAAAAATATATTGAAATATAAAATATCTAAGGATTGAGACATTACTCACCTTCCAGTCTCAATGGCGTAACACACAAGAATTCAGGAGGTTATATGTAAAGTAAAAATATTATAAATAAAAATATATATTAGAAGGCAACAAAATAAGAAGCTATGTCACAGGAAACAGAGAAGTTAAAATTTTTGCATAAATGAAAAAGAACGTATCTCATGGTTAAAAATAATAGGTACCAGAGGCAATAAGTTGCTGCCAACTTCTTGATAATTGCAGATTTATCAAAATTTATTGAAAAAAAGGTTAATAAAATAACCAGAAAAAAATCACTGGCCTTTCTGTTTATATAAAATATTAAAAATAATGGTTTCTCAAAAGGCGGGAAGACAATGTTTTTTTAAAAAATTTTACATAATTAACATTACACAAAAAAGTGTACTATAGAAAAGAAAAATAGTGTAAGCTTTTTTTTAATATAAAGCAGACTCAACAAGGCAAGCTAATATCTTGTATCAAAACTGAAAACTATGGCTTCTGGCTCCACCCAAACATCACCTTTATTCTTCCTTTCCTCTTCAATCACTCAATTAGTTCTAATGATGTAGTCATCCGTTAGTTCAAGTTGATATCTGAGAATCAGAATGAGTAAATACAAGTCTCACAGTTGCCTTTCCAGAAAGATGTTTTTCAATGCAGTACCTTATCTATGGTACAGATACACCTGAGGACACTGAATATGACATTGTGGGACTTCAAATTCCCTCAGTACTAAAGCCAGGGATATGACTTTCAAACATAAAATGTCCAACAAAACCCCACCTTAATGTTACAAAGCACAATCATACAAAAAGCAGGGTTGTGTTTTCATAAGGTTACTGAAAGCATTACTTTCCAGTTGGTTTCAACGGCCCAAACAACAGGGAAGATAGTTAAATTTACACAGCACACAACAGGCTCAATCCCAAATGATAATTGGACAGTTACTTTCATCCCACCTGTACTATCTACCCAGCCCAAACAAACGTAAGGACTTTAGGCCAAGGGACCAAGCCCAGTCCAGGGAAACAGGTGCTAAAAGCATTATATATGAATTAGCAATATCCAAAGGCACACTTTCACATTTTTACTTTTCTTTCTCAGCTTTTACAAGTTGAATTTTGATTCCAAAACGATCAAGAAACACTCCTGTTGTGTACAGTCCCCAAACTCCAAGACTTGCCAAAGTCATATGAGAATTCCCAAAGCCAGAAAGACACCATGCAGGCCATGCAAGCTGTCACAATGGTACCAAATAGTTCACTAGCTCCATAACTATATAAAATTAACATACTTTAATAGATGTATTACTAAAAATTACTAAATGTGAAACTAAAAATTACTAAAAAATACTAATAAATGTATTACTAAAAAAATTACAGAAACTTCATGTCAGCTATTTTAATATAGAAACTGACAAAAATTCCATAAAATACTTCATTTTCATATGGAAAAATAAAGTTTCTCATGGTTAGAAGTAATATGTACCAGAGGCAATAAGCTGCTGCCAACTTCTCGACAACTACAGATTTATGAAAATATATTGAGAATATATTGGGAATTCAGAATCTATAAAGAAATGTTCTGTTTTTTACAAATAGAATGTGTTTATAGAATAACCTCAAGAAACCTTTGCAAGTTCTGTGTAATGGAATATTGATTATAAATTATGAGGGAGGCAATAAAAAACAGGCCAAATAAATACCTAGAGCACATAAGTTGAGTCATTTCCTCTGGACACATTAACAGCAAATATTAACTGAGCATTTTTTATGTCTCAGATGCTTTTGAACACAGTGAAAACTTACAACATGGGCATAATGCCTTAGAACTGAGGTATTACTCACTAATACACAAGGTGAGAGTAAAGCAAAGCTAAAGTAATCACAGTTGTCCATATTTTGCTTTCCTTTATCAATTTTTGCCCCACATAGTTAATTTTAGCTCTTTTCTTGTGATTATGTTTTTCCAGAATCATGAAAGAATACAAGACACACGTTCACTGACAAGCAATCTGACTACGAAGTGTAACTTTTTTTACAGCATGATAAGCTTTTTTTAAGTTGATTTTGTTTAATTTTAATTTTGATCTTATTTCACTTTATTTCATTTTTTTAATCTGGTCTTAAAACTTTTTTTAATTTTATAATTTATGCATTGTTAGATATCCCCATCTTTGTGGCAGTATGAGTGTGGTAGAGAAAAAGAAACTAAAAGTTATTATAATTCAAACTTTACAGCTTATTTTCTATGCAACCTGAGCAAGTCACAATATGCCCTGAAATTTAAAGCAAATCACAGCCCTTGATAAATATTCCAGAAGCCACGAATAAGAAGAACAGAGGATGTGCTTTTCTACACCTTATCTTTTAATAGCTACCCTAACTCAAATGTAGGAATATATTGGTTATTGATGAACATATGTATTTTTTTGAACACTAAAGTTTGCATAAAAGATTGATCATGGACTACTTCCTCAGCTTTTGTTATATTTCTACCAATGTAACTTAACATATTACTTCTTCAAATGTGCCAAACAATTACTTTAGAAGTTTGTTTTTTAAGGTTTCAGTCACAGGTTCCCTCGAGACAGTTTGTATTCTGCTCCCATCTCCTAAGTCCTCAGTCATGCTTTTATGTTTTTCTTCCTGGAGTTTCTGGGTTCTGAAATTAGCAAAAAACATAAAGTAAATCAACTATAATAGTTGAGTTAACAAATTTAGGAAAAACATCAAATGACACGTTTTTAGTTCAACAGACTAAAACTGCTACGTGACCAGCCTGGACAACATAGCAAGACCCTGTCTCTTAAAACCAAAACGACACCAACAAAAAATCCCCACAAAACAACAACAAAAAAACTATTGATTGAATATTGGTCAAGTACCTAAAGAGAGGGCAACAGATAGATGGGTCATTCAGGGCTTCCAAATATTTAAGAATAGAATGATCTTCATAGGGAGACTTCAAATCACCCGTTACACCAACTCCCCAGCCAGGGAGGTAGATTCACAGGAGATGAGATCCAGCCATCTTGAGAAGTACTGCAAAACAGTAACTAGTCTAAGAACAGTTAAAAGCTCCAGGTATTAGCTCCCTCTTCTGGTAATCTGGAATGCCATGGAAAGGTAAACTACATTGATTGTGTATATATGCTGAGAGAAGGGAAAAGGAGTAGAGAAAATGGAGGTAAAAAAAGTGACACACACTCCCTGCCCTAATGTTTCTGTTTTTTCTCTCTCTCTCTCATTTAATTTACCTTTTCATTATTGTCAAAAAGAGAGTAAGGTACACAGTGAGCCGAAATAAAAAATCAAACCTATAGAAGTGAGAAAACAACATTAAATACAATGGGGACAAATTCTTTTATGAGCTAAAAGCCCTAAAATATCTATGGGTGTCAATTAACAGAATATTCCCAATGGAAAAGGAGGCTTCTTGTGCAAACTATAGACAGGTGAGTTTGCTGTCAATCCCAGGTAATATATGAAGGATGAAACATTTGTGAGCACACAGAAAAAGTGAATAGCATTGAAAAATAGTTTCATCCAGTACAAGTCAAACCACAATAGTTCCTTTTTTTTGAACACAAAGCAGGTAAAAGCAACAGGCCTGGATATCTGGAATTCAGTTACAATACATAAACACACAAAAATATCAGACATGAAGATCTGAAGTTAACATTAAAAGGTATGATCTGTTCAAGTATTAACAGCATCTCCAAATATTCTATTTGGTGTTACTGTAGCCTAGTGATAGCATTTCATGTTAAAGTTTAATATTTCAAAAACACAGCCCTGATCTTTGTTTCTGTTAATGTGTAACTTCTATTGCTGGGTGATACCAACTTTATAAGAAATAATTCTACTCGTCAATAAACATTACAACATTTAGACATATATTTAGAAATTCTTTTTAATCTCATGATTCTGAATATTCAAAATAAACTTGAATACATATAATTTAAAAGCTTCAACTCTCTGCTTCAGCTTTGCTTTTTTTTCCTCTTAAGAAATCTATATCTTTTAGTAAAAGAAGCCTTTGAACATAAACTTTCTTGTTTCAATCTGTAAAAAAGGATTAATTTTGGCCGGTTTTGGTGGCTCATGCTTGTAACCCCAACATTTTGGGAGGCCAAGGCAGATGGATCACGAGGTCGGGAGTTGATGATCACACAGGCCAAGCTGGTAAAACCCCATCTCTACTGAAATTACAAAAGTTACCTGAGCGTGGTGGCAGACACCTGTAATTCCAGCTACTCAGGGGGTTGAGGCAGGAAATTGCTTGAACTTGAAGGGTGAAATTTGCAGTGAGCCGAGATCACACCACTGCTCTCCAGCCTGGGTGACAGAGAAAGACTCTTTCTCAAAAAAAAAAAAAAAAAGGTATAAAGTTTTACCAAGAAAGTTAATGAATGTAGAACAAATTGAAGTAAATACACTGCTTACTACAGAAATTAAGAACACAATTTCAGAGTCAAGATGGCCAAATAGGAACAGCTCCAGTCTACAGCTCCCAGCATGAGTGACACAGAAGACGGGTGATTTCTGCATTTCCATCTGAGGTGCCAGGTTCATCTCACTAGGGTGTGCCAGACAGTGGGTGCAGTGCATCATGCACCATCTGAAGCAGGGTGAGACATTGCCTCAATCAGGAATTGCAAAGGGTCAGGGAGTTCCCTTTCCTGGTAAAGGAAATGGGTGGCAGAGGGCACCTGGAAAATCGAGCCACTCTCACACGAATACTGCACTTTTCTGCCTGGTTTAGGAAATAGCACACCAGGAGATTGTATCCTGCACCTGGCTCAGAGGTTCCTATGCCCACGGAGTCTCACTGATTGCTAGCACAGCAGTCTGAGATTAAACGGCAAGTCAGCAGCAAGGCTGGGGAAGGGGTGCCCGCCATTGCCCAAGCTTGCTTAGGTAAACAAAGCAGTCCAGAAGCTCGAACTGGGTGGAGTCCAACACAGCTCAAGGAGGCCTGCCTGCCTCTGTAGGCTCCATCTCTGGGGGCAGGGTACAGACAAACAAAAAGACAGCATTAACTTCTGCAGACTTAAATGTCACTGTCTGACCACTTTGAGGAGAGCAGTGGTTCTCCCAGCATGCAACTGGAGATCTCACAATAGGCAGACTGCCTCCTCAAGACTGTTCTCCGACCACTGAACCCTGAGAAGCCTAACTGGGAAGCACCACCCAGTAGAGGCAGACTGACACCTCACACGGCCAGGTACTCCTGTGAGACAAAACTTCCAGAGGAACGATCAGACAGCAGCATTAGCAGACCACGAAAATCCACTGTTCTGCAGACACCACTGCTGATACCCAGGCAAACAGGGTCTGGAGTGGAACTCTAGCAAATTCCAACAGACCTGCAGCTGAGGGTACTGTCTGCTAGAAGGAAAACTAACAAACAGGAAGGTCATCCACACCAAAAACCCATCTGTACATCACCATCATCAAAGACCAAAAGTATGTAAAACCACAAATATGGGGAAAAATGAGAGCAGAAAAACTGGAATCTCTAAAAAGCAGAGCATCTCTCCTCCTCCAAAGGAATGGAGTCCTTCACCAGCAATGAAAAAAAGCTGGACAGAGAGTGACTTTGATGAGTGGAAAGAAGAAGGTTTCAGACTATCAAACTACTCCGAGCTACAGGAGGAAATTCAAACCAAAGGCAAAGAAGCTGAAAACTTTGAAAAAACTTTAGACGAATGTATAACTAGAATACCGAATACAGAGAAGTGCTTAAAGGAGCAGATGGAGCTGAAAGTCAAGGCTGGAGAACTATGTGAAGAATGCAGAAGACTCAGGAGCCGATGAGATCAACTGGAAGAAAGGATATCAGTGATGGAAGATGAAATGAATGAAACGAAGCAAGTCGGGAAGTTTAGAGAAGAAAGAATAAAAAGAAATGAACAAAGCCTCCAAGAAATATGGGACTATGTGAAAAGACCAAATCTGCGTCTGATTGTTGTACCTGAAAGTGATGGGGAGAATGGAACTAAGTTGGAAAACACGCTGCAGGATATTATCTAGGAGAACTTCCCCAATCTGGCAAGGCAAGCCAACACTCAGATTCAGGAAATACAGAGAACACCACAAAGATATTCATTGAGAAGTGAAAGTACAAGACACATAATTGTCGGATTCACCAAAGTTGAAATGAAGGAAAAAATGTTAAGAGCAGCAAGAGACAAAGGTCGCGTTACCCACAAAGGGAAGCCCATCAGACTAACAGCAGATCTCTCGGCAGAAACTCTACAAGCCAGAAGAGAGTGGGGGACACATTCAACATTCTTAAACAAAAGAATTTTCAACCCAGAATTTCATATCCAGCCAAACTAATCTTCATAAGTGAAGGAGAAATAAAATACTTTACAGACAAGCAAATTCTCAGAGATTTTGTCACCACCAGGACTGACCTAAAAAGAGCTCCTGAAGCAAGCACTAAACATGGAAAGGAACAGCAAGTACCAGCCACGGCAGAAAAAAAAAATGCCAAATAGTAAAGGTCATCAAGTCTAGGAAGAAACTGCATCAACTAATGAGCAAAATAACCAGCTAACATCATAATGACAGGATCAAATTCACACATAACAATATTAACCTTCTATGTAAATGGACTAAATGCTCCAATTAAAAGACACAGACTGGCAAATTGGATAAAGAATCAAGACACATCAGTGTGCTGTATTCAGGAAACCCATCTCACGTGCAGAGATACACATAGGCTAAAAATAAAAGGATGGAGGAAGATCTACCAAGAAAATGGAAAACAAAAAAGGCAGGGGTTACTATCCTAGTCTCTGATAAAACAGACTTTTAACCAACAAAGATAAATTAGGTCATTACATAATGTTAAAGGGATCAATTCAACAAGAAGAGCTAACTATTCTAAATATATATACACCCAATACAGGAACACCCAGATTCATAAAGCAAGTCCTGAGTGACCTACAGAGAGACTTAGACTCCCACACAATAATAATGGGAGACCTTAACACCCCACTGTCAACATTAGACAGATCAACGAGATAGAAAGTCAACAAGGATACCCAGGAATTGAACTCAGCTCTGCACCAAGCTGACCTAACAGACATCTACAGAACTCTCCACCTCAAATCAACAGAATATACATTTTATTCAGCACCACATCACAACTATTCCACAATTGACCACATAGTTGGAAGTTAAGCTCACCTCAGCAAATGTAAAAGAATAGAAATTATAACAAACTGTCTCTCAGACCACAATGCAATCAAACTAGAACTCAGGATTCAGAAACTCACTGAAAACTGCTCAACTACATGGAAACTGAACAACCTGCTCCTGAATGACTACTGGGTACATAAAGAAATGTAGGCAGAAATAAAGATGTTCTTTGAAACTAATAAGAGCAAAGACACAACGTACTAGAATCTCTGGGACACATTCAAAGCAGTGTGTAGAGGGAAATTTATAACACTAAATGTCCACAAGGGAAAGCAGGAAAGATCCAAAATTGACACCCTAACATTACAATTAAAAGAACTAGAAAAGAAAGAGCAAACACATTCAAACAATAGGAGAAGGCAAGAAATAACTAAAATCAGAGCAGAACTGAAGGAAATAGAATAAAAAAAAAAACTCTTCAAAAAATTAATGAATCCAGGAGCTGGTTTTTTGAAAGGATCAACAAAATTGATAGACCGCTAGCAAGACTAATAAAGATGAAAAGAGAGAAGAATCAAATAGACAAAATAAAAAATAATAAAGGGGATAACACCACTGATCGCACAGAAATACAAACTACCATCAGGAATACTACAAACACCTCTACACAAATAAACTAGAAAGTGTAGAAGAAATGGAGATATTCCTCAACACACACACCATCCCAAGACTAAACCAGGAAGAAGTTGAATCTCTGAATAGACCAATAACAGCCTCTGAAATTGTGGCAATAATCAATAGCTTACCAACCAAAAAGAGTCCAGGACCAGATGGATTCACAGCCAAATTCTACCAGAGGTACAAGGAGGAACTGGTACCATTCCTTCTAAAACTGTTCCAATCAATAGAAAAAGAGGGAATCCTCTCTAACTCATTTTATGAGGCCAGCATCATCCTGATACCAAAGCTGGGCAGAGACGCAACAAAAAACGAGAATTTTAGACCAACATCCTTGATGAACACTGATGCAAAAATCTTCAATAAACTACCGGCAAACCGATTCCAGAAGCACATCAAAAAGCTTATCCACCATGATCAAGTGGGCTTCATCCATGTTCAACTTATGCAAATCAATAAATGTAATCCAGCATATAAACAGAACCAAAGACAAAAACCACATGATTATCTCAATAGATGCAGAAAAGGCCTTTGACAAAATTCAACAACACTTCATGCTAAAAACTCTCAATAAATTAGGTATAGGCGGGAACTATCTCAAAATAATAAGAGCTATCTATGACAAACTGACAGCCAATATTATACTGAATGGGCAAAAGCTGGAAGCATTCCCTTTGAAAACTGGCACAAGACAGGGATGCCCTCTCTCACCACTCCTATTCAACATAGTGTAGAAGTTCTGGTCAGGGCAATTAGGCAGGAGAAGGAAATAAAGGGTATTCAATTAGAAAAAGAGGAAGTCAAATTGTCCCTGTTTGCAGACAACATGATTGTATATCTAGAAAACCCCGTTGTCTCAGCCCAAAATCTCCTTAAGCTGAGAAGCAACATCAGCAAAGTCTCAGTATAAAAATCAATGTATAAAAATCACAAGCATTCTTATACAACAATAACAGACAAACGGAGAACAAAATCATGAGTAAACTCCCATTCACAATTGCTTCAAAGAGAATAAAATACTTAGGAATCCAAATTACAAGAAACATGAAGGACCTTTTCAGGGAGAACTATAAACCACTGCCCAATGAAATAAAAGAGGATACAAAAAAATTGGCGCACATTCCATGCTCACGGGTAGGAAGATTCAATATTGGGAACATGGCCATATTGCCCAAGGTAATTTATAGATTTAATGCGATCCCCATCAAGCTACCAATGACTTTCTTCACAGAATTGGAAAAAACTACTTTAAAGTTCATATGGAACCAAAAAAGAGCCCACAATGACAAGTCATTCCTAAGCCAAAAGAACAAAGTTGGAGGCATCACGCTATCTGACTTCAAACTGTACTACAAGGCTACAGTAACCAAAACAGCATGGTACTGGTACCAAAACAGAGATATAGACCAATGGAACAGAACAGAGCCCTCAGAAATAATGCCACATATCTACAACTATCTGATCTTTGACAAACCTGAGAAAAACAAGCAATGGGGAAACGATTCCCTATTTAATAAATGGTGCTGGGAATACTGGCTAGCCATTTGTAGAAAGCTGAAACTGGATCCCTTCCTTACACTTTATACAAAAATTAATTCAAGATGGATTAAAGACTTAAACGTTAGACCTAAAACCATAAAAACCCTAGAATAAAACCTAGGTGTTACCATTCAGGACATAGGCATGGACAAGCACTTCATGTCTAAAACACCAAAAGCAATGGTAACAAAAGCCATAATTGACAAATGGGATCTAATTAAACTAAAGAGCTTTTGCACAGCAAAAGAAACTACCATCAGAATGAACAGGTAACCTATAAAACGGGAGAAAATATTTACAAGGTAAACTATAAAATGGGAGAAAATATTTGCAAGCTACTCATCAGACAGAGGGCTAATATCCAGAATCTACAATAAACTCACACAAATTTACAAGGAAAAAACAAACAACCACATCAAAAACTGGGTGAAGGACATGAACAGACACTTCTCAAAAGAAGACATTTATGCAGCCAAAAAACACATGAAAAAATGCTCATCATCACTGGTCATCAGAGAAATGCAAATCAAAACCACAATGAGATACCATCTCACACCAGTTAGAATGGCAATCATTCAAAAGTCAGGAAACAACAGGTGCTGGAGAGGATTTGGAGAAAGAGGAACACTTTCACACTGTTGGTGGGACTGTAAACTAGTTCAGCCATTGTGGAAGTCAGTGTGGTGATTCCTCAGGGATCAAGAACTAGAAATACCATTTGACCCAGCCATCCCATTACTAGATATATACCCAAAAAACTATAAATCATGCTGCTTTAAAGACACATGCACACGTATATTTATTGTGGCAGTATTCACCATAGCAAAGACTTGGAACAAACTCAAATGTCCAACAATGATAGACTGAATTAAGAAAATGTGGCACATATACACCATGGAACACTACACAGCCATAAAAAATGATGAGTTCATGTCCTTTGTAGGGACATGGATGAAATTGGAAATCAGCATTCTCAGTAAACTATGCCAAGGACAAAAAGCCAAACACCACATGTTCTCACTCATAGATGAGAAATTGACAATGAGAACTCATGGACACAGGAAGGGGAACATCACACTCTGGGGACAGTTGTGGGGTGGGAGGAGGGGGGAGGGATAGCATTAGGAGATATATCTAATGCTCAGTGGTGAGTTAATGGGTGCAGCACACCAGCATGGCACATGTATACATATGTAACTAACCTGCACATTGTGCACATGTATGCTTAAACATAAAGTATAATAATAATAGAAAAATACAATTTCACCTTCAAGTGATTCTTACTCAGCTGGGAATGTTTATTCACTGCTGTAATCCTAGTCCTTTGTGAGGCCAAAACAGGCTGATCACCTGAGGTCAAAACTTGAGACCTGCCTTTCCCAATATGGTGAAACCACATCTGTATAGAAATTACAAAAATTAACTGGGTAAGGTGGTCAGCACTTTCATTCCCAGCTAACTGGGAGGCTGGGGCAGAAGAATCACTTGAACCTGGGAGGCAGAGATTTCAGTGAGTCGAGGTAGTGCCATTGCACTCCAGCCTGGGAAAAAGATTAAAACTATATCTCAAAACACAAGAAAAAATCCAATTCAATGTATTCCTCAACTAGTTATTCCAGCTGCACAAGTATTTACTCTCCCAATTCCTGTTACATTAAATTTTCATACATTTTTAGCATCCCCATTCAATTTATGCTACTTAATTAACATATCTCAGTCCCTTAGGTAATTTTAGGTTTTTTTTTGTTTTGAGACTCGGTTCTGCTCTGTTGCTCAGGCTTGAGTGCAGTGTTATGATTTTGGATAATTGCAACCTCTGCCTCCCAGACTCAAGGCATCATCCTACCTCAGCCTTTTGAGTAGCTGAGTTAGACTACAAACACAAACCATCAAGTTCCCCTCATTTTTTTGTGGAGATGGGGTGTTGCCATGCTGACCAGACTGGTGTGGAACCTCTGAGCTCAAATGAGATCCCCATCTCAGCCTCTCAAAGTCCTAAAACTACAAGCATGAGCCACCAGACCTAGCCCCCTTAACTAAAATTTGGGAAGTTCTTCAGGAAAATAAACAAAATGTACTTTCAGAAAAAAAACTCCAAAGGAATAAAACCCTCATGGATTTTAGTGGTGGTGTTGCCTAAATGTTTCTGAGTCATCTAAATGTTCACGAGTCATTGTGATTCAGAGTTAGTAAGTGCATATGAACTTGTAAATGAATAAGCCAACATTCCACTTTTGTCTTCACAGAGCAAGAATTTACTATCAGTCATATATCAAGCTGCATACTAGGAACTGGATATTAAAATGTAGACAGATGTACTCCTCATTTCTGAAGACCTCACAGCATAGTCCGGGAGAAACAATCACACTGAGATAGGATAATTTTATAACTGAGATAAATAAAGACTGCAGTCAGGAATAAGGCCTAAATCAGTTGCTCAATAGGAGTCAGGGAAGGCATCTCAGGGGTGACATCAAAGCTGGGAATTGAATGACCCTATGGTTTTATCAAGGAAAGAAGGGGGTTGATATTCCAGGTTGGGAAATACAGGCATGGTGGTTTTTATGAGAATGACAAACTTCCTCAAAGTCCTCAGATATTTGGAGTTGAATAAACAGAAATTTAGTCAGTCACCTATCTTGAAGTTGAAGTTATTAGACTAAACACAATCTAATCATCTGTAAGATCTGTGCGCCCAATGTCCAGTTTTATAACAGAAGTAAGCTGAATTTCCAGAAATGCTATGGAAAATTTTAGGGTGAGTGCCCTTAGCATTAAACAACTATGTCTCATTGAGAAGATCCAAGCAAGAGTGGGCACTAGGGGGAAGACTTCATACTTTTAACATCTGGCAGCAGTAGATTTAGATGTATGTTTGAAATACTGCTGTGACTCCTGTGTGGTCTAAGACACACACATGGAAAAGGAATACAATTTCTTAAAGGAGTATATCCAATCCAACTTGCCAACACACACTCCCTGTCACTCCTCATCCCCTTCATCTCCTTCAAGTTACTTTCCTGGTGATGAGATCAAATGGCCACATGGGAAAAAAAGTTGGTGGAGGGAGCCAAGATGGCCAAATAGGAAGAGTTCCAGTCTACAGCTCCCAGCGTGAGCTACGCAGAAGACCTGTGAATTCTGCATTTCCATCTGAGGTACGGGGTTCATCTCACTAGGGAGTGCCAGAGAGTGGGCGCAGGACAATGGGCACAGCGCACCGTGCATGAGCCGAAGCAGGGCGAGGCACTGCCTCACTCAGGAAGCTCAAGGGGTCAGGGAGTTCCCTTTCCTAGTCAAAGGGGTGACAGATGGCACCTGGAAAATTGGGTCACTCCCACCCTAATATTGCACTTTTCTAAGAGGCTTAAAAACAGCACACCAGGGGATTATATCCTGCACCTGGCTCAGAGGGTCCTATGCCCACGGAGTCTTGCTGATTGCTAGCACAGCAGTCTGAGATCAAATTGCAAGGTGGCAGCGAGGCTGGGGGAAGGGCGGCCGCCATTGTCCAGGCTTGCTTAGGTAAACAAAGCAGCTGGGAATCTCCAAATGGGTGGAGCCCACCACAGCTCAAGGAGGCCTGCCTGCCTCTGTAGGCTCCACCTCTGGGGACAGGGCACAGACAAACGAAAAGACAGCAGTAACCTCTGTAGACTTAAATGTCTATCTCTGACAGCTTTGAAGAGAGCAGTGGTTTTCCCAACACCCAGCTTGAGATCTGAAAATGGGCAGACTGCCTCCTCAAGTGGGACCCTGACCCCTGAGTAGCTTAGCTGGGAGGCACACCCCAATAAGGGTGGACAGACACCTTACACAGCCGGGTTCTCCTCTGAGACAAAACTTCCAGAGGAATGATCAGGCATCAGCATTTGTGGTTCACCAATATCCTCTCTTCTGCAGCCACCACTGCTGAAACCCAGGCAAAAAGGGTCTGGAGTGGACCTCTAGCAAACTCCAATAGAACGGCAGCTGAGGGTCCTGTCTGTTAGAAGGACAACTAACAAACAGAAAGGACATCCACACCAAAAACCCATCTGTACATCACCATCATCAAAGACCAAAAGCAGATAAAACCACAAAGATGGGGAAAAAAGAGAGCAGAAAAACTGGAAACTCTAAAAAGCAGAGTGCCTCTCCTCCTCTGAAGGAATGCAACTCCTCACCAGCTGGATTTATAAATCATGCCGCTATAAAGACGCATGCACACGTATGTTTATTGTGGCAGTATTCACCATAGCAAAGACTTGGAACCAATGAAAATGTCCAAAAATGATAGACTGGATTAAGAAAATGTGGCACATATACACCATGGAACACTATGCAGCTATAAAAAGTGATGAGTTCATGTCCTTTGTAGGGACATGGATGAAATTGGAAATCATCATTCTCAGTAAACTATCACAAGGACAAAAAACCAAACACCGCATGTTCTCACTCATACATGGGAATTGAACAATGAGAACACATGGATACAGGAAGGGGAACATCACACTCTGGGGACTGTTGTGGTGTGGGAGGAGGGGGGAGGGATAGCATTAGGAGATATAGCTAATGCTAAATGGTGAGTTAATGGGTTCAGCACCCAGCATGGCACATGTATACACATGTAACTAACCTGCACATTGTGCACATGTACCCTAAAACTTAAAGTATAATAATAATAAAATAAAACAAATGGCCACATGGATGACCCTTGGGGCCCTGGTGACTCCTTCACTCCAAGGATCTTTACTCTTACTTATTTCCATGGCTCTATCCAATGGCAGCACAGTGCCTTTGATTTCCACTCACTACCTGAAACCTCATTCTGCGATTCTGCACTCCTGGACCATCCTTATTCTTCCACCTGCCAGTCTCTCCAGATCTAGCTCTTGATCACTGAGACTACCACTCAACCCTCCCTTTCCCCCTAGGTTACCAGCCACCTGCCCTTTCCTCTGCTTACCATCACTACATAGGAGATTCAGGGAATCTTCATGAAATAGTCTGCCTTTCTCAAGGACATTGAGTTATGTTCTGCAAATCTCCACTTCCCAAGCATCTCCATCTTTACACCTGCACTGAAAGGGGCAGCAGAGAGAGACCCTTACAATTCCTCCACTGAGGTAGAACAGAAAACTCACCTACAAACATGTGGTTTTGTCTCTCTCACTTCCAGGGTTACCCCAACCACAGCTGGGCCTTCAGTACAGGTAATCAGTCTGCTCTGCTTTAAAGAGTTGTTCATACATTACCCACATGAGCTACTCTGCCCCTCCAAGCTGCTCCTGAAACCTTTCATCTATCTCCTTAATTTGCCTGACAAGATGAAGTTTTTAGGGTGTGTTTCTTACAATTCCAACTTGACTGGTCACCTCTGCAGATCTTGCATTTCCAGAAGCCCCAAATGATGCAAATCTGTATCCTTTTCAAGGCCCATCATTCTTTAATTTGCAATCTTGGCCACAGTCCCTACTGCTCTTCTGGAACCCTGTTCCATCATTTGTAACATCTCATTCCTTGAATCAATCTAGAAATAGCTGTAGGAAATAGCCACCCAGTAAAACATTTGTAAATAGCAACTCTTGGTGCTTATGATGTCTCTCAAGGATACTCGACTTCCAAAGACTAAAGTTTCCAGATTCTGCCTGACAAGCTTTCTCAAAATCATTTCAGAACATAGCTAATTCCTTCTCATACTCTCTTATAACTTTCATAAAAAACTTCAATTGCAAAGTGATTACAAATGTAAAAGTTCAAATCATTATATTATAAGTGCAGTAACAGATTCTCTCTCCACAGCTAGGCTATACATTAATGTTCCGTCCAAATATGTTATATTTATTTAATCTATCATTTTATACCATTTGCTGTATTTGCAGGACTGAATCAAAAAGAATAAACAAATCTCATCAGAAAAAAATTGATTTGCAAAACAGTGAAATACCCTATTTTGTATTAAAAATTCCAGTTCATCTAAAGATGACAATCAAAAACATGACTTATTAACTGTAACAAGATAAAGATTACCTTCTGATACATTTCTGCCAGAAGTTGCCTTTCTATTTCTCTCGTATCTTCATTTAGTTTTATTTCTAAAAACTCAAACTTTATATGCTGAGGAAAAGCATCTGCCAATTGATCATCAATAAGCTGAAGGTTGTCAGCTATTAAAAAGTAACAGGACAAATTGGGACACAGAAGCATGGTCAGGTGTGTAAGAGGCCAGACTTCTGGTTCAAAAGTATGGCATACTTAGTGGAAAGCATAGGTGTCTGCAATTTACTTTGAAATACAAGAAGAAAAAGTAAGATAGATGAATAGATGGACAGATTAAAAATGATGAAGTATATATAATACAAATGGAATAGTGAAATCTAGGTTGTAGGTATGTGTTGACTACAATTGTTTCAAATTTTCCACATGTTGAAAATGCTCAGGAATTTACCACCATCCATCACGCCGAGCTAATTTATTATTATTATTATTATTATTATTGTTATTGTTATTATTATTATTATTTGTATAGACAGGTTCTTCCTATGCTGCCTGCCCTAGCTGATCTCAAACTGATGGCCTCAGGTGATCCTCCTGTCTGAGCCTCCTAAGTTGCTGGAATCCCAGGAATGAGCCTCTTTGTCTGGTTATAGCTTTTAAGAGTAAATCTGGAAAAAGTCCTTCCCAAGCATGATACAAAACCTGGAATAAATAAGGAGAAATATTTATCAATCTCACTACATAAAAATTAAAAGATGGTGTCACAGTGTGAGAAATGTGAGAACTACTACCACAGTTTCTTTTATTTTCTTTCTTTCTTCCTTCTTTCCTTCTTTCCTTCCTTCCTTAAGATTATTACAATGAAGCTTGGCAATTAACACACAGACACAATGGGTGGCACAAAGTATGTACTCAAATGATAAAGTTCTGAATGAATGGATGAATGAATATATGTCTCTTTGTGGATTATAGAAATGCATGTAACAGACAAAATCCCAAGGGGGTAGCAACACAAAAGGACCATTACTCATTCACAGATTATTTTAAAAATCTAAGGGATAACTAAGCATGAAAAGGCAAGTTTCTAGCTTATGTTCATGCTACAAAGCCCATTATCAAGTCTAACCAATGGTGTGAAACCCACAGTACTTACAAACTTTATAAAAGTTCTGTATAAAGGCCAAAATTAAGGCAATTAATCAGGTCTGCATAAACATTTAAGAACAAAAGTTACATTACACTTTACCGAACACATATTCTATTCATTAATGACATATTAATACATTTAATACTCTATCAATTGTATTTGAGAGGCATACCTAGTATACAAAGACAGCTGGGCTAAAAGGCAGTTTTTTGAATGTTTTTGTTTTCTTAAAAAATTTTGCCAAGAGCGGATATGTTTACAAACAGTATCTTTTAGTGTGTCTGCAGGACTCTTGATACCATCTGAAGTTTTATTATTTGACTATATAAAGTTATTACAAAAATGATAATATGGAAATAATGACCTGCAGAACAGGTGAACTATTGTTTACAAACTAAGATGTGGTAAGCAAGGAAAAACATGTAATTTAAATGAATTTAAATGTCTTACTTTTCTCACTCAAAATTAGCTTCATTCTTTTATAAGGAAAATTACATAGAAAAACCTTGCTATAGTTTAAAAAGAAATAGGCTCCTACATTTTTGGCTTTCTTTATCAAATCCTGAGACCTGTTAAAAAAAATTTTTGCCTTTAGAACGCTATTCAGTTATAATTAACAAACCAAAGTAGATTACAGAAACTAATCTTACCAGTGATTTCTAGAAACTGGAAGCATGATGACTTTTTTTGAGTGCAATCAATCCTGCATAATAAATACCTTAAGAAAATAAAAAGTTCCTAATTAGACACATGTTTATAGCAGTGTTTAAATGACACATTATAATATACTTATGAATATGAGATTAAGAAACATCCTTTAAAAAAATAAGATTAGAAAGCAAAATTGAAGCTCTTTCTTACACTGTTTGATAAATTCCTAAAACATATTGAGGTCAAAATATTAAAATATCTTTCTTGATCAGGTAATTAACCTCTAAGTATTTTACATCAAATGTCATTCAATTACATTTTTTAGAACGTAGTGTTTAAAAATGTAAATAAACTAAATTTTCACTGTCTTTACAATCATGATTAAAATGCGCTTAAAATACACTCAAACAGACATTTTGGGCAGCTATTTATATCTGTTTCTACTACACTATGTATCAATTATGTCTACTCTGAGAACACTGACATGTTTTCAACTGGATTTCCTTCAAAGAAAACATTTAGCATTGACATTTTCCATTAGGAGAAACCATTAAGTTGTTTGAGTGGGATGAATTCCTGTCATAAGAATTATACAACTGGTAATTAGACAATAAGTAGATTATAGAGTGATTAGGAAATTAGAGAAAGATATATCAAAAATGAATTCCAGACAAGATACAATGTCTCACAGTTGTAATTACAGCACTTGGGCAGGCTAAGCAGGCAGATGACATGAGCTCAGGATTCAAAACAACACTGCCCACCATAAGAAATCAAGGATCTATTAAAAAAAAAATAGCAGAATGTGGTGGTGTGTGCCTGTAATCCCAGCTGCTTGAAAGGCTGCAGTAGTGTAATTGCTTGAACCCTGGAGGCAGTTATTGCAGTAAGCTGAGATTATGGCACTGCCCTTCAGACTTTAGTAAAAGTGAGACAATATTACTAAAAAATAAATATGTAAGTAAATAAATTTATAAAACCGATAAGTAAAATTTGGTTGCTTATGAATAAACTCAACATATTTAAAATTTTCATTCAAATCCTGTACTATGGCCAGGCAATTTGGCTCACATGTGTAATCCCTGAACTTTTGGATGCTGAGGCAAAGGGATCACTTGAGATCAGGAGTTTGAGACAAACCTGGCCAACATGGTGAAACTCCACCTCTACTTGAAATACAAAAATTAGCCAGATGACTGGGTGAACACCTGTAATCACAGCTACTTGAGCAGCTGAAGTGGGAGAATTGCTTCAACCCACGAGGCAAAGTTTACAGCCTGTGATCATGCCACTGAACTCTAGCCTGAGCAATAGAGTGATACTCCATCTCAAAGAAAATAATTACAATACCAAGCTTCTTGTGTCCTTAAAAATTTGGAATATGAAATGTTTACATAACTATGGACAACACAAAGAAAATAAAGACATATACACACAACTAAGAGTGAAATTTAATGTAAATGATAGACTTTGGGAATAATGACATGTCAAGATAGGTTTATCAATTGTAGAAAATGTACCAAATTGATACAAGATGTTGACAGTGGGAGACACTGTGCATGTGTAGGAGCAGTGGATGTATAGTAACTCTTTGTACTTCACCATCTACCTGGCTGTGAACTAAAAACTGCTCTAAAAAACAAAGCCTACAAACACCGCCCCCCCTCCCCACAACATACACACATATTCACAGGGAAACTTTGCTGCATCTAGCTTTAAAATAATAAACTGGGATGAAAGTTCAAAAATAATGGTGGAGAAATATAGTTAAAATAATTATAAATGTACTAAAAAATAAAAGGAATTTATCTTTACTATTTGGAACTTTAGAGATTTTTCAGAATTACATCACTTAAGTTACTTGATTCACCTCTCCACAGTCTGGTTCCTCATCTGTAACATGCAAAACATCTGCCATGTGTTTATCACAGTGCCAAACTCAGAGCAAACATTCAGCAGATTGGAAAAGTCTTATTAAACAACATGGAAAATAGATAAATCAGTTTTAGCTCTTAAAGATTTAGAGATTGTAGATCACAAATTTACAAAAGACTAAATGGGATACCAAGAAATTAATTTCAAATTTAGTACCCGCTTGTTATATAACAAATGTATTATGTGCAGGTATGATGTAAATTCAAAGAGGAATGAGAAACAGAACTAGTTTAAAAGCAGTTAGCTATAATGCAGCATGTTACAGTCTGCCAAAAAAAACTGTTAATAAAAAGTTCAAAACAGAAAAGGAAATTCATTACATTTTCTTTTGCTAAACCAATTTCTGGAAAGAAAACAGAAAGTGAAGACTCATAGCCACATCTTTGTTAGCGATCAGCCACTGAAGAGTTAGAGGCTACTAGTAAGAGGGAGTTCCCTTGCACTGAAATGGACTGAGGTTGCAATTCTTCATTCATTTCAGGGTGTATCTACTCACGAATTAGCTGGTTTTGAATTTGTGTCTTGCAGCGGAGGAAGGAAGAAAGAAAGGAAAAAAAATGGGAAGGAACAGAAAGAAGGAAGAAATAAAGGGAGGGAGGGAGAAAGGGAGGGAAAGAGAAAGGAAGGAAGAAAGAAAAGAAGAATAGGAGGAAGGAAGGGAAGAAGGAAGGAAGGAGGGAGGGAAGTCCGACAAGTTAAAAAAAAGTTCAGTAGGATTTTCTCAGTAGAGGTATACAGAGAAGTGTTATATTCATTAGAAAACTTCCTTTTATTTCCATAATGTTTCTAGATCTATGGCCAGAAGTTAGGAACCTTCCCTTGCAAAAGTCTTACCACACGAAACAAGAAGGCCAGTGTGCTCTAGAAAAATGTCTATTTCCTCAGCTTCCAAGTGAAACTGGTGATTAGCCAGACCTATTTGCAGACTCTTCATTTCACTTCCTAGAAGCCCATTTCAGTAGCTTATCCTTGAGGTATGAAGTATAAGAAAAATTCTGCCATTTATTCACACCTCTGTGGACCGTTGGAAAATATAACCAAAATATTCAAGAAGAGACTGCTCCTGTGTCAGAAAAATATCCAAAGATAAATCTGTTGCCCCTAAAAATGAGGATTTCAAGAAACTTTTAAGGAAATAGAGAAATGCTCACACCATATAACTTAAATTTAAAAAGGATGTATACACAGGATATATCTACATATTTTAAATGTAAAATATGCTTTTGAAATACATATTGCAATGAAAACACATTGAGCTAATGCTATTCCTAGCTGTTAACACAAATATAAAGCATACCTACAGATACTTCCTGCACAAATTGGGCAGGCAGATCAATATAGTTTAAAGATGAAAGTGTTCATTGCCAAACTATTAAAACAGCACATTAGTGTTTTCTATAGGGTGTCAATATTCCTCATCCAAATGTATTACACACCCACTTGTTAGTTTAGCAACCAGTAGGCCAGATTTATAAAACAGTCCTCATCTTACTAAAATGTGTTCATTATATAAATGCTTTCTGCTCCTATCTTATTGTGGGTTCAATTAATTATTTGAACATTCTCCTTAAAGTCGATTCGAACGCAACAATTTTCTCAATGGACTCAAAGAGACTGTAATATTTCAGGATAGAGTTTTGAAACCCAAACATTGGATGAATTTAAATGTGAACTACTTGTTACGGGTTACACTTTTAAAAGTTATGTAACAGGTAAACCTAAATCCGATACTTGAGTGTGCCCTGTATTCCCCGATCCATGAGGCAGGACCGCCAGATTACAGCCCTCACATCCCATCCTGCGCCTCCAGGAGACCTACAAAGTACAGTCTTCCTGTTCTGAAGATACATGGCGCATGCACTTTGTTGCCTAGCACCTGAGAAAGGCTCCACCCACATCTCGCCAGAGCACATCCAAGGTATCCAAAGAACTGCCCCCAGCATACTAGGCTGAAGCAGCAGCAGCGCAAGTCTCCACGGCGGGACTGAGAATTCCTTTCCCTCCTTGACCTCTGGCTGCAGGTAGGGGGATGGGGTGAGCCGAAACAGGCATTTTGAGACCCTGTGGGACTTTACTGGCCCTACATGATAGTGCAGGCTGGTGCTGTACCTCCACTCCTCCCTGGCGTAGCCAGATCAAATCTGCCCACGCCCCAGCAGGTTCATCCGTGCAGTGTGCACACTTCCATCTGCAAGTGTCTGCTCCCTTGGGGCCTTTGCTTTCACAGTTAACAGGGTCATTCAACTGACCCAGGGTTTCTTAACGGAGCCACTGTTGCCTTTTGGTGCCGGCAGACTCTTTGTTTGTGGAGGCTGTCCCGTGCATTGTAGATTTAGCTGTATCCTCGGTCTCTATGTTGTCAATAGCACCTTCTCCGCCAATGAGACAACCAAAAATCTCTCCAGACATTGCCAGATGTCCTGTTGGAAGCAAGACGGCTCTGGGTTGATATCCACAGAATGAAATATTTTTTAATAGCCACGATTGTGTGTTGTGAGGAAAGGTGAGACTGACCTCATGATGCTTATATGTAATTAAAAAGAAAAAGAGCCAAAACTCTCAGAAGCAATAATGAAAAATTTATGGCCAGAGCATTGAACAAGAGCTAAGAAAAGATTATAAACTGAGTAAAGAGTTTAAAGGACAGGTGACTGAAGATGGAAGTGATCCAGATCATCTCTCAGAAAAAGTCGTCAGGGCCTTGATGCATAGGATTTAGGTGGGGGGTAAAAGAAGAGCATTGCAGGGAGGGGAAAAGAGAGGAAAGGAACAAAAACAAACAAACAAACAAAAATCCAGGACCTTCTTGGTGGCAGTGAGGAATCTAACCTAAATCCAGAGTTGTATGTTGGGAAAATAAGCCTCATAATGTATCTATGTCCTATGAGGACAAAATTTGATCAGATTCAGCTTTGTACACAACAGTGAAGAAGTGTACAATGAGTTCTCAACATTGGATGTGAAAAAAAAGACTTGAAGAGGCAATATGAGTGACAGGACTTCTTAGGAAGTGAAGAATGTGTAGGTTTTTCTTGGAAATAATCAAGGAGGGGGAGAGATTTAGTTGGATTTTTAAAAATAGGTAGTGGTTGCAGGCAGAATAAGGGAGAAGATTCTAAGCATGAGAAGAGAAATAAGAGTAGTTCTGTAGTGGATACAGTCAACATGGATTTGGGAGAAAAAAAGTGAATGACAAAACTCTACCAGAGGTGGTAGATAGGCGAATAGGAACAGCTCCAGTCTACAGCTCCCAGCATAAATGACACAGAAGATGGGTGATTTCTACATTTCCAACTGAGGTACCAAGTTCACCTCACTGGGGAGTTCCAGACAGTAAGTTTAGGACAGTGGGTGCAGTGCACCGTGTGCGAGCTGAAGCAGGGTGAGAGATCCCCTCACCCAGGAAGCACAAGGTGTCAGGGAATTCCCTTTACTAGTCAAAGAAAGGGGTGAGAGACGGCACCTGGAAAACCGGGTCACTCCAACCATAATACTGCACTTTTCCAATGGGCTTAAAAAATGGTACACCAGGAGATCATATCCCTCACTTGGCTAGGAGGGGCCTATGCCCATGGAGCCTCGATCATTGCCAGCACAGCAGTCTGAGATCAAACTGAAAGGTGGCAGGAAGGCTGGGAGAGGGGGCCCGCCATTGTTGAGTTCGTTGTTTGATTAGGTAAACAAAGCGGCCAGGAACATCGAACAGGGTGGAGCCCACCACAGTTCAAGGAGGCCTGCCTGCCTCTGTAGGCTCCACCTCTGGGGGCAGGGCACAGACAAACAAAAAGAGAGCAGTAACCTCTGCAGACTTAAATGTCCATCTCTGAGAGCTTTGAAAAGATCAGTGGTTCTCCCAGCACACAGCTTGAGAGCTGAGAATGGGCAGACTGCCTCCTCAAGTGGGACCCTGACCCCCGAGTAGCCTAACTGGGAGACACCCCACAGTAGGGGCAGACAGACACCTCATGCAGCTGAGTTCTCCTCTGAGACCAAACTTCCAGAAGAATGATCAGGCAGCAGCATTTGTGGTTCACCAATATCCGCTCTTCTGCAGCCACCAATGCTGAAACACAGGCAAAAAGTGTCTGGAGTGGACTTCTAGCAAACTCCAACAGATCTGCAGCTGAGGGTCCTGTCTGTTAGAAGGAAAACTAACAAAGAGAAAGGATATCCACACCAAAAACCCACCGTATGTCATCATCATCAAGGACCAAAGGTAGATAAAACCACAAAGATAGGAAAAAAACACAGCAGAAAAACTGGAAACTCTAAAAATTAGAGCACCTCTCCTCCTCCAAAGGAATGCAGCTCCACACCAGCAAGGGAACAAAGTTGGTTGGAGAATAACTTTGATGAGTTGAGAGAAGAAGGCTGCAGGGTATCAAACTACTCTGAGCTACCGGAGGAAATTTGAACCAATAGCAAAGAAGTTAAAAGCTTTGAAAAACAAATTGGACAAATGGCTAACTAGAATAACCAATGCAGATAAGTGCTTAAAGGACATGATTCAGCTGAAAACCAAGGTACAAGTGCTAAGTGATGAATACAGTAGGCTCAGTAGCCGATGTGATCAACTGGAAGAAAGGGTATCAGTGATGGATGATGAAATGAATGAAATGAAGTGAGAAGAGAAGTTTGGAGAAAAAAGAATAAGCCTTCAAAGAACAAAGAGTCTAATAAATGTGGGACTATGTGAAAAGACCAAATCTACATCTGATTGGTGTACCTGAAAGTGATGCGGAGAATGGAATCAAGTTGGAAACACTCTGCAGGATATTTCCCAGGAGAACTTCCCCAGTCTAGCAAGGCAGTCCAACATTCAGATTCAGGAAATATGCAGAATGCCACAAAGATACTCCTTGAGAAGAGGAACTCCCAGAAATATAATTGTCAGATTCACCAAAGTTGAAATGAGGAAGAAATGTTAAGGGCAGCCGAGAGAAAAGTCGGGTAACCCACAAAAGAAAGCCCACTGGACTAACAGCAGATCTCTTGGCAGAAACTCTATGAGCCAGAAGAGAGTGGGGCCCAATATTCAACATTCTTAAAGTCAAAAATTTTCAACCCAGAATTTCATATCCAGTCAAACTAAGCTTCATAAGTGAAGGAGAAATAAAATACCTTACAGACAAGCAAATTCTCAGAGATTTGGTCACCACCAGGCCTGTCCTAAAAGAGCTCCCGAAGGAAGCACTAAATATGGAAAGTAACAACCAGTACCAGCCACTGCAAAAAGATGCCAAGTTGTAAAGACCGTCAAGGCTAGGAACAAACTGAATCAACTAACGAGCAAAATAACCAGCTAACATCATAATGACAGGATCAAATTCACAGGTAACAATATTAGCTTTAAATATAAATGGGCTAAATGATCCAATTAAAAGATGCAGATTGGCAAAATGGATACAGAGTCAAGACCCATCAGTGTGCTGTATTCAGGAAACCCATCTCGCGTGCAGAGATACACATAAGCTCAAAATAAAGGGATAGTGGAAGATCCACCAAGCAAATGGAAATTGAAAGCAAATGGAAAACAAAAAAAGGCACGGGTTGCAATCCTAGTCTCTGATAAAACAGACTTTAAACCAACAAAGATCAAAAGAGACAGGGAAGGCCATTACATAATGGTAAAGGGATCAATTCAAAAAGAAGAGCTAACTAACCTAGATATACATGCACCCAATACAGGAACACCCATGTTCATAAAGCAAGTCCTTAGTGACCTACAAAGAGACTTAGACTCCCACACAATAATAATAGGAGACTTTAACACCCCACTGTCAACATTAGACAGATGAATGAGACAGAAAGTTAACAAGGATACCCAGGAATTGAACTCAACTATGCACCAAGCTGACCTAATAGACAGCTACAAAACTCTCCACCCCAAATCAACAGAATATACATTCTTTTCAGTAACACACCACATCTACTGCAAAATTAACCACATAGTTGGAAATAAAGCACTCCTCAACAAATGTAAAAGAACAGAAATTATAACAAACAGTCTCACAGACCACACTGCAAACAAACTAAAACTCAGGATTAAGAAACTCACTCAAAACCACTCAACTACATGGAAACTGAACAATGTGCTCTTGAATGAGCACTGGGTAAATAATGAAATGAAGGCAGAAATAAAGATGTTCTTTGAAGCCAAAGAGAACAAAACTACAAAATACCAGAATCTCTGGCACACATTCAAAGCAGAGTGTAGAGCGAAAATTATAGCACTAAATGCCCACAAGAGAAAGCAGAAAAGATCAAAATTGACACCCTAACATCACAATTATAAAAACTAGAGAACCAGGAGTAAACACGTTCAAAAGCTAGCAGAAGACAAGAAATAACTGAGATCAGAGCAGAAGTAAAGGACATAGAGACCCAAAATACCTTCAAAAAATTAATAAATCCAGCAGCTTGTTTTTTGAAAAGATCAATGAAATTCATAGACTGCTAGCAAGACTATTAAAGAAGAAAAGAGAGAAGAATGAATTAGATACAATAAAAAATGATAAAGGAGATATCACCAGCGATCCCACAGAAATACAAACTATCAGCAAAGAATACAATAAAGAGCTCTACACAAATAAACTTGAAAATCTAGAAGAAATGGATAAATTCCTCGACATATATGTCCTCCCAACACTAAACCAGGAGAAAGTTGAATCTCTGAATACACCATAACAGGCTCTGAAATTGAGGCAATAATCAATAGCTTACCAACCAAAAAAAGTAAAGGAACAGATGGATTCACAACCAAGTTCTACCAGAGGCACAAAGCGGAGCTGGTACCATTCCTTCTGAAACTATTCTAATGAATAGAAAAAGAGAGAATTCTCCCTAACTCATTTTATGAGGCCAGCATCATCCTGCTACCAAAGCCTGGCACAGAGACACAACCAAAAAACAGAATTTTAGACCAAAGTCCTTGATGAGCATTGATGCAAAAATCCTCAATAAAATACTGGCAAACTGAATCCAGCAGCACATCAAAAAACTTACCCACCATGATCAAGTGGGCTTCATCCCTGGGATGCAAGGCTGGTTCAACATACACAAATCAATAAATGTAATCCACCATATAAAGAGACCCAAACACAAAAACCACATGATTATCTCAATAGATGCTGGAAAGGCCTTTGCCAAAATTCAACAATGCTTCATGCTAAAAACTCTCAATAAATTAGGTATAGATGAGATGTATCTCAAAATAATAAGAGCTATCTCTGACAAACCCACAGCCAATATCATTCTGAATGGGCAAAAACTGGAAGCATTCTCTTTGAAAACTGGCACAAGACAGGGATGCCCTCTCTCACCACTCCCATTCAACATAGCGCTGTAAATTCTGGCCAGGGCAGTTAGGCAGGAGAAGGAAATAAAGTGTATTCAATTAAGAAAAGAGGAAGTCAAATTGCCTCTGCTTGCAGATGGCATGATGGTATATCTAGAAAACCCCATTGTCTCGCCCAAAATCTTCTCAAGCTGATGAGCAACTTCAGCAAAGTCTCAGGATACAAAATCAATGTACAAAAATCACAAGCATTCTTATACACAACAGCAGACAGACAGCCAAATCAGGAGTGAACTCCCATTCACAATTGCTTCAGAGAGAATAAAATACCTAGGAATACAAATTAAAAGGGACATAAAGGACCTCTTCAAGGAGAACTACAAACCACTGCTCAATGAAATGAAAGAGGGTACAAACAAATGGAAGAACATTCCATGCTCATGGGTAGGAATAATCAATATCATGAACATGGCCATACTGCCCAAGATAATTTATAGATTCAATGTCATCCTGATTAAGCTACCAATGAACTTGCTTCACAGAATTTGGAAAAACTACTTTAAAGTTCATATGGAACCGAAAAAGAGTCCACAACACCAAGTCAATCCTAAGCCAAAAGAACAAAGCTGGAGGCATCATGCTACCTGAGTTCAAACTATACAACAAGGCTACAGTAACCAAAACAGCATGGTACTGGTACCAAAACAGAGATATAGACCAATGGAACAGATCACAGCCATCAGAAAAAATGCTGCTTATCTAAAACTATCTGATCATTGATAAACCAGACAAAAACAAGCAATGGGTAAAGTATTCCCTATAAATGGTGCTGGGAAAACTGGCTAGCCATATGGAGAAAGGTGAAACTGGATCCCTTCCTTAAACCTTATAGAAAAATTAACTCAAGATGGATTAAAGACTTAAGTGTTAGACCTAAAACCATAAAAACCCAAGAAGAAAACCTAGGCAATACCATTCAAGACCTAGCCATGAGTAAGAACTTCATGTCTAAAACACCAAAAGCAATGTCAGTTAAAGCCAAAATTGACAAATGGGATCTAATTAAACTATAAGCTTCTGCACAGCAAAAGAAACTACCGTCAGTGTGAGCAGCCAACTTACAGACTGGGAAACAATTTTTGCAACCTACTCATCTGACAAAAGGGTAATATCCAGAATCTACAATGAACTCAAACAAATTAAAAAAAAAAAACCCATCACAAAGTGGATGGAGGATATGAAAAGACATTTCTCAAAAGAACACATTTATGCAGCCAAAACACTCATGAAAAAAGGCTCACAATCACTGTCCATCAGAGAATTGCAAATCAAAACCAAAATGAGATACTATCTCACACCAGTTAGAATGGCAATCATTAAAAAGTCAGGAAACAACAGGTGCTGGAGAGGATGTGGAGAAATAGGAAAAATTTTACACTGTTGGTGGGACCATAAACTAGTTCAACCCATGTGGAAGTCAGTGTGCCGGTCCCTCAGGGATCTAGAACTAGAAATACCATTTGACCCAGCCATCCTATTACCGGGTATATACCCAAAGGATTATAAATCATGCTGCTATAAATACTCTTGCACACATTTGTTTATAGTGGCACTATTCACAATAGCAAAGACTGGGAACCAAACTAAATGTCCAACAATGATAGACTGAATTAAGAAAATGTGTCACATATACACCATGGAATACTATGCAGCCATAAAAAATGATGAGTTGATATTCTTTGTAGGGACATGGACGTAACTGGAAACCATCATTCTCAGCATACTATGTGAAGGACAAAATACCAAACACCGCATGTTTTCACTCATAGGTGGCAATTGAACAATGAGAACACATGGACACAGTAAGGAAAGCATCACATGCCAGGGACTGTTGTGGGGTGGGGGGAGGAGGGAGGGAAATTATTAGTAGATATACCTAATGCTAAATGATGAGTTAATGGGTGCAGCACACCAACATGGCTCATGTATACATACATAACAAACCTGCACATTGTGCATATGTACCCTAAATCTTAAAGTATAATAATAATAAAAAAAAACTATCAGAGGTGGAACAATAGGCACTGTAACAAATTATTACAAATTTAGTGGCTTAATACAAGACAAGTGTATAATCTTACACTTCTGTAGCATAGGAGTCCAATACAGGTCTTATTTGGCTAAGATTGAAGTGTGCACCGAACTGTGCTCCTTTTGGAGGCTCTGGAGGATAATTTGTTTCCTTGTACTTTCTAGCTTCTAGGGGCCTCCTGCATTCCTTAGCTAGAACCCCTTCCTCCATTTTCTAAGCCATCAACATCACATTGCCTTTAGCGTTCTTCTGTCATTTCCCTCTGACTTTTCTCTTTTGCTTCCATCTTCTACATTTAAGGCCGTTGTAATGGCATTGATCAAGCTGTATCATCCTGGGCAATCTTCCTATCTTAAGGTCACCTGCTGAACAACCTTAATTTCTCTTTGCCATGAGCACTCACGTGCTCACAAGTTTTAGAGATTTGGATGAGGGCATCTTAGAAGAGGTCATATTCTGTTTTGTCCCCTCAGCTGGACATTTGGAAACTATCCCAGTTTCTCCTCTTGTCTTCATTTTCCCAATTTAATCTGTTATCTAATTCTGTGTAGCTACCTCATCAGGGCCTCTGGCACAAGAGTTCCTTGGAGATTCTTCAAAAGCCCCTATTTAAAGCAATGGAAAAATCAAGCAGACCATGATTACACATTCATGCCAATGCAGGTATGTCAGTCATGGCAGTTGCTTTATTTGTATTATATATTGGAATACTAAGTAATACGTGTTTTGTTGGTGAAGGGAAGTTGGAGGATGTCACAAATTTTATATAAAAAAGTTGAAATTAGGTTGGGCATGGTGGCTCATGACTCTAATCTCAGCACTTTTGGGGCTCTAATCTCAGCACTTTACAATCTCATGACTCTAATCTCAGCACTGCTGGGGTCTGCTGATCACTTGAGGCCAGGATTTCAAGACCAGCTTGGGCAATATGGCAAAACCCTGTCTCTACTAAAATTACAAAATTTACCCTGGCATAATGGTGCATGCCCTTAATCCCAGCTACTCAGGAGGCTGAGGCAGGAGAATCTCCGGAACCTGGGAGGTGGAGTTTTCAGTGAGCCAAGATCATGCCGCTGGCTGGGAATCTTTGATCTAGACCTGTGCTGTCTATTACATAGCCACTATCCACATGAAGCTATTCTTGTTTAATTAAAAATCATTTCTATAATTACAATAGCCACAATTCTAATACTCACTGGCTTTCATATTGGACAGCACAGAGGTACAACATTTGCATCCTTGGAGAAAGTTCCACAGATTGGACAGTGCAGAATAGAAATGTGTGTCTCACCTTTTCCCAATACCCTCAAGTGTTTGCTAAGTGATTGCAGCTATTGCCTTCCCTTCCTGTGGCAACAGGGCCGTTTTCTCCCAGGGTTTCCCATTCTTCCACTTCACCTGTAAGTTTTCCTTTGTCAAAATTGAATGAAAAATTACAGCTTTCTTGCTTCTTCAGCTGTTTACAAAAGGAAAACAAAATTAGCAACTCACAATAAGTATGGAATGTATATAAAGTAAGCTCTGTCTTATCTTCTGCCCTTCTGTGTACTTGGTAACAGCAACCTCATGCAATTTTTCTTTGAGTTCCCTTCTGTCTGTCCTCCTGCTGAGTTAGCACCATGCTGCTCACACATTTGTGGCTTTTCATATAGGGATAAGTGAGGGGATGCATGTTATCTCCCTTATGCACACACTGACACACCCACACTAAACCACACACACACAATCACACACACATTTGCCCACCCTTTTTCGGTGCTGTTGCTGCTTCAATGTTTGCACTGAAGAAAGTAACAACCACTTCTTTTGGCTCTAAAATTTAGCCCAGCAATAATTCATGATATCATTGTTTACTTTATTCAATTTTCTACTGCCCATCCTTTCTCCCATCACATTCTCTGGAGAATTATTGCCAGTTCCTGTAGTTTTTCATGGCTTTTGTATCATTCCTTTGTTACCCAATTTTTCTATCTCATCTGTTTTCATCTCTCTTCTAAAGCAGGAGCTGAGGTTTTCTTTGGAAGACCAGATAGTGAATATTGTTGGCTCTGTGGGTAACCCTGATCGCAGATACTTAACTGTGCCATTGAAGGGTGAGAGCAGCTTAGATGGTAGTGAGAATGTGGACAAGGATATAGTCCCCACATCTCAGTGTGCATTTGGCCTTTTCATGTTATTCTAGATAATATTAATTGAGCATATCATATAAGTCAAATATTGTGCTGGGAACTTTACCGTGAAGTGATACAAAATTACTACATAAAGGAAAAGACCAACAGTAGATTAAAGACTCCCTCTGTTCACATTGCAATTAAGTAGCAGAAGTAGACAGAACCCAACTTCGTTCGATTGCAAATCCCTTGTGTTAAAAACACACACAGTGGGGTTACCATTGCATATATTCATCCATGTCCCCACTCAACATTCATTCATCTGTATTTTAATTATCTGTGCTAGAAGCCATGGAATTGCTTATGGATTTTCCCCAGTTTCTCATATGTTCATTTCATTTGTGAATCTGTTGAAGTTTTTTGTTTTTTTGTTTTGTTTTGTTTTTGAGTCAGAATAGTTCAGCTTACTGCCATGTCAGGTAATTCTCTCCTGTCAGCCTCCAAAGTAGCTGGGACTACAGGCACACACCAACATGTTCAGAAAGTTTTAGTATTTATGTAAGATGTATTTTTTGTAGAGAAGTATTTCATCTTCCATGCTGTTGCCTTGGCTGGTCTCAAATTCCCAGGCTGAAGCACGCTGCCTGCCTCAGCCCTCCAAAGTGCTGGCATTACAGGCCTGAGCCATTACACTTGTCCAAATCTGTGAAACTTCATTGTAAGGTCTCTCAGTACCTCAAAATGTCTTCCTTTATGGAATATTTCTTTCATCTCTTATAGCATACAAAACTTCTTTTCTTATAAATTGGTGTGTCAAGAGGCATATCATAGTCTCTTTTATTTGCAATCACATATATTATAGCACATATAGTTCAGGTAGAAAGAAGAAAAATAGGGCACAAAGTGCCGCATTTCTTCTCTTTTCTAAGTGACATGAGGGAGACTTGGTTTTAGCTTCCCCCAATGGATACCTCATGGACATTTCTAAGGCAAGCTAATTAATTCCTTGGTCTTCTCACCACTCTCTGTGGTCCTTAACTTACTGTCTACCTCTGTTAAATCTTCTAAGTGTCAGTGCTGGCACTAACTGCTCCAGTCCAAGTGAAGCCTAGCTTACTCCACCGGACATTCAAGGTCCCGTGGGCTGAATGTGCCATACTTGCAGATCATGAGAATGTTGTCTGTGATTTTATATTAGTGGTCTTCTAGTTTTCTTATAGAAATATATAAGATTCTACAAGAAATATCACAGTTATATCATTTCTTTATTCCAGAAGTCATTCATCTTCACTATTACCCGGGAAATGGTGACAAGCTTACTGGCATCTTCCAAGTTTAAGTTAGAAAGCAAAACAAAAGAAGAATTTTACACTTCTCATTAGTCATCTTTGAATTTCAATATTGACTGCCAAAAATATGCACTGTTTTTTACTTCATCAGTAGGCATACATTTAAGACCATGTCTAGGAGCTTCTACTTTGTAGTTGTTGGCCACCATGATAATCCAGTTTTTGAAATGGAGTTTTTGCCAGCTGGAAAGGCAGAATCCAAAGTGTATGAAGAAGCTTACATTTAATAAGAATTTTTATTATATTGTAACAATATAGTGTAATGTGATTTTAGAACTGTAATATTGGAACAGAGGAGGTAAATGAAATCCAACACAAATAAATGAGGCTTCCTGTGGAGTTCCAGAGACTGATTGAAGCCAGTCAATGAATATCCTGGGAGTTGTTTATTCATGCTTTAATTCAGCACAGACTAGCCTGACCTCTGACTTTCCTATGATATTCAGTTCACTATGTCATCCACCCTGAATTGTTGCTGTTTGAGCACTTAAAATCCTAGTTCACCTGTAGCCAGTTGGAGCCTTGAAATGTCATCCATGAATGTTCAGGTAGTTTTCATGAATTACATTTTTCATCAGGACCTACTGGGTTTCATCCATTGAAATTCAGACAGTTTCCATGAATCATGTTTTTGATGAGGACCTACGGGGTCCGAAAAGACCCTCAGTGACCCCTAGTGGCACTTCCTGGCTGGGTCATACATGCATGCTTTCCTCCCCAGTGACCACCTTGCTAATGCACTGGAAGCTCAAAAGCAACACAGAGATGATGCCACCTGATTTTCTTGTCAAGAATGTTTCCAAAAACCCGGCTTAGCTTGAGAACATGTTGTCATTCGGAGCAAACAGGCCCATAGATTTTTGTCATGAGAAGAGCCAAGTCCTTTCCAATTTATGTTTCTAATACATTTCTAGAACATTTGTACTGTTTCACTCAGCTTTAATGGCTTTTGAGGAATTCATATAGTAAGTTGCTTGTAATGTATAATGTTTAATTGTGTGATACTTTTCAACTATTCCGGACTTGTCACCAAAATATGATAGGATTATGTGGCAGGTGTTGTTGTGACATTATTTTCTCATATTATGAGAACAATACTCATTAAAAATTGTTTTGAGTACTTGTAGCAGTATTACTTCCTGGGATGCAGCTACTTGTGTATAGTTTCTGTGCACTCCACTGGTCCCATGGTGGACAAAGGAGCACACATAAAAATAATTTGTTGCATACATTGACTTTAATTCTTTCTCCTGCTACCATTCACCTTGTTAAGGCACTTTCACATTTTGTTCCTAAGCTTTCAGGATTGATCATCATTTTAAAAGAAACTACTGCTTGACTAGACACAAAAACATCCATTTATCTAAAGATTCACTTAGGTTTTTCATGACAACATGAGTGAAGTAAAGAATGCTTTAGACGTCAGAGACATTTTGGGACAATGGGCCACCCACCTCCAGCCCAGTATCTAGAACAGCTTCTTCAACAAGGAGGCTGTCTCTGTTTCCTGTGGCTGTTCTAACAAAGTATAAAAAATTTAGTGGCTTTGGACAGAAGAAATGTATGGCCTCATTTCTGAGAGCCACTGTCTACAATCACAGTGTCAGTGGTGCCATGCTTCCTATGCAGGTCTTAAGGTAAGAACCTTTTTGGTTAATCTCCCAGCTTCTGGAAGTTCCCTGGCTTGCATCAGTGTAATTCCAGTCTCCCTGTGTCATTTTTCTCCCTGTGTGTATCTCCAAAAGTTTCTTTTTTCTAAATACTCATGTCGTTTTGTTAGGGGCCCACCCTACTGTAAAATGAGATCATTTGAAATAACCATGTCTACGTGTAACCTCTCCTTCCAAATGAAGACACATTCTGTGGTACTGTTCACTTGGGACGTCAACAAAGGAATTTTGGAGAGAATACACTTCAACCCATAACTGAGGTGTCATTTTAAAACTATAGTTTGAAAGAAAGAATTACATATAATGAGAAAACAGACCTCTTGTATGTCCCTTGAAAATAATAAAAAAAGCAAAGTCACACTTTCCTTTATCTGCACAAGAAAACCATCCACAGAATTTACAGTACTAAATGTTTACATTCTTTATTCCTTGTGGGTAAGTTAATCTGTTGTTGCTCACACAGTCATTTATGAGTATCATCATCTGCACCAGTTCATAGATCATGCTGCTCTTGACCTCATAGATGAGAACATGTGGCTTTTGATCAACATGTTTTGAAAAGTGGGGGCAACTCCAGCAAGAGTTTGTGTCAGCATTCATTACTTCAGGACATAACTTTACTTTTTAGTAAAGTTAATTAACTAATGTTTGGGTTCACAAACCAAAAGATGATGGAAGACAGATGCCAGGCTCTGAGATTGTACACTTCATAATTTGTATGAATTTAAAAGTTTCCATTCATGGGACTACTTTTGTTTTGTTAAGGGAGAAAATATTTTGTTAGACAGCTAATTTTAAAACTAAGTCTCACATCGACCAAAACGTTTATCTGAATAATATCAAGGGTGATGCTACTTTATTTTGTAGTTATTTTTTCACTTACAATGCTTATGTTCACTTTCTGGTAAAAGTAAGCTAATTTTAAACCCAGTTAATGTATTCAAATCTTCCATCACAAATACATGGTCTTTGACTAATTTGAGGAATATTCTATCAATGAACTGGTTGCTTTTTTAAATTATTATTTCTAAGAAAACCATTCCCTTAAATATGTCACATATGAGAATTATTATTCTTCATGGCATAAGGCAAGAAGATGGAATAAATCACTTCTTTACTGATGTTTATGATTTACATATGAAAGTAAGGCATGTTCTATAATTTTAAAAATCTGATGATAGAGAAAAAAATTTGATCTTTGTCAGGAAACTGGCCTTTTGAAGTAACTCCCTTAGGCTGCACATCTTACCTTTCAGACTGCCTTTTCTCATCATGCAAGGAGGCAGCCTATATAATAGAAAAGTAAATAAAAATGTAATCTGAAATGTTTCCATCTACTTTCCATCTACTTTCAAATAAGTTGCTGTGCTACTAATAGAGATCATGACCTGGCAGGAATTGAGTTTTCTGTGATCAAATAGTCATTCAAGAAGAATGTTGCCAGTTGTTTATTTGGTTTGGTTTTTTATTTGTGATTTTATTGTTGTTCTTATGAAGTCTCACTCTGTTGTCCAGACTGGAGTTCAGTGGCATGATCCTGGCTCACTGCAACATTTTCTTCCAGGGTTCAAGTGACTCTCCTGCCTCAGTCCCTGGAGTACCTGGGACTACAGGACCAAATGCCATGTGTGATGTGTTTTTGTATTTTTAGTAGAGATGGGGTTTCACTGTTTTCATGTTAGCCAGACTGGACTCAAACTCCTGACCTTAGGTGATTTACCTGCCTCTGCTTTCCAAAGCCCTCAGATTACAGCCATGAGCTGCAGCGACTGTCCAAGGTACTTGACTTTAATGTAACAATCCAAAAATAAATTTCAGAGTGAAGATATGTTAGACAGATTTAAAACTAACATATTCTGCAGTTGGAAATGATATGTGATAGGACACACATTCACATTAATTCTTTTATACATTTAGAGATATTATAAAAATGTATATGCAGTGTACACAGGAGTACTCAAGAAGCCAAGAAAACACATGTGTGGTGCTTAGTGTTGCATATATGCTTCTGCCAGTGGCTAGGAATAGTGGTCCTGCTGATTATTTCCTTTCCCTTGGAGAGTAAACCGTTGATAATTATATTTGGAAAAAGTTGTCAGTCAGTTTTTAGGAGAGTTGTCAGAGAAAATCCAGGATTACATTAACATTTGTACTCATCCTTTTAGATGCATCAAAGGTCTCTGTTGAAGCAATAAAAAAATTGAACAGACCATGGATACACACTCATATCAATGTAGAACTTTGGTCATGGCAGTGCTTTATTTGTATTATATATTGGAATTCATATTGATGCTTGTTTTGTGGGTGAAGGCAAAGTGGAGGAAGTCACAGAACTTTTATAAAAAGTTTGGAATTGCCCTGGGCATGGTGGCTCATGCCTCTAATCTCAGTATTTTGGGAGGCAGAGATGATACACCACAGGAGGCTGGGAATCATCTCTTTGTTCCTATAACAAGATCTTACTGTAAAATATGTAATGTCCATTGAAAACCAGGTTATACAACCTGTTCTAATGCTAAGCACTTGAACAATTTTGTTCCACTCTGAATTAACTTTAAGCAAGTAATTCTAAGGTTTTGTCTTGTGTCCTTGTGTGAAATAGCTACCATCATTTTTACCCCAATTATTTGATTCTTACAATAAAGATATTTGTTCAAGATTGTGGTAGTTTAATATTCATTTTTAAAGTGCTGCCAACCACAGCTGTTTTTGTTCTATTTCCCCTATCGGTAGTGTCCAAACTAATATGATGTCTTAACCTGTTAGGTAGCACTCATATTAAAACAAACTAAATCCAAGAGCTATTGGTGTAGAAAAAGTAAAACTCATCTAGAAATCTGGAAGTAATTTCAGCAAGCACATATTTTTTAATATGGTTGTTCCTGCCCTCAATGAGCATAAAATCCTGAGGATTATGATGAAATCCAACCAAGAGCAGCAGAGTGAGTGACAGCAGGAAGACATGGCCGAGGTGCATGACAGTGGCACTCTGAATATAACCTTTCCTCCAGGCTAATGAAAGTGAGGTGGAACTAGTAATCCACATCCTGGGTGTATATTAGTAAAGTTAAGTGACAAATTTCATGTGCGGCCAATTCTTTGAAGGAGCTGGAAGGAAAGTGGAGCATTAAGTGGGACCTCATATGTTGGCTGCAGAGAAAAGTATCACAGGTGTGAATCTGTGCAGAAGAGCACTGGTGCACATGGGTAGAAATATGAGCTGATAGATAGGAGCTGATCATGAGGAAAAATAAGCTGGCAAAGCTTGGATCTACTAGGCAATGTCCCTTGAAGGCTCTTTAACATGAGGAAAGAATGAAGTCAGTCTTAAAATCAGGCTCCCCTTAGCACATGTACGTTAGGACTAAGCTTGTTTTCTTCTTAGTGCTCCAAAAGTGATCCAGAAGAAATGTGCATATGGAGTTTCATTCTTTTGTCATAGCCAAAATTTCCTAGGATACTTCCTTTGGCATGGACAGAGATACTGTTGATCTCTGTTTTCCCCATGCTGTACTTGTGATCTTTAACTTTTCAGTCACTTCAACACTTCCTGGTTGTTGGTCCAGAGTTCTAGAAAGCACTGACTGTCCAGACACCACCTTTCACTGGGTACCACACTGGGGCATTTCTCTACTTATCAATTTACTACTCGGTATTACATGTTTATTGCAATAAAAGTTACATGGTGGTGTCTTCATACAAAAGTGAAAACTTAGGTTTATACAGAAACCTAAATAATTTTGTTCTAAGATAAGAAACAGTGGGAATGTTTTATCTTCAACTAGGAAACTTTCCCCAAAGATGAAAGTTAACAAAAATATTTATTTAATTGGAATGCAATTGTTATTTTGTATCCTCTACTCAGAACACTGTAATTATTACTTATGTTATTAAATGCACATGTGTCTATTCTTCAAGTTCTGTAGTTAGCCTTTTTCCATAAACTGAACTCTCTGTATGGAAAAGCTTTCCATTCTTAGCTTGCATCTAGCTGGATATATGACAGACTGTATGGAGCAACTTCTGTACCACTGGGAACCACACTTTGTTCACACTGTGGAGCATCATTTATGGTTCTTCTGTCCAGGGTAGCTCTGCAGATGCTTCTGACTGCTCCTGCTCCCACACTCACCACCTGCTTTGTTCTGCCACCATTTTCTATTGTATTTTTTATCAAATGTTTCCAGATGGCAATATTGGGTGGGGCCAGGAAGAGAAATGTTTTGATGTAAGTTTTCAAAACTCCACTCCCTATATGACAGCCACCTCCCCTCATCCATCATGTCCTTTGATACCTCCATCACTCCCCAGTGGCAGGTCTCATCCACATTCAGTCCAAGCTTCGGTTGCTTCCATAGAATCAGATAGTTACCGACTGCAGAGAATGTGAACATCCACAAGAGGCCACAATTTGCTTTATCAAGTCTGATCATTGCGGCAAGGATTTTTTTTGAAACAAACACAAAAATCCTAGAAAGCAAATCACTAAAGAATGTTCAGTAATAGAGGAGACACTAAGTAAATACGTGGCATAATAAAGATGGCTTGTTTTACCCTCTGCCAAAGTACAATCCTTCTTAGTATTTCCTCTGAGAGTGATGAGGTTACCTTCTGTCTTGTGTGAAAAAGAAATGGTTTAACTTCAACTAGTAGACTTTCCACAAGGGTGAAGAAAGTAACACAAATATTAACTATCCCATTAGTGGAATTGTAATTTTGTATCCTCTACACACACATTATATTTCTTAAATCAGTCATCAAATGCAGATTTGTCTTTTCTCCAAGTTCAGGAGTTAGCCTTTTCCTTAAAGCTGAACTCTGGGTATGGAAAGGCTTTTTATTCATGGAGAGCTTCAATTTAGCAGGACGTGGGACAGACCGTATGAAGCAACTCTTGTGCCACTGTTGGCCCTCCCTCCTCCTGGGGCTCTGAAACGTGATATATGATGGTAGAAGCTCATGAATGGCATACAAATGATGGAGTAATTGCTAGTGAGTATAATTCTAATGCTATGTAGAATGAAAATAAAAAAGGTTAAGTCATTTTGAAAAGAATAAAGAAGTAAATTAAATAAGAATGCTTTACAAATGCAGTACATGCTAATCTTGGATATCTAACATTATTGTTTTAGGAAATCATTTTGTTTCACCAAGAATACAATACTAATTGCCAAAAAATCATGTACATATAAAGAGTAGTATCTGATTTTTCCAGGAAAAAAATCCAAGTCTGAATTCTATAATAGTCAAGTTTCTTATTTTAATTATAATTAAAGTCTTGGTCATCTCATTTATTAGCTCTCTAATTTACATATGAAAATCAAAGAAACATTTTCAGAAACCATTACAGTTTATAAATGTAAAGTGCCATTATTGAGCAAATATATTACTCTATGAGTGGATTTGTCCCATCTCCCATCAACTAATGACACAGCTATATAAACTTGTTGAATTTTATTAGTAAGTAATACACTGTTACAAACACTAATTCTCTTCTCCATGTCCATGTTGATTTTGTGTATACATGTGAGTGGTTAGAATGTGTCTGCCTAATCTCTAACACTCAACAGAAAGATGAGCTAGAGGTCACATTTATATGAATGACTGACTCAGACAATTAGCAGATCATTTTAAGTAACTTGTTAAAATCACAAATATTTTACTATCTAAAATTAAGTTCTATGGTCATACATTTCTGTAATGAATGTGTTATTTGTATTATTAATATATACCTTCAGGAGAAAATAAATTTTACCGTTTACTCTTCCTGCTCTGACGACCTCTGTACTTTCTTTTTCTCAGCCTAGCCTGACTACATCTGAGATGCTGGGATAATTTTAGTAGAGTAGGAGCATATATTATACAAATGTAAACACAATACTTATTTTTAAAGTAAAAGTATCAAACTTAAGAACTCACAAAAACTTTGTTTTGCACAATTTAACTTCAGATTTTAGTTGCTCATGACAACGCATGGTCGGTTTATGATATAACCTAAGTTTAATTTTAATTGCCAAAGTTCAGTATGGTTCAGTATATATTTGTACATCTTAAGGCATTTAGGTAGTGTGTTTTAGGTTTTAGGAATTCTTGCATTTGAGAAAACTGAGTCAACACATTTGCATCGCTTTGTGTACCATTACCTGTAAGGTTCCCGAAAGTACTCAAGAATCAAACTTGCTAATGTCTCTATGAAGAGAAATGGATATTCTCTTTAAGGGTGAAGGATACATGAATGCAGACTGAAATAGCTTCCCTCAATTAAGTCTTTATTGCATCAGAAATTGAGTTACATACCAATCTTATTTTAAAAAGTATTGCTTAATTGATCTTTTTCAATTTCAGATAAAGTATTTTGAATCTGTCTTAATTATGATTTTGAAAATACAGTACTGAATAAACAGCTCAGGTAGGATACAAAGCATCATAATAAAAAATACAATACAAAGTGATCTGCCTATTATAGGGTGTATGTGACTTAGATTTGGAGAGTAAAAAGCATCTTGCAGTTGAAAAGGGTTGCTTTGTTAAGTTGATTTTTTTTTAAGTATACAGTGGGTCCAGACTTAGTATTGACATAACTTGGCTTTTTAGTAATTATGTGAGATATTCCGTGTGACTTGATAAACCATCAGAGGATAACAAGGGGCATATATTAGTAACATCTCACTGTCTATAGCATAGAAAATTTCACAATAGACCACAGTAAGGAAGTATTCAAAATTATCTGTAGAAAAAAATTGTAGGTGCGCTATAGTAGAAAAGCTGGCAATGTAGAACATATGTGTGGACAGATTTATGAGCTCTTAATGAGTTAGAATAGGCAGTTGTTAGCAATTGGATATTTGAGAAAGTGGGGTATGAAAGAGATGTTAACACCTATGTCCTGGGTGTGATTTGATAAGCTGAGAGAATAGTAATGCAATTTACTGATAGAAAAAAAGGGAACTTGTTTGAGCAGGTTGCATTTTAAACATATGGGACACTAAATAAAAAATTGTAATGGGGAGTTGGATACATATGTCCAGAATTTGGAATCATCTAAAAGCATACATGTGTTACTACAGAAGTAACAATGAAAAACAGTCATAGAAAGTAATGTCATAGAATGGAAACTTTTTTGGAAAAGTTAATGTTGTCATGGCAGACAACATTAAGTTATCCAAAGGCAGTCTGTAGGATCTAAGTAGTTAGACTATCAGTATGTAAGAAAAAGAGCTTTATTTCTTTTTTATTTTTTATTACTATTATTTGTGTGTGTGTGTGCATGTGTGTGTAAGAGGAATTCTTGCTGTCTCACCCAGACAGGAGTGCAGGAGTGGAATCTCAGCTCACTGAAACCTCTGCCTCCTGGGGTCAAGCAATTCTCTGCATCAGCCTCCTGAGTAGCTGGGATTACAAGTGCTTGCCACCATGCCTGGCTAATTTTTGGTTTTTAGAAGAGATGGGGTTTCACAATCGTGGCCAGACTGGTTTCGAGAAAAATTATAATTTTAAAGAACTATGTTTGTGCTAAACACAAATCTTTAGCATTCTTCTAGAATTCTTAGTTGTGTCATCTGCAGTAAAATAAGCCTAAGAATTGCACCAGAATTAGTTGCCCAACTAATTAGTTGCCCAAGGAGATTCAAAGTTTTATTGTTATAGGTTTCTAGAAACAATCAGACTATATATCTGGAAATTCTATACACACATGCCCACACACAAACACACAATTTTCACTCAATAGACATTATAATAAGCACACTGAAAATCTGATAATAAAATAATTAAAAAGCTGTAGAACACAATAATTAAAGGCAAAAGATAATTTTAAATTTAAAACAACTGAAATATTAGATTTTAACAATTAAAATTTTCTAATTGTTCTTTGGTCCACCATCATAGATTTCAAGAAGATAATTAATGTTGCATGAATGACATTGAGTTCCCTATCAATGAAATTTAATTTATACCATTTTAAAAATTGTTTGTATTCATATATTGTTTATTATGTAACTTCTTCTATTTGCTCTAAAGTAAGGCTAGATCACATCTTAGCCTCATCTCATCCAAGGAGGTGTTTACAGTAAAGGTATACATGTTGACATAATGTGGAATATAGTTGATGTGGATTAATGTGGGTTTCATGTATAAATTTATTATTCTCTTTATTAAGATAGGCTTGAAATGTTTTGTCTAATGAACATTTAGTCTATTCAATAGGCAGTGTTCAACAGATATATATCAGCATCTGCTGAGTACCAACACTGTTCAAGGCAGCAGATAACAATATAGGCAAAGATAATATTAATCCAAATTTCACATGAAAACTTTTGATACTATTAATAATGTGGCAAATGACATGATTTTCACTTTATTATAATTTTTAAGAGAATAAGAATATGAAATGTGTATTGTTTAAGTGTTAGAAGAAGCCTATCCATGTTATTCTTTACCTGAAATTAGATTATAAAAATTACCTTTTTCAAAAGAAATATATATTATAGATGTTCCTATGGCAAAAAGAAAAAAAACCTGGACTCTGACTTGGAATATAATATCATTTTATTAATTAAGATACATAGTAGAGAGAAAAAAACTATTTTATTTATCTGTCATGGTAATGACAAAAAAGACAGAGGTCTTTTTTGTGATTTTTAATATTGACTCCTAAGAACAGTAAACAGTTGGCAGTGTAAATATGTTGCAATTTAGCCAGCTGTGAAAGAAAATGACTGATCATTAGTAAATCAGGCAATTTTTATTGTTGCCATTGAAAATTGTTGTACTCATCGTGTGTGTTCTTTTACTGTCAGAAATGAAATCAATTTTGTACTGCCAATTAATATCACTGTTTTATTATCATGGGATTCTAGCTTTACATTCTAAAATGTGGTCTCTAAGAAATGAGTAAAAACCAAGTAAGTTTTGTTTTTTCTTTAAAAAGGAAGTCATAAAATGCTACTCACATTTAGTAAAAATAATGAGGTGAGTGGGACATGGTGGTGCATTTGTCTAATCCCAAGTAGTTGGAAGGCTGAGGCAGGAGTGTTCCTTGAACCCTGGAGTATGAGGCCTCATTGAGCTATGAGCTATCATCTTGTCCCTGTAGTCCAGCCTGGGCCATGGAGCATAATCTTAAGTATAGAATAAAAAATAGAACTGTGAAAAGTAATATAGCATTACAGTTTTTAATTCGCTTGTAGTAATGCATGGATAGTATATTTAACCAAAATATTTTAAATTGGTCATACACCAAGAGGTCAGATATTTGGGTCAGATTGCTAACTAGCTCCTCAACTGGCTAAATCTGTAACAATTGGTGAAGTATTTGTTCTAACTGTAATTGATATTTTATTTGTTAAATGGATTTACTAATGCTACCCGCTTAGGAAACTAACTGATATTGATTAGATTACCTCAAAAACTTGTTCCGAATGACACATATTAGGCAGTAAAATATTAGCTACTACTACATATTATAAATTATTTTCTTCTGCTTATTTTTAAAGATCATAGTGCACATGATAAAATTCCAGAAGACCGAGAATGGCTGTTATATACAATAGAACACTGTAAGAGTCACTATCAAAAATGAGTATATCAGTGCATAAAATGTATGGTAGGTTTATTTAGCAGTCATTTCATTGTTTATCATAGTGTTTTTTCTTACAATTTTGTAGAAGCCTCTGTCAGAATTAAGAACTCTTTTAGAAAAGAATAATCATGGATGATTGAAATTAACATTTTAAGCTGATACTGAAAATTATTCTGAATTCTATTACATTTATATTTGTATTTTCTTTCGAAGGCTAATGGAAGTCTTAAAAAGAAAATGGATACTTCCCTGCCAGGGGAGACACCATGATCACGAAGGTGGCTTTCCCAAGGCAAGGCGGATCTATTGCACTCTAGATGGGCTGACCCATGAAATTTCCCCAAATGTGGGAAACTCAACTGCATAATTTGTGGAAGTGAAGGATTGTGTTTGTGCTTTCACATTGGAAAAAAAAAGAAAGAAAATTGAGTCATTTAGTGTATGTAGAAAATTGAAAGGGAACCATATACTGGAAAGAATTAAATATGCCTACAAAAATTGTTGTCCTCCAGTAAAAAACAATAAAACATCAAATTGTTATTTATTAGAAAAATCAAATAGTGCTAGGATGACACTTGCAAATGCTTGAGAACTTTGTCTAGATGAGGTGGCTGGGGGAAGACCCCAAAGTTCAGCAACTATATCTGGGAGAAAGAGAAGTAATTTTTAAATGTGTAAGCCAATGTTTATGTATTAATATTGCCCTTAAAAATATTTATTTTGTGAAATGATTAGCAATGGTTTGTTTGTTCTTAAAAAGTAATTTCCTTTTGGAAGCAGCTTGTGTGAAATGGGCTAAAAACTATGTAGCTAAAATAATTCAGAATTTTTCCCTAAATTATAAATCATTTGCAGGAATTGTAAAGATGTTATAGCTGTCAGCTTTCTTGCATTTCTTAAAAGTTTATTCTAACGAAGAAAATAAAATATAAGTTATAAAGTTACTTTTATAATCAAATTGTCAATCTTTTTAAATATTTAGAATTTGGAGCCAGTTGACCATGATGTTTTAGATGGGCATAAGACCTCTCCAACAGAAGATGCTCCATTATATCCTCATTCAACAGGCTCTATGTATCAGCAGGTTAAATAATAATAATAATAATTTTCTTTTTCAAAACTCATTTTGATGATTTACTTATATGGTCTTCAATTATTATTTTATTACATATTTTGTAACTTATCAGCTGTGACTGCAAATTAAAAAAAAAATTTCTAGGACAGCTATGGCAAGATGATCGGAGGAAGAATAGTTTAAGTGGGATCATGTTTTATTTTACCCTTGTGATATTTTCTTTGTAATTAGGTGCTACCTTGTCCTAGTTCATAAAAATGTGTGATATTTCAATGAGCATAATTTATTTAGTCTTTCTCAAAATCCAGTAGCAGTAAAACTTAACGATTTTACCAGCTTTAATATGAAATTTACTGTAAAGAACAAATACTGACCAAAAATATAAATAAAATCCATTCATGAGCACTTCTAAGTTAAAAAAAAAAAAATTGTGTTAAAATATTCTGGGAAGACTAGCCACAATGTGAGTAATGCAGTTTTCTTTTCTCTTTTCTCTTTTCTTCCCTCTTTTCTCTTTTCTCCCCTTCCATTCTCTTTCCATTTCTTTTCCTTCCTACATTCCTTCCTTCCTTTCTTTATTTCTTTCCTTTCTTTCTCCCTTTCTTCTTTTCTTTCATTTGTTCTTTTGATAGAGTTTCACTCTTGTTGCCTAGGCTGAAGTGCAATGTTTGTGATCTTGGCTCACTACAACTTCCACCCCCCGAGTTCAAGTGATTCTCCTGTTTCATCCTCCGAAGTAGCTGAGATTACAGGCATGCATCTGGCTAATTTTGTATTTTTGGTAGAGACAGTGTTTCACTGTGTTAGGGTGTTCTGGATCTCCTGAGTTCACAATCCACCCACCTCCGCCTCGGTCTCTCAAAGTCCTGGGATTACAGGTGGTGAGTCATTGCACCCGGCCAGGTTAATCATTTAAAGCTTGTCTTGTGCTGTAACATTTAGCATGACTTCCCATCAAGTTCATGTAGCCAAGGGATGGAATTACCTAAATTACAACAGTTGCCCAGAATAACAGCTGTATTGCTCAGAAACCTTATTTTTTATCACCAGAAAAAATATAAAATGGTGAAAAATGTAAAAACAATAAGATTTTAATTCTACACATTCTTCACATTTAATGTTTGATAGTTTAATTTCTTGTTGAGATAAAGAATATGGATAGATTTTAATAGAAATTCTAAAATATTAAAACCAATATGCACAATTTTCATATGTCACAATGTGTGAAGCATAGTAGATTATATATTTGTGCTTGGAGCACTTTTGTGGTAGAATTTATTAAGTGATGCCTCTAAAATTTGGTTTCATCTTATTCCAGTGAAGTGCATATTATCAGAATCCACAGTAAGTTGAAGCACCATTGTGCTAAGATTTCTGACTGCTTTGCTAGCCAGTCAAAATTTTCCTTGAAGGCAGTAAGTCTCCTAGTGTATTTCTATATTATTTTAAAGCTTTTGTTGTTAGATATAGGGTTTACTGAAGATATAATCGCCTTCTAATTTTAAATAATTCATATAATTTTTTATTTGATGTAATATCTCAACACCCATTGTTGGAAACAATAGGATATGAAGTGTGTTGTGTAGCTTGAGGAACAGCAATTTGTTTGTTCAAATTGGTTAGAATATACTATGTTTTTATCTTTTTATAGTAGATAAGCAGTAGCATCAACCACTATGAATGCAAAATGCAGTCTACCTTAGTCAAGACTTATAAATACACCATTAGGGCTACTGGTGTTGGTACATTGTAATCCAACTATGTTATGGCCCTTCCTAGTTGGCCTATTGTTATTTGCAGTCTATGTTTCTCTTCTGGCCTAGACTTAGATTTTGGAATTTCTGTTCCTTAGAGAGTGTAAGAGAAATATGTGTAGATTAATTTTATCTCTGTATTACTGTTGCATCTCTATAAGTTTGCTACCTCAAGTGAATGCATCATGTTTTCCTGGTTCTAATCACCTCCCAATCATCCTGGAGAGGATTCTTCAAATGGAAATCAACATGTCCTTCTTTAATGCACCCCTTAAATTATTACTGACATATTTGTGTAAACAGCTTTCCACATCTAAACTTCTATTTATTTTGAAATCTATAACAAATTATTCATACCTATATTCTCCCTCCTATACAATCAAACTTTAGAACCTATTCCTTCTAACTGTATTTTTTACCCATCAACTAACTCACTTATTTGTTTGCTCAATATCTTTCACAGTCTATAATAATCTGTCATTCTATTTTCTACCTCCGTGAGATCATCTTTGTTATTTCTCACATATAAATAAAAAGATGCAATCTTTGTCTTTATATTTCCTGGCTAATTTCACTTAACATAATGTCCTTTATATGAAGCCTTTTTCTGAGTATTGTTTAGTCAATTTATTGAGGTTTTTATGAAACTGAAATAATCACTTTCATAAAGTTTACCTTAACTGTTACCAAAATTCCTTGGGTACATAGGACTGTAGTTTGGAAACAGCTAAATGAACAAAGATGTCTTGAGGCTGTCTTAGGACATTAATATTGTACTCTTTTCTATCTCTTATCTTACTTAGCTTTGGTTTGTCTTCAAATTAATAAAACTATTCTAGTAAATTATCTTGGGTACCAACATTAAAGCCAAAAGAAATCAGTAATGCACTAATTTAACTTTATAAATACAAGGAAAGATGTTACAACAAATACCAAATGTTACTGAATAAAGTGATATACTGTTTGGGCTCCTAATTTTCAAAGCACTTAATTTATTTATTAATTTTTATGATTATTGCTTATTTCAAACATGGACTATTATAACTGAGTTCACAGAAAAGTTATTATAAAAGAGTAATAAAATAATAATATACACTGGATGTAATACAGTAAAGTTTGGTCAAGTGGGCATTAGTAAAGACAAGTGAGTCCTCTGCCATGAGTAACTTTGGGGGAATAAGTACAGATTGGGGAGTAAGTTACATAGTCTTTCTAGGATTCAGAATTTTCTTTTGAGAATAATGCATTTTCCAAATTACATAAGATTATTTACATGATTAAATCAGAATTACTAACACTCAATAAATATGCCTATTAACCATAGTTGTGGAAGGAAGGGGAGCATAGACAGAAGCTCCAAAACTCAAAAGATGTTTGTAGCCATAAATCAAAATACTGTTTGTTTACAAGTATCTAAGAAATTTCTGTAAGCTTTTAATTGTGTCTTAGGTTTGTGACAAAGAAAGAAACAATACCTATGTCCTGCCTTGGAGAAGCTGATTGCATAGAAAAAGAAACAAGGCAGATATATGTTCCACAGAATGTTGCCAAGACAACATAAAGCAAAAGCAACCAAGTACAAAGGTGAGATATCTAATTTGCAATTTTATTTTCTGTCTGTTTCATTTGCTTCTTGCTGGTATGATTAACCAACACTATATGTGTTAAATTCAACACCCTAGGAGTCATAAGGGCTATAGTACCGGAACTTACATTACAATTTTTCTTCCCATAGTGGCTGTTAAGGAAGTATTAGTGAACATCCCATATGAAGACTCTACTAAAAGTAAAGCTACCACAACTACGATGCTAGGATGATATAATTTACTGGATCTAGCAAAGAGAAAGAAAGTGTGTGTTTTGTAATCCTATATATGATAAGTGCTGAGAAACTAGTAGCCAAAAGACAAACTATTTCTGCCCACTGAAAGGAAAAAGAGAAGAAATTGTAGAACCATTTACTACAGTTATAATATTCTATTTTTTAAATTTAGTTTCTATCAATATCTGTACAGAAAAGTAAAAAAAAAAAATAACAATAATAAAGATCTCGAGTATAAACATTACCAAAGTTTAGGTATCCCATATTCTCTTATTTGGAGATGTATCCTAAATAGGTGACCTACCACTATGATCTAACTTTTTTAGCTTTACATTCAAATGAATATCTTTCATAGGCAGTTTGATAATAATCCTTAACTAATATTTTTTACAAGTTCACATGACATAATTTGAAGAAGAAATTTGTTTCTTTAGCAGAAAAAGCTCTCATTTGAGAAAAATATAGAGAGAATTTTAGAAAAAGCACAGCTTATGAAAGAGATAACATAAATATGTCAGTCATAGTATCTCAGAGATTTTAGCCATATTATGAAGAAGATCTTCCTGCATAATTCTTTTAAAGTACAGTAATTTCTGAGAGAAAAACAGTAGCTGCTATCAGAATCTTCAAAGTAATAAAAATTAATAATTAGAATTTACCTAACCGTTCTGCTTCTCATCTTTGAAAAAATCATTGTCTATATTTTGACCTATGCATTCAATTGCAAGAATACTGTTTCTGGTGGAAACTATATATATACATAAATTATATATATATAATATATAGTTTATACTATGTATAATATAGTATATAATATATAATATATAATAATATAATATATTATATAATATATAATATATAATTAATACTATATATAGATTTATATAAAATATATGGATTTACATAATAATATATTTTATAATATATAATTATATATTATAAAATATATTATATATAATGTATATATAATATATATAATATAGTATATGTGGCTGTTGGATCACAGAATTCATGTGACAAGTAGCACCAGTATTTTTGAGTCCCACAAGTTTTTCTGGTGGGTGAGATCTAACAGAGAGCAGATATTCCCACTCAAAAAGTGCTGACAACCTGAGATAAGAAGAAAAAATAATGCTTGTAGTATGAAAATGATTCTGTCCACTTTTCTTTTCATCAAGTGACAAATTAATATTAACAACAACTCATTTATCAATACAGCCATCTTTGAATGAATATTTTAAATTTTGATATTAACAGCAAATCCAGTGACTATTCAGATTTTTAACTACAGATCCCTTATGTCCATATTTTAATGACATTATATCTGTTTGGTTTTTTTAAAAAATTTGTTTGTTTACAAAAATTTTTTGATTATATACATTAACTATGTCAATGCAACTGTAAATAAATTAACAAAAAAATGTGTTTTTATAAAGGAAACTCTTCTTTCTACATAGATCCCACAAGACAAATAAAGCTCTACCCTTTTTAGCAGTGAGTTTAGCTAGAAAATTCTGCAATGTGTTAGAAAATACACTCACACAGATAAAAACATAAACAAATATAACTTCACATTTTCCAATTAAAGATCAGTACAGAATGTGTTGTTAATTGTATTCTTAAACCTCAGTTTTCTCTTGAAATGAACTAAATTTTGTTATCATTTGTTAATTTACTTATATGACTTCACACCCTGAGTTTCTGTTCTGTGTAAGATTTGAACATTACTACTTACTTTGTTGGACAGAGGTGGATATTTAGAAGTAATACAATGCACTCAAAATTTCTCTTCTCACATTATGATTTTTAAAGCCATACCTCTCTTAGAATTTAAATAAAATAACATTAAGCAACTTCAAGGCTTGGTTTATTAAAATATTTATCATGAATACATTTTAAATATAAATATTTTGTGCCATTAAATTTGGCTTCTTTTTACACTAAGGTTTCAGTATTTTTTAACATATGATTCAATAAAACTCAGTTTAGTTACCAACACCAAGTATAGGGGAACACTTAAGAAATACATATATTTTTAATTTAATATTGTCTGACATAAATGATTTTAAATATATACCTGGTAGCTAATAAAATGTTAAACTAGTTGATCAAAAACAAACTTAAAAAAGAGTTAATTTTTTTCTAAATGAAAATACACTTTCAAAGTAATCTCTTATTAATGAACAAAAACAGCTTTATAATTTAAAAACTCCCTAAGTATTCCTTTGTCTATATAATATATTGCATTCAAATTCAGGAGTTTGAGGTCAGCCTAGCCAACATGGCAAAACTCAGTCTGTACTAAAAATGTCAAAAAAAAAAAAAAAAAAAACTGCCAGATAGGCTGGCAGAGGCATGAGGTCCCAGTTACTCAGGAGGCTGACTCAGGACAATTGCTTGAACCTGAGAGGCAGAGGTTGCAGTGAACTGAGATCCTGCCACTCCAGGTTGAGCAACAGAGAAAGATTAAATCTCAACCCACTCACGTGCCAAAAATAATAAATAAATAAATAAATAAATAAATAAGAAAAGATCAATTTAACTGTGAATACATCAAGTATTGTTTATGCCAGTTCACCTGAGCAAGGACAAAAATCCATGTACTGATGGAACTTACATTTTCACTTTAGGGGAAAGTAGTGACAATATCTAGTGATTTTATTTTTATGTAAGAAGGATAAGGATTTTGGGTTCATTTATAAGCAAGTGAATAGCATAAGCTCAAAGGAGATTTGAGCAAACTTCTTGAAACAACAAGGAGCACAAAACCGCTGAAGTCACAGTGTATACTGAGGCTCTGAACAAGAAAGAGGATGGTAGAAGAAGATATGCAAATGAAAATAAGAAGAAAATAATATATGGTTGTTTGTTACATTATAAAGACCATGGTTTCAGCTTAGGAAAAAGGGGAGCTGGTATTGAATGTTCATAGGTAGAGTTACTTTTTAAGGTAAGGGCAACTTTCTATGTTTAAATAATAGTGATGGTATCATAACATTGGGAATATCCTGCAAATCGCTGAATGTGTACTTTAAAATGGTTAATTTTATAGTATCTGAGATATAATTCACCTAGTTGTAATAGTACTGATAGTGTAATACTTGTAATAGTGGAAGGTAGGAGATCAGTAAAGAGGCTGAGTTAATCAGATGAGAAATGTGGATAACCTGTATCTGGGTGACAGCAGGAAAAATAGGGAAAAGTGGTTAGATTCTGGACCTGTTTTAGAAGGAAAACATGCAGAATTTGAGGATTAATGGAAATGAGTAGATGAAAAGAAAAGCATCAAGAATGACCTTCTAGATTTAGGCCTTTGCAACAGGATGTAATTACTATCAGATGAAATGGGATACACTTGGGGGAAGTTGTTTGGAAGGAGCACCAGAATTCAGTGTATAGTCTTGAGATCAAATTGCCTGTTAAACATGAGTATGTGCAATACAGCCATATATGATTTGGTCTTTGGTAAGAGAATGGCTGGAGATAACCATTTGGGACTCATAGTACCATTCAGAAATCCATCATACAGGAAGAGATAACTGGGAGATTGAGAACAAATTTATCAGGAATAGTTCCAGGAAGAGGGTGAATAAGAAGTAACTCATATTTGGCCAGGCCTGGTGACTTGCACCTCCAAAGCTAGCACTTTGGGAGCTTGAGGCAGGCAGATGGCTTGATCCTAGAAACTCAAGTCCAGGCTGCGACACATGGGAGAGACCCCATTTCTACCAAAATTAGCTAGTCTGGGTGGCCTATAGTCACAATCACCCAGGAGGCTGATGAGGAAATGCCATCTGCGCATGGGAGTTTGAGGCTGCAGTGAGTTCTTGATTGCACCACTGCACTCCAGCTTTTACAACAGAGACAGACCCTGTCTCAGTAAACAAACAAACAACGAAGACAAGAAATTAAAAATATATATATATATTATATTTGGCAAAAAATTGATTATTTTAAGTATAGTATATTTGGTAGACTGTTGGGGATGAGTGCCTGACTGGTAAGGTAAGTGGAATTTTCAAGTGAGGGCATATTATCAATAGAAAAAAGTTCACCTGAAATTCAATATAACATTTTAAATTTAGCAATTAGTGTGTCACTGATGGTCTTTGAGAAAGGACTGTGACTTCATTGTTGTGGGATAAAACGTGAGACAGAAATATGAACTGATGGAAAGAAAATACCTAATAGAAATTCTCTGTTGAAATTAAAAGCAGAGAAAAATGTCAGTATCAAAAGAGACAGTTTCTGTTGTGGATCGTAAAATATGGAGTTTTTATATATGTGTGATAAGAAAATCAGGGCAGTGAAGAACAGAATAAAAGAAATTACATGAAAGAGGAAACGATCAATCACATTGATGGGTTGTGTCCAGGAGGATGTATTTTAAAATGTGATAAAGCTTTTTGTCTTTGAATAAATACGTGCATATAGTTAAAGGTGTGATTTAGATCAGAATAATAAACAACAGCAGTTGAGGAATTTAATACTCTACAGTATAAAACTTAACAAATTGGAGGAAAGGATGTTTATGGTATGTTATGAGAATAAAAGCAATGCAAAGAAAGTTCAGGAAATGAACATCTTATCAAATAAAAATAAAATAGATAACTTCTTGATTCTTCCCTCCCACTTTTTTAAACTACTACTTCTATTTTTCCCATTGATATATTTTAACAAATGACCAACATCTTCTGGGGAAATATTATGTTCTGTCTCTGTTAATTTGCATTATATTCTTACACATTTCATGCCTTTTTATTATATTAATAGAATTTTTAGTCAGAAAAGTTTTCTGTCTAAATTCCATTCCAATATTTACTTGATTTAAAAGTAAATCAAGTAATTTACTTTTAAAAGTACTGTTGCCTTTTATCTTCCTTTCTATTCATTTTTGTTGAATATTGCTTCCCACCGATAATGACTAATTGATCATCACAATGTATCATTAATTTATCTGATAGTTTGTCTAGAAAGAACCTAATATGAGCTTCTTCATACCCTCCCCCAACAAAACAGAATTTACATCTTCTATAACCATGCAAAGTCTGGATTTCCTTTCTATTTAAATTGAAACTTTACTTGATTAATAATTTCATAGCATCAAGCCAAGAAACAGTATTTTAAATGCAAAATGACCAACATCTAACAATAAGTGGAACTTAAAGAGCTCACTGTTTTGTAGTCCTTTCCAAATCAGAAAAATCTGCTTGTTAGTTTTCTTAGTGTCATCACAGTTGCACTTCGCTTAGACCTTGTACGGTTTTGTTTTAGTCAATGTCAGCAGCAGACACTGGCTGCAGAGCACAAAAAGAAAACTTATGAGAAATATATCCCTTTCTTCTTACTACTTGAAGACAGGACAATCATCTTGTTGTTAAGAGGTAGTTAAGTCCTCATAGTAGTTTTATTGTCTATTTCCTTGAAACAATGTTTGCTGAAGAAATAATATGTCAATTTATTTGACATATTGACTAAATTATGTCAAATGCTTTAATTGACTGCATTATGTCAAATGGTGATTCAATATTTCAGAAACCAGATATATATTTTTTTATTGTGATTAGTGATCCATATTTACCTTTTTACATTTTCCATGAATAGTGAATTATACTGAATCTTGTTTTCTTCTATTTGGATTTGATACGGAACTATACTGGATTCACTGAAAAGAAGAGTTTGAATTAGCAGCATGCTAAGAATGGACACCGTGTTTGAAGAGACTGATAAAGAAATTACAAGAGGAGTTTCATCTTTGGAAGAAAAAATGGTCCTTGGGCACACACACCATATGAGCTTTACTTTCAGCATTCTCTGCTCAACTGTTCGGTGCTGTGGTGAGGCACCTATGCATTGTATATATCTGAAATTAAGTGAAAAGCTATTGACAGATTCTGATATCATTTGCCATGAACTTTATTACTGTGTAAGTACTTTTGGATAAAATTACCCTAATGTTTTTCAAAAAAGACTTTAGAAGAAATAAAGCCGCGTTACTTTTTTTGGCACGTTCTTCCTTTAGGATCTACAGTGAGGTAAGTGATACAAATATCTCTCATTCTGTTTCCAACAAGTAAATAGAATACAAATTGTTCACTAACAAGATTAAGGATTGGGTAATCATTGTTCCTCTAAGTGAAATGCATCCCTGTTTAGTTTTGTTTAGTTTTCACAATTTTGAAAATTTTCCTATTCAATTTTTATCAGTCATAATATATTGACAGTTTTTAAAAAATGAAAATGGGATTTAGTTAGTGGTTTTTTCTGCTCCTTTTAATATTATTCTCATTCAACTTAACGGGCATTCTAAATAGTAATGAGTGATATGAATATAAACTTACATTAAGGAATGAGGGTAGAGTGAGAGAGAAGAGAGTATGACTCGAAAATAATCTCACAAGTTTTATTTGTCAACTCATATGTTTTAACATGTTAGTAGTAGATTTTCTACTCATCCTTAAATTCAGAGCTGTGACTTAGAATACAAAAATGGAGCTAAACAATTCATTTCCATATGACTTCTGTCTGCTACTATACTGATTTTCACGAGTACTATAAATTTTGTAAGAACTAATTTCATTCAGATCTGCATTTAGACTTCCAAGATAGTAAAATGTATAAAAAATATATACATTTTATAGAATAAGGAGTCATTGGGGTAAGTATTACCTTTCTTTAAAAGGTAAGTGCAGAAGTTTATAAACACTGCAAAAATGTGCAATCTCATGATTTAATCTTCTATTCAAATAAAAAATAGTAATAGCTAGGCCATTAGTGACACCAGCAGGGTAATAAACCCTCCTGCAAAGCCAAGGCATTAATACCAGCGATAATGCATGAAGTGATTTTGGGCCATAATCTGGAGAAAATTTAAGTTTAATTGACTGAATCTCCTGAAAGAGAAGGACTTAGGCAGAAACAACAAAAAAATGAACAATACATTAGCCAGAAAGCTCAACAAATAAATAAGACACTTGAAAATATTAGAACCAATAAATCTCCATGTAGTAAAAACACACCTAGTTTTGTTGCTGTAGTTGTTGTTTAGAGACAGTGTCTGTCACCCAGGCTGGAGGGCAGTGGTGTGATCTTACCTCCCTGCAACTTCCAACTCCCAGGTTCAAGGGATTCTCCTGCCTGAGCCTCTCAAATAGCTGGGACTACAGGCTCACACCACCAAGCCCAGCGAATTTTTGTGTTTTTAGTAGAGATGGGGTTTCACTATATTGGCCTGTCTGGTCTCAAGCTCCCGACCAAGCGATCCACACACCTTGGCTTCCCAAAGTGTTGAGATTACAGGCATGTGCCATGATGCCTGGCAAAATTTTTCTTTGTTACAATGTTAATTTAAGAAATTTTATACATTTCTTAAATTTTTTGCAATAGGCTGAGCATGGTGGCTCACACCTCTAATCCCAGCACTTTTAAAGGCCAAGGCATACAGATCATCTGAGGGTGGCAGTTCAAGGCCTGCTTTGATGACATGGTGAAACCACCCCTACTACAAATACAAAAGTAGCTGGGTGTGGTGGCATGCCCCTGTAATCCCAGCTACTTAGGAGTTTGAGGCAGTAGAATCACTTGAACCTGGAAGGTAGAGGTTGCAATTCTGTGATGATGAGAAATGTTGACATATTTATATATAGTGTGTGTGTGTATATATATATATACACACACAGCAAAAGACACACACACACACTACACCTGTTAGCTGTGTATATGTATTCTTTGGTAAACAGAAGATACATATTTTTAATTGGGTTATTATTTTCTTGTTCTTTTAAATCTGTTTTTATTTCCTTGTACATTTTGATTAACCCCTTTTCTGATGGACAGTTGGAAAATATTTGCTCTCATTATATTAGTCTGGTGATTTATTTTATTTTATTTTATTTTTGTAAAGAATTTTTCTAGTATGATGTAACCTCACTTTTCTGTTTGTGCATTTTTTTTGCCTGCGTTGTTGAAGTCTTATCCAAAAAATATTCTTGCCCAGACCGAGGTCATTAAATGTGTTTTGTGATTTATTCTACTAGTTTCACAGATTGGTGTTGTCATTACATCTTTAATTTTAAATGTTTTTAAATATATATTCTTATAGGTCAGGTCTCACTATATTACCTAGTGTAGAGTGCAGTGGCGTTAAGTGTTTCATGCTATAGGTTTGAACAGTTAGGCTCAGGTGATCCTCCCTGCTGGAACCCCTGAGTAGCTAAAATTATAGGGGCACTCCACTGCACTAATCTTTTTAATCCATTTGGGTTAATTTTTGTATTTGGTGAGAGATAGGGTTCTAATTATGTTCTTCTGCATATAGCTGTCCTGTTTTCCCAGCACCACTTATTGAAGAGACTGACATTTCCTCATTTTGTTTTCTTGGCACCTCTGCAGAATATCAGTTGGCTATACAGGCGTAGATTTATTTTTGCTCAGTGTGTTCTATTGTATTGGTTTATAACATTGTGACATCCCCAGTTCTATGGATTCAATCCCCAACCCCATTGACGTCTTCAGGATAGCTCTGGCTATTCACGATTTTTGTGGTTTCATATTTATTTAGCATTTTTTTTCAATTTCTGTGAAAAATGCCATTGGTGTTTTGATAGAGACTGCATTCAACTTGTGCACTTCTTTGGATCATATAAACATTTTAACCATATTACTTTTTCCTATCAATGAACATAAATATCTTTCCATTTATGTATGCCATTTTAACATTTTATTAGTGTTTCATAGATTTCAAACGCAGATTTTTTTTATCTCCTTGGTTAAATTTACTCCCTTTTATCCCCCATACCTATTATGAATAACATTGTGTTCTTAAATTTTTGGGGTTTTTTTGATATTTTGCTGTTAGTGTATGGAAATGCTATGCAATTTTATATGTTGAGTTTGTAAACTGAAACTTTACTTACCTTCTGTATTAGTTCTAACTACTTTTTACTTGTGTGTTTAAGGATTTCGATAGTATGTCATTAGCATATATGCACAATTTTACTATTTTCTTTCTAATTTGGGTAGCTTTTCTTACTTTCTCTTGTCTAATAGTTCTGGCTAAGGTCTTTTATTATTACATTAGTAGAAGTAGTGAAAATGAACATCCTGGTCTTCCTTCAGATCTTCTCAGAAAAGCTTTCATCTTTTAATTCCCTTTGAGTGTAATATTAGCTAAAGGTTTGTATATATGGCATTATCTGGTTATTTGGGTCTATGTCTTTTGTTGTGTTGAGTTACAGTTGTTCCATGCATAATTTGTTAAGAGATTTTATTGTGAAAATGTTGAATTTTGTCAAAACTTTTTTAACTTATTGAAATGACTGCACAGATATTGTTCTTTATTTTGATGATGTGATGTATGACATTTAATGATTCCAATATATTAAAACATTCCTGCATCCCTGTAATCTCACTTGATCATGGTGAATGATTTCCTAAATGGTCATTATAAGTCATTTCCCCAGTATTTTATTGAGGATTTTTACATTATGTTTATCAGATATATTAGCGCATAGTTTTCTCTTTTTTCTTGTATCTTTGTCTGGTTTTGTAATCAGCATAATGCCATCCCAATGGAATGAGTTGGAACAGTTCCCATATCTTCCTTTTTGTTTTATGTTTTGACTAGGTTAAAAAAAAGCGGCAGTAGTTTCTTTTTTGTGGCAGGTAGAATGCAGCAGTGAATACATCAGGTCCAGGGCTTTTCTTTAATAGGTGACCTTTTATTGCTGATTTGATTTCTTACCATTAATTTGCTTCTGGGTATCAATTATGGTATCTCTTTTATGGCTCTGATTTCCTTTATAAGGGGCTTTGTTTTCTTTTGTTTTGTTTTGTTTTGTTTTCTTTTCTTTTTTTACTTTTGAGTTTAGATTTTTGTTTTTCTAACTCCTTCATTGAAACATCAAGTTGTGTATTTGATGTCTTCTTGTAGTTGAAGGCATTTATTGCCATAACTTCCCTCTTAAAACTGTTTTGGTTGAATCTCATAGGTTTTGGTGTGTTGTGTTTCTATTTTTGCCTGAAGAAATATGGTGATTTTTTTTGAGATGGAGGTTTGCTCTTTTCTCTAAGGTTGGAGTGCAATGGTGTGATTGTGGTCACTGCAACACTCACTTCCTGGGTTCCAGTGATTCTCCTGAGTTCCAGTGATTCTCCTGACTCAGCTTTCTGAGTAGCTGGGATTACAGATGTCCAACAATACACCCAGCTTATTTTTGTATTATAATAGATAAACTGTTTCACCATATTGTCCAGGCTACTCTCAAGCTCCTGACAACATATGATCCACCTGCCTTGGCCCCCAAAATTGCTGAGGATACAGTCATGAGCCATCACACCCAGCTCTACCACACTCTTAAATGCCAGTGTCTGATACATTTGCTCTTTGGATGTTATCCCATTAGTCTCATGAATCTTATTTATGTTTTCTCCCCTGACTGTACATTTTGAATTGACTTGTCTGTGAGTTTTGCTGCTTGACCACTTCTATTGTCACTAAAGTCAATTGCATTTTTTATTTTGTTGTGTTTTATTCTTCAAGATTTCTGTTTGTTTTTTCCTCCCATTTTTTAATCTCTTGTGTAAGTTCTCTGTGTAAATTCTCTGTGTAAAATCTCTTATGTAAATTCTCTGATAAATTTCAGAATTCTTTGTGTTTTGCTGTAGTTCAATGCATTGTCTTAAAACAAGTATTTTGAATTCCTTGTCAGGCCATGTGTCCATGCCCATCTCTTTTGGGGCAGTCACCACCACCGCTTTATTTTAACCCCTTGATGCCATCATGTTTCTCTCATTGATCCTAATGCTTGTGACTATGCCTCAATTTCTGTGCAGTGATGTATGTGCCTAATTCGGTGTTTGTAGTTTGTCTTTGTTTGGAAGCTTTCTTCCACAGTAAGACTGTCCAGAGATTCAGGGCAATGAAAAGAAGGAAATTAAAGTCTTTAAGCCTACTATAGCTTCAGCCCTGGTAGCATGAGGGGAAACATTAATGAGCAGACTTTCATGGCAGGAGTAATTTGACCGACAAAGTTGACTCAGTGCCAGGTTGCACCTGCATCACATAGTTGAGCACTGGGTGCACTCAAGGCCTGTATCTTCCATGGCCTGCCCTCTGAACTTTATTCCTGTCTGAGGTTACTGTAGTCAATCAACAGGAATATTGACTGTAACTCAGCTCCATTCTGCTGAGGTCATAATTTCTAATCTGTTGCCGGGGTTGGTCTACATGATTACCCCTGAGTTTCAACCTCCCAAAGTGCTGGGGTAAAGGGACAGGCAAATAAAAGTACTATGCCTACTTCCTTTGACCAAGCAAGCCTCCCACCTCTGCCTCCTGAATAGTTAAGACTACAGGAATGTGCCACCATGCCTGGCTAACATTTTTGGTGTTTTGTTGTTGTTTTTGTTGGGCTCAAGTGATCTAATCACCTCATCCTTCTAAAGTGCTAGGGTTACAGGTATGAGTCACTGCACCCAGCTAAAATTTACTTTCTAAAATTTAACTTTTAGGTCATTTCCTTTTATTCAGTCTTATTTCTCATAAATGCAGTTAAGAATGTTATTGCTTTAGAGTTTCTCTTTGGGTATTCCTGAAGGAATAAATGGACTCGATAGTAATTTTCTAAATGGTGTTAGAAAACGAATAATTACTTTAGATGAGTAAAGACTATTTGTCCTCTTTTTGCTTTCTGTCTTCATTTCATTGTGTATAAAGACTGTATTATTTTAACCCTCCTGTATATGTGAAATGAATTTTTACTCTTTCAACTGAATGTAGTAGAAGATTGTTTGAACTGATTATACAACTAGTATATAATTTTGGTTTTCTTCCTTGTGCATATTAGTCTAATTATTGGGATAAAAATGTCAAAATTAAATTAATTTTCTTCTTAAAAACTTTCTGATAAAATTACCTAAATACACATAAACAAAAACATGACCACACATATCACTTAATTTCTAAAACTTTTAATTTTTCTGCTTCTCTAGTACCTCGTATTCCATCACTCAGCAAAATCTGGCAGCTCCACTTCCAGAATTTACTTGAACTCCACAGCTTATTTCTGATTTCCTGTTATCACCATAGTCTAAAACACAGTTTATATTGCATTTGCCTCCCATTTTACACTGTAATTTCCTACTTTACACTCTAAGTTTCTATAAAAAAGAAACCACTTTTTCAAGATCTAATTCAGGTAATTTTATTTGTTCTTAATTGAGACTTCTTTCTAGGTGATGTCACACCTTATAGCATCAGACATGAATGTCTCTATCCAATTTCATGTGTTCCAGTTATTTTATTTTGAGGGAATGTGGATATACATTTATAAATTTGGGTATGTGTGTATTCACTTATTATTTGTTTTTCCCAGGTGTAATATATGTTTTGCATGCATATATTTACTAAATCCCTGATAATGGAAAGATAACAATTCTTTTTTTTTTTTTCTTTCTTGTAAGTAAATTATTTTCTGAAGGAGGTGGGTTGGGAGAAATATATCTTAACATGGCAAGTTTAAAAGAGAAAGTGGCCATTGCTAATGAAAATTATTCTCTAACATTTTTGTGTTTATCTTTAATAGCATTGATGATGATTGCTGATGACATATTCCCTCTTCTCAGTTGTGTAGGTGCCATTCACTGCAATATACTGGCCATCCACACTGGCAACGTCTTTGCTGCCATTAAGCTACAGGTGGTAAAATTCACCTATGTCATGATATGGCGTTCCTTGGTGATTATCTCACATGTAGTGACTCTGGCATTTTTCCCTGCATCTCTGAAACAGGGGAGCTTGCACGTTCTATTAATCTTATATTTTGTATTATTGTTGACACCATGGCTGGAGTTTTGGAAAAGTGGAGCTCATCTTCCTCCCAACACAGAAAATAATTCCAGTTTGGTGGGTAACTATGGATGCTTATCTTAATCATGCTAGTTATATGCTGCCATCAATTCTCCTGCTGGCCAGCAGTGAAACTGCAGCTGTCAAATGAGGAATTAATTGATAAGGGACAGAGGTGGGCCATACAATCTACACTACAGCTTTCAGTTTTTAGAAAATGTAATAATAATATTGATATTTGTGTTCTTTGTAGGGAACATTTTACTGAAGTCTTGTGACTCAATAATTGCTGTGTAGCTCATCATAACCTGCATATTAGCCATTGGCTTTATACTCCTCTTCTGTCAGTATTTGCAACCAAGATGGTCAGGCAAAGTATTGCCAGGAGATGTTGAAAATTATTCAGAAGCACAGTGATATTGTGTAAGCATCTGGAGAAAATTCAGTTAAAAGAATAAAAGTAAGCAGCTGAGGAATTACTATCACTCATGGAGAAGGGTTGGATATTTTCAATAAATGAGTATGCAATATCCATATATACTTTCACAGAACAAAGAGTAAAGAGGGTAAGTGTTACTTTATAAAGATACTCATAAAATATTATAAACAACAAAATCTTGGAAGTAGTTTCTAATGAAATTGATTTTTCTAATGTGACTATGCATTAATAATTTTTATTTTCTTAAATATAATTCTACAACTTTTTAAACAAAACAAAATCAAAATTGATCTGACTCCAAAAACTAGGCAGAAGAAATAACCATAATACATTTTTCACCTAGTACATTTTTGGAACCTATACCTTAAATTTAGTAAGTTTTTGTAATATAGCATATACATTATCAGTGAACATTTTCTTTTCACCCTTTTCCCTCTGCAGTGCAGAAACGTTTTAGTTTGACGTAATGTGATCCAATTGTTTTTCATTGTGCTTTTGTAGTCTGTACTTTTGGGGTTATAGAATTGAGTTTTCAAAAACACAATTAAATTAAAAATAAGAATTACCACATAATCCAGCTACTCTGCTTCCAAATATGTACTCAAAGGATATAAAATTAACATGTCAATGAGATATCTGCACTTCTATTTTCATCTCAGCGTTATTCATAGCAGCCAAGATATGGTAACAATCCAAGTGCTCATCAACACATCAACAGATAAAGTGTGGCACATATACACAATGAGATATACTATAGAGCCTTAAAAATGGAGGCTGATCTTTTATTTATTTGTTACCAAATGAATCAAATTGGAAGATATTATGCTTAGTGTAATAAGAGAGGCACAGAAAGACAAGTATAGAATGATCACAATTATATGTAAAATCTAAAAAAGTTGAACTCATTCAAACTGTGAATATGTCAGATGTGGTGGCTCATGCCTGTCACTCCAGCACTATGGAAGGATGAGGTGGTTGGATCACTTCAGGTCAGAAGTTTGAGGACACTGTGAGTCATAGTTGTGTCACTGTACTCCAGTCTAGGCAATGCAGCAAGGCCCTGAATCTTTCTACAAACACACAAAAAATAGTCGGAGATTGGAGTGTGGGGTGGTGATGAGAGTGGATTGAGAAAGGAGAGGTGTTCATCAAAGGGTAAAAAATTTCAGTGATACAGGAAGAATTTCTGGTGATCCTTTGCACCAAATGGTGATCACAGTTAATAAATATCAACTTCAAAATTGTTTAATAAAAAAAAGACAGGCTTGATGGCTCATGTCTGAAATCCTAGCACTTTGGGTGGCCATGGAGGGAGGATCAGTAGAGGTCAGGAGTTCAAGACCAGCCTGGCCAACACAATGAAACATTGTCTCTACTGAAAATAAAAGAATTAGCCAGCTTTGGTGGCATGCTTATCTCACCCCAGCTACTCGAGTGGCTGAAGTAAGACAATAACTTGAACTTGGGAGGTGGCAGTTGAAATGAGCTGAGTTTGCACCAGTGCACTCAAGTCTGGGCAACAGAAGCAAAACTCTATCTCAAAAATACAGATTGTTTAAAACATAGAGTTTATATATACTTACCACAAAGAAAGAAATGGTATATATGTGAGGTAATGGATATGGTAACTAGCACAATATGATTATTTTGCAATATATACATGCATTATAAAAGCACTTTGTGTCCCATAAATATTTATATTTGTTAATTTAAAATACAAATTTTAATAGAATGAATTACAGTTAAAATAAACTTGGCTTAATATACATAGACAGTAATATATGCTAAAGTTTTCTTCTATTTTGAATATTTGGCTTCTATTATTTCTTGAGGAAACAATCACCATGGGAAGGGATGAAGAACACTAAAGCTTAACGTTGTATGATTTACATTATTTTGTTGTGGTTGGTCTTTCTCCTTTTTTTCTTTCTACAAAAGCAATGGTGACAACTTTCTTATTCACACTTTCTTTTGAGTTTCTTTCTCCTGAGAAATCACCACCAAAAATAAAACTTGTGTAGATTTGTGTATATATTTTACTGCTGCTTGTTATGACTCTGTTGCCTTTGCTTTGGATTTCTCAGCTTCTTAAAACACCGATTTGCTTATTATTTTTTTTTCTCTGTACCATTACTGCTTCACTCTACCTGCAGGATCCTTTCTTTTTATTTTACTTTAGTTTAATTTTTTTCAGAGAGAGTCTCTGGCACAATCTTGGCTCAATGCAACCTTAGCCTCTCGGATTCAGGTGATTCTTCTGCCTCAGCCTCCTGAGTATCTGATATTACAGGCATGCACTACCACACTTGGCTAGTTTTAGAATTTTTAATTATGATGGGGTTTCACTGTGTTGCCAAGGCTGGTCTCAAACTGACCTCAAATGATGTGCCCCCTCAGCCTCCCAAAGTGCTGCAATTACAAGTGTGTGATGCCACACCCGGTTTGATCATTTTCTTTACTAGATCTACATGCTGCTTCTCTTAGTCCTACATATGCCACTGTCAACTCACTTATTTATTTTCTGTGATAGGAAGACTCATGTAAAGAGTTGGCCCTGACAAGGTTTAATTTTATTTTTTCTTAACTCTCCTTTCTTAAGGCATTTACCCTGTTTTTAGAATCATATTTTATACTTGTCACTAAATCCCATATATCACTTGTCTGTTGCATATTACTCAAACAGTGATGTGTATCTTTAAAACTGATTCACACCATCATTCTTGAAATACTATTTTGCTTTGGATTACATGACTCAACTTTCATCTGATTTTTCTATTTAATTGTCAGTGTGTTTTGCTTCATTTTATCTAATAGACATCTGTTCATTAGATCATTAATTAACTACACAAAATATGTGTTTCTCTTTCCCTTTCTCCTTCCCCTTTTCCCTTCCCTTTTTCTTTTCTTTCCTTTTCTTTTATTAAGAAAGTGTTCTGTTACCCAGTGTGGAGTGCAATAGTGAGATCTTGACTGACTACAACCTCAAATTGCTGGGCTCAAGCAACTTTCCTGCATTGATATCCTCATTAGCTGAGACTACAGATGCACACCACCACACCTGGCTTTTTATTGATGTTGTTTTGAGACAAAAGCCTCTTAAGTTTTAAACCTGTAGTTCTAAGGAATTCAACCAGTGATATGATCTCTGAATTTCTATACATTGTGCTTTTCTTTTTTTTTCTTGAGTGCCCCAAGATTAAGATAGCTAAATTTAAAACTTCCCCTGAACTTCTTTACACTTTCTACATGACTCTCTCCCATCATTTTTTGTCCAAAAGTACATCACCTATATAACATAAAAACTGAGGATATTCCAAATACGATTATTTTCCCTCATGTCTTTCATATTTTATCTTTAACAACTTATTTCTTATCTACCACCTACAAATTCTTTTTTCTGATTGCTGTTTATGCATTAAAGGTGAGGTCATCATTTATTGTTCCCTAAATGATAGTATCTACATCTTAATTTACTTCTTTCTTCTGTGTTACCCTGTTCAATTTATTTTTCATTGAGAGTCTAGAATTATTCTACTTTTCAACGAATAAAACACATCTCTTTTCTTTTCCTTTCTGTTCTTGTTCCTTTCTGCTTTACTATTAACTGTTACTTTACGAAATGAGGAGCCATTTCAGTGTTATTTACTATTATATCCACCGTTTTAGAAGCCATTACAGTGTTATTTACTATTATATCTACCATTTTAAGCTAGAATTCTCAGATATAATAATTTCTCTCTAAGTGTTTAATATTATAATAAACAATACAACTTTGTAATTTCAATATTAAATTGTTGAATACTAAGTCTATATAGTACTTATGAAACAATATTTTAGTTGACTTGCAGATAAGCTTATGCTATTTTTTCACTCACTCCTACCATTTCTATCCATCCTAGCTATAAGACTTTTAGAGGTGTGAACTAGACATATTCTTCTCTATACTTGAGAGCATGTTGAAGTTATATGAATAAAGAAATGTACGCTGACCATTTAATTCATATTAATAAATATAAATGTTTAAAATTTAAAATTTATGTAAATGTTTTTATTACTTAAATGTATTATTACAGTTATTATTTACATTTTTTATTATTCAAAACTCAATACGGGAAACAAACGTGGAAAAATCTCAAGTAATTCTATATTTATCATTCCTTTTATCATAGAGGTCACAAGCCTTCTCCTTACTGGTTAGGGCCATATTTCCACAACAATAATAACATTTCACTTTTCATTTCCCAGTGAAATCTTAGGAGTGTCTTTTGAAATCTATATTGATATGCCTACAACTGCCCAGTGTAATTCTGTCTACTTAGGAAGGTATGACTCTACAAGATGAATATGATAATGTCTTGAAATATCACACTTACATTTAATTATACAAAACACCACTAATGTAATAATAATATATCAGCTGCACATTATGTAGTCTATATAGAGAGTTAATTTTTAAACTCAAATACTTTAGTTAGAGACTGTGAGATTAAACTGGCCCAAGATGGAACTGAATTATCTGTAACAACTACCACACTGTGGTGAAATTAAGTAAATGAACTCTTAATAATTTGGAAAGCAATAAAGTCATATCACTTAAAAGTTGCTAACAGAAACATATATTTCTTAACTATTTCTTATTACATGAAAGACAGAATGGCTTTCATGATAATGATGGAAGCAGTGTCAAATGAAATCTTACAAGACAATCTGGACATGATGGCTCCATGACTGTAATCCCAGCACTTTGGGAGGCTGAGGCAGGTGGATTACTTGAAGTCAAGAGTTTGAGATGAATGTGGCCAACCTGGTGAAACCCCCCTCTACTAAAAATAAGAACATTATCTAGGCATGGGGGTGCATGCCTGTAATCCCAGCTACTCAGGAAGCTGAGACAAGAGAATCCCTTGAACCTTGAAGGCAGAAGCTGCAGGGAGCCGAGATCGCACCACTGCCCTCTGGCCTGGGTGAGAGAGTGACTCCATCTCATAAAAAGACCTCTCTGAACATTAAAAAGCAAGGTAGATTTAATGAAGTTTCTATTTTATGTTGTCATTAAAGTTAATTGTGTTTAAAATGAAGAGATATAAGGAAGAGAAAACAACCTCAGACTTGATTTTTGGAGCTCTAGAATCTAATAATGTAACTCAGGGGTGTGTTTAATGAAGAAAGACCTGACCTCTAAGTTTGGGCAAGACAGTATGTGGCATTTTAACTGAACATCATCACCCACTCCATGGCTTCATGGCAACTGTGAGGAATATTAAATTCTAGATGCAGATTTTGATGCACGTGTGGAAATATGGAGCTTATCTCGAATAATTGTGGTTGTGTGATTTAAAATGTCTGAGGCTCCCTTAGAGATTATTAGCTCAGAGGCTTTTCTTCAGCCCACCTCAGAGCTTTCTTGGGGGCAGATGTTGACTCCCAGGAGGCATTTGTGGAAAGGAAATATACTAGTCAGAGCCACCAGTAGCAAGGAATAAGAGTCAGATCAAGCAGTACACAAACAAAATGCCTGGAAAGAAGAGGCTGGTGAAGAAAATTGATGAGGAAAATCAGCTTTGTAAAACTCTCACAGTTTGTTGCTGTTTATTTTGGATTGGGTTTTAAATAGTCACAGAACTTGCCCTGTGACCCACATTGGAGTCCTGTGGCATGATCATGGCCTACTGCAGCGGCAACCTCCCTGGGTTCAAATGATCTTGCCACCTCAGCCTCCTGAGCATCTCACCTCTCTGGACTCCACCAATCCTCCCCCCCTCAGCATTTCACAGTACAGGCATGGGCCTCCAAAACTAGCTTATTTTTGTATTTTTTTATACAGAAGAGATCTTGTCATGTTGTCAAGGCTGGTCTCATACTTCTGGGCTCAAGTGATTTGTTCTCCTAAACCTTCCAAATTGGTGGGATTACAGATATGAACCACCATACCAAGACTCCTACTGGTATATTTAGAAGGATATAAGAATGTCCATTTTGAATGCACGCATGGAGAAGACCCCAAAACTTTTCACTTTTCGCTGACTTTGGACTAAACACTAGAGTTCCTGAAAGAGTCCATATGCAAATTCTGGACAGTTTTTCTTTTCTTTCTTTTCCTCTTTTTCTTTTCCTTCCTTGGATTTTTTTTTTTTTAATGTGTCAAGTACAGTAGATGATGAAAAGGATGACAGAACACAGATTAAGTGGCCATACATGACAAAGAATATAGAGTGCAAAACTAGCTTTAAAGAGTTGTGAAACATGTACACAACCCACAAACTAAGCAATTGTGGAGGTCAAGAATTTGTTATCTGAATATGCTGAATAATATTCAAAGTGTTCAACATTCAACAATAAAATAAAAGGCATTCAAAGATAAACACAAAAAAAGCACATTCAAAGAAAACATAACTAAAAGAAATTATTTTAGAAAGCCCAGTCATGGTACTAACTAGGGAAATATTTCAATTATCTTCACTTTAATGTTCTCAAAGACCTAAAGGAACCCAGTAGAATAGTGATTTAAAATTGAAAATAAGAATAAAGACATATAAATTATTTAAAAAAATGAAATCAATAATGTGTAACTAGAAAGATTGACTAGCTTGTGTGGGCATGCAAAAAGTGTAATGAGGCAACTTGAAGATTGATTGTTTGATATTATTCAGTGTGAGAAACAAGAATAATGAACAAAACTAAGGTTGCCATGGGATTCCATCAAGAATATCAGCATATTCATAATGGGAGTTCCACTGAAAAAAGAGAAATATGGGGGAAAAAAAATTTGAATGAACTATAGCTGAAACTTCACAAACATGTTGATAGATGGAAATCTACTGATCCAAGTATCTCCAAAGAAAAAAAAAATTCTCCAGGAAGAATAAACTCAAAGATATCCACACTGAAACACATGAACTGAAATTGACAGAAGACAAATAAATAGAAAACTTTAAAAGAAGCAAGACAGAAGTAACTGATCACATGCAAGTTATCATCCATGACATTAACAGCCAATTTCTCATTAAAAATTATGGAGGAAATAAGTCATGGTGATGAGATCTTCAAAGTGCTGAAATAAAAAAATTAAGTCAATCATAAACTCAATATCTGTCAAAACCAAAATTTAAATTTTTGAGCAAGTAAGGCATTTCCAAGCAAACAGAATTAAAGAGAGTACATTACTGCTAGATCAGCCTTACAAAATATGATAAAAACATATAAGGCATGAAAGTAAAGTAGTATCTCATGTGATAAAAAAGAAATAAAGAACGTTAATAAAGTAATTACACTAGGAAATAGAAAAGCCAATATTATTGTATATGGGGTTCCTGTGACTTTATTTTTCTACTATATTTAAATGACAAGAGGAAAGTCACAGTATCTTACAACTGTAATCCCAACCAAGGATGGGGGTTTCCTTGAGCCCAGAAGTTTGAGACCAGTCAGGGCAACAAAGTGTGACCCTGTCTCTACAGAAAATCAATAAAATTAGCCAGCTGTGGTGGCATACATTTCTGTCCCAGGTACATGAGGGGCCGAAGTGGAAGGATCCCTTGAGCCCAGGAGCTGGAGGCTGTAGTGAACCATGTTTATCCTATGTGACTGAAACCCTGTCTCAATGAAGTAAAATAAAATTCAATAATAACATAAAGAAATGACAGAGAATAAAACAATAATTACATATCTGGGTTGTTAGTAGAAAAATATGTAATATTTTTGTATAACAATTTTTGTTTGTTATACAAAATTTGTATAACAAAAATCGTACAAAATTTGTATATGAAATTTTGTGTAACAAACAATTTTTGACAAAAAAATAGAAAGGTAGGGAGAGCAATATGAGAAAATGATTTTTGTGTAATATCAATACTCAGTTATTGTAATTCACAATATATTATTATAAATTTAAGATATTAATTTTAATACCATTAATAGCCAATAAGAAAATAACTGTTCAAATATACTGAAGAGAAATGAAGGAGTCAAAATGGTACCCTAGAAAAACAAATGCAAATATGAGCAGTTTTGGAGGAATGAAATATAACAACACCAATAACAAAACTTGTAGAAAAAAAGGACAAAAATAGGAAAATAAATTCTTGTCAGAAATTAATTTCCATCCAAATAAACTCCAGTTAAATGTCAAAGACTGGCAGAATAACTTTTTAAATATTTTAAAAGTGAGGGAAAAAATAAAGCAAACAGTAACCAAAATAGAGGTAGAATTACTAGACAAATATCAAAATTGTTTAATTCATCAAGAAGATATAACACTTACATATATACCTAATAACAGATCCTCAGGATATATGAAACAAAAATAAATTGATTTCAGGAGCTAGACAGTCCTGCAATAATAATAATAGTGGGAGATTTCAACACCTCACTTTCAACAATGTATGAAATGACCAAATCCAAACTCAATAAGAAAACAAAGGTCATGAAAAGCAGCATAAACCAAGTAAGTCTATATGACATATACAAAACACTCCACTCCACAAGCTGACTACACGTTCTTCTAAAGTGCATGTTTGTTATTCTCTGTGCTATCTTCAGAATAGACTTTATGGTAGGCCACAAAGGAAGTCTATTATATTTAATATTACTGAAATCACATATAATGATTTCTCCAACCACAATGGAATAAAACGAAAGACCCATTTTCTTTTTTTTTCCTTTATTTCTTTTTTTCTTTCTCTCTTCAAAATAGATGAATAAATAAATAAGTTGGAGTCTCACTCTGTCACCCAGGCTGGAATTCAGTGGTGTGATCTCGACTCATCACAACCTTTCACGTTCAAGCAATTCTCCTGCCTCATACTCCTGAGTACCTGGGACTACAGGCACACACCACCATGCTAGGCTAATTTTTGTAGTTTTAGTGGAGATGGAGTTTCACTGTATTGATGAGGCTAGTCTCAAACTCCTGACCTCAGGGGATCCACCCACTTCAGCCTCTCAAAGTGCTCGGATTATATGCATTACCACCATGCCTGACTGAGACTCATTTTCTAAAAACTGAAAAATATATATTGTTTGGAAACTAATAAATACACTCTTCAACAACCTATGGTTAACTGAAGAATCTTCAAGGAATTAAATTATTTTCACAAATAAAAGAAAATTTAAAGCATACTAAACCTTCTGAAATGCAGACAAATCAATGTTGAGAAATATATATGTGTAAACATATAGATAAAAGAGAAGAAATGTAAAATTTATAACATAAATGTACACACAAGAAAGCAGAAAAAATGTAAACTAGAGGACAGTACTTTTGTAAAATATATGGCATAGTAAAGGAAGCTGCCATCAATTGCCCCCAACCCTAACCCCTCAAGAATACCCACAGAAAAACCAAAACCAAGTATACAGTGCCAAGATTATCACCATCAATAATGCAGAGCTCAAAACTGAGAATGAGGCTGCTTCTAGGGTGATAAAGAAGTAAAGAAACCAGGCAGAGGGTAAAAAAGTTGGCCTTTTATATTCATGACACTAGTCCTCTAAACTGCTGACAAACAAGTGTGAAAAAATAGAAAAAGAAAAACTCCTCTGACTCTTGGTTACTACACTGTATAAAATAAAGTTGAAGTGGATGGACAGCTTCCCCATCACTTTGGATTGCCTGGCAGCAAAAGTATTTGTGCCTTAGCCCAAGGAAGCCTTGTGAGTGCCTGAAAAGAGAAAAATAACCTGAGGACAATAGGGGATGAAATAGCAAGGCAGGACTACCATCTCCAGCCTGCATAGCTCAATCACAGGAGATGACAAAACTGAATGCCTCTACAGCATTACCATAAGGTATGAGGTATATTGCATAATTTCCTTGATCACAAACCTATAGAGAGCCTTCTCACACTCTTAGGATATCCCCTTCAAAATCTCTCAGACAGGAGACTGACAGTGTTTCAAAGTTTGTTAGAGCTGAGATAAACCTGGGTTTAAGGCACCATCTACTGCCAAACAGAGGCACTGACCTAGCCAAAATCAAGCAAACCATGTCCCTCCATACTTTTGTCTTAAAGAAAATTCAAAACAATTATATACAACAAAATGCAAAATAAGACAGAGAAAACAATAAACTAAGTAACTAGTCCTTCAATAAAAACATATATATGTATAACCACAAGAAATAATACCAAACAGGAAATTATAACATCCCTAAATGGACAAAGCATTAACCATTGACCAATGCTAATTAATGAGAATGGCTATCAGTGGTTATTGGATCAAGAATTCAAAATATCAGTTTCCAGGAAACTCAGGTCTCTAAAACAACACAGAAAAGGAACTGATACAATTCTGAAAGAAACTTTTAAAAATAGACTGAAATTATCTAAAAATAAAGAGTCCCATAACAGAGAAATATACTGGTTGAAGTGGAAAATTCAGAAGGTTTTCAACAGCAGAAGAGCTCAAACAGAATAAAGTATCAGTGAGCTCTAAAATGAGCTATTAGGATCAGGTGTGCAGGCTCAGGCCTGTAATCACAGCATTTTTGGAGGCTGAGATTGATTGATCAGTTGAGGGTGGCAGTTCAAGACCAGTCAGGACACCATGGTGAAACCCTATCACTACTAAGAATACAAAAAATTCTCTGGGCATAGTGGTGCACACCTGTAATCCCACCTATTCAGGAGGCTAAGAGAGGAGAATCACTCGAACCTGGGAGGCAGAAGTTGCAGTGAGTCAGCGTTGTGCCATTGAACTCCAGCCTGGGCAACACAGAGAGAATTTGTATAAAAAAAAAATGTAAAAGAGAAAGAAAAGAAAAGAAAATTAACATAGATTATTAAGAAATGAACAAAGAACAAAACAGAAAAACGATCAAAAAGAATGGAGAACATTTACCAGATATACAAAATTCCCTTGAATAAGCAAATCTAATATTTAGCAATATTCATGAAAGGGTTCAGCAAAAGGAAGGTATATACAGCATATTCAAATGAATAATGACAACTTTCAAAAATTTGAGAGATATAAATATATAGGTTCAGAAAGATCAGAGACTACAAAAAAGATTAATATCCCATAATACTACCCCACAACAAAGAAGAATCAAACACTCACTGTCAGTCACCACTGACGGCTCACTCACCTTGCTCTTCTGCCACTCTGCTATCCCACTCCTCTGCCCATCGCAATAGAAATGGAGATAGCCGTGCTGGTCATTGACAATGGCTCTGGCATGTGCAAAGCTGGCTTTGATGGAGACGACGATCCCCGAGCCAAGTTTCCCTCCATTGTGGGGCACCCCTGACACAAGGGCATGATGGTGGACATGGGCCAGAAAGACGCCTATGTGGGCAATGAAGCCCACAGCAAGCACAGCATCCTGACCCTGGAGCACCCCATCGAAAATGGCGTCATCACCAATTGGGACAACATGGAGAAGATCTGGCACCATTTCTACAATGAGCTCCATGGGGCCCCAGAGGAGCAGCCAGTGCTGCTGACCAAGAAACCCCTGAACCCCAAGGCCAACAGAGAGAAGATTACTCAGATTATGTTTGAGACCTTCAACACCCCAGCCATGTATGTGGCTATCAGGGATGTGCTGTCCCTCTGTGCCTTTGGGCACAGCACTGGCATTGCCATGGACTCTGGAGACAGGGTCACCCACACGGTGCCCATCTAGGAGGGCTACTCCCTTCCCCATGCCACCCTACTTCTGGAGCTGGCTGGTTGGGACTTGATTGAGTAACTCATGAAGATCCTCAGTGAGCGAGGCTACAGCTTCACCATCACAGCCTAGTGGGAAATCATGTGTGACATCAAGGAGAAGCTGTGCTAGGTCTCCCTGGACTTCAAGCAGGAGATGGCCACTGCTACATCCTCCTCTTCTCTGGAGAAGAGCTACGAACTGCTCGCTGGCCAGGTCATCACCATTGGCAATGAGCGGTTCTGGTGTACAGAGGTACTGTTACAGCCTTCCTTCCTGGGTATGGAATCTTGCGGCAACCACTAGACCACCTTCATCTCCATTATGAAGTGTGACGTGAACATCCGCAATGACCTGTACACCTACACGGTACTATCCGGTGGCACCAACATGTACCCAGGCATTGCCGACAGGATGCAGAAGGCGATCACTGCCCTGGCTCCCAGCATCATGAAGATTAAGATCATTGCACCCCCAGAGTGCAAGTACTCAGTGTGGATTGGCGGCTCCATCCTGGCCTCACTGTCCACCTTCCAGCAGATGTGTATTAGCAATCAGGAGTATGACGAGTCAGGCCCCTCCATTGTCCACCACAAATGCTTCTAAATGAACTGAGCAGATGTGTAGCATTTACTTCATGGGTTAATAGAGAAGTATAAATTTGCCCTTGGCAAATGCATACACCTCATGCTAGCCTCATGAAACTGGAATAAGTGTTTGAAAAGAAATTGTCCTTGAAGCTTTTATCTGGTATCAGCACTGGATTGTAGAGCTTGTTGCCAGTTTTGACCTTGTATTCAAGTTAATTGTTCCCCTTGGTATTTGTTTAATACTGCGTACATATATTTGAGTTCAAACTTTAGTGCATGTGGCTTGGTCACTTCATGACTGCTGAGGTAAGAAAGTGCTTGTGGAAGACAAGTCTGTGGCTTGGTGAGTCTGTGTGGCCAGTAGTCTCTGATCTGTGCAGAGTAGTAATGTGTCAGGACTGAGTGTTCTGGGGTGTCTCTAGAGGCTGGCAAGGGCTCCTGAACCAGTTGCTTCTGTCCTGCCTGTCTGTCACAGTTGGAAAGTCCAAGCCATAGGACCCAGTTTCCTTTCTTAGCTGATGTTTTCTGCCAGAACTCCGTGGGCTGTCACTTACCTTGAGCAGGAAGCAGTTTGCATTTACACCTGTAAATGTATTCATCCTTTTAATTTATGTAAGGTTTTTTGTATGAAATTCTCAATTCTTTAAAGAGATGACAACAAATTTTTGTTTTCTACTGTTATGTGAGAACATTAGGCCTCAGGAACACATTATTGTGTAAGGAAAAATAAAAGTGTTGCCAAAAAAAAAAAAAAAAAGAATCAAGCTCTAAAAGTTTGAGAAATATAGAAAATTCTAAAAGCACTAAGGGAAAATAAACAAAAAAATGGAGGAGCTTGAAATCATTCGGCAAAAGACTTGTCAACAATAGGCTTTTAAGGAAGACACAGTATTAAAAGATATAAATTGTGATGTCAAAAATGTAATTGGAACAGAGGGTAAATGTCTAGAGTTTTTATGTGACAAAAGTTGTCAGCTTAAGCTAGTTGATTATTAACTAAGATGTTTTCTCTGAGCCTTTGATGACCATCAAAACTATAGCAGCAACACTAACAATAAAAACAAAGCAGTCGAAGCTTATCACTACTGAAAATAATTAAAAGCTAAACATTTAAAAGCAGACATGGGAGGAAGAAAGGAAAAAATGATGTATGACTCAATCAGAAACAACTAACAAGATAACAGTAGTAAGAACTTACTTATCAATAATTATCTTGAATGTAAATGAATTAAATTATGCAATTAAAAGACGTGGAGTGACCAAATAGATTTTAAAAATGGGATTCAAGTACACATTACCTATGAGACCCACTTAATCTTTAAGGACAAACATAGGCTGAAGGAATAGAAGAAGATACTGCTATGCAAGTGGTAATAAAAAGTTAGGAGTGGCTATACTCCTATCTATAAAAGAGATTTCAATTCAAAAGCTGTCATAAGACCAAGAAGGTCATCGTTTAATAATAAAGCAATGAATTCATCAAAAGGTTGTAACAATTATAGATATACATCTGCACTCAACCTTGGAGGCCCTAAATATTTAAAGCAAATATAAATAGAAATGAAGAAAAAATGGCAATAAAATAATGTAGGAAATTTCAGCACCTCAATTAAAACAAGGAATAGATAAACTTAACAGAAAATTAATAAGAAAATGTCAGACTTGAATTGTACTTTTAACTAAATGAACCCAACAGACATATACAGAACTTTTCATCGTGTAGCAGCTGAATATATATTTCGCTGAAACATGCCTGGAGGATTCTCTAAGATAGACCATATTCTAGGCCATAAATCAAGTCTTAACAAAGTAAGATGGCTAAAAACATACTTAATATTTTTTCAGACAGTCATAGTAGCAAACCAAAAATCAGTAAGAGGAGAAATCTTAAAAAAAAAGTCACAAATAATGAATTTTTATTTTTTTTTTGAGACAGAGTCTCCCTCTGTTGCCCAGGATGCAGTGCAGTGGCACAATCTTGGCTCACCACAAGCTCCACCTCCCAGGTTCATGCCATACTCCTGCCCCAGCCTCCCGAGTAGCTGGCACTATAGGCACCCGCCACCACCCCCAGTTAATTTTTCATATTTTTAGTAGAGACGGGGTTTCTCCATGTTAGCCAGCATGGTCTCAATCTCCTGACCTCATGATCTGCCTGCCTTGGCCTCCCAAAGGGCTGAGATTACAGGCATGAGCCACCACCCCCCAGGCTACATGACATTTTTGAAACATTGCTCCTAAATAATGAATTGATGAAACGAAACATAAAAAAAAATTCTTAAATATGTTGAGACAAATAATAGTTGAAACAACATACTTAAACCTATGGTGTGCAGTGAAGCAGCATTATGATGGAATATTATAGCAATAAATGCATACATTAAAAAAAAATATACCAAACAAGCAACATCTCATTGTATCTAAGAAACTAGAAGGAAAAACAACTAAATTCAAAATTAGCACAATGAATGAAATAATAATTAAAACAGAAACAAATCAAATAGGGAACATAAACATCGGATGAGAAAAAAAATAGAAGGCAGCCAAATTATAAAGCAATAAGTAAAGTTATCTCTCTTTGCAGATGACAAACTCTGATATGTAAAAACAGCTCAAATATTCTACTTAAGAAACTGTTAGAACCAATGAACAAATTTGGTAACGTCATTGTGCAAATAATTACCTAACTGAAAAAGAAGTCAAGAAACTCATGTGACTTATAAGCATATCAAAGAAATTAAATAATTAAAAAAAAGGTAACCAGAAAGTAAAAGATCTCTCCATTGAAAACTGTGAGACATTGATAAAAGCAATTAGTAAGATAAAAATAAATGGAAAGGTTATCTATGCTTATGGATTGGGAGAGTTAATATTTTTAAAATATTTATAGCACCAAAAGCAATACACAGATTCAATGCTAGCCAATCAAAATTTCAATGGCATTCTTCACAGAAATAGAAAACAAAATATAAAACTTGTATAGCCATATCGAGAGCCATAAATTGTAAAAACAATTCTTGAGAAAGATAAAAGAACTAGGAAGAATCACACAACCATATTTGAAATTGGCATGAACACAGAATCATGGACAAATGAACAGAACAGAGAATTGATAAAGACATCCAAGCATATATAGTCAATTAGTTTTTGAAATCTGCAGCAAAATGATAACATGAGAAGAGGGATCATCTTTTCTATAAGTAGTGCTGGGAAAACTAGATTTCCACATGCAAAAGAACAAAACTGGATCCACATTTTACATCATACACAAAAATCAAATGAAGATGAGTTGAAAAATCCTTAATGTAAGACTGCAACCTCTAAAACACCTAGAAGAGAACATAGAAAATAGCTATGAACGATGGCCTTGGTAATAATTATTTTGAATACCATATTAAAAACTCAGTCCACATAAACAAAAACAAATGAGCAAGACTACATCAAATGAAAAAGCTTTTGCACAGTAAAGGAATCAATCGACCAAATACAACAGCCTAAATATTGGGGAAAATATTTTCAAGCTATATATCTGATGATAGGTTAAGATCTAAAGTTTATGAAGAAATTTTATGTGGGAAAGAAAGTTTCTGGCGTGCCAGTTGATTTGATATCTCCCGTGTGAGACACCCATGGGTAGCCATGGGCGGCTTCTGAGGAGAAAATCTCCTTACTGCCTTCATGTCTTTTTCCCAGAGAGCACAACGGCGCAGTGCATTCCACTGGTTGCTCAGGGAGATAACACTCCCTTGAAGCAGTGGAGTATAATCAAACGTCTTGGCTCTTCCTGGTCCCACCCATTTCAGTCCTGATAAGTTAAAGATTTTAAGGAGTTTAGACACATGCTTTTGCTCAAGGGAATTCACAGAAACCGCCAGTGCTGTACATGTTACTCAATGACTCATGAGTTCTCCTTCACTGGTTAATCCTTTTCCTCATTCCTTCCTCCCCCTCCCATTTACCATAAGAACAAAGAGCTTGTAAACCACTAAATTAGGAGGAGTCTGACAGCTTTGGGCCCTAAGCAAGCCTCCAACGCTCCGGCCCCCTGGACCTGCCTTTTAATTGCTTATTCTCTCTCTTTCTAACTCCTCTGTCTCCCCCAGACTCAAGGTACCTGCGGGGTGTTGTGGGACTGTTTTCCCCAACATTGTACAACTCAACAGTAGCAAAACAAATAAACATATTAAAAGCTGAGAAAAAGCTCTGAATTGACATTTCTCCAAGGAATGTATAAAAATGGGCAACAGGTATTTGAAACATATTCAACATTATTAATCACAGAAAAAATTTAAATCAAAGGTACTTTGAGATGTTACATAACTCACATCAGGATAACTATTATTAAAAACTCAAAAGATCACAAAGGTTGGCTAGGATGTATAGAAAATGAAACTCATGTACAGTGTTTTTGGTAATGTGTAGCAATTATAAATATTGGTATGGAGGTTCTGGAAAATTAAAAATAAAACCACTTATGCCTCAACAACTCTTCCTTTAGACATATAACCAAAGGAAATCCCTACCTCATGGACATATTTGCACTCTCATGTTCATTGCAGCATTATTTACAATAGCTAAAATATGGCAACAACATTATTATCCAGTACAAAGAAATAGTATTTAGCCCTAAACAAGAATGAGATCTTGCCATTTGCTCCACCATGGAGGAGCATGGGGGAAACTATGCTAAGTGAAATAAACCAGACACAGAAAGAAAAATATTTATAATCACATATATGCAACAGAAGGGATAGTTGGTGCCAGGTTTTTTTGTTTTTTGTTTTTTTTCAATGAGTTCTCAAAAGCTAATAAAAAAAAAGATCTCCTTCCTTATCGCAAGAATGACACCAAGCTCTTCATAAAGTATCCATCCCCATGACCCAAGCATCTCCCACTCAACCTCTCCTCCAACACTGGGGATCAAATTTCAGCATAGTTTGTAAAGGCAAATGTCCAAATTATAGCTGTAACTATGTGAGATTAGAACTATGTTAATTTGCTCTAGTATAGTAGCCTTTGAAATAGTAATATGTATCCCATAGCATATGTCGTACACATTAAATGAACATAATAGGATGCATTTTTATTTATTTATTTATTTATTAAATTTTATTATACTTTAACTCCTAGGGTACATGTGTACAGGGTGTAGGTTTGATACATAGGTATTCGTGTGCCATGTTGGTTTGCTGCACCCATCAACTCATCATTTACATTAGGTATTTCTCCTAATTCTATCCCTCCCCCTAATCCCTACCCCCTAACCCCTGACAGGACCTGGTGTGTCGTTTTCCTTGCCTTGTGTCCAAGTAATCTCATTGTTCAATTCCTACCTATGAGTGAGAATATGTGATGTCTGGTTTTATGTCCTTATGATAGTTTGTTGAGAATGATGGTTTCTAGCTCATCCATGTCCCTGCAAGGGACATAAACTCATCCTTTTTTATGGCTGCATAGTATTCCATGGTGTATATGTGACACATTTTCTTAATCCAGTCTATCATTGATGCACATTTGGATTGTTTCCAAGTCTTTGCTATTGTAAATAATGCCACAAGAAACAAATGTATGCATGTTTCTTTAGAGTAGCATGATTTACAATCCTTTGGGTATATATCCAGTAATGGGATTGTTGGGTCAAATGGTAATTCTAGTTTTAGATCCTTGAGGAATCACCACACTGTCTTCCACAATGGTTGAACTAATTTACACTCCCACCAACAGTGTAAAACTATTCCTATTTCTCCACATCCACTCCAGCATCTGACTTTTTAATGATTGCCATTCTAAGTGGCATGAGATGGTATCTCATTTTGGTTTTCATTTGCATTTCCCTGATGACCAATGATGATGAGCATTTTTCCCCACATCTGTTGGCTGCATAGATGTCGTCTTTTGAGAAGTGTCTGTTCTTATCCTTTGCCCACCTTTTGATGACTTTTTTTTTTCATGCAAATTTCTTTGTGTTCTTTGTTGATTCTGGATATTTGTTCTTTGTTGGATGAGTAGGTTGCAAAAATTTTCTCCCATTCTGTAGGTTTCCTGTTTACTCTGATGGTAGTTTCTTTCACCATGCAGAAGCTCTCTAGTTTCATTAGATCCGATTTGTCTATTTTCACTTTTGTAGTCATTGCTTTTGGTGTTTTAGTAATGAAGTCCTTGCCCATGCCTATGTTCTGAATGGTATTGCCTAAGTTTTCTTCTAGGGTTTTTATGGTTTCAGGTTTAATATTTAAGTGTTTAATCCATTTTGAATTAATTTTTATGTAAGGTGTAAGGAAGGGATCCAGTTTCAGCTTTCTACAAATGGCTAGCCACTTTTCCCAGCACCATTTGCTAAATAAGGAATCCTTTCCCCATTTATTCTTTTTGTCAGATGTGTCAAAACTGAGATGATTGCAGATGTGTGGTGTTATTTCTGAGGCCTGTCTTCTGTGCCATTGGTCAATATATCTGTTTTGGTATCAATACCATGCTGTTTTGTTTACCATAGCCTTGTAGTGTAGTTTCCAGGCAGATAGAATTATGCCTCCAGCTTTGTTGTGTTTGCTTAGGATTGTATTGGCAATGCAGCTTCTTTTTTGGTTCCATTTAAACTTTAAAGTAGTTTTTTTTTTTTCCAATTGTCTGAAGAAAGTCATTGATAGCTTGACCAGAATGGCATTGCATGTATAAATTACTTTGGGCACTATGGCTATTTTCAAGATAGTGATTCTTCCTGTCCATGATCATAGAACGTTCTCCCATTTGTTTGTGTCCGTTTGTATTTTATTGTGTCCTTTTTTATTTTGTTGAGCAGTGTTTTGTAGTTCTCCCTGAAGAGGTCCCTCACATCCTTTGTTGGATTCCTAGGTATTTTATTCTTTTTGAAGCAATTTTGAATGGGAATTCACTCACGATTTGGATCTCTGTTATTGGTGTATAGGAATGCTTGTGATTTTTACACACTGATTTTGTATCCTGAGACTTTGCTGAAGTTGCTTATCAGCTTAAGTAGATTTTGGGCTGAGACAATGGGGTTTTCTCAATATAAAATCATGTCATCAGAAAACAAGTACAATTTGACTTCCTCATTTCCTAATTGAATAATCTTTATTTCTTTCTTTTGCCTGATTGCCCTGGGCAGAACTTCCAACACTATGTTGAATAGGAGTGGTGAGAGAGGGCATTCTTGTTTTGTGCTGGTTTTCAAAGGGAATGGTTACAGTATTTGCCCAATCAGTATGATATTGGCTGTGGGTTTGTGATAAGTAGCTTTCATTATTTTGAGATACATTCCATGGATACCTAGTTTATTGAGAGTTTTTAGCCTGAAGGACTATTGAATTTTGTCAGAGGCCTTTTTTGGATCTGTTGAGATAATCATGTGGCTTTTGTCATTGGTTCTGTTTATGTGATAGATTACATTTATTGACTTGCATAAGTTGAACCACATTTGCATTTCAGGGATGAAGACGACGTGATAGTGGTGGATAAGCTTTTTGATGTGCTGCTGGATTCAGTTTACTGGTATTCTACTCCGGATTTTCACATCGATGTTCATTCATGCTATTGGTCTAAAATTGTCTTTTTGTTGTTGTTTCTCTGCCAGGCCTTAGTATCAGGATGATGGTGGCCTTATAAAATGAGTTAGGGAGGATTACTGCTTTTTTTTATTGATTGGAATAATTTCAGAAAGAATGATACCAGCTCCTCATTGTACCTACAGTAGAATTCGGCTGTGAATCCATCTGATCCTGGACTTTTTTTGATTGGTTGGCTATTAATTATCGCTTCAATTTCAGAGCCTGTTTTTGGTCTATTCAGAAATTCAACCTCTTTCTGGTTTAGTTTTTGTAGGGTGTATGTGTCCAGGAATTAATCCATTTATTCTATATTTGCTAGTTTATTTGCATAGAGGTGTTTATGGTTTTCTCTGATGGTAGTTTGTATGTCTGTGGGAATGGTGGTGATATCCCCTTTATCATATTTATTGCTTCCATTTGATTCTTCTCTCTTTTCTTCCTTATTAGTCTTTCTAGGGAGTTATCAATTTTGTTGATTTTTTTAAAAAAAAAACAGTTCCTGGATTCATTGATTTTTTTGAAAGTTTTCTTTGAGTCTCTATCTCTTTCAGTTCTGCTCTTATCTTTGTTACCTTCTGCTTTCTGCTAGCTTTTGAATTTGTTCACTCTTGCTTCTCTATTTCTTTTCATTGTGATGTTAGAGTGTCAATTTTAGATCTTTTCTGCTTTCTCTTTTGGGCTTTTAGTGCTATAAATTTCCCTCTACACACTGCTTTAAATGTGTCCAGAGGTTATGGTACGTTGTGTCTTTGTTCACATTGGTTTCTAAGAATGTCTGTTTTTCTGCCTTTATTTTGTTATTTACCCAGCAGTTATTCAGGAACAAGTGGTTCAGTTTCCATATAGTTGTATAGTTTTGAGTGAGTTTCTTAATGCTGGGTTGTAATTTGATTGCACTGTGGTCTGAGAGACAGTTTGTTGTGATTTCTGTTCTTTTACATTTGCTGAGTATGCTTTATTTCCAATTATGTGGTCAATTTTAGAATAAGTGTGATATGGTGCTGAGAAGAATGTATATGCTGTTGATTTGGGGTGGAGAGTTCCACAGATGTCTATTAGGCCTGTTTGTTGCAGAGCTCAGTTCAGGTCCTGGATATCCTTGTTAACTTTCTGTCTCGTTGATCTAACACTAACAGTGCGGTGTTAAAGTCTCCCATTATTACTGTGTGGTAGTGTAAGTCTCATTGTAGGTCTATAAGGACTTGCTTTATGAATCTGGGTGCCCCTGTATTGGGTGCATATTTATTTAGAATACTTAGTTCTTCTTTTTGAATTTATCCCTTTATCATATGTAATGGCCTTCTTTGTCTCTTTTGATCTTTGTTGGTTTAAAGTCTGTTTTATCAGACTAGGTTTGCAACCCCTGCTTCTTTTTTTCTTTCCATTTGTATGGTAGGTCTTCTTCCATCCCTTTATTTTGAGCCTATGTGAGTCTGTAAATGAGATATGGGTCTCCTGAATATGAAACACTGATAAGTTTCAACTCTATCCAATTTGCCAGTCTGTGTCCTTTAAATGGGGCATTTAGCCCGTTTACACTTAAGGTTAATATTGTTATCTGTGAATATGATCCTGTCATTATGATATTTGCTGGATGGTTTGCCCATTAATTGATGCAGTCTCTTCATAGCATTGAAGGTCTTTACAATTTATCATGTTATTGCAGTGGCTGGTACCGGTTGTTTCTTTCCACCTATAGTGCTTCCTTCAGGAGCTCTTTTAAGTCAGGCGTGGTGGTGACAAAATCTCTCAGCATTTGCTTGATGGTAAAGGATTTTATTTCTCCTTCACTTATAAAGCTTAGTTTGGCTACATATGAAATTTTGGGTTGAAATTCTTTTCTTTATGAATCTTGAATATTGGCCCCACTCTCTTCTGGCTTGTACAGTTTCTGCTAAGAGATCCACTGTTGGTCTGATAGGCTTCCCTTTGTGGGTAATTCAACCTTTCTCTCTGGCTGCCCTTAACACTTTTTCTTCATTTCAACCTTGGTGAACCTGACCGTTAAGTGTCTTGGGGTTGCCCTTCTCAAGGCATATCTTTGTGATGTTCTCTATATTTCCTGAATTTGAATGTTGGCCTGCCTTGCTAAGTTAGGGAAGTTATCCTGGATAATATCCTGAAGAACATTTTCCAACTTGGTTCCATTCTTTCCATCACTTTCAGGTACACCAATCAAACGTAAATTTGGTCTTTTCACTTAGTCCTATATTTCTTGGAAGATTTGCTTGTTTCTTTTTACTCTTTTTTTTTCTCTAATCCTGTCTTCTCCTTTATTTTATTGCTATGATCTTCAGTCACTGACACCCTTCTTCCACTTGATCATATTGGCTATTTAAGCTTGTGCATGTGTCACGAAGTTCTTGTGCCATGGTTTTCAGCTCCATCAGGACATTTAAGGTCTTCTCTACACTGTTTCTTCTAGTTAGCCATTCATTTAATCACTTTTTGAGGTTTTTTATCTCCCATGTGATGGGTTCGAACATGTGACTTTAGCTCAAAGAGATTTGTTATCGCCAACCTTCTGAAGCCTACCTCTGGCAACTCATCAAGGTCATTCTCCATCCAGTTTTGTTCCATTGCTTGTGAGGAGCTGTGATCCTTTGAAGTAGAAGTTATGTTCTAATTTTTAGAATTTTCAGCTGTTCTGCTCTGTATTCTCCCCATCTTTGTGCGTTTATCTTCCTTGGGTCTTTGATGTTGTTGATCTACACATAGGGTTTTGGTGTAAATGAACTTTTTTTTGATGTTGAAGCTATTCCTTTCTGTTTGTTAGTTTTCCTTCTAACAGTGAGGTCCCTCAGCTGCAGGTCTTTTGTAATTTGATGGACTTCCACTCCAAATTCTGTCTGCCTGGTTGTCACAAGCAGATGATGCAGAAGAGTAAATATTGCAGAACAGCAAATATAGCTCTCTGATCCTTCCTCTGGAAGCTTTGTCACAGAGGTGCAGCTGCCTATATGAGGTCAGTCCCTACTGGGAGGTGTCTCCCAGGTAGGCCACACAAGGGTCAGGGATCCACATGATGAGGCAGTCTGTCCATTCTCAGAGCTCAAATGGCATGCTTGGATAACCACTACTCTCTTCAGAGCTCTCAGACAGGGATGTTTAAGTCTGCCAAAGTTGTCTGCTGCCATTTTTTCAGCTCTGCCCGGCTGACAGTGGCAGAGTCTAGAGGCAGTAAGCATTGTTGAGCTGTGGTGGGTTCTGCCCAGCTCAAGCTTCCTGGGTGCTTTGTTTACCTACTGAGGCCTTACCAATGGTGGACACCCCTCTGCCAGCCAAGCTGCCACATTTGGGGTTGATCTCAAACTGCTGAATTAGTAGTGAGCAAGGCTCTGTGGGCATGGGACCCACCAAACCACGCATAGGAGAGAATCACTTGTTCTGCCAGATGCTGTGACCTTGGGAAAAGTACAGTATTTGCACAGGAATACCCCATTTTTTTCAGGTAGTCTGTCATGGCTTCCCTTGGTTAGGAAAGGGAAATCACCCAACCCCTTGCACTTCCAAGTAGAGGTGACGCCCCACCCTACTTCAGCTCACCCTCTGTGGGCTGCTCCCACTGCCCAAACAGTCCCAATGAGATGAACCATGTACCTCTGTGGGAAATGCCAAAATCACTAGTCTGCGTTGACCATGCTGGGAGCTGCAGACCAGGGTTGTTCCTATCTGGCCATCTTGGAACATCCCCAGGAAAAAAATAGGATGCATTTTTAAAAGTATTTTTTCTTTTTTTTAGATGGATTCTCATTCTGTCACCCAGACTGGAGTTCAGTGGTGTGGAGAGTGCTTCCTCCACACACTTCCCTGTCCCTTTCAATCAGCTGGCTGTGAGATCATTGAAACCAGGGATCTGAGGCTCAGGGCAGTCCCAAGCAGTGTTGTGGCTGCCTGTCTGCATTTCAAGGTCACTGTATGGTAGGGTCAGTCCTTTGGCTAGAGAAAATGCTATTGTGTCACCAGAGGAGGGCTTGTTGAGTTGATTTGAGAGACAATACAAGCACCGAGATTTGGAATGTCCCAGGATTGTGTTGGGGAAACCAGCCCAACAACCAGTGGGTACCCTGAGTCTGGAGGAGACAAAAGAATTAGAAAGAGATAGAATAAACATTTAAAATGTGTGTCCAGGAGACCAGCACATTGAAAGCTTGCTCATGGCCCATTGATCTTGGGTTTCACCCAATTTATTGGATTACATGATTTTTATTCTCAGGGCAGCTGGGAGGGGGAGGAAGGGATGAGGAAAAGGATTATTCAGTGAAGGAGAAATTCTGAGCCATTCAATAAGATGTTTGGCACTGGCAGTTTCTGTGAATTTCCTTGAGAGAAGGTGTGTGTCGAACCTACTTGAGATCTGTAACCTATCAGGCTGAAACGGATGGGAGCCGGTTTCAGGAGGAGCCAAGATGTTTGATTATACTTCACTGCTTCAAGGGAGTGTTATCTCCCTGAGCAACATGTGGAATGCTGCTGAGCAGTTATGCACTTGGGGCATAAATACGTGAGGGCAATAAGGAGACTTTTCTCCTCAGAGGCTGCCCATGGCTCCCTATGGGTTTCTAACACAGAGTAGACCAACTCAACTGGCACCACACTAACTCTCTTTTCCACACTTAGTAATTATCAGTTTTTGTTTTGGACCAAAGACAGGACAAGAGATAAACAAATAATATTGGGTTGGCCCTGTGGTGACAGCATTTTCCAGCCAGCAGGCCTGCTTTACCTTCTGGAAAGAAGGCTGGGCCTCGGAGTCCCACAAAACTTCTTCTTCCATCTGATCTCTTTTAGTGGGACATGAATAAAATGGGCCTCCACAGTCCCAAGAAAACTCTCAAGGACTTGGGCTTGGACTTTCCTGGAGACAAGACAATTTGAATGCCACTGACAGCCAGGTACTGTCATCCCATGGGCCATGAGACCATTTCACCTGTTCAGTTCCCTTCTACTCTTTATTGGGGACTAGGGCATGGAATGGCTGTAGGGATGACTGGTCCTGTCTCTGGGACAAGGACAGACCCCAGGGAAGGGGAAGCCACCAGCCAGGAGCCAAGGTCTGGGGCCAGGTTTGAGGAGAAATTTCCTCTGACCCTACACTTACTCCTGCAGCCTGATTTATCACCTGAATTTATGTCTATTTTGGAGAATGGAGAAAACAGACTTAGGAAAAGACACTTGCAGGCCTGTCACCTAAAGACAAACCCAGCTGTAATTCTGCTGTGTTTATTTTTAGCATTTTGTTTGTTTCTCTTTTATCAGGTTTCTGCTAAATATCAGTGCTTTTTTGAGCACACTCCCTTCACTCTGTGATCTTCCTTTGAAGAGAAGGATCCTTTAAGATAGAAAAGTGCAGGCTGGCCAGCTGTGGATCTGGCCTACATTTGAGGCTGGCCTACGTCTTGTCTGGCCTTCACACCATATGCACTTTTTCTCCTCCTTTCCACATACCATTAGGATATTATCATCTTTCTTGGCACCTCTTTTGCCTGTTTATATTTAGATCCTCCACAGCCCAGGTTTGTGACCCTGGTCGGGTTCGTGTGACTTCTCACTTCTAAAATAGGGATGGTGCCAGGACCTGCCATGGGGATTGTCACAAAAATTAAGTGGGGGTATTTATCAAAAGCCTAAGAGTACCTTTGAGACACAGTGCACATTCATGAAATACCAATTCTTTATTATCAAGTGCTGCCTAATTGTTCTTTACGATCAACCATCATTTATTTGCATAACTATCAAGCTCTTGTTAATCATTTTCATATTTTCAATACTGGAGAACAATACTTCATTGAAGTCATTGTAAATAAAGTGCTAACGTGTTAACAGTTTCAAGTAATGGGCTTTAAGTGCCTCAAGAGTGCCAGGTCAATCAGAGCCTGATCCAAGTCTTTGCAGCCACAGAGAAAATGGGAAAGGCATTGCCATTTGTGATATCCTGGGATCCACAGCCACAGGTCACCAAATTGAAACAGGAAACCATATTCCTCAGCTTGGCTTCGGTTTCTTTCCAAGTCCTACTGCTCTGACCTGAGAGAGCCTCTTCCCACCAAAATATGGTGTTCTTTGTGTCTCCCAGGCCACTGCAAGGTAGTGAGATATACCAGTAGGGGCCCAACCATGATGTTGCCACCCTCCCTCTCATTTTTCCTGCTCCTTTCCTCTGCCTTCTGGCTGCTTACAGTAACATGCTGGACCACTCTATGGCTGTACCTGAGTGGAGGCTGATGCTACTAACACCGGCATCCTCTAAGGAAATTTCCTTCCAGAATGGGAAGTTGGTCTACACTTAGGGGCTGCACTTCATGATGCATACTGCAGACACCTCTGTGGTTGTGTCTACTGATACCCTTGGTGATGCCTACATGGGGGTCTGCTTTGGACAGATATTGAGTTTTTGAGCTGCATCTGGTGATTACTTGGGTCCTGTTTCAGGGAGTGGAAGTGTGGGTAGAGATAGGATTTTCTGCTGGAATCTGTGGTGTCTAATTAGACTTGGAACCAGTACAGCTGGAACAGAGACTCTTCCTAGAGTCTCTGACACCACATATTATTTCTCATATATTTTATTTTGAAAATAAAAATATGTACATGTGAATGAAAAATACAGAGGTGAAGCAAGAGTTACACAGAAGGAGCTCCTACCATGTACACCTCACCCTAGTCCCCTGAACTACCCATTAACAACCAGGTACCACAGAAGAAGACTGAGTTTCTTAGACTCCCACCTTTTCTCCACCCTTAGACAATGATAGGAATATAATGATTTCAGTTCCTTTCTTACTTATCATTGAATTTGTAAGTAACTGTAGTGTATAAATATTTATATATATATATATTTTGTTGATCAAATACAATAGAATCTTGTGACTTTCCTCTTGTAGGAAGTATATTAGCACTGTCAATTTGCATATATGTCTTGGTATTCTATGGGTATATACAACTTTTTTCTTTAGCTTTCTATTTTCCTGGAGTTTCTATTGCCTTTTCTTTTCTCTTTCTATTTAAAATTAAATTGTCTCCTTTTATCACATCCTTAACATCTTCCCTCATTTCTAACCTCCCATCTGAAAAGTCACTGCTGGATGCCTTCCTTTTTCCTGTTCCCACCCAACCAACATCTCTCTATGCCTGGAATTGAGCTGTCATTCCAAGGGCTTTCATAACTGCCTCCCTTGGTTTTTACATGTCAAATGCTATTTCACTACTGCAACTCAGGGACTCATCTGCCAGAGAGCTAACCACATTTCTTATGTGTGTTTTTTTTTAATTGTATGTGGTTTTGAAATATTTTTTAGATTCTATCTTCCATTTTTTTGAGAGTTACACATTTTAAGAGAATTTCAAGCTGTCTTTCCTGATCTCTGAATTTTCCTATTATCTTCCTAAATTTTGTTACTTTCTATGGATGCAATATTTTATACTTCTTTGAGACTATAGGGAGCATTAATTCTGAACTTTCCTTGAACAGAAGTCATGGGGCCAGAAGGAAAAAGGAACTTAAAAACTCATTTCTCTCAAGGTGAGTTGTCTGTTTGATCATATTTGTCTTTTTTTTTTTTTTTTTTTTTTTTTGCATTTCTTAAAACTGTTGAACACTTATGTTTGCCTGTGCAATTAGTAATAAGGCTGAAATGGGAATGATCACAGGCTCATTTCACATTGGGACAAGAGGAACTGGGCTTCAAACCAGGGGTCTACACACGGGAAGGATGATTTCCTCTGGGAATCCCTAAGCTTCCTTGTTTCCTCTGCAGAAATCTTCACCTTCCGTTGTCCTGCTGCTGCCTTGGCAGGGCGATGCTCTTCCTCCACTTGCAACCTGACTGCACAACTGTGGACATTGTGCTCATGGCTTTTCCCTTTTCTTCGTCTTGAAGAGAGACAATGCAACCCATTTCTCTACTGTGATGGAACCAGAATGGTCGTATTAGAACTTGAACATTATTTCCTCTACATTAGAGGGCAGGCAAGCTTCTGCAGGAAAGAGGAAATACCAGAAAGTAGACATGAGGACAGGAGGTCACTTTGACCTATAAAGGTCCTCAGGGACAGCTTGGTACTGTGTTAGGTGGTCACTCTTCTGTGCAGAAGGAAGGACTGTGTGAGGCTTTCCCTCAGGCCTGTTCTGTGTCTGAGCTCAGGACCAACTTAATTCTCATTGTACAACCTCATAGATTAAGAAAAGAAAAGAGTCTTTCCTTCTCAGGCCTCCTACCCATCCATATTCTAAGCTTCAGATAGTGATTCCTTATTTAAAAACAGCTTTGTTGAAGTGTGATTGGCATATGATAAACTGCACATGTGCAGACAGAAGAACCGATGATTTTCTCCATGTGAGTATTTCATTCACTGTAAGACCAGAAGTGCGATGAAGGTCATGAAAAGTACCTTCTTCCCGGCAATAACGATCTCTCCCTGGCTAATCTGGGACCACAGATCTGCTTCTTTCACTAAAATTTCGTGGGTATTTTATAGAATTACATATAAATACAGTATGTACTTGTGTCTTTGTGCTTCGTTCTGATCCGGCCTTTTATTCAGCAGAACCACTTTCAGAGTCACTCTGTTATGATTGCATCAACAGTCCATTCGTTTTCATGCTGAGCCACATGCCATGGTGTGGATGTGCCACAGCTTGTTCACCCTTCTTCTGTGTATGGGCATTTGGGGGGCTCCTAGTTTGGGAATATTGCGTATAAGGATGTCATGAATATTTATTTATGTATGTAGCCTGTAAACTTGCCTTCATTTCTCATCGTTCATTCCTAGGAGGGCAGTGTCCACATCATGTCATGGTAGATCTGCATCGACCTTGCTAAGGAACCACTGGCCCTTGTGCTAAGTGTTTGGTCCATTCCCTGCTTTCCTTCTTGCTCCATCTGATTTAGTCATACTAACCTCTTGTCTCTTTCAGCCTCTAGGGCAATAACTTCTTATCATACCACATTTCCTTTACACTTGGAATCACAGGCTCCTTCTCCATGTGCTGGTTTTGATTCCCTCACTAAAGTTTGCCATCTGTGACCCATGTGTAACACATTGCCCTCGAAATATCCTATGTATGAGAGGGTTTTGGGATAAGAGACTGTTCCTGATGAGTTTCAAGTACCTGCAGTGCCTCTGAATGGAAGAAAGATGACTGGCTGTGTCTTGTCAGCCATTGTCCCTGGAGCTCACCTTGGTTGATAGAAAGAAGACTGGGTGTGGCCTGGACATATGTTCAAGTGACTCACAAACTTTTTCTAAATGACAACTGGAGACCTGGCCAGGAGCTGGAACCTGAAGTTACTTGGAAGCTGTGTGATTGAAAGTGGGTCACTCAATCACCTGATCCTGGCCTTTTTCTCCACATGTGGGACTACCTATACCTGGCAGAGTTACTTTGAGTTCACCTGAGTAAGTCACCTGCACGTGGTGGTGCTCAGAAAATGTTAATTTCCCTTTATTTACGTGGAACAATGCATGCATATTATATGCTGAGTTCTGAATTACAATAGAGCAAGATGCAGAAGACCTTGTAAACTCTGAGGAGACATCACTGATCACTGGGTGTCTGGATAGGCAGCATAGAAAAAGTGACCTGTAGCTGGAAATGGCCAGTGGGTGTGTTACAGATATTTAAACATGCATGAGTGGGACAGGAGAGGGAATACTACCTTATACCCACTAGAATGTCTTTTTTTTTTTTTTTTTTGAAAAAGGGAGAGTTGGAGAGTTTGTGAAGAAAATGGAACCCTTGTGCATTGATGGTGGGAATGTGCAATGGTGGTGATGGTTGACCAATAACAGAAACATACTCAATGCCACTTACCTGTACATGTAAATATATTTAGATTGGTAAATTTTATGTCATGTTTCCTTTAACACATACAATAAAGGCTTCCTGAGACCTGGTCCTGAAATAGGTCCATGTGGAACAAAAGAAGACACTTCTTTCCTAGAGTGAGTAGGAGCTTTTTATTTTTCTGAAACAGAGTCTTGCTCTGTGGCCCAGGCTGGAGTGCAGTGGTGTGGTCTCTGCTCACTGCAGAGCTTTGACTGTGGCCCCAACCAGCTAGTGAGACTCGCATTAATTCAGTAAAGACTAATTGACCAAGGCTCAAGTTGACACCACTAAAGGGTAATTGACAGTGTGGACTTCCCAATTAAAAAGCAATTTAGCACTGTACTAAGTCAAAGATTAACCTTAGGACCACATGAGTAAGCAAGCTAGTTAGCTAAACACCCCACATTCGTTTGTTTCTACTCTAACTTACTTAACGAAAGGGAAAAGGCCATTTTCAGCCAAGTTTATTCCTGGAGCTTATGCCAACCCCCTAGCCTTGCAAGAAGGTTTGCATCTTCTAATTTTCCCCAACATCTTGACTGAATCCCCACAGATATCAAAGCAACAACAGGAGTTTCTAGAGTACAAATTAATTTCTGTGAAAATTGAAGAAATAATTGATTTCAATTTCTGTACATACTTTGCAATGCTTAATACTTGATACAGATTAGAAACCTGGAGGCTTACCTTCTTAAATCTGCTTTTTCAAAAGTGAAGCAACATGTGAAATCAAATGTTTCTGGTCTGTTCATTTTTCTTCACCTTTTGCAACATGGCACTGCTTTTGATTGACATTGAAAGACAGAGATTAATTAATTAAAACATTTTTCACTGTTCTTTTCCCTCTTGCTTTTAGACATTACAAGTGAAACTTCTGTTAATTTCAACAGTGCACACTATAAATAAGAGGAAAAGCTTGTGGGCATCTGGCAATTTGGTTGAAAAGTAACAACTCTGTTCTGCAGCTCCCAGTGAGATGAACACAAAAGACAGGTGATTTCTGCATTTCTACCTAAGTTACCTGGTTCCTCTCACTGGAAGTGGTTAGACATTGAGTTCCAGCCACAAAAGGCAAGCAGAAGTAGGGTGAGTGTTACCTCACTCAGGAAGTGCAAGGGGCTGAAAACTTACTCCATTAACCAAGGAAAGCCATCAGGGGCTGAGCTATCAAGACCATAACCTGCAGTTTTGAATGGTTTTAACAATGCACAGAACAGGAGATTCCCTAGTGTGCCTGCATAACCAGAGACCTGGATTTCAAGCACACAACTGGGTGACTGATTTCACAGATGCTGAACTAGTTGCAAAATAATTTTTGTACCCCAGTGGCACCTGGAACACCAGTGACACAGAACCATTCACCCCCCTGGAAAGCGGCTGAAGCCAGGGAGCTAAGTGGTCTCACTGTGCAGGCCCCACTCCCATGGAAAACAGCAAGATGAGATCCACTGACTTCACATTCTCACTACCCACATAGAAGCTTGAAGTCAACCTAGAATGATCAAGCTTGGTTGGGAGAGGGTCGACCACCATTACTGAGACTTGAGCATAAGGATTTCCCCTCAGTGTTAAGAAAACTGCCAGGAAGTTTGGACTGCATGGAACTCACAGAAGCATGCAAAGCAGCTGTGGCCACATTGGCTGTCTAGATTCTCCTAACTGGATAGCGCATCTCTGAAAGAAATGCAGCAGCCTGAGTCAGGAGCTTATATATAAAACTCCCATCTCCCTGAGACAGAACACCTGGAAAAAGGGATGGCTGTGAGTGCAACTTTAGCAGACTTAAACATTTTTGCCTTCTTGCACTGAGGAGAGCAGTGTATCTCCCAGGACAGTGCTCAAGCTCTGCTCAGAGACAGACTGGCTTTTCAAGCGTGTCGCTGACCAATGTGCTTCCTGACTAGGAGACCCCTTCCAGCAGGGGTCAACAGACACTTCATACAGAAGAGCTGTGGCTGGTACCAGCCAAGTATCACTCTGGGACAAATCTTCCAATCATTGCTGTTGTGCAACTTCATATGGTGATACCCAGGCAAACAGCAGCTAAAGTAGACCAGCAAACTGCAGCAGACCTGCAGAAGAGATGCCTGACTGTTAGAAGAAAAACTAACAGACAGGAAACAGTAATATCAACATCAACATCAACAAAAGGACACTCACACAAAATCCCAATCCAAAGACATTCAGGATCAAGGATCATAGGTAGATAAAAAAACTAACAGACAGGAAACAGTAATATCAACATCAACATCAACAAAAGGACAATCACACAAAATCCCAATCCAAAGACATTCAGGATCAAGGATCATAGGTAGATAAATCCATGAAAAATGAGGAATAGCCAGCAGAAAAGAGCTGAAAATTCAAAAAACTAGAATGACTCTTCTCCTCCAAATGATTGCAACTCCTCTCCAGCAAGGGCACAAAAGTGGATGGAGAATGAGGTTGACGAGTTGGCAGAAGTAGGCTTCAGAAAGTCAGTAAGAATAAAATTCTCTGAGCTAAAGGAGTATGTTCTAAACCAATGCAAGGAAGGTAAGAACCCTGGTAAAACGTTACAGGAGCTGCTAACTAAAATAACCAGTTTAGAGAAGAATATATGTGACCTCATAGTGCTGAAAAACACAGTGAAAGAAACATTGTGAAGCAAAAACAAGTATTAATAGCTGAATCAATGAAGAGAAAGAAAGAGTATCAGAGATTCAAGATCAACTTGATGAAATAAAGCATGAAGACCAGATTAGAGAAAAATGAAAGAAAAGCAACAAACAAAGCCTCCAAGAAATATGGGACTGTGTCAACAGACCAAACCTATAATTGATTGGTGTACCTGAACGTGATGGGGAAAAATGGAACCAAGTTTGAAAACACACTTCAAGGCATTATCCAGGAGAACTTCACAAATGGAACAAGACAGGCCAACATTCAAGTCCAGGAAACATGGATAACACCACTAACATACTCCTCAAGAAGAACAATAGACAAATAACTGTCAGATTCTGCAAGTTTGAACAAAAGAAAAAATGTTAAGGACAGCCAGAGAGACAGGTCAGGTTACCTACAAAGGGAAATCTGTCAGACTAACAGAGGATCTCTCTGCAGAAACCCTACAAGCCAAAAGAGAGTGGAGTACAATATAAAACAACCCTAAAAAAAGGCAATTTCAACTAGAATTTTATATTTTAAGGGAAACTAAGCTTTATAAGAAAAGAAAAATAAAATTGTTACAGACACCAAAATGTAGATGGTTTTGTCACCACAATGTCTGCCTTAGAAGAGCTCCTGAAGAAAGCACTAAATATTGAAAGAAAATACTGGTACTTACCTGGTGTAGTGGCTCACGCCTGTAATCCCAGCACTTTGGGAGGCAGAGGTGGGCAGATCATGAGGTCAGGAGATGGAGACCATCCTGGCTAACACAGTGAAACCCCGTCACTACTAAAAATACAAAAAAATTTGCTGGCCATGTTGGTGGGTACCTGTAGTCCCAGCTACTCAGACCCAGGAGGCTGAGGCAGAATGTTAGGAACACAGGAGGTGGAGCTTGCACTGAGCCGAGATCATGCCACTGCACTCCAGTCTGGCCAACAGAGTGAGACTCTGTCTCAAAAAACAAAAAACAAAACAAAAAAAAAACAGAAGAAAACTGGTACTCACCATTGAAAAAAATAGCAAAATATAAAGAACAACAACACTATGATCAAATTGACACATAAGAATATTAACCTTAAATGTAAATGAAATAAATTTGCCAATTAAAGTACAAAGACAGGCAAATTGGATAAAGAATCAAGACTCTTCAGTGTGCTATATTCAGGAGACTCATCTCATGGGTGAAGACACACATAGGCTCAAAATAAAGGGATGGAGGAATATTTACCAAGCAAATGGAAAGTAAAAAAAAAAAAAAAGAAAAGAAAATGCAGGGGTTGAAATTGTAGTCTATCCTAAGACAAACTTCAAGCCAACATAGATCATAAAAGACAAAGAAGGGAATTGCATAATGGTAAAGGAATCAATGCAAAAAGCAGAGCTAACGATCCTAAATATATATGAACCTAATACAGGAGCACTTAGATTAAAAAGCAAGTTCTTAGAGACTTACACAGACTTAGATTCACACACAATTATAACAGGAGACTTCAACACCCCACTATCAATATTACACAGATAAATGAAACAGAATTTTAACAAGAATACACAGGAAGGGAACTCAGCCTTGACCAAGCAGAGCAAACAGACATCTACAGAAGTCCCCACTCCAAATCAACATAGTACACCTTCTTCTCATCACCACATAGCACTTATTGTAAAATTAACCACATAATTGGAGATAAAACACTTCTCAGCAAATGCAAAAGAACAGAAATAAAACAAACTGTCTCTCACACCAGAGTGGAATAAAATTAGAACTCAGATTAAGAAACTTTTTCAAAACTGCACAATTACATGGTAACTGTAAAACCTGCTCCTGATTGACCACTGGGTAAATAACAAAATTAAGAAAGAAAGAAAGAAGTTGTTTGAAATCAATGAGAACAAAGACACAACCTACTACAATCTCTAGAACACAGTTAAAACAGCGTTAAGAGAGAAATTTATAGCACTAAATGCCCACATCAAAAGTGGAAAGGATCTAAAATCAACACCCCAAAATCACAATGAAAAAACTAGAGGGATAGACATAGTGGCTCATGCCTGATATTTCAGCACGTTGGGAAGTTGTGCCAGACAGGTCACCTGAGTTCAAGATTTCAAGACCAGCCTAGTCAACCAACATGCTGAAACTCCATCTCCACAGAAAATACAAAAAAAAAAAAAAAAAATGTAGCCTGACACAGGGGCACACACCTGTATTCTAAGATACTTGGGAAGCTGAGTTGTGATAATTTCTTGAATCAAAAAGTTAAAAGCCACAGTGAGCTGAGGTAGCACCACTCCACTCCAGTGTGCATGGCAAAGCAAGACACCTTCTCAAAAAAAAAAAAAAAAAAAAAAAAAAAAAAAAAAAAAAAAAAAAAAGAAGAAAGAAAGAAAAAGAGCTGGAGAAGCAAGGACAAACAAATCCAAAAGCTGAGACAAAAAAAGAAATAACTGAGTTCAGAACATAACTGAAGGTGATAGAGACAGGAAAATATTTCAAAAAATTCATGAATCCAGGAGTGTTTTTTTTTTTATTTTGTAAAAATTAACAAAATAGATACACTGCTATCCAGACTAATAAATAAAAAAGAAGAGAAGAATCAATTAGACATAGTAAACAAAGATAATGGGGATGTAACCACTGATCCCACATAAATACAAACTACCATCATAGAATACTCTAAACACCTCTATGTAAATAAAGCAAAAAATCTAGAAGAAATAAATAAACTCCTGGACACATACACTTATACAAGACTAAACCAGGAAAAAGTAGAATCCCTGAAGAGACCAACGGATTCTAAAGTTGAAGCAGTAATTAGTAGCCTACCAACCATAAAATGGCCAGACCAGACAGATTCACAATCGACTTCTACCAGACGTACAAAGAAAAGCTGGTGTCATTTCCTTCTGAAAATATACCAAACAATAGAAAAAGAGGGACTCCCACTGAAATTATTTTATGAGGCCAGCATCTTCTTAATACCAAAACCTGTCAGAGACAAAAAAAAAAAAAAATAGGCCAATATCCCCGATGAACATCAATGTGAATATTCACAATAAAATATTTGCAAACTGAATCCAGCAACACATCAAAAAGCTTATCCATCACGATCAGAGCAGCTCCAACCAGCAAGGCTGGTTTCAGCCTACACAAGTCAAAAAACATAATTCATCACGTGAAGAGAACCAACGACAAAAACCACATAATTTTCTCTATCGATGCAGAAAAGGCCTTAGATAAAATTCAATATCCCATCCTACAGAAAACACTCAATATACCAGGTATTGATGAAATGTATCAAAAACTAAAGAGAACTATTTGTGACAAACCCATAGGCAATATTATACTGAATGGGCAACAGCTGGAAATATTTCCTTCGAAAACACAAAACACAAGGCACAAGACAAGGATGGCTTCTCTCACCACTCCTATTCAACATTGAATTGAAAGTTCTGCCCAGGGCAATTGGGCAAGAGAAACAAATAAAGGATATTCAGATAAAAATAAAAGAAATCAAGTTTTCCCTTTTTTTAGAGGACATAGTCGCATATTTAGAATACCCCATTATCTCACATCTAAAACTCCTCAACAATACACAAGAAACTTGTCTTTTGTATGAGTTTGCTTAAGCTTATAAGCAACAACAGCAATCTCAGACTACCAAATCAATGTGCAAAAATCACAAGAATTTCTATACACCAATAATAGACAAACAGAGAGTCAAATCATGAATGAATTCAAATTCACAATTGCTCCAAAGAAAATAAAATAACTAAGAATAAAAATTACAGGGAACCTGAAGGACTTCTTTATGGAGAAGTACAAACCACCATTCAACGAAATAAGAGAGGACAACAAAATTTGGAAAAAAAAATATCATGTTCACAGGTAAGAAGAATAAATATCATGAAAATGACCATGTTGCTTGCAGTAATTCACACATCTACAGTGATCTGAACTTTGACAAGACTGACAAAAACAAGCAACTGGGGAAGAATTCCCTGATATGGGAAAACTGGCTCACCATATGCAGAAACCTGAAACTAGATCGGTTTCTCACACCACATAATTAATTCAAGATGAATTAACAGACTTAAACATAAAACCTAAAACCCTAAATGCCCTAGAAGTAAATCAAGACAATACCATTCAGGATATAGGCATGGGCAAAGCCTTCATGACAAAGACCAAAAAACAATTGCAACACAATCCGAAATTGACAAATGGGACCTAACTAATCTAAAGAGCTTCTCCAAAGCAAAAGAAAATATCATCAGAGTGAACAGGTGACATACAAAATGTGAGAACATTTTTTCAACCTATCTATCTGAAAAAGGTCTATGATTCAAAATCTACAAGAAATTTTTGAAAATATACAACAAAATAAAAAAAACCCATCAAAAAGAGGGCAAAGGATATGAACAGACAATTCTCAGAAGAAGACATTTAATCAGCCAACAAACGTGTATAAAAAAAGCTCAGCATCACTGGTCATTAGAGAAATGCACATCAAAACCACAATGAGATACCATCTCACACCGGTCAGAATGGTGACCATTAAAAAGTCAGGAAACAACAGATGCTGGTGAAGATGTGGAGAAAAAGGAATGCTCCATACTGCTGGTGGGAGTGTAAATTAGTTCAATCATTGGGGAAGACAGTGTGGTGATTCTTCAATGATCTATAACCAGAAATACCATGTTGTATACTGCCAGAGGATTATAAATCATTCTACATAAGGAACATGCACATGTATGTTTATTGCAGCACGATTCAGACACAAAAAAGACATGGAACAAACCCAAATGCCCATCAATTATGGACTGCATAAAGAAAATGTGGAACATATATACCATGGGATACTATGCAGCCATGAAAAAGAATAAGTTCATGTCCTTTTCAGGGACATGAATGAAGCTGGAAACAATCATTCTCAGCAAGCTAACATAGGAACAGAAACGCAAACACTACCTGTTCTCACTCATAAGTGGGAATGGAACAATGAAGACACAATGGAGCCTGTCAGGTAGTATGGGGTAAGTAGAAGGAGATCATTAGGACAAAACCTAATGCATGTAGGACTTAAAACTTAGATGATGGGTTGATGGGTGCTGCAAACCACTGTGTCACATGTACACCAATGTAACAAATCTGCCTGATCTGCACATGTATCCTAGAAGTTAAATTATAAAAAAAAAAGTCAGGGTAAATGACAGACTAAATAGTATCCATGAATTCATGATCACTCCCTATTTGGTTTTTACTTTATAATTTGTCTGTGTTTTGTGTCTCCAGGAAAACAAAATAAAAATATATTGTACCGAACATTTTAAAAGAATTTACTAAAAAGCAGTTGGAGTCAATTGTTTTATCTCTTTATGAAGACAAGTGTGGATTAAAAACCAACTCTCCTAATGCTTGTCAGTGCTGCAAGGTACTTAAGATAAATATAAAACTTCCAACCTAAGGATACTTGGCAGCCTCCAGAACTTTAAGGAAAGTGGAGAAACAAAATATCCAACTTCAGGCTCTTTCTGGGAGAGGATGCCCAGTGCCTTGGGGACCCTTGGACCCTGGAGGAAGGGTGGAAGTGGGGTAGGTGGGGGCAGCCTTTGGAGCCACTGCCACTCTGGCAAGCACTTCTGCTCCCCATGGATAGCTTGGAGTCTCAGCCTTCAGCAGAAAGAGCAGGATTTCCACAAGCAGTGTTTGGTGTGCCTGCCTGATTTCCATCTCTGTGTCTTCCTTAGTGATGTATCTACTCAGGTTTTTACCTTGGAATTGGGTTGCTTATCTTTTTGAGTTTGACAGTTTCCTCATATATTGTCCATACAAGTCACTTTTCAGATGAGTTCGCGAAATTTTTCTACCTGTGGCTGGCTTTTTGGTTCCCTTTATCGGATTTTTATTTTTTTGAAGTGGAGTCTCATTTTGTCACCAAGGCTGGAGTGCAATGACCCAATCTAGCCTCACTGCAATCCATACCTCCCAAGTTCAAAGGATTCTCCTTGCTCAGACTCCTGAGCAGCTAGGACTACCGGGGCACACCAGAAATCCCAGTTAAATTTTTGTATTTTTAGTACAGATGTGATTTCACCATGTATACAATGCTGATCTGGAACTCCTGTTCTCAGGTGATCTATCTGCTTTGACCTTCGAAACTGCTAAGATTACGGGCTTGAACTGCCATGTCCAATGGTAACAGGGTGTTTTACAGAGTAGACATTTCAACTTCCAATAAAGTTCATATTATCCATTCTTTTTCTTTCATGGACTTGCTAATAACTCATTACCAAACCCAGACCCATGAAGATATTTTCTAATTACAACTTTGCATTGAATAAATTTAATGTATGTGTATTTTTGACTAATTTTTTAACTGTGAAATTTTTGTCTATGTTCATTTGTTTCCATATAGTTTCCAGTAGTTTTCTTGCCACTTGTGAAATAGCTTTATCTCTTCCAAAATTATGCTTTGCCTTTTTGACGAAATCAGTTGACTTGGGACAGTTTTGGGGCTATCTATTCTCTTCCACTTATCTGCTTGTGTATTAAATTATGAATGCCACACTCTTCTTTATTACGTTAGCTTTAGTGTAAGTATTCCTATCCAGATGTGTAAGTCCTTTAGCTTTGTTCTTCTTCAGTCTTATTTCATCTATTCTAGGTTTAGGAAGAGTTTGTTGATATATTTACCTGGAGTTTGATTGGGATATGGCTGAAATAATCATAAATGTACTTCTGCAGAACGAGAAACATCTGTTTATTGATTGATTGATTGATTGAAAAAGAGTTGTGTCACCCATGTTGGAGTGTAGTGCTGCTATCTCAACTCACTGAGATTCTCCCACTTCAATGACTCAAGTAGCTGGGACTACAGGCATTGTATTTTTGGTAGAGATGGATTTCACCCTGTTCCCCAGGCTGGTCTCCAACTCTTAGGCTCAAGTGATCTGCCTGTGGCAGCCTCCCAAAGTGCTGGGATTACAGGCATCTGCCAACATGCCAGGCCTCTTTGCATTTACTAGCATTTCTTTTGATTTCTCTCAAAGGTGACTTGTTGTTTACTGAATGAATTTTGCATATTTTGTTACATTTATACTTAATGGATTCAATTTTGTGGGTAGTATTGTAAGTGGTGTTTTAATATTGAAATTCCAATGATTTCTATTCATTATTACTGATATACAAAAACTCAATTGAGTTTTATCTATTGCCCATCTTCTTTGCTTCTTTTTATCTCCATTCAGGTATAGGAATGTTGGCTCTATTTCACTTCCACTTCCTGAGATTACCTCCTGTATGAACCCACCCCGAATTTCAGAGATTTTCCCGGGGTACCACGGAGCCTAGGCACTGAGCCCGCAGAGCCCGGAAACCAATTCTGTCTTCACAGTGCCTCGAACAGTGCTTCCTTCTCCTCAGGACACACTGGAGAAAGGCCGTTGTTTCAGGATACCTGGGGACACCTGTGGCACGTTCATGGTGAAGACTAAGCCTCCTTCATCTCAGGACCCGCCCAAGTGTGGTCGCGGCTTTGGCACACCTGGGGTCGCGTCCACCATGAAGATGAAGCCTCTTTCTCTTCCGTACATGTCCAGGAGTGGCCGTTGCTACAAGAGATCTGGTGCTATGACCAGGTGAGAATAAAAACGTCTCCTCGGCACCCTCCAGGAGAGGACATGGCATTCAGACATCTAGTGGCCAGGAGAGGAAAAGACACCGTGTCTGCCGCACCCAGAACTGAGGAGGGGCACTGCCCTGAGCCTTAATTCCCAGCCTTAGCCTACAATTCTGACTATACGAAAGTGTCCCTTGAGTGAGTCAGTGACCACGCATTGTCACAGCTACCGATGTATGGTTTGCAGATGATCTGAACTTGTTTCTGTGGGAGATTCCGGTACAGAGAAAGGAGAGGCGCTGAGTGGAACCACCATGACTGGCTGAGGCCAGGGGAGAAATCACAGCCTCCAACAACACTTTTTTTCTTGCTTTAATGACTCATTTTTCTTAGAGAACTAAAGTAGTTCAAACAATATAGAAAAATTTTTAAGTAGGTATATGAGAACTTGAATTATTATTTAAGTTTAAATATATGATATATGACTGGTTAGCAACAATTTTCTTTTCCTGAGACAGTCACAGTTTAATTGAGAGTGGATTTCTAATGGCGATGAAAATATCCATTTTATGAAGATTGACATCTCACATTAGGTGAGATGTACTAACAGTATCAAATTTTAATATTATACCATAAAATTAATTGAAGAATTCTGAGCCAAATATGATTGACAAATGGTCCATGACACAGCCCTACTCAGGAGATCCTGAGAACATGTGCCACAGGTGGTGTGTAAACAGCCTATATTTATGCATTTTAGGGAGACAGGAGACATCAATCAAACATATGTAAGATGTACATTAGTTTGGTGGAGAAAGGATGGACAACTTGGAAACAGCGATGGTGAGGGGATGGACTTTCAAGTTACGGGTAGATTTTAATATGTTTTCATTGGCAGTTGTCTGAAAGAGTTAAGTTATTACCTAAAAACCTAAAATCAAAAGATAGGAATGACTGGATTACAATAAATAGTAAGGGCTGTAGAGACCAAAGTTTTATCATGATGATGAATACTCCATGTTGCAGGCTTGAGAGAATAGAAGGTAAATATTGCTTACCAGACTTAAGGTATGTGTTGCTGTTAATGATGATCAACTTTTTCTAAAGTTCAAAAGGGAGGAGCATGTAATGAATCATGTGTGTCCCTCTTTCCTGTCGGGAACTGGACCACTTTTGGAATGCCCTTGGTCAAAAGGTGGGGTCCATTCAGATGACTGTGGTGGGTGGGGGTACTTCAGAGTTAATTTTTTTTACAATGTCTCACTCCTGTTTACAAAATTATAACCAATAAATTGTTATACATTATAATTAGTCTAAGAGAAAAAGGGATTTCTTAAATTAAAAAAAAAAAACACTAAAAAATCTAAGCCACCACACCATGCCAGATTTTTTATTCTTTCTGTTTTTAAAGTTCTTAGAGATGATTTGCTTGTAAGTCATATAGCTGACTTGTTGACCATCTGTGTATAGTTCTGTTGCTTCTTCAAATATTGTACCTAGTAACTTTCCAAAATTGTTTCTAAGTAAATTTCTTAAATTGTAGTAGTAAACAAAATGAAAGCAATATTAAAAAATACTGAAGTTTATCACAGGACATAAAATTTTCCACAATTATTCCTATTCTTCTTTTTTTTTTTTTTTTTTGAGACAGTATCTCATTCTTTTTCCCAGCCTGGAGTGCAGAATTTCCATCATGGCTCACTGCAGCCTCTAGCTTTGAAGATCAACTGATCCTTCACCTTAGACTCAGCTATCAACTCTGCCTATGTTTTTGTATTTTTTGGTAGAGACAAAGCTTTGCCAAGTTGCCTGGACATGTCTCAAATGCCTGTACTCAGGTGATCTGCCTGCCTTGGCCTCAAAAAGTGCTGAGATTATAGGCATTAATAAAATGTTTATGTTTGGGTTAGATAAAAATTAGTCTTGAAAACTGGCTAGCCATATGTAGAAAGTTGAAACTGGATGCCTTCCTTACACCTTATACAAAAATTAATTCAAGATGGTTTAAAGACTTCAACGTTAGACCTAAAACCATAAAAACCCAAGAAGAAAACCTAGGTATTACCATTCAGGACATAGCCATGGCCAAGGATTTCATGTCTAAAACACCAAAAGCAATGGCAGTAAAAGCCAAAATTAAAAAATGGGATCTAATTGAACTAAAGAGCTTCTGCACAGCAAAAGAAACTACCATCAGATTGAGCAGGCAACCCACAGACTGGGAGAAAATTTTTGCAACCTGCTCATCTGACAAAGGGCTAATATCAAGAATCTACAATGAACTCCAATAAATGTACAAGAAAAAAACAAACAAACCCCATCAAAAAGTGAGTGGAGGATATGAACAGACACTTCTCAAAAGAAGACATTTATGCAGCCAAAACACAGATGAAAAAATGCTCATCATCACTGGCCATCATAGAAATGCAAATCAAAACCACAATGAGATACCATCTCACACCAGTTAGAATGGCAATCATTAAAAAGTCGGGAAACAACAGGTGCTGGAGAGGATGTGGAGAAATAGGAAAACTTTTACACTGTTGGTAGGACCGTAAACCAGTTCAACCATTGTGGAAGTCAGTGTGGCGATCCCTCAGGGATCTAAAACTAGAAATACCCTTTGACCCAGCCATCCCATTACTGGGTATATACCCAAAGGACTATAAATCATGCTGGTATAAAGACACATGCACACGTATGTTTATAGTGACACTATTCACAATAGCAAAGACTTGGAACCAATCTAAATGTCCAACAAAGATAGACTGGATTAAGAAAATGTGGCACATATACACCATGGAATACTATGCAGCCATAAAAAATGATGAGTTGATATTCTTTGTAGGGACATGGATGTAACTGGAAACCATCATTCACAGCAAACTATCTCAAGGACAAAAAACCAAACACCGTATGTTTTCACTCAATTGTGGGAATTGAACAATATGAACAAATGGACACAGGAAGGGGAACATCACACTCTCAGGACTGTTGTTGGGTGGGGGGAAGGGGGAGGGATAGCATTAGGAGATGTACCTAATGCTAAATGACGAGTTAATGTGTGCAGCACACCAGCATGGCACATATATACATATGTAAGTAACCTGTACATTGTGCACATGTACCTTAAAACTTAAAGTATAATAATAGTAAAAAAAAAAAAAAAAAGAAAAATGAAAGAAAAAAATAAAAAAACAAGTGTCATTTCTGTGTGTTGGGAAAAAAAAAGAAAGTCAGGAAACAAGAGATCCTGGAGAAGATGTGGAGAAATAGGACCATTTTTACACTGTTGGTGGGGCTGTAAACTAGTTCAACCATTGTGGAAGTCAGCGTGATGATTCCTCAGGGATCTAGAACTAGAAATATCATTTGACCCAGCCATCCCATTACTGGGTATATACCCAAAGGACTATAAATCCTGCTGCTATAAACACACATACACATGTATGTTTATTGCGGCACTATTTATAATAGCGAAGACTTGGAACCAACCCAAATGGCCAACAATGATAGACTGGATTAAGAAAATGTGACACATATACACCACGGAATACTATGCAGCCACAATAAATGATGAGTTCATGTCCTTTGTAGGGACATTGATGGAATTGGAAATCATCATTCTCAGTAAAGTATTGCAAGGATAAAAAACCAAACATCGCATGTTCTCACTCATAGATGGGAATTGAACAATGAGAACACATGGACACAGGAAGGGGAACATCACACTCTGGGGACTGTTGTGGGTGGGGAGAGGAGGGAGGGATAGCATTAGGAGATATTCCTAAGGCTATATGGTGAGGTAATGGGTGCAGCACACCAGCATGGCAAATGTATACATATGTAACTAATCTGCACATTGTGCACATGTGCCCTAAAACTTAAAGTATAATAATAATAATAATAAAAATCAATCTTTAGGATAAGCTATGAACATGTAATTAATGTAATTTTTTATTTATACCTAATTTTCATCATTTTATGTGTCAACATTAGTCATTTTAAAGTCACATTCTAAGGATAAGGCAAAATCACCTATGAATTGGCATATTTGTTTATTTCTCTGTGAAAATGTCATTAGTTTTTTCACAATGCAAAAAATTTCAATTGTGTTATGCAAAAAACACAAGAGAATCTTCTTTTCAATTAATTTTATAGTTATCTTGCATACATACCTTGCATTTAATTTTACAGTTACCTTGTATACACACCTTGTGCTATCTATAAAAAATACTAACTGAACTACAGATCTTAAACACTGAAAAAAATTAACAGTTTATTATAATTTATTTTATCCTATCAATCAATTGTATTTATGTACAATCTTGAAAGTTTACTGCCATCAACACGTTCTACTACAGTTTCAGGTGAAATGGAATTTAGAAATTTCTGTGGAGCTGTAGGTGTAGTGAAATATTTAGATAAAATATGTCCATGATTTGGCAGCACTTGTGAAGGGGTTCCTCCAAATTAACCTCAATGCTTTTCTTCTCAGCAAAATGACCTGGGCCACTCAACATGACTTTCATTTTTGCTGATGTTCACGCATGTTCTCTTTTACCACAAATTTATGACTCTGAAAATATCCATTTGTCATTGTGGCTTTAGGGCTTTCAAAACCACTGTAGATGTTCTACTCTTCATGCATTATGTACTTAAGTGATGCTACTTTGACTCCCTCAGAGTTTGAGTGGTTTCTTCTTGGCCCCACGGACAGTGCAGCATGGGTCCCAATATAGCAGTACAGACTCCACTCCAAGGCCACCCTTCACCCCTAGCTGAATGATCCTGTACGTTCCAAGGAAGTTGGATGACACACAGCTTGTTGCTTTTACAAATAAAATTATTGTGTTAATTTCATTTTCATATGGTTTATTGCTAGTGTATAGAAATAGATTTTAGTGTATTGTATTTTATACTGTATGTTTGTTTAATTTGTTTACTAGATTTTATTATTTCTTGTTGTTTTCTTAAGATTTTCTGTACATGAGGCCATGAGATCCATGAGTAGATAGTTTTACTTTTATTTTTCCACATATGAATAGCTTCATATATATTTTTCTTTTCCAATTATTTTGGATGGAACATCTAGTACTGTATCAAATACAATGATGAAAGTGAGCATCAGTGCTGTTCTCCTTGTCTTAAAGCTTTTGTTCCCAAAAATTCAGATGCTGATTGTTATGGGTATTGCATAAAGACATTTCATCATGTGAAAGAAATTTGAAGCACGGTTTATTGGATGTTTTAACATTAAATATGTTAACTAACTTTAAGTATTTTCTGTAACAGTTGAGATAAACATGTACTGTTTTCCCATCATTTAGTTTACATGGTATATTGAAAAGGGTTGGCTTCAGAATGTTAAAAACAAACAAACCTTAAATTTTCTAAAAAATGAATGTAATTATTGAGGTGCATAATGTCTTCCCCATGTAGCAAATTTCATGTACTATTATTTGGTTAAACATGTCTCTAATTATCATATTTATTAACATTTAGAGTTTTGTCCCAGTTATATCATCTGTTTAATTCAATTTTCAATTGGAGTTAATAATAGGTAAGGTTTAGTGTACTCTTATGGGAATTAGGGGTTAGAGATTAGAGTCACAGATGATATATTTAAAATTCTTTTGAAGGGTTATAGGATAATATTAAGAATGGGATAAAAGTTTGGGATTAGGGATAAGGGTTTACAATTGCAGAAATAAGTTTAGATTGAGGGTTATGTCTGGCATTGGATTAGAGGTTAGTGTTGTGGTGGGAGTAGGGTTATGGTTAGGATTCGGATTAAAGACGGGGTAAAAGTTAGTGTTATGTTTAAGACTAGAGTTAGAATAAGGATTAGATGTTAGTTTTAAGGTCAGGTTATGTTTAGGTTTAGGGTAAGAAATAGGCTTACAGTTAGAGGTTGGGGTTAGTGTAGGGTTAGGCTCTGGGTTAATATCATAGTGAGGATTAGGGTTAGTACCAAAGGTGAAAGATGAGGTAACAGTGAGTATTAAGGTAAGAGGGTTAGTGCATTAGTGTTAGGGTTTGGGTTTAGGGTTAGTGTTACGAGAGGAATAAAGATTTGGTTTAGGGTTTAGGGTTTAGGTTTCATGTCCTGGTTAGGGTTTCAGTTTAGCTTTATGGTTAGTGTTTTAAGGTTCAGTTTTATTTTTAGGGCTATTGTTTAGCAATTAGGTTTACGATTAGAGTCAGTTTAGGGTTAGGAGAAGGGGTTAGGGTTTGGTCTAATGTCAGGGTTTAGGTTTAGTGTTACGATGGGGTTAGGTTTAGGGTTAAATTTGGGATAGAGTTTATTGTATAGGATCATAGTTAGAGTTTAGGTTTTAGTGTTAAGAGCTATCATTGCAGTTGCATTTGAGCTGTGGGTTAGAGTTAGGAGTAGTGTTAGTGTCAGGGTTTTAAGGTTGGGGTATGTTCAATGTATGGTTAGAATTAGGGTTAGAGGTAGATTTGATTAGGGATATTGGTTAGGTGTTAGGTTACATTTTTAAGGTTTGAGTTTTAGTATTATGGTTAGAGTTAAGGTTGTATTTAGGATGAGGTATGAAGTTAGCTTTAGGGGTTAGAGTTAGAGTTAGGGGTTAGAGTTCATTGTTTAAAGTTAGTGTTAGAGTTAGGGATTGGTTTAGTATTTAGGTTAGGGTTTTGGTGAGTGTTATGGTTTAGGGTAGATTTAGGGTCAGGGGTAGGTTTAGGGTTGGTGTAGGTGTAGGGGTATGTATAGTGTTATGGTTTCAGGTAGGGTTACATTTATGTTTAGGCATATGTTTTGTTAATGGTTTGTGTTGAGTTTATGTGAGGATTAGGGTTAGGGTTTCAGGTTTATTGTTAGTGTTTCAGCATTAGTATTTTGGCATATTTTTGGGTTAGACGTCTTTTTCACCCATCTCAACCCATGGCACAATCAGCACACTCTTTCTGCCTTCTGAAGCTCATATGTACTCCACACTTATTTTGATTATTTATTTATTTGTTTATTCATTTTATGTATGTATGTATGTATTTATTTATTTATTTTTGGAGATGGCATTTCACTCTTGTTGCCACGACTGGAGTACTATGATGTGAACTGGGCTTACTGCAACCTCTACCTCCCAGTTTCAAGCGATTGTCTTGCCTCAGCTCCTGAGTAGCTGAGGTTAAAGGCATCTACTATCACACTTAACTAATTTTGTCTTTTTATTAAAGATGGGGTTTCTCCATGTTTGTCAGGCTGGACTTGAACCTCAATCTCAAGTGATCCACCTGCCTTGGCCTCCCGAAGTGCTGGGATTACACACATGAGTCACCATGCCCAGCATCAGATTGTGAAATAACCTGACTTAAAGTGGATCTACCAATTACATGCTACCTCTCCTTTGTGGGTTGTACCGTTCTTGGGATTGCACGGCTGCAAATAGATAAGTCTCCTCCAAACTTAAAGCTGCAGATACATCTCAACAAACTTCCTGCAGATAGAAGCTACCCTCTCTGAAACTTCTCTCCACTGAGGCCTTCAGAGATGTTTTAACAACGTGCTTTTCCACTGAAACTGTTCACTCTTGGTCCAGTCTTCACTGAGTGTTGCACAGATGCAGTTATGTCCTGTTTTTGAAATGGAGTTACCCACTTTCTCTCTCCTGAGAGCTGTACCTTCACTCAATAAAGGATCTTGAGTATTCTGCTGTTGTCCAAATACCTCATTCTCTCTGGATATGCAGCAAGAACTCAGGACCCACTTAATGGTGCACAAGACTGAAACACAGAAACCCAGAAACCCACACTTACAAAATTGTTGGTTACAGGAAAAAAAAAAGATAGAAGAGGTTCAGCCCTTAAAGAACCCAGGCTGAAACCTTTTCCAAGCCAGGGCTGTAACTCTATCTTTGGAGATTTGCAGTTTCTGGAATTTCTAAGCTTCTGGATGCCACTGCATTCCTCAGTCCCTCTGAAGGAAACAGCTTGTGTTATGCCTGATTCAGCCAAATATATGTAGGGACCTGGCTCCTGAGCTGGCACCTGGAACTTCTCATCTTATCATTGCTGACATGCCTAGAGGTGGGAAGTGGCTGGACTCAACAGTTGCTCACTCAGGCATCTCTCTCTACTCTGTGCCTGGCTCACCCATAGCAGTAATGGGTGATACTGTTTAGGGCTATTAAAACAAATTAGTTCATCTTGCAGCTAATGATTTATTTTGCTCAGCACAGTTTTTGTGTCCTGAGCAGACAGACTGACTATTAAAACTTGCCAATTTTCCTTTGCATATCCTTGAACATAGATTCTATTCCTTGTGCTGAGATTCAGATTCTTTTGACACATCACACTCTCTCATTGGCCTGTTTCAACTTCATCTTAATGTTATAGTAAATAAGGGTGTTACTTTTCTGTAGCACAACTGAATTATATGAAGCAAATCCCTTAATTTGAATCATAACCACTTGGAGAAAAAGTTGCAGTTCAAGACACCTTAGAGACCAGTTCTTTGCACATGCCTCCCATGTTTTAAGCTTTCTCCCACCAATTAACATTATCTTGGCCAATGCTTCACCCATCATCTTGTGAAATTTAATGGCCAACAAGCTACCTGGGCTCTGTCCAAAAGTCATATAAGGGGCTTAAAACCAAGCATTTTAACCAAATCACAAAGAGGCAGTATGGATGCAGCTAGTCAAATGGCTGGGCTATTGGCTGATACAATAGGCTTCTTAAACTGAATGAAACTATTCACAATGTTCTTTATGGTATCCGATCTTTCAATACTTGCTCTGTTTCTGTCATTTCTTAAATGCACACAAAATCAAGATCTCAGAAAAGGACACAGCCAGCTGCACTGGGCAGCATAAGCTTCCTGTCATCTGCAGCAGTCCTATGCAGAACATTCTCTTTTTTTTTTTCATTACTTCTATATTTAGTGAGTTATTCTCAGTCAATCCTATTGATAGCCCTTTCTGGGTAAAGCCATCATTTTTCCTCATCGAAATGTCTCCGAGTCTACTGGCATTTTCTGTTAGCCTTATGGTAAAATACATGCTTTTGATGAAAGGCTGGTCTTTTTCATCATCAATAATCTTTCTTTGACCCCCTCTCACACCTGGAACAAATATATGCAAGCTTTTTGTTCTGTTGGCTGTTCATGGAATTGCTTATACCAATGTACTATCCTTGCTAGCTAGGCCTGTAACCATGGAAGCAGTAACTGAGCCAGACCCCTGAGACATAAGTGGATATATCTTGCACCTGTTCTCTCCTCCAGTCTTTTCTGCATCAGGATATAATACAGCTCTGAAGGGCTTCTCAGCTGCCAACTTGAGCACCGTGGTGTCCTGCTGATCCAGCAAAATAGGATCCAGTTTCCCGAGTTATTGAAATCCACTGTGTTCTTGCTGTTAAATTGGCTCTGAGGTGCAAGAGTCTTGATAGTTTAATTTCCTAGCTCCATATTCCTTGGGTCAAAGAGAGGTGAAATTGTGTTTCTCCTAGCATTGTGGTTGGTAGCAAACAACTGGCAGTTTCAGATGTGTGGTGTTTGCAAGTCACTAGCGTTTTAGGAAGGTTCTTTAAAAAGTTGGAGTTGGTAGATTCGGAAGTTCCTTTTCTGGCCTTGCTTGAAAATGTTCAAAATGTTCTACTTATTTGCCAATGATGTCCTTCTTTTTCTGTTTTTTAATTTGTCAACTCTTAGAGTCATAAATACATTTTTCACAGTTTACGAATTGCTGCTCTGCTTCCCAAGTGTCATTCTGTTTGTCATAGCCTTTCCACTGAAAGAAATCCTCTGTCTTCCCATTTTTGTCTTGTCTTTTGTCAACAACAGTTTCAACCTCAAACTCCTGGGATGCCATGAAGGAAGAGATAGGATTGGAGCAATTACTGTGTCATTTTTCTTTCTGTCGAGTCTCCATATTGTCACTGCTTTCTGCCTCCATTGCTGCACCAGCTCTGGGTATGGATGAGCCTGTTCCACTTTGTGGCCACTGGTGTAGTAAAAGTTGTCTGAAGAAGCAGCTATGCTATGTACCTTAGTATCTCCTAACTTATTCCATGGTGTGACAGCTGAGGCTTCTGTTTATCATGCCAAGGTGTCTGGCTAGGTAGCCTCAGGTACTCCTACTTTCTGGTATGGTGCAGAGATCTTTCTTCCTGGCTATAACTCTTTGCTTTGTAGTTGCTCCAGTGATTATATTAAACATTCTAAAAGTAAAACACTTCTAAAATCACACTAGTTTATTCTCACTTAACATAGAAAATCCTTAATCCTTTATAGCATGCCCTACTTTATTTCAGTTATTGAGTTCTCAAAATTATAACAATATGCATTCTATCTCAAAAACAGAAGCTAGTGAGTTTTTTTGATATAATAGTGTGTTAAATTATGTGGAGAACATATTGTGAAGCTGCATATTGTTAATCTTTTTATCTTTTATAATTGTTCTTATATTTATCTTTACTTTATTCTTTGTTTGTTAATAGTGCTGTTCAGTGTCCTTTCATTTTATCCTGGAATAATCCATAAGGCATTTCTTAAATGGTTGAATACTGGCAAAAGAATGTGACTTTTATTTGGGAATTTCATAACTTCACCCTCACTTTTGATGGACACTTTGTTTAAACATTACTTTTCTCTTTCAAACTTTTTCTTACTGCGCTTGGAATATATGAGTCTTCTCTGAATTTTCAGATAAGAGATTCCCCTATTATTTGTGAGGGTTTTTTGTACATTACTAGTCAAGATTTCTCTTTCTGCTTTCAAGATTCTCTTTGTCTTTGTTTTAGACAGTTTAACTATCATGTATGTTTGAATGTGTTTCTTTGAGTTTATTTTACTTGGAGTTTGTTGAGTTTCTTAGTTATTTATTACCTTAAATTTGTGACATGTTTGACCACTTTTTTCTCTCCCTATTTGTTGGTCTCTTCTTGAATTTCCAAAATGCATAAGTAGATCTGCTTGATGGTGTCACAATGGTTTCTAGACTGTTTTCACATTTTCTTATTTTTTTCTCTTCTTCACTTAATAATTTCATTTGCCTCTTTTATTCAATTTGCTGACATTTTGTTCTGTAGGCTCAAGTCTCCTTTTAAATGTCTGTAGTAATTATTTATTTATTTATTTATTTGAGATGGAGTCTTTCTCTGTCACCGGGCTGGAGTGCAGTGGCAAAATCTTGGCTCATTCCAACCTCTGCATACTGGATTCAAATGATTCTCCTGCCTCAGCCTCTTGAGTAGCTGGGACTACAGATATTTGTCACCACACTCAGCTAATTTGTGTATTTTTAATACAGATGGGGTTTCATAATGTTCCCCAGAATAGTCATGACTTCTTGACATTATGATCTGCCACCTAGGCCTCCCGAAATGCTGGGATTGCATGCCTCTAGTAATTTTTTTTTTTTTTTTTGTGGTTTTAGTAGAGATGGAGTTTCACCATGTTAGTCCGGATGGTTTCAATCTCCTGACCTCTTGATTCACCCAACTCTGTCTCCCAATGTGATGGGATTACAGGTGTGAGCCACCACGCACAGCTGTGAATTTTTATGTCAGTTGTTTTATTTTCATCTCCAGAATTTTTTTTTCCTGAGAGCCACTGAACCTGGCCCAGAATTTTTTTCTAAGTTTGAAAGTAAGTTGTCATGCTTTCCTAAGAAACTGTATTATTTTAGTTTCAATCTCTGTTTCTTTGAACATAAAGTTAGACATGCATAGACATCACATTTGTGAATTTTCCTTCCAAAGATGCATTTGTGCCAGTCTGTTTGTTTTTATGCAAGGGCTCACATTTACTGTTATTACAAGTAAAAAAATTACTTACTGTGACATTTACTTACCTTTTTTATATGCTCTTTTTCTTATTTGATCCTCAATTACTCCTTTGTCCATTAAAAAAAGTTAAAGTTTTAAAAATTTTTTCTGTATTTTCATGTGATAATTAATTATATTTGGACTTTAATTATATTCTTAACATAATATAGACTTTGAATAACATTAAATTGTTTGAATAATCAAAATTTTAATTTCAACAATATAAGTATATTCTGCTCTTATACTTTTCTTTCTCAATATAACTTGTCTCAGATTGTATCTGTACACCCTGAGTGTCCATTAAAGTAAATTTGTAACTTTTTATGTGATAGCTGCCTATGAGGTCTGTAATAGCAATAGCTAAATTTGCCAGGATTGCAATAGCATTTTTTTTTTAAGGGAAAGTTTAATCACACATTATTTTAGCTTTTCTATATCTAGACATTTTTTGTTTGAGTATCATTTTTACAAGATATAGATTTTCTTCATTTCTCCAAAGTGTTTTTTTTTAGTTATTGATAGCTTAGAATGCATTCCATTAACACATTAACATTATCAATAAGAGCAATATAAAAACTATTATTTAAAAAAAAACTGGATCTGTATTAACAAATCTGTTGTATTGTCTATTGTATGAAATAACTGTATTCTTGCTTTCAACAACTAAAAATTTTGTTTGTGACCAATTCCAGGCATTTTTCAACCAAGAGTGACTTCTGAGTTTGGCAAAATAGAAATAAATATGTTTCATCAATTCTTTACTTACCTTCTAGAGAGACTACAACAAAAACAATAAATTAGCAAACAAGTGCTTCTTCACTCCTCCCTGAATTAGGAACGAAGGCCTGAAACGGAAAATGAAAATTTCAATTTTGAAGCCTTCGTCTGTGCCTGGGAGGCAGTATGGCAATCCAAAAAAATATTTACTACTTTAAAATTGTCTCTTTTGATGGTTTGCTTGGTTGATACAAACTACTTATTTACAGTGTACAGACAGTTTTTGATTAGTTTGATGTTTCCTTGAATGGTTTGAAGCTGCCAACCCTACAGTTTTGCCTTTGTTTTTATTTGAGAAGCACTGATTATTTTATAATCTCAGAGGTTATTTTTATTTAGGAGATCTATGATTTGTCCTATGAAAATATTGTTTAAAATATTTAAATTGAATTTTACACTTTTAATTTGTGTTTCTAACTGTTAGGTTTTTGTTTTAGTGGTTACGGTATGAAGTTTTTTGTTTGCTTTTAATTAATTGATGCTATCAATTTCATATAAAAGGCAAGGGCAATATTCTCTATTATGAATTACATCTTGGTTTTTTGTAAAACATGTATACAATTATTTGTTTCCAAAGCGACTTTCAAGTACATATCTAAATAAAACAATAACGGAATAATTATGTAGGCATGCAGCAAGATCTACAAGTGTGATGATCTCTGACAGAAGCCTGAATAAATTGTTTGAAAAACAACCAGGTCACTATGGATGGAGCAGAATGTCGAAGGAAAATGATTGTAGACAATGAGTTTTATGGGTAACTCACAGTCATTGTGATTGTCTAGGGTTTCCATAGGTCAGCAGATTTTACTTTAGTTTCACTTTAAGCCAAGTTCATGACTGGAAGTGGAAGTGGTAAGATTGTTACTAGCATCTAGTGCCAAGAGGCTAGAAATGCGGTTGAATACCTTAAAATCTAGTCTCAGGCACCTTTGAGCAATTAACGGTATTCAACTATCTCTCCAGAAAATTGTGAAAAAAAAAGAAGAAGCACACTTTTAGAAAACATTGATTTTATATTTTCAAGGTTACTTAACTCAATCTTTGGTTTCTGTAAATCTGAAGGATTTTAAGAAGCTCCTGTAAAGTTCAGTTGATTCAAGTTAGGGTAAGTGTTAATAAAGTGAAGTCAGTTCAGTTAATCAATGATTAGAAAGTAAAGTATAGGCTAGGTGCAGTGGCTATAATCCCAGTATTTTGGGAGGCCAAAGTGGGCCGATCACAAGGTCAGGACATCAAGATCATCCTGGCTAACATGGTGAAACTTTGTCTCTACTAATAATACAAAAAAAAAAAAAAAATCAGCTGTGCATGGTGACAGGTGCCTGTAGTCCCAGGTACTCAGGAGACTGAGGCAGGAGAATGGCGTGGACCCAGGAGGTGGAGTTTGCAGTAAGCTGAGGTGGTGCCACTGCACTCCAGCCTGGGTGACAGAGCAAGACTCCATCTCTGAAAAAAAAAAAAAAAAAGAAAGTAAACTATTTCATTTTTTCTCCCCCTTTCTTTTCCATTACTTTAAAATATTTCTGTAAAACACTAACATAGCAAAATAAAACCCTAGGCACACTTTTTTTTTGGGATGCCATGGAGAACACTCAATGGCTTTTGGGATAGAACTAATCTTGAATACAACTGGAAGTCATACAGAATACAGATGTATATAAGTGCATTAGTGCACTTCATTATGCATACAGACTGGGCATAATGATTGTCATAAGACTAATATTAAATGTTTCTTATGACATAAAAGTTGCTAAGATTTTACAATAACCAAGCCAAATGGAAACTGAGATTTCAAGGATTATAGCCAGGGTTAGAGAGTTCTAGCTGTTGAGTAGAATGAAAGCTCAAGCATCTTCTAGGAGAGGCCATCACTGTTGCCATAAACAGCATGGGGATTATCTCTGCAGAAACAGGTGAAAAGGCTGATGGCAGCATGAATCTCATTCTTCCTGGATGCAGAAACATAATTTGAGATTATCTGAATGGCAGGGCTGAATGACCTGGAACTCAAACAGGGATAAATGATTCCCCTGGCTTATCACATTGTGGTAAGACAAAAATAAAACAAGAGCTGTGGCCCTTCAGTGTGCACAGACCTAGGAGCTCTCAAAGCCAGGGAGGGCTGTCACATCTTTTGCGGCTTTGGGTTTTCCAGCATCTCCAAGTTTCTGAGTTTCACTACCTTCCCCAGTATCAGCTGTGGAAGCTGCTTGCAGTAGGACTGGTCCAACTGCAGCTTTTCAATTATCTAGCAGTTCTGTTGGCAACTAAAACTTCCTGGCCTGATATAGCTGGCATGACTGACCTTGTTTAGCAGCTGGAGCACACACTTGCTCATACACCCCTCACCACTCATCCATGTTTCTCCTTGGCAGGTGATAAATCCTAGCTGTTAATGCCAGATGAGTGCAGCATGTCAGATAGTGTGTGTAGAACAACTTAGCAGGCCCGATTAAAGCTCAGGGAAAGGCACCACAGGCCACAGAGGTTTTCATCTGGCAAATTGATGCCCCTAAAATCCCATAGCAATAAAAGCAATAGCTGGTTATTTTTAAATGACTTACTTCTTTTGGTTCTTGAAATAATGACTATTCAGTGTCCTACATTTTGGTATCTTTTAACCTTTTTTGCAAATGATTATATTTGAAAATTCTTACAAAATCAAATTTGAAAGATTATTATTTGCATTGAATCACTTTATCCATCTTATGTACACTGTATTTTTTTTTAAGACAGAGTTTCAGTTTTGTCATCCAAGCTGGACTGCAATGGCATTTTCTCAGCTCACTGTACCTCCTGCCTCTGCCTCCTGTGGGGCTGAAATTACAAGCACCCACCACGGTGCCCAGCATGGCATTGGAGATCAGATTAGCATTCTCCTAGTAGGTTATGAAGCTTACTTATGAAAGAGCATTTCTAATTCCTGGACTTTGATGTTTTGTACTTATATAATTTCTTATTGAGAGTCACTTTTGCTCAGTATTATAATATGATGAGCAGCATTTCTGGCATTTTCTGCTAAATGCAATAGTAACATCCATTTTCTGTGGTTGAAATACCCTAATAAGTTTGTGTCTCATGGAATCTAAATTGTTGACATTTACTATTCTAGAGAGTTCTGAAGAAGAAATTAAAAACCACATTTTAAAATTTTGCAGACGCCAGGAGGGGTGGCTCACACCTGTAATCCAAGTACCTTTGAAGACTGAGGCAGGAGGATCATCTGAGTTTAGGAGTTGTAGACCAGCCTGGTCAATAGGGTGAAACCTCATCTTCACTAAAATTACACACATACACACATAGAAAAATCAGCTGAGCATGGTGGTGGACAGATGTAATCCCAGCTACTTGGGAGGCTGAGGCAGGAAAATTGCTTAAATCTGGGATGTGGAGGTTGCAGTGAGCTGAGATCACACCATTGCACTCCAGCCTGTATGACAAGAGCAAACCTCTGTCTTAAAAAACATGTGCAGAAATTTTATATGAGATCTCATTTTTCTCTAATTTTTGGCTATTCCAACATCCTGAAATTTTCTCTAACTTGCTGCTATTCTAACATTCTGTAATTTGTGAAAAATACCAGGGTGTCCTGCATGTACCATGGAACTTAATATAAAACAATACTAAATTAATTAAATGCAAATAATTTTTTTTCTGGATGTGAGGTTATAGTAGCTTTGAAATGTGTGCCACACTTTATTTAAAACATTTTGTATTTACAAATCAGTGTTGTCACAAACTTCATTGAAATGCAAATGAGTAGCATATATCAATTTTTAATTGATTGAATTTCTTTTCTTTTCTTTTTAGAATGAAATCTCACGCTGTCTCTTTGGCTGGAGTGCAGTGCTGCAATCTTAGCACACTGCAACCCCCTGCCTCCCAGCTTCATGTGTTTATTCTTCCTCAGCTTCTTGAATAGCTGAGAATATAGATGCACACCACCACACCTGATTGATTTTTACCATATTGGCCATGCTTGTCTCAAGCTCCAGAACTCAAGTACTCTGCCTCCCTTGGCCTCCAAAAGTATAGGAATTACGTGTGTGAATCACCATGCCTGGCCCCTGACTGAATTTCTAATTCAAAAAAAATCTGTCTTGCAAAACCTTATTTTCCATGTTATATTTTTGATGTGTTTCTTTATATGTCTCATTATTAAAGAAAATGGTATAATTTTAAAGTATTTTCTTGTAAGTGAAAATGAATTTATTTTTATTAATATGTAACTAAAATAGTAAGTATAATTAGCGTGTTTTTTTTTTTTTTTTTTTTTTTTGCTGTGTGTAAAGTTATGAGGTTGTAGAAATTTCTTTAAAAAACAAATTTGGATAATTAATTACATTACTTGATTGTACTCAGGTTATTTTCCTCAGGATTTTCTTTTGTAAGAAAATTCAAAATTTCTTCCAGATACATTGAGATGTTCAATTATGTGAAATAAACTTAAAGGTATTTTCTTTGAAAAGAAAGTTTTTGTAACCTATATTTTCTACCAATAACATGTGATTATTTTTTCTAACATACTAGAAATTATTTTTTTTTATTTTCCCTGCACCTAAAGTTCAACTGCAGTATATGACAAGCAAAGAACTGTTAACAGAGAAGGCTGTTCCAGTCTGTAAGTCACCCATTACCATCAACCCTGGTTTTGAGCTACCTGCAGCACCAGCTGTTGGCTGTGTAAAAAATCTCACAGTGATGCTAGACTATTTGACTGAAACATATTACACAGACAAAGTAAAAACTGTGAGTATTTTAAATTATAAAGCAGTTTTGTTCATTAATCATACTTTTGTTTAAAATTCTGTTGTTTCATTTAGAAAAATTAACTCATGGTTTCCTTTGTTTTGGGTCAACTAGTTTACCATTTTGTAGTCACCAGGTATATAATTAAAACCATTTAAGTAAGAGAACATTAATTTTTTAATAAGCATGTATTTCTTAACTTCTCTCCTATAGTTGGTTTTGGTACTTTACCACAGTGGGTTTTATTTACTCGTATGCGAAAAAAAAAAAAAACATTAATCCTTTAGGGTAACAAGAAACCTAATTTAATGCTACAAAATTTTATATTAAAAATATATTCATGAAAAAGATTTTCATAACCCAAATGTTAATGTTGCTTAATGTATTTTAATTATATTCTGAGAGGTATTTTTTAAAAAATCATAATGTGAGAACAGAACATTTGAGTGCATTTTGTTACTTTTAAATGTCCATATTAGTTAAGCAAAATGGGTGGCAATGTTGAAATCTTACACAAAACTGAAACTCAGAGTAAGTAAGTTAACAAATAATAAGGGGAAGTTTAGTTGATTTCAAGAGAAACCTGAGGGTTAAGAATATAATTAACAACAGCATTCTGTACAGATATTTAATTGGAAATATGAAATTATATTTGTTTATGTTTTTTTCTGTATGGGTATATTTTTTAGTACATTGTAGGAGTTTGTAGCTAAACTGACTTCTTGAAAGTTCAGATCTTTATGTGTTCTGTAGGATCTATGTAGACAGAAAAATTTTTTTTGAAAACACTTTTTTTGTTATTTTCTTTAACTATTGTATTGGAATAGTAAATATATGTTTAACCAAACATTATTTTTGTTAAACTATTTAGCCATTGTTTTCTTGTGATTAGTATATATTTTCAGATATATAAGAGGACATGTGGTAAAAACTATGAACTTGTCACCAATAATATATTTCTGGTCCAGAGATTTTCTTTTAGGTATATGCACATCTCCAAACACTTACCTTTTTTTTTTACAGAAATGAGCATATGCAATATGCAATATGGTTAACTTTGTTTTGCACTTAGTCACACACCTGTCAATACATGAAGATCTGTTTAATTCTCTTTTGTAGCTACATAACTTGCAGTTCAATGTGCTCTAATTTATGCAATCCACTTCTAAGACGGAGTGATGTGTAAGTTGTATTCAGTTTTACAAAAAGTAGCATTTACAATTTTCATAGGTATTTTAAAGATACCATCTAATTGTCTTCTTCTCACAATAAAACTGTGAACATATATAAAGCAATTATCACTATTAGCTGAGGAAGAAAGTGATAATTATGTGAATGTTATAGTTTTTATGAGTTGGAACAATAATTTAAATGAAGTGCTCAATTAAAACTGAGAAAAACCTAATGTTCTACTTATATAATGTTCTGATGAAAGTGTATTGGATAGATTTATTTTAAGTGCAAAACTTTTTTAATATATAAAGTCATAACGATTAATGCTAAGTCTCTTTTTAACACATGAGAAGTTAATATTACATCATTGTGTATGACTTTCTAAGAAAATTGTTACAAAAGCAATGCCATTAAAAAGTGTGGACTTAAAAATTCTGTATTTAATAGTCTTTATAGTGGCTGACATTGTTGATGTAAAAGTTTAAAGTACTCTTTCAAAATGGCTATGTTAACCTTATAGAATAAATTTCACAGTCCAATTAAGAGAACAATGGAAAAAATCATTATTTTTATTGCAAAAGCATTCATTTTTCATAGCTTGTGAAGCACTCAGTGAGTAGGACTATCTGCCCCCTGTTGGACCCTGCCCACCAAAAAGATTGCTGGGACTCAGGGAAGCTGCTGCTACTTTTCACATAAATTCTGTGATCCAGCAACTATACTTGATCCTAGTCATCAGAAACAGTTTTTCTACAATTGAAAAAACAGTGATAAAGATGATGATTGTTCAAAGATGAGAAACAAAATTGTAAGGTAAGTTTTAATTATTATTTTTTTAATATTCTGATAGTAGATACTGTTGTTCTTCCTGAGATTAGTGTACTTTAATGAGACTTTTATCAGGACTGCATTTTGATGATACGGCTAGAATATGTATGATACTATGACTGGCATATTTATTGTGCTCACTATCTAGTAACTTGAAATTTTAGTGAATAATAATTATCACTTTTTGTTTGTTTGTTTTCAAACCATGGTAGATGTAATCACATTTGTATGACCTGGTAAATGAAATTCAGCTTTCGAATAATGAGATTTTTTTTTTTTTAAGACGAAGTCTCATTCTGACACCCAGGCTGGAGTGCAGTGATGCAATCTCAGCTCACTGCAAGCTCTGCCTCCTGGCTTCATGCCATTCTCCTGCCTAAGCATCCCAAGTAGCTGGGACTACAGGCGCCCACTATCAAACCTGGCTATATTGTTTTTCAATTTTTAGTAGGGATGGGGTTTCACTGTGAGCCAGGGTGGTCTCCTGACTTCTTGATCCACCTGTCTCAGCCTCCCAAAGCACTGGGATTACAGGCATGAGCCACCATGACAGGCCTTTTATTTTTAATAATTATATTCACATTTTTTTTTAAAGTAGGCATTTTTTTTTTTTTTTTTTTTTACTGTTGTTCTGTCTGTGTCATATAAGCTGTGCTTATTTTTTGGATTATCTGAATATTTTTCTCAAATTAAGGTTTTTTCTGCAAAGGAAAAAAATTGTTTTTGAGATAATGCTACATGGACCTGTTGGCAACATGATATAACTATTAAAATCAGGCTGCTAAGAGTATAAAAGCATCTGGTTGAAAATAAAAAGTATCTGATTGAAAATAAAGCAGAAAAAAAGTTAGGTTTTAGTGGCAGTTTGCATATTTAAGATATAGCTATTAAGTAAGTGAACCCAGGAAACTTTAATTTTGGAAACATTTGTACTCAAGTAATTTATCATTCCGTTACTTTTTTGCATAGATATTGACAGAAACTAAATAAAGAAATTAGAATACTTTAACTGTAGTAAATAATTCTTAAATTTCTGTTTATCTTCCTCAGTGATCAGAAATAGTTTGGTTTTCAAATAGCATCTCAGCACTTATCATCAATGGAGATTAAAACACAAACTTTCCTCTGCCTTTCTAGATCTGATACATCACACCATGCAGTCATTGCAACCTTGGCAGTGTTTCTTTTATTAGAATCTCCATATGGGATGTTCACTAACACTTGATTAACAGCCACTAACAAACAGCAACAACAAAAAAGTAAAATTCAAGTCCTGGTATTGTAGTTGGTTTTACCCCTAGGGTTTTGAATTTAAAACAGATAGTGATGGTTAATTATACTGACAAAAAGTGAATGAGGCACACAGAATATAAAATTCTAATAAAGTCTCCATCTTTGCTCTTGGTTGCTTATGCTTTATGTTTTCTTAGCACTTCACTGTGGCGTGCATGTCTGCCTAGCTAATTTTTCTATGCGATGAACTTCATCAGGGCATATACTGGATATTGTTTATTTTTGTATCAATAACCTCAGGTGTAGAGAAAAACATATAGAAACATGATAGATATGTGTAAAATAACATTATTTTTCTCTGTAGCTACAAGGAAATTATGACCTTTGGAGCTCCTGTGTATGTTCTCATTCCTTCCACAACTAGTTTAACAGCCATATTTGTTGTGTGGTAATAATTTCAAATACATCACATAAATTATATCATGAAATCTGTAAAAATACATTATACTCACAAGAGGACACTGAATTCTAGGGGAACAAACTATCTTATTCCTCATAAGTTATTTATCTCAGAGCACATAGCCATCAGTGTCTGTGTCAGTAATGTTTTCTGATTTGCAACAAATAAGAGACTTTAACATACACAGATTCTGCAAACAGATTTCTGCAAACATATATTAAGATGTTTGAAAACAAAAACAAATCAATACGACCATAAAATATAACAAATTTAAAGCCGTTGGAGTATATTATCTGCTTACAGAGCATTTACATTTTATTAAATATTTATGTAGGGGAAAAGTAAACTACACAGGAGGAGAGGTATGAATTATATTTACATACTCCATTATTGTAAATCAGAGCTTGAGCAGACACAAATTATAGTATTTAAGAGGCTCCTGGAGCCAATCCCCTATAAATCAAAGGATTGCTATATGTAAATATTTTAAGCTTTGGTAAGAAAATATTGCTTAAGTTTGTGATGGCATAATCACCCTAATGATGTTAATTATTATTTACTTATCTTTTTATAAATAAATTTAAAAGGGTATAAACCTTAAAATTATTATTAAATTGTTTTAATGTTTGCTCAGGGAATGTGAACATTTTACATGTTCTCTGTTTATGGTATGTTAACATAATTAAGCACTTGCCATTTACATAATTTTTTTTTCTTTTTTTTGGCCAACAGAAATGATTTGAGTATGAATAAAAAGGTGCATTTACATTCAGTGATTATTTTGAATTTCCTTGGGAGTTGGATATGGGACCTTACACAGAAGCAGACATTGCAAAGCTGGAAGAGAATACTGTCAAATCAGAAAATCAGTTGATTTAACAGAAAGAGTAACCTGAAAATAAAACTACAAAGATCACAAAATGCAGACTTTTAAGTGTGCCTGTATACTGTGGTCAAGCAAGCAGTAGGCATTATTGTTCTTATATTATTCAAAAAATGGTAGGATGATAACTGAGATTCCTGGTATAAATTTGATGATGAAGATTTAACAGGATTTAAAATGGATGATGATAGAGAAATTTTATCGAAGGCCTTTTCTGCATCTATTGAGATAATCATGTGGTTTTTGTCTTTGGTTCTGTTTATATGATGGTTTGCATTTATTGATTTGTGCATATTGAACCAGCTTTGCATCCCAGGGATGAAGCCCACTTGATCATGATGGGTAGGTTTTTGATATGCTGCTGGATTCGGTTTGCCAATATTTTATTCAGGATTTTTGCATCGCTATTCATCAGGGATATTGGTCTGAAATTCTCTTTTTTGTACATATGTCTCTGCTAGGATTTGGTATCAGGATGATGCTGGCTTCATAAAATGAGTTGGGGAGGATTCTCTCTTTTTCTATTGATTGGAATAGTTTCAGAAGGAATGGTACCAACTCCTCTTTGTGCCTCTGGTAGAATTCGGCTAAGAATCCATCTGGTCCTGGACTTTTTTTGGTTGATAGGCTATTAACTGCTACTTCAATTTCAGAGCCTGTTATTGGTCTATTCAGGAATTCAACTTCTTCCTGCTTTAGTTTTGGGAGTGTGTATGTGTCCAGGAATTTATCCATTTCTTCTAGATTTTCTAGTTCTTTGGTGTAGAGGTGTTTAAAGTATTCTCTGAAAATACTTAAATGTTAGACCTAAAACCATAAAAACCCTAGAAGAAAACCTAGGCAATACAAGACATAAGCATGGACAAGGACTTCATGTCTAAAACACCAAAAGCAGTGGAAACAAATGCCAAAATTGACAAATGGGTTCTGATTAAACTAAGGAGCTTCTGCACAGACAAAGAAATTACCATCAGAGTGAACAGGCAACCTATAGAATGGAAGAAAATTTTTGCAATCTCCTCATCTGACAAAGGGCTAATATACAGAATATACAAAGAAATTAAACAAATTTACAAGAAAAAATCAAACAACCCCATCGAAAAGTGGGCAAAGGATATAAACAGATGCTTCTCAAAAGAAAACATTTATGCAGCAAAAAGACACATGGAAAAATGCTCATTATCACTGGCCATTAGACAAATGCAAATCAAAACCACAATGACAGACCATCTCACACCAGTTAGAATGGTGATTATTAAAAGTCAGGAAACAACAGTTGTTGGAGTGGATGTGGAGAAATAGAAAAACTGTTACACTGTTGGTGGGACTGTAAACTAGTTCAACCATTGTGGAAGACAGTGTGGTGACTCCTCAAGGGTCTAGAACTGGAAATATCATTTGACCCAGCCATCCCATTACTGGATATATACACAAAGGATTATAAATCATGCTGCTATAAAGACATATGCACACGTATGTTTATTGTGGCACTATTCACAGTAGTGAAGTCTTGGAACCAACCCAAATGTCCATCAATGATAGACTGGATTAAGAATATGTGGCACATATATACCATGGAATACTTATGCAGCCATAAAAATGATGAGTTCATGTCCTTTGTAGGGACATGGATGAAGCTGGAAACCATCATTATGAGCAAACTATAGCCAAGGACAGAAAACCAAACACCACATGTTCTCACTCATAGGTGGGAATTGAACAATGAGAACACTTGGACACAGGATGGGGAACATCACAAAATGAGGCCTGTCATGGGATGGGGGGAGTGGGGAGTAGGGAGGGATAACATTAAGAGATATACCTAATATAAATGAGGAGTTAATGGGTGCAGCACACCAACATGGCACATATATACACATGTAACAAACCTGCACATTGTGCACATGTAATCTAGAACTTTAAGTGTAATGATAAAAAAAAGAAATTTTAAAAATTAGTGTTTTGATGGAGAGTACATGAATGTATTGATCACACGCTGAAGTGCATGTCATATAGACAGCAGAAGAGGTGATAAAATGCTTACATAGTTTTGAAATAATAAACAAATGGACATGATTGATGAAGAAGATGAGATGATAAGACATATATTATGGCTAACTTTTGCAAGACCATATCATATCATCATGTCACCTGCCTTTGAGAAAAGTGTATGGTAAAAAAAAAAAAAAAAATGACATTTATTCCTAAGTGAAAGCAATAAAGTTGAGTATTTGCAGTTTGTGAAAGAACTGCTTACTTGTAATGGTGTTTATTTAAACCCTGCTCATGCTAAGCTTTTAGATTAGCTTCTTAGTAATAAAAATAATGTGTGCTTGGCTTCTACGATTCTTTACAAGGCATCAACATGTTTTTAATACTTTTCTTCAGTCTTCTTTTTGCTTTTTTCATAGAATCATTAGCCTTAATTTATGTGACTGTGTTGCGTTTCTGGTTTAGTTATTTTAAATTAAAAAATTTAAGATATCTTTACCTCAGAATAGTGGACATTAATGCATGGATATATGAAAAGCATTTATTTATTATACCAGTTATTATTTTTTACTCAAGCATTAGTTTAAAATGTGGGTTAGTGAAGTGGTAAGATCATCAGTAAAATCTAGTGTTAACTAATAAGAATTATGTTAAGAAAGAGCTTTAAAATACAACTGTTTTTGACTGTATAGGTACTTTTTATTCAAAGAGCAGAATTATTTTTCTGCCTGAATCAAAATAAATTACTATGATTAGTACACAGATTGCTGCTATATTCCTCATTATCACTGTATTTTACATTTTAAAAAACTAATTTGTGTTCCTCCCAGTGACTGGTATATGTCTTTGGATTTTACTCATAGGGAATTGTAATTGGTTTGGTTGTCTATTATACTGCTTTACATTTTCCTAACCATAAAAATATTATTTCAAATTTTAAATACATTAAACATTTTTGCAGTAATTGTGAGAGAATTCTTCATAAACTTAAAATTGTCTAATCTAAGTGTGTGTTTATTATTTCAAAATTGGTTCTTACTCCAATAACTTTGTATTGCACCTTTTTCCAGTGTATCATTAAGTATGAAGCTTTACCTTTACTAAATAAAATATTAAGTAATAATTAAAAAGATAATAACATATTTTAGCTGAGGTTTTCTTGCTCATATTAATAATTCCAATAATTTGGAAGGCCAAGGCATAAAGATCGCTTGAGGCTAAGAATTTTGAACCTGGTTTGGCAAAATAACGAAACACAATCTCTACGAAAGTTTTTACAAATCAGGAAGATATGGTAGCTCACACCAGTAACCTTAGCAATCTATAAGTCCATGGTGGGTGGATCACTTCAGGCCAATAAATTGAGGCTGGCCTGAACAATATAGCAGGATTCTGTCTATATAAATTATTAAAATAATTAAAGAAATTGAATAATTATCTGAGCCTGCTGGCCTTTTCCTGGAGAACCAGCAAACTGGGAGACTGAAGCTACAAGAACATGCGTATCACAGGCTGCCCCTAAGGAGATCAGACAGATACCTGATTCTTTTACGTAGCTAAGTGGATACAGCCTACTTTACGTTTATCTTTTTCATGTAAAAATGCTTATTTTCTTGCCTTTTTATGACTATAGGTAGGCTTGTTGTTTGGAGTCAGAAGACAGCTTTAGCTGAGCCATCTCCCCCTGAAAACACAAGGCATTCTTCCTCCCTACACAGTCACCCATCTTAGCAACCCAAAATGCTCAGCCAGAATTTGACTTAGATTTTCCTATATTTAATGTGATTTTGTCTTCTTATTCTCCCATTAACGATCTCTTTTCTCCACACTCATGTCCCATCTTTTGCTACTGTTAGTAATCATTCAACCCCTCCCATCACAAAAGAAGCGTATACTCCCTTCAGATAGAGCAACATGAAAATTCTCCAGAAAAGTAAAAAATTAAAAAATATATATATTTTAATTTTGCACTTTTTTTAATTTAAAAAAACGGTCAAAATTCAGGAACCATATGCATCTGGTAGGAGACGGGTTTTATCTTCACAAAGAATTTACTGATGTGAACATTTTTGTTACATAATATTAGTAGAAAAATATCTGAATTAAACAAGAACAAAAAACCGCAAAACCTGGGGTGAAGCCCTGCTGCTGTCCCGGGCCGGGCCCGCTGCCCTGGACTCAGCGGCTGCCCACTCTGCTGCGTTGCTGGGCCAGACCCGGGGACAGTCCACCCCAACCCCGCAGTCGGGGCTCGCATTGGCCGCCTGGAGCCACTAAAGCGAGGCGGTGACCGACCTCTAGGACGACCACAACTTCTTCAAGATGGTGGAGGGCTTCTTCAATTGCGGCGCCAGCATCGTGGAGGACAACCTGGTGGAGGACCTGAGGACCTGGGAGAGCGAGAAGCAGAAGGAGAACAGGCTGTGCGGCATCCTGTGGATAATCAAGCCCTGCAACCATGTGCTGAGTCTCTCCTTCCGCATCGGGCAAGACACGGCTCCTGGGAGGTCATCTAAGGTTACCCGGCCCAGCACAGCCAGCACCGCATGCCCTGCAAGGGAAGTGTCCATTACAGCACTGATGTGAGTGTAGATGAAGTAAAAGCTTTGGCTTCTCTGATGACACACAAGTGTGCGGTGGTTGATGTGCCATTTGGGGGTGCTAAAGTTGGTGTTAAGATCAATCCCAAGAACTATACTAGTAATGAATTGGAAAAGATCACAGGGAGCTTCACCATGGAGCTGGCAAAGAAGGACTTTATTGGTCGTGGCATTGATGTGCCTGCTCCAGACCTGAGCACAGGTGAGAGGGAGATGTCCTGGATCACTGATGCCTATGCCAGTACCATAGAACACTATGACATTAATACACAAGCTCATGTTACTGGTAAACCCATCAGCCAAGGGGTAATCCATGGACGCATCTCTGCTACTGGCCATGGTGTCTTCCATGGGATTGAAAACATCATCAATGAAGCTTCTTACATGAGCATTTTAGGAATGACACCAGGGTTTGGAGATAAAACATTTGTCGTTCAGGGATTTGGTAATCTGGGCCTACACTCTATGAGATATTTACATCGGTTTGGTGCTAAATGTATTGATGTTGGTGAGTCTGAAGGGAGTATATGGAATCCAGGTGGTATTTACCCAAAGGAAGTGGAAGACTTCAAATTGCAACGTGGGTCCATTCTGGGCTTCCCCAAGGCAAAGCCCTATGAAGGAAGCATCTTGGCAGCCAACTGTGACATACTGATCCCAGCTGCCAGTGAGAAGCAGTTGACCAAATCCAATGAACCCAGAGTCAAAGGCAATATCATTGCTGAAGGTGCCAAGGGGCCAACAACTCCAGAAGCTGACAAGATCTTCCTGGAGGGAAACATAATTGTTATTCCAGATCTCTACTTGAATGCTGGAGGAATGACAGTATCTTACTTTGAGTGGCTGAAGAATCTAAATCATGTCAGCTGTAGCCGTTTGACTTTCAAATATGAAAGGGATTCTAACTACCACTTGCTTAAGTCTGTTCAAGAGAGTTTAGAAAGACAATTTGGAAAGCATGGTGGAACTATTCCCATTGTACCCACGGCAGAGTTCCAAGACAGGACACCGGGTGCATCTGAGAAAGACATCAAGCACTCTGGCTTGGTGTACACAATGGAGCGTTTTGCGAGGCAAATCATGTACACAGACAGGAAGTATAACCTTGGATTGGACCTGAGAACAGCTGCTTATGTCAATACCATTGAGAAAGTCTTCAAAGTGTACAATGAAGCTGGTGTGACCTTCACATAGATGGATCATGGCTGACTTCCTCACTATCCTCTTCACGTGTAACTTCTGCAGACTTATCACAAGTTTACATGCAACTACAGAAATCCCTTTCTCTCCTGACTCATTAATAATGGATACCATTCTCAACAATCAATCCAAATCAGCCCGTTAAGGAGAAATAAGTTAAGGTTAGAGGATCATGTACAAGCTGAGTGTGAAAGTAGAAGTCACCTACACCAGAGAGCCATTTTGGTATTTTGCCTTCAAATAAAAAGCCTCCTCCATCTGGCTGTGCAGTCTTGCTCCGTGGCTTTTCTCAACACAATCAGTGCTAGTGCTGGGGAAGGGAGAGTCAAGAGCAGTCAGTTGCTTACTTATTTTGCTCTGGATGAGTCTGGGACATGCTGTAACTTTAACACATTTAAGAAGTAGGTTTGTGGCCTTTTCAAAAGGTGGCATGGTCGTCAAGTGAATTCTTAGTATTTTATATCAGCAAAATAACTCAATTCTGCAGGTTGCAAACAAATACAAAAGCTGTTTCTGTTTATGAATTTTATTATTTTAGAATAGAATAAGTACACGCTGCTGTAATAAAATTGTCTTTAATCACTTAACAAGCCTAACCTTGACTCAAATAGTGAATGCCTATAAAAATAATAAATGAAAAAAACTAGTATTTTTATATCATAAAACAATATTATTTATAGCTTATCATTCATGTATTGTTGTCCAGCAAACATTAAAAGCCCTGTGGATAATTAAGTTTTCTTCATAACATGCAAAATGTTGGAGGCTATTTTCGTTAAAACAGTCAGAATTTGCTTACTATAATTAAGACACATAGTCCAAAGAATGCAGGAAACTTTTTATCATGTTAACTAATTGTTCTCTTTTGAAGATCTATGGTGACTAAACTATAATTCAAGTAGAGTGTCCCAGAAAAAAAAACACTTTGGCTCCCTGTTTGGAGTCTGGCAGCCTCTGAGCATTGCCAATGACCCCTACTCACCTGACTTTGTATCCTCTCCTTTTAGAGGCTTTCCATTCTGCACCCAGCTTCCCTAACAGAGAGCTGAAAACAACCTTGGGTTGAGTGTTTCATTTGGGAGTTATTTTGCCATGGCCTTTTGAACAGTAGTGTTCCCATGAAGTGCTAGATAATACATGTGCAAGAATCAGCTTTTTTTTTTTTTAAACTATAACACCTTTCAGAAATTTCTAACTACTTTGTAACTGCATGGCTTAAAGTGTTGATAAAAGCAGTTATTTAAAGTCTACGTTTTCCAAAAAAAAAAAAAAAAAAAAAAAAAAACCCAAAACCTAAAGGATATTAAACCAAGACAATCTTCTTACAATGACACCTCTTTCCAGTATGAGAGAACTACCTCCTACGATATGAGAAATATCTATATTTTATTTCTTTCTTCTACACGCATTCAACACTTATCAATGCCAGAGTTGAAATTTTAATATGTCAAATTTCAACCATAAAGATATAAAAAGTCTTACTGCTAATGCAGCATTGTTATTTTATTCAATATTAATATTACATTATAAATTCAAATCCTGCTTAATAATGATAACAATTATTTGCAGGACACAAAGATTATTCCTTACAAAATCGTTTTTATAGAGATTATGTTCTTGGAGCCAAATAAAAATTTTACTGCTTAGACAAACGTACATACTTACTTTTCTTACATTTTCTTGTTGTTATTATTTTTATTGTTATTATTATTTATTTACATCTCCTATTCTTTGGGATCTCCTTACAAGTAAATCACCTTCATTTAAAATCTCTTTTGTTGTTAAGGTTTGTCAGATATTTACAGACATACCAAATAAAATCATTATTTATTTTTCTGATATGACTGAAAAAGGTTTTGAAGAGATATGCATATAAATAACTTTTTATTCTGAAACATAATTTGTTAGTTTTATTCGCAATTGTTCTCCCCTTGATTTATCAAGGTAAGTTTCACATAATGAAAAATTACATATGAGTATACAATTCAATGGAATTTAATATGTTTATGATGTTGTACAATCATCATCTATCTTTAGTTCCTAAATGTTTCTATTGCCCAGCAGGAAACTCCATACCTACTAAACAGTTCTTTTTATTTCCCAGCCTCTGATAACCAGTAACCTACTTTTTTCTCTATGGCTGTCTTTTTACCACATTGGTTTTGCACTGCAACAGTTTTCAATCCGACATGCCAAAGTCATAGAGGTTTTAAAATCGTTCATTGTTGTTTTCCTTTTCTTTTTTCTTTTTTTTTTCATTTTGCAATTACCAGGACCTATTCTCCTCTCACCAATCTAATAAGAATGTCCGTGTCAGGGAGAGAATTACATTTATTTCAGGGATTGAGGACATTATTTTCTTATTTATTTAAATGCTGCTACAGGGATATGATTTTGCAGCCTACAATGTGTAAGTGAGCAGTCTATATTTTATTTTCACTGGATACGTTTCTCAGACTGGGAAGGAAACACTTTTGGCCAGATTTTTGTTGATTGCTAGGAGACTAAAGTCCTCTTGTGATGTCTTTGCTATTCAGCTTGACATATACTAGAGTGATGCTTTAGATTGCCTTACCTGCATAGACCTTCTGAAGCTGCGTTTGAAGCTTCAGTCTTGAAAACTATACAGGCTGGAAGAGTATCTAAAGAAATATTTATTTGAGATGGCACATGTTTCTTCAGAAACTCAAGTTGTTTCTCCCAGAGATGAATTAGTTGATTCAGAAGCCTCTGCTAGATCTCCACTGTGTAAATACACATTCCTTGGGGACTCAGACTTAAGGTCAATGATTGAAGAAAATGCTGTTTAGGTTTTTTCACAAGAATCCTTGTTAAAATGGCCATGTGACACAGTGTGTGTTTCTGAGCCAGATAAAGGTAATGATTTTTTTTTCTGTGATCTTCCCCAGGAAATATCAGAAAATATTTGAGAGTGACCAATTCAAGTCTATTCTATGGGATGAGAATGGAACTTGCAGAGTGATTAATGAAGAACTCGTCAAGAAAGAAATTTTGGATAGAAAGACTCCTTACAGAATATTTCAAGATGACAGAATCAAAAGATTTGTTTGACAGGTCAGCCTTTATGGATTTAGTAAAATTTGACAGAATTTTCAAAGATCTGCCTTTGTAGCCACCTTTCTTGCAGAAGAGAATGAATCCGTTGTCTTAAGCAAGATATTTAACATATTTCAGTTACCACCTTACATAGAGTATATATGTAATTTTACTTTGTACATCAGTAAATATGTTAATACATGCAGTAAGGCCAGATTTTGAAAATTATATAAAATACTAAGGTAAATTTTTTTTTAATTTTTTGAAATTATTGAGTTCAGCTTGAGCTTTAACCTTCCAGCATTTTAAGAAATTTTGCTAACAACTTTGAATCTTACCAGTGAAATCAAAATAAATCTACCAAAGCCACTTAATGCAATGTTACTATTAATATATAACATGTTTTCACTTGAGGCCTTAACAACTTTAGTGCTTTTTTCCCAAAAGCACTTTCTTAAAAATAGTAAACCAAGTTCATGAATTATTTGATGATATTAAGTTTGTGTGATGAAACAGAAATCTGATATTTTAAGTGTTTGTTATTGTCACTTGTCTCAACAAATTGCAACAGATCAGCATGCTATTTTAAATCAGTTGACCACTATTCATATGCACTCTCATAGCACCTGCATCCAAGCAAGTGACCACATTGTGAATTTCATTACAACCACAACTTCTCAATACCACAACCTATCTCCCTTGCAAAACGGTTTTCTGGAGCTGATAGTGGAACCATCTGCTCTTCCAACAAGATATCCTGTGGTATTAGTCAACGAGGCTCCACATCCTAACCTGCTACCAGTAGGCAAACCATGGTTGCAAATGCCTACGATACCTGATACATCAGCTGTCCCTCATTCCAGGCTAGATCTTCAACCATCAGAACTGGACAAATATCACCCTAATTACAAATGATCTTCCATTAAAACAGTATCAGATTATGCATGACAACAGAGAATAACATTTACATAGACCAAAAAAACCCTAAAAATATCTGCAATTATCTTACTGAAAAATAAAACTGCATGTCAACTTATATGTTTGCTTTTTCTTTATTTCTCAAAGTATAGTTAAAAGTAAAATGGTGTTTTCTTTCTGTGTCAGGCTATTGTACTACTTCCTATAAAAATATATGTGGGCTTTTTGATTATTTGTAAGGAAATTTGATGTGCTCCTTTGTAAGTTAAGTAATTTAGTTCTTTAAATAGGAAAAAATAATAAAGTCTTTGGGTCCACTTGCTGCTGAAACAACATGGTACCACTGCCTGGGTAATTTGTAGAAAGGCTTATTTTGCTCATGGTTCTGGAGGTGGGGAAGTCAAGGGGCTGCATCTCATGAGATCTTCTTTCTATGTTACAACATGCAGGTGGACCTTATCTGGTGAAGGGCATGAGATGAACAGAAAATCGGGACCAAACTCATCCTTCATCAAAGCTCACTCACGAAATAACTAATTTGTTCTCCAGATAGCACCATCAATTCAGTCACGAGGTTAAACACATGGCTAATCAACTCTCAAAAGTCCTACCTCCCAACATTATCACAATGAACGCAGAATTTCAATGTAAAATTTGGAGAGGACATACAAAACCATGAGAGCAGGCAAGGGAAAGGAAACAACTGCAGTTAGGAAAAAGTAGTAAGTGACTTCTCAGGTAGTCTGGCATAAATCAAATAGGGCATAAATTTGGATGGCACAAAGGGAATAGATGCTCACATAAACACACACAGACACACATACAGAGAACATCTAGAGAAAGGTTAACACACACTACATACTTCAGTATTTTCTCAGTTACATTTCCTCAGTTGTTTTAACTTTAGATTTTACTTGGCAAAGATTTTCTTCATTGCAATTCGTACGTAGTGAGCTCAGTGTCCATGATCACAATTATTTGTGTCATCACTTGAATAATAAGATTTACATCATATTACGCTCTTGGATTGCATCACTGTCAGCACATGGTGGAATTTTACAGCTGGAATTAACAGAACACCATTTGATCTTATATCAAAGCATTCCAACATGCTTGTGACTTTCATTACCTCCTGCTAGAGTCCACCTTTCATGTTTTCTAATGCACATTTCTTTACCTTTTTTTTTTTTCTCTGAGAACTTCTCCCTGTGTTACCCCAGATGGAGAGCAGTGGCATTATTTCAGCTCACTGCAACCTCAACCTCTGGGTTCAAGCAATTCTTGTGCCTCAACCTTTTGAGCAGGTAAAATTATATATGCCCACCACGCTGGGCTAATTTTTATATTTTTAGTAGAAATAGGGTTTCAACATTGTGGCCAGGATGGTCTTGAACTCCTGGCTGCATGTGATCCACCCACCATGGCCCCCAAAAGTGCTGAGATTACAAGCTTGAGCCACCAAACCCCACCTCTAATGCAGATTTTCATCACATTGGTTTCATTCTCCATACAAAGTCAGATTTAATTGCTTTTGTCAGGATTTAATACCTTTTAGATTCTGAGTCCAAATCCTCAGCATGGCTAAATAAATCCCTTCCAGACCTGATATTTGTTTTCATTTCAGCTTCATGTCCTTCTGTTTCACCACAGTGAGAGATTCAGACAGCTCCACTTTCAGACATGTCGTTTTCCATCTGGTAACTTGAGTCCCATTTTTTTTTCTCTTGGAGATAAAAGTCTCTCCCCCATTTGCCTGCTTAAGACTCCTACAACACAGACATCACTCCTTCCAGGAGTTGCTTCTTATCTATCAAATTAGTTTTCTTGTCTGTCTGTCTTGGACACCCAAAAATGATGTAACACAGTACCTAATACATATATGTGTGTGTGTATATATATACACATATGTATGTGAATTAGTCAAAGTTGACTGGGACATATGAATATAACATCTATTTTCATTGTCAAAATGAACATTCTTGGTGTTGTGGCATTACTTTTTATCGTTTTTTCCTCACCACAAATTTTTCTAAAAGGGTAGGTCACAGTATCGTTCATTAGAGATGCAATAATTTTGACTTACGGAGACTAGCATCACTGGTTATCACTTCAACTATCACGCTTTCTTTTTATGTCTAGTTGTGATTTTTCCATGCTTTTTCTAAAACTTATTTTTCATCTTCTGCTTTGACTGGCAGATCCTTGCCTGAAAGAACTAGCTGTCTCCTTACTATTCTTTCCTTTATTTGCAGTAGCAATTCCCAGTGGCAAAGGGACATTTGGGAGCCCCTTGTGGCCTATGGAAAAAATTCAAATATCCCAAAATAAAAACTTAAAGAAGCTATTTTTGAAACTGACTTTGGATGCACGGATTCATTTGATAGAGTTCAACCTTTCTTTTGATTCAGCAGGTTGGAAACACTATAATTGTAGAATCTGCAAAGGGACATTTGGGAGCCCATAGAGGACTATGGTGAAAAACCTAATATCCCCACATAAAACCTAGAAAGAAACTATCTGTGAAACTGCTTTGTGATGTGTGGGTTCATCTCACAGAGTGAAACCATTTCTTTGATCCAACAGTTTGGAAAACTTTTGGAGAATCTGCGAAGAGATATTTGGGAGTCCTCTGAGGCCTATAATGAACTACAGAATATCCACAAACAAAAACTAGAAAGAAGCTATCTGTGAAATGTCTTTGTGATGTGTGGATTCATCTCACAGAGTTAAAACTTTCTTTTCATTCAGCAGTTGGGAAACACTTGTTTAACAGAATTTGTGAAGGAACATTTTGTAGCTCATGAGGTCTATGGTGAAAAACAAAATATCCCTGGATGAAAACTGGAAAGAAGCTATCTGTGAAACTGATTTGGGATGTGTAAATTCATCTCAAAGAATTAAACCTCCCTGTTGATTCAGCAGGTTGTAAACACTCTTTTTGGAGAATCTGCAAAGGGACATTTGGGAGCCCATTGAGGTCTTTTGAAAAGAAAAGAATATCCCCAGATGAAAACTAGAAAGAAGCTATCTGTGAAACTACTTGGTGATGTGTGGATTAATCTCATAGAGTTAAACAGTTCTTAAAATCTAGCAGGCTGAAAACACTCTTTTTGTAGAATCTGTGAAGTGACATTCGGGAGTCCTTTGAGGCCTATGAAGAAAAACTGAATATTCCCAGATAAAAGTTAGAAAGACGGTATCTTTGAAACTATTTTGTGATGTTTGGATTCATCTCACAGAGTTAAACCTTTCTTTGATTCATCAGGTTGAAAACATTCTTTTTGAAGAATCTGTGAAGGTACATTTTGGTGTCCTTTGAAACCTATGGAGGAAAATGGGCTATCCCAAGATAAAAACTAGAAAGAAACTATCTATGAAACTACTTTGTGATGTATGGATTCATCTCACAGAGTTAAACCTTTCTTTTGATTCAGCAGTTAAAAAACACTGTATTTGGAGAATCTGTGATGGGACATTTGGGAGCCCATTGAGGCCTAGAGTAAAAACAGAATATCCCCGTATCAAAATTGAAAAGAAGCTATGTATCAAACTGTGTTCTGATGTGTGGATTCATCTCACAGAGGTAAACCTTCCTTTTAATTCAGCAGGTTGAAAACACTCCTTCAGGAGATCTGTGATGGGATATTTGGGAACCCTTTGAGGCTTAAGGGAATTAATCAAATATCTGCAGATATAAGCTAGAAAGAGTCTACCTATGAAATTGCATTATGATGTGTGGATTCATCTCACAGTGTTAAATTTTGCTTTCATTCAGTAGGTGGGAAACATTCTTTTTGAAGAATCTGCAAAGGAACATTTTGGAGCCTTTTGAGTCCAATGGGGAAAAACAGAATATCCCCAGGAAAAAACTAGAAAGAAGCTATCTGTGAAACTGCTTTGTGATGTCTGGATTCATCTCACAGAGTTAAACAATTCTTTTGATTCAGCAGGTTGGACACACTCTTTTTGGAAAATTTTCAAAGAGACATTTGGAAGCCTATTGAGGCCAATGGGGAAGACCTGAATATCTGCAGGTAAAAACTAGAAAGAAGTTATCTGTGAAATAGCTTTATGATGTGTGGATTCATCTCACAGAGTGAAACATTTCTTTTGATTCAGTAGATTGGACACCCTCTTTGTGAAGAATATGCAAAGGGACATTTCACAGGCCATTGAGACCTATGGGGAAAAAGAGAATATCCCCAGGTAAAAACTAGAAAGAAGCTCCCTGTGGAACTGCCTTGTTCCACAGATGAGGAATGGATTCATCGCTCAGAGTGAAACATTTCTTTTGATACAGTAGTTTGGAAACACTCTTTTTGGAGAATCTGCAAAGGGGCATTTGGGACACTTTTGAGGCCTAAGGGAAAAAATTGAATACCCTCAGGTAGAAACTAGAAAGAGGCTATCTGTAAAACTGCTTTGTGATGTGTGGATACATCTCACAGAGTTTAAACCTTTCTTTTGATGCAGCAGGATGGAGGCACTTTTTTTGGAGATTCTGATAAGGGAAATTTAAGAGACATTTGAGGCCCATGCAGAAAAAAAACCATATATCCTTAGGTAAAAACTAGCAAGAAAGTATCTGTGAAACTGCTTTGTTTTGTGTGGATTCATTTCACAGAGTTAAACATTTCTTTGGATTCAGCAGGTTGGAAACCCTCTTTCTGGAGAATCTGCAAAAAGATATTTGGGAGCCCATTGAGACCTATAACGAAAATGCCAATTTTTCCCCAAACCTAGAAATAATATATCTATGAAACTGCTTTGTGATGTGTGGAGTCATCTCACAGAGTTAGACGTTTCTTTTGATTCAGCATGCTGGAAACACTTTTTTTTTGGAGAATGTATAAAGGAAAATTTTGTAATCCCAGTGAGGCCCATGGGGAAAAAACAAATATACTGAGGTAAAAACTAGAAAGAAGCTATTGGTATAACTGATTTGTGATGTATGCTTCATTTCAGTTTTAAACATTTCTTTTGATTCAGCAAGTTGGAAATACTCTTTTTGAGGATCTGAGAAGAGACATTTGGGAACCTATTGAAGATTATGGGGAAAAGCTCAATATCCTCAGGTAAAAACTAGAAAAAAGCTATCAAGAACCTGCTTTGTGATGTGTGGATTCATCTCACAGAGATAAACCTTTCTATTGATTCAACAGGTAAAAAACACTCTTTCTGGAGAATCTACAATGGAACATTTTGGAGACCATTGAATCATATGGGGAAAAACTGAATATCCCCAGGTAAATACTAGGAAGTAGTTATGTGTAAAACTACTCTGTGATGTGTGGATTCATCTAACAGAAGTAAAGTGTCCTTTCTATTCAGCAGGTTGGAAACACTCTTTTTGGAATATCTGCTTAGGGACATTTGGGACCCCATTGAGGTCTAGAGGAAAAAGAGAATATCACAGATAAAAATTAGAAAGAAGATGTATGAGAAATGACTTCATGATGTGTGGATTCATGTCACAGAGTTAAACCTTTCTTTTGATTCAGCAGGTTGGAAACACTCTTTTTGGAGAATCTAGGAAGGGATATTTAGAAGCTCATTGAGGCCCATGGGGAAAAATCAAATATCACCAGGAAAAACTCGAAGGAATGTATCTGTGAAACTGCTTTGTGATGTGCAGAGTCATCTAACAGAGTTAAAACTTTCTTTTGATTCAGCAGGCTGGAAACACTCTTTTTGGGGAATCTGTAATGTTAATTTAGGAGACTAGGGGACCATGTGGAAAACGGAATGTACCCAGGTAGAAACTAAAAACAAGCTGTCTGTCAAACAGCCCAGGGTTAAAACTTTCTTTTGATTCAGCAGGTTGGAAACACTATTTTTGGAGGATCTGTGAAGGGACATTTGGAAGTTCATTGAGGCCAATGGGGTAAAATGGAATATCCCATGATTCAAAACTAGAAAGAAACTATCTGTGAAACTGCTTTGTGGCTTGCAGATTCTTCTCACAGAGTTAATACTTTCTTTTGATTCAACAGGTTGAAAACACTTTTTTTTTTTTTTTTTGGAAAGTCTGTGAAGGGATATTTTAGGTCCCTTAAAAGATCATGGGGAAAGTCAGAATATTCTCAGGTAAAAACTTGAAAGAATCTATGTGTGAAACTGCTTTGTGATTTGTGGATTCATCTCAGAATTAATCCTTTCTTTTGATTCATCAAGTTAGAAAATCTCAGCCAGGTGGGGTGGCTCATGCCTCTAATCTCAGGACTTTGGGAGGCTGAGGTGGGTGCATCACAAGGTCAGGAGTTTGAGATGGTCCTGGCTAACATGGTGAAACCCCATATGTACTAAAAATACAAAAAAAAGTTATCCAGGCATGGTGTTGGGTGCCTTAGTCCCAGCTACTTGGGAGGCTGAGGCAGGAGAACAGCATGTACCTGCATGGTGGAGTTTGCAGTGATTGGGAAATTGCAACACTTCACTCTCGCCTGGGTGACAGAACAAGATTCCACCTCCAAAAAAAAAAAAGAAAAGAAAAAGAAAATCTCTTTTTGGAGTATGTGCAAAGGGATATTTGGGAGACGACTGAGGCCCATATGGAAAAACTTAATATCTCCAGGTAAAGACAAGAAAAAAGCTGTCTGTGAAACTCCTTTGTGATGGGTAGATCCATCTCAAAGAGTTAAATGTTTCTTTTGATTCAGCAGGATGGAAACGCTCTTTTTTAGAGATTCTGCTAAGGGATATTTGTGAACCCATTGAAGCCTATGGGGAAACTAAATATTCCCAGGTAAAAACTAGAAAGAAGGTATCTGTGAAACTGCTTTGTGGTGTGTGGATCCATCTCTTAGAGATAAACCTCTTTTTTGACACAGCAGTTTAAAACACTCTTTGTGGAGGATCTCCAAACGGACGTTTGGAAGCCCATTGAGGACAATGTGAAAAACCAAATATTGCCAGGTAAAAACTAGAAAGAAGCTATCTGTAAAACTACTTTGTGGTTTGTTGATTCTTCTCAGAGTTACATGTTTCCTTTGATTCAACATGTTGGAAACAATCTTTTTGGAAAATTTGCAAAGGCACATTTGGGAGCCGATTGAGGCATATGGGGAAAAACCCAATATCCCCAGGTAAAAACTAGAAAAAAACTTTCTATGAAACTGGTTTATGATGTGTGGATTCGTCTTTCTGAATTAAACCTTTCTTTTGATTCAGCAGGTTGGGAACACTCTTTTTGGAGAAACTGTGAAGGGATTTTTGGGAACCCATTGAGGTCCATTTGGAGAAACTGAATTTTCACAGGTAAAAACTAGAAAGAATCTGTGTAACAGCTTTGTGATGTGTGGATTCATCTCACAGAGTTAAATCTTTCTTTGGATTCAGCAGATTAAAAACACTCTTTTTGGAGAATCTATGAAGGGATTTTTGACAGCCCATTAAGGCCTATTGGGTAAAAAACTAGTATCCTGAGGTAAAAACTAGAAAGAAGCTATCTGTGAAACTGCTTTTGTCACGTGTGGATTCATCTTACTGAGTTAAACCTTTCTTTGGATTCAGCAGGTTAAAAACACTCTTTTTGGAGAATTTGCATAGGGATATTTGGGAGTCCATTCAGGCCCATGTGGAAAAATCCAATATCCCCAGCAAAACATTAGAAAGAAAGTGTCTGTGAAATTGCTTTGTGATGTGTGGATTCACCTCACAAAGTTAAACCTTTCTTTTGATTTATCTGGTTGGAAATGTGGGAAAGAGAGTTTCTAGGGTGCCACTTGTGTTGGTCTCCCCTGTATGGGACATACATTGAAAGCCATAGGTGGCCTCTGAGAAGAAAAGTCTCCTTATTGCCTTCAGGATTTTATGCCCCAAGAGCATAACCACTCAGCAGCATTCCACAGTTTTCTCAGGATGATAATACTCCATTGAAACAGTGGAGTATAGTCAAACATCTTAGCTTCCCCTAAAAACTGCTACCACCTGCTTCAGTCCCAATAAGTTAAAAGTCTTAAGTAGTTTAGACACACGCCTCTCCTCAAGGAAATTCACATAAATCACCACTGCTATAAATTTTATGGAATGACTCACAAGCTCTCCTTCACTGATTAATCCTTTTCCTCATTCCTTCCTCCCCTTCCCATCTACTGTAAGAACAAAGAGCCTGTATACCAATAAATTGAGTGGAGCCTGAGAACTTTGGGCTGTGAGCAAGCCTTCAATGCTCCAGTCCCCTAGACCCACCTTTTAAACACTTATGCTGTCTCTTTCTAACTCCTTTTTTCTCCACCAGAGACGAGGTACCTGCTGGGTGGTGTGGGGTTGGATTCCCCAACATCTGGCACCCAACACGGGTCTCCCTATAATCTCTACAAATAATCCAGTGAAGATATGCCAGAGTATGGAAAGTGGAGCATGACTGACAAAGGACACCCACGTAAGTTTTCACTTCAGTCTTTATGGAGAATTCCATGGTAACCACAGGAAAATATGGGTCAGGCTGAAAGTAAGTTTGCTAATTACTTAAGGCTGGTGCTGCAGTCATTGTGCTGCAGTGGGGCAATTGTGAGTACCCAAAACCTCACATCTTTGTTCCATCTCATAGGAGAGTATTCTCCTTGGTTCCTGGAATATGGAAAAAAGAATGTAAAAGATTGGTATAAGGTCAGATCAGACTTAAAATGAGCACAACAAGAGAGCCACAATATTCCTTTCTCCTCTTGGTCTGTGTGGTTGGCAATTAAAAGAGCACTGAAGTGCTTCCTCACTGAAGTGGAAGGAGTAGGAGTTTCAGGATGACATAGAAAATTTTAATAATCAGAAGTCTGATGATCAGCAAAGTGAACCATCACAGTCTAGGCTTAAAAAGGGGGAGAAATGGGAAACTATATATGCTAACTTCCTGAAACTTATGAAAGGATCAGTTCCATCTACTGCAGAAACAGTGCCACCTACTGTGCCTTTAGGGGAAGGCCTTTAGGGGAAGGCCTGGAATGGTCACCCCTGCCTGAGCCTTATGAATTTCTGGAAAGGGAGACTGAGATGTGGCTTGCCACTCCTGTTTCATGTCCCTCCATTAACTATGGTGAAGGAAAGCTTCAGGCTTACCCAACAGCCAATTACAGTGAGGGAATGACCCAAGCTTGTACACCTGCTAATTATGGTAAAGGAATGTTGTGAGCCACCCCAAATACTAATGATGGCTCAGGGATAATGCAGGCATCCATTCTCCCAAGAGGAGAAATGGGGTATTTGGATGTTTGGCAGTTTTCATTAAATATTCTGCCAGCTGAGAAGTCCAGAGAACATGATGAAGCAGACTAGGAGCTATTTTATTTTAAAATATTAAAAGACTTAAGCAAGCAATTGGACAATATGGACCAAATTCTCCTTGTGTTCATTCCTTATTACAATCTGTGGCTTATAACCAACACTTAATACTTATAGATTAGGAGTCATTAACCTAATCCACCTTGTTCTCCTCTCAATTTCTGTAATTTAAAACCTAGTGGATGGATCAAGCAACAAATCAGACATGCAGAAATGCGCAAGCCTAACCTCCCATTAATATCACATCTGATGAGTTGCTTGGAATTGGACAGACATGAAGTACTGAAAATCAAGCAATGATAATGGGTGTTGAAAACGTTCATCAGCTCAGAACTATATGCCTAAGAGCCAGGGAAAAAATTCATGACCCTGGTACTATTTATCCGCATTTTATCTCAGTTCAACAGGTTTCAAGGGAGCCTTATCCAGATTTTGTCACCCATTTGCAAGACACGGTTCAAAAGGCCATTTTGGATTACCATGCCAGGAAAGTGATCTGTGAAGGAACATTTTGGAGCCCATTGAAATCTATGGGGAAAAACTGTATATTCACAGGTAAAAACTAGAAGGAAGCTATCTATGAAACTGTTTTCTGATGTGTGGATTCATCTTACAGATATAAAACTTTCTTTTGATTCAGCAGGTTGGAAACACTCTTTTTGGAGAATCTGTAATGAAACATCTGAGAGCACATTGAGGCCTATGAGGGAAAACTGAATATCTCCAGATAAAAACTAGAAAGTAGCTATCTGTGAAACTGCTTTTTGATATGGGGATTCATCTCACAGGTTAAAACTGTCTTTTGATGGAGAAGTTAGAAACACTATTTTTGGAGAATCTGCATGAAGACATTTGAGAGGCCATTGAGGCCTATGGGAAAATAACCAAATATCTTCAGATAAAAACTAGAATCTCTCTGTGAAACTACTTTCTGATGTGTAGATTCATGTAACAGAGTTAAACCTTTTTTTCATTCAGCATGTTGTAAACACTCTGTGGAATCTGCAAAGGCATATATTGAGCTCACTGAAGTGTGTGGTGAAAAACAAAGTATCCCCAGATAGAAACCAGAAACAAGCTTTCTGTGAAACTTCTTTGTAATATTTGGATTCATCTCAAAGTGTTACACCTTTCTTTTGATTCAGTGGTTTGGAAACTCTCCTTTTAAATGATGTCCAAAGGGAATTTTTGAGCCCATTGAGTACTTGGGGAGAAACTGAATATCCCCAGGTGAAAACTATGAAGAAGCTATCTGTGAAACTTCTTTGTGATATGTGGATTCATGTCACATATTTAAAATTTTCTTTTTGTGCCGCAGGTTGGAATGACTTTTTTTGGAGAATCTGCAAAGACACATTTGGGTGCCCTTTGAGTTTTATGTGGAAAAACATAATTTCAAGAGATAAAACCTAGTAAGAAGCTATTTGTGAAATTGCTTTGTGACATTTGGATTCATTTCACAGAGTTAAATCTTTCTGTTGATTCACCAGCCTGAAAACACTCTTTTAGGACAATCTGCAATAAAACATTTGGGGGCCCATTGAGGCATATGGGGAAAAACCAAATATCTCCATTTAAAAACTAGAAAGACTTGAGGGACTGATCCAAGATGGCTGAATAGGAACAGCCTACAGTTCCCAGAGTGACACAGAAGACAGGTGATATCTGCATTTCCAACTGAGGTAGTGGGTTCATCTCTCTGGGACTTGTTGGACAGTGGATGCAGCCCATGGAGTGTGAGCTGAAGCAGGCTGGGACATTGTCTCACCCAGGAAGGAAGGGGGTTGGGAAATTCCCTTTCTTAGCCAAGGGAAGACATGGTGGATGGTACCTGGAAAATCAGGACATTCCTATCTTAATACTGCACTTTTCCACAGTCATAGCAAATGGCATACAAGGAGATTATATTCCATGCCTGGCTCAGAGGGTCCCACATCCACAGAGCCTTGCTCACTGCTAGCACAGCAGTCCAAGATTGAGCTGCAAGGCAACTGCAATCCTGGAGGAGGGGCATCCACCATGTCTGAGGCTTAAGTAGCTAAACAAAGCAGCTGGGAAATTCAAATTTGGTGGAGCCCATCACAGCTCAATGAGGCCTGTTGCTACTGTAGACTGCACCTCTGGGGGCAGGGTATAGCTGAACAAAAGGCAGTAGAAGCTTCTGCAGACATAAAAGTACCTGTGTGGCAGCTTTGAAGAGTGTAGTCCTTCTTCCAGCATGGCGTTTGAGATCTGAGAATGGACAGACTAGCTCTTCAAGTGGGTCCTTGAACCCCAAGTAGACTAACTGGGAGACACCTCCCAGTAGGGGCTGACTGATACCTCATACAGCTTGGTGCACCTCTCAGATGAAGCTTCCAGATGAAGGATCAGGCAGCAACATTTCCTGTTGTGCAGTATTTGCTGTTCTGCAGCCTCCGTTGGAGATACCCAAGCAAACAGGGTCTGGAGTGGACCTCCAACAAAGGTTAATGGAGGTGAAACTGAGAGCCCTTACTTTTAGAAAGAAAACTAATAAACAGAAAGAATAGCAACAACATCAACAAAAAGAACATCCATGCCAAAGCCCCATCTGTAGGTCACCATCATCAAAGACCAAACGTAGATAAAACCACAAAGATGGGGAGAAACCAGAGCAGAAAACCTGAAAATTCTAAAAATCAGAGCATCTTTTCTCATCCAAAGGAAAGCAAGCTTCTCCTCAGCAACAGAACAAAGCTGGAGGGAGAATGACTTTGATGAGATGACAGAAGTAGTGTTCGGAAGATGGATAATAACAAACTTCTCTGAGCTAAAGAAGGATGTTTGAACCCATGACAAAGAAGCTAAAAACTTGGGGAATAAAGATTAGACGATGGATTAGCTAGGATAAACAGCACAGAGAAGACCTTAAATGACCTGATGGAACTGAAAACCATGACATAAGTACTATGTGATGCATGCAGAAGCTTCAGTAGCTAACTCGATCAAGTGGAAGAAAGGGTATCAGTGATGGAAGATCAAATGAATGAAATGAAGCAAGAAGACAATTTTAGAGAAAAAAGAGTAAAAATAAACTAACAAATCCTCTAAGAAATATGGGACTGTGAGAAAAGACCAAATCTACATCTGATTTGTGTACCTGAATGTGACAGAGAGAATGGAACCAAGTTGGAAAACACTCCGCATGATATTATCCAGGAGAACTTCCCCAACTTAGCAAGGCAGGCCAACATTCAAATTCAGGAAATACAGAGAATACCACAAAGATACTCCTCAAGAAGAGCAAACACAAGAAACATAATTGTCAGATTCACCAAGGTTGAAATGAAGGAAAAAATGTTAAAGGAAGCCAGAGAGAAAGGCTGGAATTCCCACAAAGGGAAGTCCATCAGACTAACAGTAGATCTCTCAGAAGAAACTCTACAAGCCAAAGAGAGTGAGGCCTATATTCAGCTTTCTTAATGAAAATAATTTTCAACCCAGAATTTCATATCCAGCAAAACTAAGCTTCATAAGTGAAGGGGAAATACAATCCTTTGCAGACAAGCAAATGCTGAGAGGTTTTGTCACCACCAGTCCTGCCTTACAGGAGCTCCTGAAGGAAGCACTAAACATGGAAAAGAAAAATCGGTAAGAGCCACTGCAAAAACATGCCAAACTGTAAAGACCATCAATGCTAGGAAGAAACTACATCAACTAACGAGCAAAATAACCACCTAACATATTAATGACAGGATCAAATTCATATATAACAGTATTAACCTTCAACATAAGTGGGCTAAATGCCCCAATTAAAAGACAGACTGGCAAATTGGATAAAGTGTCAAGGCCCATCAGTGTTCTGTATTGAGAAGACCCATCTTCTATGTAGAGACACACATTGGCTCAAAATAAAGGGATGGAAGAAGACCTACCAAGCAACTGGAAAACAAACAACAACAAAAAAAGCAGGGTTTGCAATCCTAATCTCTGATAAAACAGGCTTTAAACTAACAAAGATCAAAAGAGACAAAGAAGGCCATTACATAATGGTATAGAGATCAATTAAACAAGAAGAGTGAACTATCCTAAATATATATGCACTCGATAAAGAAGCACCCAGATTTGTAAGGCAAGTTCTTAGAAACCCACAAAGAGACTTAGAATCCCACACAACAATAATGGGAGTCTTTAACACCCCACTGTCAGCATTAGAGAGATCAACAAGACAGAAATTTAACAAGGATAACCAGTACTTGAACTCAGTTGTGGACCAAGTGGACCTAATGGACATCTACAGAACTCTCCACCACAAATCAACATAACATACATTCTTCTCAGCACCACATCACACTTTTTCCAAAATTGACCACATAGTTGGAAGTAAAGCATCCTCAGCAAAAGTAAAAGAACAAATATTATAACAAACTGTCTCTCAGACGACAGTGCAATCAGATTGGATCTCAGGATTAAGAAACTTACTCAAAACCACACAACTGCATGGAAACTGAACAATTTGCTCCTGAGTGACCACTGGGCAATAACGAAATGAAGGCAGAAATAAAGTTGTTCTTTGAAACCAATGAGAACAAAGACAAACATAACAGAATCTCTGGAACACATTTAACGTAGTGTGTAGAAGGAAATTCATAGCACCAAATGCCCACAAGAGAAAGCAGAAAAGATCTAAAATCGACAGCCTAACATCACAATTAAAAGAAATAGAGAATCAAGAACAAACACATTCAAAAGCTAGCAGAAGATGAGAAATAATTCAGATCAGAGCAGAACTGAATGAGATAGAGAAATTAAAAAAACCCTTCAAAAAATAAATGAATCCAGGAGCTGGTATTTTGGAAAGATCAACAAAATTGATAGACCACTGGCAAGGCTAATAAAGAATAAAAGAGGGAAGAAACAAATAGATGAAATACACCTTCCCAAGGCTAAACCAGGGAGATGTTGAAGCCCTGAATAGACCAATAACAGGCTCTGAAATGGAGGTAATAATTAGTAGCCTACCAACCAAAAAAAGTCCAGGACCAGACGGATTCACAGCTGAAATCTCCCAGAAATACAAAGAGGAGCTGACACCATTCCTCGTGAAACTATTCCAATCAATAGAAAAGAGGGAATCCTCCCTAACTTATTTTATGAGGCCAGCATCATGCTGATACCAAAGCCTGGCAGAGACACAACAAAAAAAGAGAATTATAGACCAATATCTCTGATGAACATTGAAGCAATAATCCTCAATAAAACACTGGAAAACTGAATACAGCAGCACATCAAAAAGCTTATCCACTACAATCCAGTGGGCTTCATCCCTGGGATGCAAGGCTGGTTCAACATATCCAAATCAATAAACATAATCATCCTATAATCAGAACCAAAGACAAAAACCGCATGATTGTCTCAATATATGCAGAAGAAACCTCTGACAAATTTCAACAGCATTTCATGCTAAAAACTCTCAATAAACTAGATATTGATGGGATGTATCTCAAAATAATAAGAGCTATTTATCAAAAACCCACAGCTAATATCATATTGAATGGGCAAAAACTGGAGCATTTGCTTTGAAAATTGGCACAAGACAGGGATGCCCTCTTACCACTCCTGTTCAGCATAGTGTTGGAAGTTCTGTCCAGGACAATCAGGCAGAAGAAACAAATAAAGGATATTAAAATAGGAAAAGAGGAAGTCAAATTGTCCCTGTTTGCAGATCACATGATTGTATACTTACAAAACTCCATTGTCTCATCCCAAAATCTCCCCTTAAGCTGAAAAGCAACTTCAGCAAAGTCTCAGGATACAAAATCAATGGGCAAAAACCACAAGCATTCCTATACACCTATAACAGACAAACAGAGGCATATCATGAGTTAACTCCAATTCACAATTGCTTCAAAGAGGACAAAATACCTAGGAATCCAACTTACAAGGATGTCAAGGACCTTTTCAAGGAGAACAACAAAGCGCTGCTCAAATAAATGAAACAGGACACAAACAAATGGAAGAATATTTCATGCTCATGGTTCAGCATGTTGGAAACAATCTCACTGGAGAATCTACAAAGGGACTTTTGTAAGCCTACTGAGGCCTTTTGGGAAAAACTGAATATCCCTAGATAAAAACAATAAAGAAGCTACCTGTGTAACTACTTTGTGATGTGTGTATTCAACTCACAAAGTTAAAGCTTTATGTGGATTCAGCATTTTTGAAACGCTCTTTGTGGAGAATCTGAAAAATGGACATTTGGCAGTCCATTGAGGCCTAAAGGGAAAATCAGAATATCTCCAGAAAAACTAGAAAGAAGTTCTCCATGAAACTGCTGTATGATGTTTGAATTAATCTCACAGGGTTAAAAATTTCTTTTGATTCAGCAGTTTGGAAAAACACATTTTGAGGAATCCACTATGCGACATTTGGGATCCCATTCATGCCTATGGGGAAAAGTCAAAAACCTGAGATAAAAACTGGAAAGAATCTCTGTGAAACTGCTTTGTGATATGTGAATTTATCTCACAGAGGGAAACGTTTCTTTTGTTTCAGCAGGTTGGAAACACTCTTTTTGAAGAAAGTGCAAAAGGGCATTTGGAAGCCCACTGTGGCCCATGGGGAAAAACTGAATATCCCAAGACAAAAACTAGACAGAAGTGATCCTTGAAACTGCTATGTGATGTGTGGATTTATCTCACAGAGTTAAATTTTTTTCTGATTCAGCTTGTTGGAAACACTCTTTCTGGAAAATTTGCAAAGGGACATTTGGGAGCCACTGAGGCCTAAGGGGAAAAACAGAATATCTCCAGATAAAAACTAGAAACAAGCTATCTTGAAACTGCATTGTGATGTGTGGATTCATCCCACAGAGTTAAAACTTTCTTCTTATTGAGCAGGTTGGAAACACTCTTTTTGGAATATCTCACATGTGGGTGCCCATTAAGGCCTACAAAGAAAAACAGAATATCCCCTTATAAAAACTAGAAAGAAGCTACTGTGAAATTGCTTTGTGATGTGTGGATTCATCTCACAGAGTTAAAATTTTCTATTGATTCAGCAGGTTGGAAACACTTTTTTTGGAGTGTCTGCTATGGGACATTTGTAAGCCCATTGTGGCCTATAGGGAAAAACTGAACATGCTCAGATAAAAATAAGAAAGAAGCCACTGGTGAAACTGCTTTGTAATGTGAAGATTCACCTCTTAGATTTAAACGTTTCTATTCATGTAGAATGTTGGAAACACTCTTTTTGGAGAATCTACAAAGTGGCATTTGGGAGCCCATTGAGGCTGATGGTACAAAACAGTATATCCTCCAATTAAAACGAGAAAGAACGTATCCGTGAAACTGCTTTGTGATATGTGGATTCAGCTCACAGGGTTATACCATTCTTTTAATTCAGCAGTTTGGAAACACTCCTTTTGTAGAATCTGTGAAGGGACATTTTGGACTGCATTAAGACCTATGGTTAAAAACAAAGTATCCCACAATAAAAACCTGTAAGAAGCTATCTGTGATACTGCTTTGTGAGGTATGATTTCAATACACAGTATAAACTTTTATTTTGGTTCCACAGATCAGAAACACTCCTATTTTAGAATCTACAAAGGGTCGTTTAGAATATACGAAGGGTCATTTTGAAGAGCAGTAAGGCCTATAGTGAAAAACCAAATATACCTAGAAACAAAGAAATACATTTTCTGTGAAACTGCTTTGTCTCCATTCAGCTCACAAAGTTAAACTTTTCTTTTGGTTCAGCAGTTTGGAAACAATTTTATCATAGAATCTGTAAAGGGACACTTTGAAGGACCTTGAGACCTATAGTGAAAAACTGAATATCCTGTGATAAAAAGTATACAGAAACTATGTGTGAAACTTCTTTGTGATATGTGGATACAATTCACAGAGTTAAACCATTGTTTTGATTCAGCAAGTTGGAGACACTCTTTTTGTAGAATCTGCAAAGGGACATTTTGGAGCCCATTATGCTTATAGAGATAAACAGAATATCTCATGATAAAATTTCAAAAGAAGCTATCTGTGAAATTGCTTTGCAATTCATGGTTTCAACTCCCAGAGTTAAATTTTTATTTTGATTCAGCATGTGTGAGGCACTCTTTGTAAAATATTCAAAGGGACATTTCAGAACACGGTGATGTGTACAATAAAAAAACGAATATCCCATGATGAAAACTAAAAAGAAACTGTGAAACTGCATTGTGCTGTGTTGATTCAGCTTACAGAGTTAAACCTTTATTTTGATACAGCAGTTTGGAAACACACTTTTTGTACAATGTGCTAAGGAACATTTTGGAGCACAGTAAGACCTATAGAGAAAAATTGAATATCACACAATAAAATCTTGAAAGAAGTTATATGAGAAACTACTTTGTGATGTGTGGCTTGATCTCACAGAGATAAAACATTCTTTTGTCTCAGCAGTTTGGAGACGTTCTTTCTGTAAAATCTGCAAAGGGACATTTGGGAGCCAATTGTGGCCTAAGGGAAAAACAGAATTTCCCTAGGGGAAAACTAGAAAGAAGCTATCTGGGAAACTGCTTTTGGATGTGTGCATTCATCTCCCAGAGTTAAATCATTTTTTTCATTTCACAGGTTGCAATCACTCTTTTTGGAATACCTGTGAAGGGATATTTTGGATCCCATTCAGGCCTAAGAAAAAATGGAATATATCCAGATGAAAACTTCAGAGAATCTATTTGTGAAACTACTCTGTGATGTGTGAGTTAATCTTACAGAGATAAAAGTTTCTTTTGAATCAGCAGGTTGGAAACACTCTTTTTCTAGAATCTGCAAAGGGACATTTGGGACAACATTTCAGCTGTGTGAAAGAAATGAATATGGCCAAGTAAAAACTAAAAAGAAGCAATCTGTCAAACTTCTTTTTGATGTGGATGTTCATCTCACAAGCTTAAACCTTTCTTTTGATTCAGCAGATTGGAAACACTCTTTTTGGACAATCTGCAAAGGGTTATTTGGGAGCCCATTGAGGCCTAAGGAGAAAAACTTAATATCCTCAGGTAAAAACTAGAAAGAAACTATCTGTGAAACTGCTTTGTGATGTGTGGATTCATCTCACAGAGCTAAACCTTCCTTTTGATTCAGCAGGTTGGAAACACTCTTTTTGAAGAATCTGCAGGGGAACATTTGGGAGCCCAATGAAGCACATGGGAAAAAATATCCACAGGTAAAACTAGAGAGAAGCTATCTGTGTAACTGCTTTGTGATGTGTGGATTCATCTCACAGAGACAAGCTATTCTTTTCATTCATCAAATTGGAAACAGTCTGTTTTTTGAATATGCACAGGGACATTTGGGAGGTCATTGAGGACTATGGTGAAAAAGCAAATATCACCAGATAAAAACTAGAAAGAAGTAATCTGTGAAACTGCTTTGTGAAGTGTGCATTCACCTCACTGAGTTAAACTTTTTTTTGATTCAGCACGTTGGAAACACTCTTTTTGGGGATTCTGCAAAGAAATTTTGGGAGCCTATTGAGGCCAATGGGAAAACCACAACCTCTCCAGGTAAAACCTAGAAAGAAGCTATATGTATAACAGCTTTGTAGTTTTTGGATTCATCTCACAGAGTAAAATGTTTCCTTTTATTCAGCAGGTTGGAAACACTTTTTTGGTAGAATCTCAAAAGGACATTTGGGAGCCAGTTGAGACCAATAAAAAAACATTCCCAGTTAAAAACTAGAAAGAAGCTATCTGTGAAACTGCTTTGTGATATATGGATTCATATCACAGAGTTAAAACTTTATATTGATTCAGTAGATTGGAAACTCTCTTTGTGAATAATATGCTAAGGGACATTAGGGAGCCCATTGAGGCCTATGGAAAATAACTGAATATTGCCAGAAAAAGAAAGAAGCTATTGGTGAAACTGCTTTATGATGTGTGGATTCATCTCACAGAGTTAAACCTTTCTTTTGATTCAACAGTTGAAAACACTCTTTCTGGAGAATCAGTGAAGGGACATTTCAGAACCTTTTGTTACCACTGTGGAAACAAGGAGTACCTCCAGTAAAAGACTAGAAAAAAGCTCTCTGTGAAACTGCTTTTTGATGTGTGGCTTCATTTCACAGAGTTAAACCTTTCTTTGATTCAGGAGGTTGAAATCAGTGTTTTTGAAGAATATACAAAGAGACATTTGGGAGCCCGTTGAAGCCCAAGATTAAAACTGAATATATCCAGGTAAAAACTGGAAAGAAGCTATCTGTATAACAGCTTTGCAATTTGTGGATTCACCTCACAGAGTTAAACGTTTCCTTTGATTCAGGAGTTTGGAAACACTCTGTTTGGAGGATTTACGAAGGAATATTTGGCAGCCATTTCAGACCTATAAGGAAAAAAACATTTCCAGGTAAAATTTGAAAGAAGCTTTCTGTGAAGACGTTTTGTGAAGTTAGGATTTGTTGCAAAGAATTAAACATTTCTTCTGATCCAGCAGGTTGGAAAAACTCTTTTGGGAGAATCTGCAAAGGGACATTTGAGAGACCATTGTGGCCCATGGGGATAAACTGAACATCACCAGGTAAAAACTAAAAAGAAGCTATCTGTATAACTGCTTTGTAATGTGTGGTTTCATCTCACAGAATTAAATGTTTCTTTTGATTGAGCAGGTTGGAAACACTCTTTTTGGGGAATGTGCAATGGAACGTTTGGAAGCTCATCTGGGCATGTGGGGACCAACTGAATATTCCCCAATAAAAAAATTAGAAAGAAGCTGTCTGTGAAACTGTTTTGTGATGTGTAGATTCATCTCACAGCATTAAATCTTACTTTGATACGGCAGGTTGCAAACATTCTTTTTGGAGAATCAGTAAAGGGAAAATTTGGAGCCTTTTGAGGCCTATGGGGAAAAACCAAACATCTTCAGAGAAAAAACTGAAAAGAAGCTATCTGTGAAACTGCTTTATGATACATGGATTCATCTAAAGAGTAAAATCTTCCTTTTGATTCATAAGATTGGAAACAAACTTTTTGGAGAATCTGTGAAGGGACATTTGGTAGCCCATTGAGGCCTAGGTGAAAAACAGAGTATCCCCAGATAAAAATTGGAAAAAAAGTGTGTGAAACTGCCTTGTGGTGTGTGGATTGATCTCACAGAGTTAAACCTTTCTTTTGATTCAGCAGTTAAAAAACACTGTATTTGGAGAATCTGTGATGGGACATTTGGGAGCCCATTGAGGCCTAGAGTAAAAAAAAAAAAAAAAATCCCCATATCAAAATTGGAAAGAAGCTATATGTGAAACTGCATTGTGATGTGTGAATTCATCTCACAGAGGTAAACATTTATTTAATTCCACAGGTTGAAAACACTCTTTCAGGAGGTCTGTGAGTGGACATTTGGGAAGCCTTTGAGGCTTAAGGGAAATAATCAAATATCTGCAGATATAAGCTAAAAAGTGTCTACATATGAAATTGCTTTATAATGTGTGCATTCATCTCACAGTGTTAAATTTTGCTTTGATTCAGTAGGTGGGAGATATTCTTTTTGGAGAATCTGCAAAGGAACATTTTGGAGCCTTTTGAGGCCAATGGGGAAAAACAGAATATCACCAGGAAAAGAACAAGAAAGAAGCTATCTGTGAAACTGCTTTGTGATGTCTGGATTCATCTCACAGAGTTAAACATTTCTTTTGATTCAGCAGGTTGGACACACTCTTTTTGGAAAATTTCCAAAGGGACATTTGGAAGCCCATTGAGGCCAATGGAGAAGACCTGAATATCTGCAGGTAAAAACTAGAAAGAAGTTATCTGTGAAACAGATTTATGGTGTGTGGATTCATCTCAGAGAGTGAAACATTTCTTTGATTCAACAGATTGGACACACTCTTTGTGAAGAATATGCAAAGGGATATTTCACAGGCCATTGAGACCTATGGGGAAAAAGAGAATATCCCCGGGTAAAAACTAGAAAGAAGCTCTCTGTGGAACTGCCTTGTTCCACAGATGAGGAGTGGATTCATCTCTCAGAGTGAGACATTTCTTTTGATAGAGCAGTTTGAAAACACTCTTTTTGGAGAATCTGCAAAGGGGCATTTGGGACACTTTTGAGGCCTAAGGGAAAAAATTGAATATCCTCAGGTAGAAACTAGAAAGAAGCTATCTGTAAAACTGCTTTGTGATGTGTGGATACATCTCACACAGTTTAAAACTTTCTTTTGATGCAGCAGGTTGGAAGCACTCTTTTTGGAGATTCTGATAAGGGACATTTAAGAGAACTTTGAGGCCCATGCAGAAAAAACCCACATATCCTTAGGTAAAAACTAGAAAGAAAGTTTCTGTGAAACTGCTTTGTTTTGTGTGGATTCATTTCACAGAGTTAAACATTTCTTTGGATTCAGCAGGTTGGAAACCCTCTTTCTGGAGAATCTGCAAAAAGACATTTGGGAGCAAGGAAAATCCCAATTTTTCCCCAAACCTAGAAATAATATATCTGTGAAACTGCTTTGTGATGTGTGGAGTCATCTCACAGAGTTAGACATTTCTTTTGATTCAGCAGGTTGGAAACACTTTTTTTGGAGAATGTGTAAAAGAAAATTTGGAAGCCCAGTGAGGCCCATAGGAAAAACAAATATACCCAGGTAAAAACCAGAAAGAAGCTATCAGTATAACTGCTTTGTAATGTGTGCTTAATTTCTCAGTGTTAAATGTTTCTTTTGAATCAGCAAGTTGGACACACTCTTTTTGAGAATCTGAGAAGAGACAATTGGGAACCAATTGAAGCTTATGGGGAAAAACACAATATTCCCTGGTAAAAAATAGAAAAAAAAAGCTATCAAGGAAACTGCCTTGTGATGCCCGGATTCATCTCACAGAGGTAAACCTTTCTTTTGATTCAGCAGGTAAAAGACAATCTTTCTAGAGAATCTACAATGGAATATTCGGGAGCCCATTGAATCATATGGGGAAAAACTGAATATCCCCAGTTAAAAACAAGAAAAAAGCTGTCTGTGAGACTCCTTTGTGAGGTGTAGATTCATCTCACAGAGTTAAATGTTTCCTTTGATTCAGCAGGATGGAAACACTCTTTTTTAGAATTTCTGCTAAGGGATATTTGTGAGCCCATTGAAGCCTATGGGGAATATCAAAATATTCCCAGGTAAAAACCAGAAAGAAGGTACCTATGAAATTGCTTTGTGATGTGTGCATTCATCCCATAGATATAAACCACTTTTTTGACTCAGCAGGTTGAATCCCTCTTTATGGAGGATCTGCAAAGGGATGTTTGGAAGCCCATTGAGGACAATGTGAAAAACCAAATATTTCCAGGTAAAAACTAGAAAGAAGCTATCTGTAAAACTACTTTGTGATTTGTTGATTCTTCTTAGGGTTAGACGTTTTCTTTGATTCAACATGTTGGAAACAATCTTTTTGGAAAATTTGCAAAGGCACATTTGGTAGCCCATTGAGGCATATGGGGATAAACCCAATATCCCCAGGCAAAAACTAGAAAAAAGCTTTCTATGAAACTGCTTTATGATGTATGGATTCATCTTTCTGAGTTAAACTTTTCTTTTGATTGAGCAGTTTGGAAACAGTCTTTTTGGAGAATCTGTGAAGGGATTTTTGTGAGCGCATTGAGGCCCATGAGGAGAAACTGAATTTCCACAGGTAAAAACTAGAAAGAATCTATGTAACAGCTTTGTGATGTGTGGATTCATCTCACAGAGTTAAATCTTTCTTTGGATTCAGCAGATTAAAAACACTCTTTTTGGAGAATCTATGAAGGGATTTTTGAGAGCCCATTAAGTCCTATTGGGTAAAAACTAATATCCTCAGGTAAAAACTAGAAAGAAGTTATCTGTGAAACTGCTTTTGTCATGTGTGGATTCATGTCACCGAGTTAAACCTTTCTTTGGATTCAGCAGGTTAAAAACACTCTTTTTGGAGAATCTGCATAGAGGTATCCATGAAACTGTTTTGTGATGTGTGGGTTCAGCTCACAGGATTGTACCATTTTTTTAATTCAGCAGTTTGGAAACACTCCTTTTGTGGAATCTGTGAAGAGACATTTTGGAGCGCATTTAAGGCCTATGGTGAAAGACCAAATATCCCACAATAAAAACTTTAAGAAGCTATCTGTGATACTGCTTTGTGACATATGACTTCAGCACAGACTAAACTTTTATTTTGATTCCACATATCAGAAACTCCTATTTTAGAATCTACAAAAGGTCATTTAGAATATACGAAGGGTCATTTTGGAGAGCAGTAAGGCCTATAGTGAAAAACCAAATATACCTAGAAACAAAGAAACACATTTTCTGTGAAACTGCTTTGTCTCCTTTCAGCTCGCAGAGTTAAACTTTTCTTTTGTTTCAGCAGTTTGGAAACACTCTTATTGTAGAATCTGTAAAGGGACACTTTGAAGGACCTTGAGGCTTATAGTGAAAAACTGAATATCCTTTGATAAGAAGTATAAAGAAGCTATCTGTGAAACTCCTTTGTGATATGTGGATACAACTCAGAGTTAAACTGTTGTTTTGATTCAGCAAGTTGGAGACACTCTTCTTGTAGAATCTGCAAAGGGACATTTTGAAGCCCATTACGCCTATAGAGAAAAACAGAATATCTCATGATAAAATTTCAAAAGAAGCTATCTGTGAAATTGCTTTGCAATGAATGGTTTCAGCTCACAGAGTTAAATTTTTAGTTGATACAGGAGATGTGAAACTCTTTATGTAGAGTATGTGAACGGACATTTAAGATCACAGTAATGCATACAGTAAAAAACTGAATATTCCATGAGAAAAACTAAACAGAAACTGAAACTGCTTTGCAATTTGTTGATTCAGCTCACAGAGTTAAACCTTATTTTTGATTCAGCATGTTGGAAACACTATTTTTGTACAATCTGCTAAAGAACATTTTGGAGCACAGTAAGACCTACAGAGAAAAATCGAATATGCCACAATAAAATATTGAAAGAAGCTATATTAGTCACTTCTTTGTGATGTGTGGATTCAGCTCACAAAGTTAAACCATTCCTTTCATTCAGCAGTTTGGAAACACTCTTTTGAAGAATCTGTGAGGGGACAGTTCACAGGGCAGCAAGGTCTATAGTAGAAAATCAGATATCTTTATGTGAATATTAGAAAGAAGTTATTTGTGAAACTGATTGATGATATGTATTCAACTCACAGAATTGAACCTCCCTTTACTTCCGGCATGTTGGAGACACTCTTTTTGTACAATCTGCTAAGGAAGATTTTGGAGCACTGTAAGTCCTATAGTGAAAAATCTATATTCCATGAGAATAACTAAAAAGAAACTATATCTGAAACTTTTTTCTTAGTTCTACATTTAGCTCACAGATTTAAACTTTCTTTTTCATTCAGTAGTTTGGAAATTCTGTTTTGTCGAATCTGTGAAGGGACAATTCAGAGCCTACCAGGCATACAGCAAAAACAGAAGAGCCCATGTGAAATTTAAAAAGAAGCTACCTGTGAAACTGCTCTGTGATATACGGATTCAGCTCACAGAGTTAAAGCTTTCTTTGGATTCAGCAGTTTGGAAACACTCTTTTTGTAGAATGTGCTAATGAACAATTTGGAATGCACTAAGACCTATAGTGAAGAACAAAACATCTCACATTAAAAACTAGAAAGAGGCTATCTGTGAAACTGCTTTGTTTTGTGTGGATTCAGTACACAGAGTTAAGTCTTTCTTTTGATTCAGCAGTTTAGAAACACTCTTTTTATAGATTCTGTGAAGGCACATTTTGGATTGGAGTAAGGCCAATATTAAAAAACTGAATATCCCACAATAGAAACTGGAAAGAGGTTGTCTATAAAACTGCTCTATGATGTGTGAATTCAGCTCAAAGTGTTAAAACATACTTTTGAATCAACAGTTTGGAAACTGCTTGGAAACTCTCTTTGTGCAATCCATGAGGGGATATTGAGGGCTTTAGTGGAAAACTGAATGCCCTGTGATAAAAAAACAGAAGAAAGCTATCTGTGAAATGGCTTTATGCTGTGTGGATTAGGCTCCTAGAGTTAAAACTTTCCTTTTTTCAGCAGGTTGGAAACACTCTTTATGTAAAATCTGCAAAGGGACATTTCAGAGTGCAGTGAATCTTACATTGAAAATGGAATATCCCACTAAAAAACTAGAAAGAATCTATCTGTAAAGCTGTTTTGTTATGTGTGGACTCAGCTCATACATTTAAGCCTTTCTTTTCATTCAGCAGTTTGGAAACACTCTTGTTGTAGCATCTGCCAAAGAACATTTTGAATCCCATTTTGCTTATAGAGAAACAGAATATTCCACAATAAAATCTAGAAAGAAAGTATCTGTGAAACTGCCTTGTGATGTGTGTATACAGCTCACAGAGTTAAAACCTGTTTTGATTCAGCAGTTTGGAAAGAGTGTTTTTGTACAATCTGCAAAGGGATACTTCAGAGCACAGTAAGGCCCATAGTGAAAAACTGAATATCCCACAACAAAAATTAAAAGGAAGCTATCTGTAAAACTACTTTGTGATGGGATGCATTCAGCTCACAAAGTTAAACCATTTTTAATTCAGTGGTTTGGAAATAGTCTTTTTGCAGAATCTGTGAAGGAACCTTTCCGAGCACAGTAAGGCCTATAGTGAAAAATTGAATATCCCATGATAAAAAATAGAAAGAAGTTGTCGGTGAAAAAGTTTGTCAAGTCTCCATTCAGCTCACAAGGTTAAACCATTCTTTTGATTCAGCAGTTTGCAAATAGTCTTTGTGTAGAATCTATGCAGGCACACTTCTAGACCACTAGGCCTACAGTGAAAAAGTGAACATCTCATGATGAAATCTAGAAAGAAGCTATGTGAGAAACTGTTTTGCTATTTGAGGATTCAGTTTAAAAAGTTAAACCATTTTTTTGGTTCTGACATTTGGAAACACTTTTTTTGTGGAATCTGTGAAGGGACATTTCAGGCCACCATAAGACCTACATTGAGAAATAAAATATTCCTAGATAAAAACTAGAAAGAGATTTTCTGTGAAACTGCTTCCTCTGCATTCAGCTCACAGATTTAAACCTTATTTTGATTCACCAGTTAGAAAACCCTCTTTTTGTAGAATATGCAAAGAGACATTTTGGAGCACAGTGAGCCCCATAATGATAAAGTGAATATCCCATGATAAAAAACTAGAAAGAGGCCATCTTTGAAACTGCTTTGTGAAGTGTGCATTCAGTTCACAGAATTAAACTGGTCTTTTGATTCAGCAGTTTGGAAACACTATTTTTGTAGGATATGTGGAGACATTTCTGAGTGCAGTAAGTTCTATAGTGAAAAACAAATTATCCCACAAGAAAAATTAGAAGGAAGGTAGTTGTGAGTCCACTTTGTGATGTATGCACTCAGTTCACAAAATTAAACCCTGCTTTTCATTCAGCAGTTTGGAAAAACTCTTTTTGCAGGATCTTTAATGGACATTTCTGAGGACATTGAGGCCTATAGTCAAAAAATGAATAGCCTGTGATAAAAATTAGTAAGAAGCTATCTGTGAAACTGCTTTGTGATGTGTGGATTCAGCTCATAGAGTTTAGCCTTTCTTTTGATTCAGTAAGTTGGTAACACTCTTCTTGTAGAATATATGAAGAGACTTTTCAGAGAAAAGTGAAACCTACAGTAAAAAACAAAAAGTCCCACGACAGAAACTGAAAAGAAGCCATCTGCAAAACTGCTTTGTGATGTGTGCATTCAGTTCACAAAGTTAAACTTACCTTTGATTCAGTGGTTTGGAAACACTCTTTTTGTAGCATCTGCTAAGGGACATTTCACAGTGCAGTAAGAAAAAAACTGAATATCTCAAGTAAAATCTAGAAAGAAGCTATCTGTGAAACTGCTTTGTGAAGTCTCCATTCAGGTAACAGTGTTAAAATTTTCTTCTGATTCAGTGTTTGGAAACACTCTTTTTGTAGAATCTGCAAAGTGACATTTTGGAATCCAGTAGGCCTATAGTGAACTACAGAATATTCCATGATAAAGCCCAGAGATAATCTATTGGTTAACCTGCTTTGTGAAATGTGGATTCAACTCACAAAGTTAAACTGTTCCTTTGATTTAGCAGTTTTAAACACTGTTTTAGTAGAACCAGAGAAGGGACATTTTGGAGCACAATAAGTCCTACAATGAAAAACCAAGTATCTCTAAACAAAAACTAGAAAAAGTTATCTGTGAAATTGCTTTCTGGTGTGTGCTTTCAGCTCACACAGGGAAATCTTTCTTTTGCTTTTGATTTTGTATAATTTGGAAGGTATTGAGGTATGTAGTAAAAAATTGAATATCCCATGATAAAAAGTAAAAGAAGTTACCTTTGAAACTGCTTCAAGATGTCTGGATTCAGCTCACAGAAGTAAACCTTTCTTTTCATTCAGCAGTTTGGAAACACTCTTTTTTTTGAACCTGCAAAGGGACAATTCGGTGGACATTGAAGCCTACAATAAAAACTGGTAAAAAGCTTTCTGTGAAAATGCTTTGAGATGTGTGTATTCAGGTTACAATGTTAAGCCTTTCATTTTATTTGGTTCAGTGGAAACACTCTTTTTCTAGAATATGTGAGGGAACACTTCAGAGCACAGGAAGGCCAATAGTAAACAGAAGATCATGCAATAAAAACAAAAAGAAGCTATCTGCACAACTGCTTTGTGATGTCATTCAGCTGAGAGAGTTAAAATTTTCTGTTGATTCAGCAGTTTGGGAACACCCTTTTTGGAAAATCTGCAAAGGGACAATTCAGAGACAACTAGGCCGATAGTGTAAAACAGAGGATCTCACCATAAAATCTTAAAGAAACTATCTGTGAAACTTCTTTTGGAATGTCTCAATTCAGCTCAGAGAGTTAAATCTTTCTTTTGATTCTGGTATTGGAACACCCCTTTTGTGAAATCTGCTAAAAGATATTTCAGTGTACAGTAAGCCATACTGTGAAAGCAGAATATCCCTTGACAGAAAGTAAAAAGATGTTATCTGTGAAACTGCTTTGTGATATCTGCATTCAACTCACAAAATTAAACTTTTCTTTTGATTCAGCAGTTTGGGAACACTCTTTTTCTAAAATCTGCAAAGGGATATTTCAGAGACAACTTGGCCTATAGCGAAAAACCTAATATCTCACAATAAAATCGAGAAAGAATGTATCTGTGAAACTGCTTTGCGATTTTGGATTCAGCTCAAAGAGTTAAATTTTTATTTTGATTCCACAGGCTTGAAACACTCCTTTGGAGAATCTGAGAAGAGACATTTCAGACCACGTTAAGGCTTTTTGTGAAAAACTGAGTATTGCTGATAAAAACTGGAAAAAAAAGTTATCTGTGAAACTGCTTTGTGATGTCTGTATTCAACTCATAGAGCCAAACCTTTCTTTTGACTCACCAGTTTTGAAACACACTTTTTGGAGAAGCTGCAGAGACATTTCAGAGTGTAGTGAGGCCTATTGTGAAAAAAAATAATATCTTGTGTTGAAAACTAGAAAGAAACTGTCTGTGAAACTGCTTTGTAATGTCCGCATTTACCTCAGAAACTTAAAGGTTTCTTTTGATTCAGCAGTTTGGAATTTTTTTTTGTTTTTGGAGAATCTGCAAGGGACAATTTGGAGCCTAATAAGTCTATAGTGAAAATCCAAATATCCTGTGATAAAAACTAGAAAGAAGTTATCTGTGAAACTGCTTTAAGATATGTGGATTCAGCTGAGTTAAACCTTTCTTTTGATTCAGCAGGTTGAAAACACTCTATTTGTAGAAACTGTGAAAGGACACTTTAGAGGGCAGTAAGGCCTATAGTAAAAGACTGAATACCCCTAGATAAAAACTAGAAAGAAGTTATGTGAAACTGCTATGTGGCATCTGCATTTAGCTCACAAAGGAAACCTTTCTTTTGATTTAGCAGATTGGAAACACTTTTTTTTTTTTTTTTTGAGATGGAGTATCACTCTGTCACCCAGGCTGGACTGCAGCATGGGTGCAGCGATCTCAGCTCACTGCAACCTCTGCCTCCTGGGCTCAAGTGATTCTTCTGCCTCAGCCTCCCTAGTAGCTGGGATTACAGGAATATGCCACCATACTTGGCTAATTTTGTAATTTTAGTAGAAACAGGGTTTCTCCATCTTGGTCAGGCTTGTCTTGAACTCCCAACTTCAGGCGTTCTGCCTGCCTCAGCCTCCCAAAGTTCTGGAAGTACATGCATGAGCCACTGCACCTGGCTTTGGAGATACTTTTTTTATAGAAGAGACGTTTCAGAGCACATAGAGGTTTATAGTGAAAAACTGAGTATCTTGTGATTAGAAACTAGAAAGAAGTTCTGTATAAAACTGCTTAGTTATGAAAGGACTCAGCTCAAGAGTTAAATTTTTCTTCTGGCTTAACAGATTGGAACACTATTTTTGTGGAATATGTGAGAAAACATTACAGAGCACCATGAGGTATATAGTGAAAAACATAATATCTTACAATAAAAAATACAAAGAAGCTATCTGTGAAACTGCTTTGTGATGTGTGGAATCAGATCACAGATTTATATCTTTGTTTTGACTCAGGAGTTTGGAAAAACTCTTTTTGTAGCATCGCCTAAGGGACATTTCATAGTGCACAAAGGCCTATATTGAAAAACTGAATATCTCACCATTAAAATCTAGAAAAAGCTATCTGTGAAACTTCTTTGTGAAGTGTGGATTCCGCTCTCAGAATTAAACCTGTGTTTTGATTCAAAAGTTTAGAAACACTCTTGTAGAATATGCAAATGGATATTTCAGAGCATAATACAGCTGATAGTGTAAAACCAAATATCTTGAGATAAAAATTAAAAAGACGCTACGTGTGAAAATGCTTTTTGTAGAATCAGCTAAGGGACCATTCTGAGCACACTAAGGCCTATAGCATAAAACTGAATATGCTGTGATAAAAACAAGAAAGAAGCAATCTGTGAAACTGCTTTGTGTTCCATGCATTCAGATCACGTGTTAAACCTTTCCTTTGATTCAGAATTTTGGAAATACTCTTTTTGTAGTATCTGTGAGGGACATTTCCAAGGCCACTAAGCCTATAGTGAAAAATTGAATATCTTGTGATAAAATATGGAAAGAAGCTATCTGAGAAACTGCTTTGTGATGTGTGGATTCAGCTTACAAAGTTAGATTGTTCCTTTCATTCAGCAGTTTGGAAACACTTTTTGGTAGAACCTGCAAATGGGCATTTAGAAGTGCAGTAAGGCCTATTGTGAAAAATCAAATATCCCTAGATAAAAACTAGAAAGAAGCTATATGTGAAACTGCTTTTTGTTATGTGCATTCAGCTCACAGAATTAAACCTTACTTTTGATTCAGCCATTTGGAACACACTATTTGTAGAATCTGAGAAGGACATTTTGGAAGGCATTGAGGCCTATAGTGAAAAACTGAATATCCCGTGATAAAATCTAGACAGAAGCTATCTGTGAAATTGCTTCTTGGTGTGTGAATTCATCTCTTGTAGAATCTACAAAGGCATATTTCGGAGGACATTGAAGCTTATAGTGAAAAAACAAATAGCCTGTGATAAAAACTAACAAGAAGCTATCAGTGAAACTGCTTTGCAATGTGTGGATTCAGCTTCCAGAGTCAAACCTGTATTTTAATTCACCAGCCTGGAAGCACTCTATCTGTAGAATCTGCTAAGGGACATTTCAGAGCACATTAAGGCCTATAGTGAAAAACCCAATATCCCATTATAAAAATTAGGAAGAAACTATCTGTGAAACTGCTTTGTGATGTCTGCATCCAGATCACAGCTTTAAGCTTTTATTTTGACTCAACACTTGGAAATATTCTTTTTGTAGAATCTGTGAAGAAGGGACATTTCAGAGGCCATTAGGCCTACAGTGAAAAACTGAATATCCCATAATAAAAACAGAAAGAAGCTAACTGTGAAACTGCTTTGTGGTGTCTGCATTCATCTCACAGAGTTTCTTTTCATTCCACAGTTGAGAAACACTCTTCTTGTAGAATCTAGAAGAGACATTTCAGAGCCCACTATGCCAACAGGAAAAAATTGAATATCTTGTGATAAAATCTAGAAAGCAACTGTCTGTGAAACTGAATTATGAAATGTGGATTCAGATCACAGAATTAAACTGTTTCTTTGATTCAGCAGTTTTGAAACACTCTTTTTGTAGAATCAGTGAAGGGACATTTCAGTGCACAGTAAGGCCTATAGTGAAAAGCCGAATATTCCATGATAAAAACTAGAAAGAAGAAATCTGTGTAATTGTTTTGTGATGTGTGCATTAAACTCACAGAATTAAACCTATGTTTTGATTCAGCAGGTTGGAAACACTCTTTTTTTAGAATCTGTGAGGGATAATTCAGAGAACAGCAAGGCCCATATTAAAAAACCGAATATCCCTAAAAACTAGAAAGAAATTATCTGTAAAACTGCTTTGTTATGTATGCATTCAGCTCAGAGTTAAACCTTTCTTTTGATTCAGCTGTTAGGAAGCACTTTTTCTGTAGAATCTACAAAGGTACATTTTAAATTGCATTAAGGCCTATAGTTAAAAAACGAATATCCCTAAACAAAAAGTAGAAAGAGGTTATCATAGAACTTATTTCTGATGTGTGCATTCAGCTCACAGAGTTAAACCTTACTGTTAATTCAGCAGTTTGGAAACACTCCTTTTGTAGATTCAGCAAAGGGACATTTTGGAGGGCATTGAAGCCTATAGTGAAACATTGAATATTCCTTGATAAAAAATTGGAAGAAACTCTCTGTGAAACCACTTTGAGAGGTATGGATTCAGTTTACAGATTTAAACCTTTGTTTTCATTCAGCAGTTTGGAAACACTCTTTTTGTAGAATCTGTGGGAGACATTTCAGAGTGCAGTAAAGCCTATAATGAAAAATGGATTATCCCACAATAAAAACTATAAAGGAGTTATTTCTGAATCTGATTTGTGATATGTGCATTCAACTCACAGAGCTAAACCATTGTTTTCATTCAGCAGCTTGGAAACACTGTTTTTTAAGACTCTACCAAGAGACATTTCGGAGTATATTGAGGTCTGCAGTGAAAAACTGAAAAGTCCAGGATAAAAGCTAGTAAGAAGCTATCTGTGAAAATGCTTTGTGATGTGTGCATTCAGCTCACAGAGTTAAGCCTTTATTTTAATTCAGCAGATTGGAAACATTCTTTTTGTAGAATCTACAAAGTGATATTTTGGGACACAGTAAGGCCTACAGTGAAAAACAGAATATCTCAAAATAAACACTAGTAAGAAGTTATTTGTGAAACTGCTTTGTGATGTGTGCATCCATCTCACATAATTAAATTTAACTTTTGATTCAACAGTTTGGGAACACTCTTTTTCTAGAATCTGTGAAGGGATATGTCAAAGGGCATTGAGATCTATACTGAAAAAATGAATAGCCACTTTTAAAACTAGAAACAAATTATCTGGGCATGGTGGCTTATGCCTGTAGTTCTAGCATTCTGGGATGCCTGTGTGGGTGGATCATGAGGTCAGGAGTTCAAGACTAGCCTGGCCAAGATGGTGAAACCCCATTGCTTGCATAAAAACAAAAGTTAGCCAGGCACAGTGACAGGAGCCTAAATCTCAGCTACTTTGTAGGTTGAGGCCAGAGAATCACTTGAACCAGGGTGGCAGATGTTGCAGTGTGCCAAGATCAAGCCTCTGCACCCCAGGCTGGGTGAGAGATTGAGACTCCATCTCAAAAAAAAAAAAAAATCTGGAAAGAATCTATCTGTGAAGCTACTTTGTGATGTGTGCATTCAGCTCACAGAGTGAAACCTTTATTTTGATTCAGCAGATTGGAAACACTCTTTTTACAGTATCTATAAAGTGACATTTTGGGATATAGTAAGGCCTACAGTGAGAAACAAAATATCCCAAAATAACTAGTAAGAAGTTATTTGTGAAACTGCTTTGTGATGCATACATTCAGCTCAGAGAGTTAAACCTTATTTCTGATTCAGCAGTTTGGAAACACTATTTTGGTAGAATCTGTGAAGCAACATTTAGGAGCCCACTAAGGCAAATAGTGAAAAACTGAATATCCTGAAATAAAAACTAGAAAGAAGCTATCTGTGAAACTGCTTTGTGTTGTGTGCTTTCAGTTCATGGTGTACAGCATTACTTTTGATTCAACAATTTGAAAGCACACTTTTTGTAGGATCTGTGAAAGGATATTACAAGGCCCAAAAGGCCTGTACTGAAAAACACTATTTCCCATGATAAAAACTAGAAAGAAACTGTCAATGAAACTTCTCTGTGATGTGTGCATTAAATTCTTAGAGTGAAACTTTTCTTTTTTTTTAATTCAGCGGTTTGGAAACACTCTTTTTGTAGAATCTGAGAAGGTACATCTATGAGTGTATTGATGCCTATAGTGAAAAATGAAAAATCTTCTGATAAAAACTAGAAAGCAAATATCTGTGAAACTGCTTTGTGATGTGTAGAGTCAGCTCAAAGAGTTAAACCTTTCTTTTAATTCAGCAGTTTGGAAACCCTCATTGTGTAGAATCTGCAAAGCGACATTTGGGAATGCACTGAGGCATTTAGTGAAAAACTGAATATCCCAAGACAAAAACTACAAAAAAGCTACCTGTGAAACTACTTTGTAATGTGTGAATTCAGCTCATAGAGATAAACCTTTCCTTTGATTCAGCAAGTTGGAAATACTCTTTTTGTAGTTTTTCCAAAAGGACATTTTGGAAGACATTGAGGCCTATCGTGAAAAAACAAATATAGCACGATAAAAACCTAGAAGAAGGTATCTTTGAAACTACTTTGTGATGCATGCATTCAGCCCATAGAATGAAACCTTTAGTTTGACTCAGCAGTTTGGAAACACACTTTTTGTAGAATCTGCAAAGGGCGTTTCAGAGCTCTTTGAAGCATATAGTGAAAACCTGACTATCTCTAGATAAAATCTAGAAAGAAGATATTTGTGAAACTGCTTTTGATGTGAGCATTCAGTTCACAGAGTTGAATCTTACTTTTGAATCAGATGTTTTTAAACAGTTTCTTTATAGAGTCCATGAAGAGACAATTTAGAGACCACAGAGCCCTATAGTGAAAAACCAAATATCGTGAAATAAAAACAAGAAAGAAACTATATGTGAACCTGTTTTGTGATGTGTGCATGCAATTCACAGAGTTGAACCTTACTTTTGATTCAGTAGTTTTGAAACACTCTTTTTGTAGAATATGCAAAAGGACATTTCTGAGCCCACTGAGACCTAAAAGTGAAAAACTGAATATCCCAAAATAAAATATCCTAGAAAGAATCTACCTGCCAAACTGCCTTGTGAAGTGTGCATTCAGTTCAGAGAGTGAAACCTTTCTTTTGATTCAGCAGATTGTGAAAAACATTTTTTCTAGAATCTACAAAGGGACATTTTGGAGTACAGTAAGGCTTACAATGAAAAACAGATCACAAAATAAAAACTAGCAAGAAACTATTTGTGAAACTGCTTTGTGATGTGTACATTAATGTCAAAGATTTCAACCTTACTTTTGATTCAGCATTTTGGAAACACTCTTTTTGTAGAATTTGCAAAGTGACATTGCAGACCCCAGTGAGGCCTATAGTGAAAAACAATATTCTGAAATAAAATCTAGAAAGAATCTATCTGTGAAATTGCTTTGTGACATAAGCATTCAGTTCACATTGTTCAATGTAACATTTGATTCAACAGTTTGAAAATATTCCTCTTATAATAGCTGCAAAGAAACATTTGGGTGCCCAATGAGGCCTATAGTGAATACATGTATATCCTAACATAAAAATGAAAGTCTATCTGTGAAACTGCTTTCTCATGTGTGGATTCAACTTTCAGGGTTGAACCTTTCTTTTGATTAAGCAGTTTGGAAACACCGTTTTTGGAATCAGCCAGGGCACATTTCAGTCTATTGAGACATATAGTGCAGATTGGAAAGGATTTTTTGTAGAATATGCAAAATGGAAATTTTAGAGGGCATGGAGGCATATAGTAAAAGACTGAATATTTCATGATGAAAACTAGAAAGAAGCTATACGTGAAACTGCTTTGTAATGTGTGGATTCAGCTCACAGTTTCATAGAGTGAAACCTTTCTTTCAGCTCACAGAGTGATTCATCAATTTGGAAATATCCCACGATAAAAACTAGAAAGAAGCTATTTGTGAAACTGCTTTGTGATGTCTGCATTCAGTTTACAGAGTCAATCCTTTCTTTTGATTCAGCAGTTTAAAAACACTCTTTTTGCAGAATCTCTGAAGGGAGAATTTAAAGCCCACTGAGGGATTAAGTGAAAAACAGAATATCCCAAAATAAAGACAAGAAAGGAGCTATTTGTGAACCCATTTTGTGATGTGTGCATGCACTTCACAGTTAAGCCTTTGTTTGGATTCAGCAGTTTGGAAACTCTCTTTTTGTAGAATCTGCGAAGGGACATTTCTGATCCCACAGAGACCTATAGTGAAAAACTGAATATCTTGAAATAAAAACTAGAAAGAAGCTGCCTGTAAAACTGTTTTGTGATGTGTGCATTCAGCTTACAGAGTTAAACCTTACTTTTGATTCAGCAATTTGGAAACATTCTTTTCATAGATTGTGCATCAGGACACTTCAAAGAGCATTGAGGCCTATAGTGGAAAACTGAATATCTTTTGGTAAAGAATAGAAAGAAGCTATATAGGAAACTGCTTTGTGATGTGTGGATTCAGCTCACAGAGTGAAACCTTTCTTTTGATTAGGCATGTTGGAAAAAACTATTTTTGTAGGATCTGCTAAGGAAATATTCTCAATCCATTGAGGCCTATAGTAAAACACAGAATATCAAGCCATAAAAATGGGAAAGATGCTGTCTGTGAATCCACTTTTTTAGGTGTGAATTCAGCTGGCAGAGTTAAACCTATCTTTGATTCAGCAGGTTAGAAACTGTTTTTTTGTGGAATCAACCAAGGAACACTTCACACCTCACTAAGACCTATAGTAAAATGTTGAATATCTCACAATACAATTTAGAAAGAAGCTATCTGTGAAACTGCTTTGTGATTTGTGGATTCACCTCACACAGTTAAACTTTTTATTTGATTCAGTAGTTTTGAAGCACTCTTTATGTAGAATCTGTGAAGAAAGAAGCCCCTGAGACCTTTATTAAATTACCCAATAACCTGTGATAAAAACTAGAAAAAAAGCTCTCTGGGAAATTTCTTTATGATGTGTACATTCAGCTCACAGAATTAAACTTTTTTTTTTCTTTTATTAAGCAGTTTGGAAACACTCTTTTTGTACAATCAGCAAAGGGAGATTTCGTAGTGCATTGAGGCCTATGGTGAAAAAATACACATCCCATGATAAAAACTAGAAAAATCTATCTGTGAAACTGCTTTGTGATGGGTCCATTCAGCTTTCTTTTGATTCTGCACGTTGGAAACTCTTTTTGTATAATCTGTAAAGGGACATTACAAAGCAAACTGAGGTTTATAAGGAAAAACTAAATATCCCATAATAAAAACTAGAAAGAAGCTATCTGTGAAACTTCTTTGTTCTGTGTTTATTCAGCTCACAGTGCTAACATTACTTTTTATTCATCTATTTGGAAACAGTCTGTTTGAAGAATCTACAGAGGGACATTTCAGAATGTGGTGAGGCCTACAGTGAAAATCTGAATATCCCACAATAAAAACTGGAAAAATGGCATCTGTAGAACTGCTTTGTGACATGTGGATTCATCTCACAGGATGAAACCTTTCTTTTGATTAAACAGATTGGAAATACTGTTTTTGCAGAATTGGTGAAGCAGCATTTTGAAGGTCATTAAGATCCATGGTGAAAAACAGAATATCCCTTGATAAAAACTAGCAAGAAACATCTGATCTGTGAAATTGCCTTGTGATGTGGATATTCAGCTCACAGGTTTAAATCTTTCTTTTGCTTCAGGAGTTTGAAAACACTCTTTTGTAGGATACACAAAGCTGCATTTCAAAGGTCATTTTGACCTGTAGTGAAAAACCAAATATTTCTTGATTAAAAACTAGAAAGATGCTATATGTGAAACTGCTTTGTGATGTGTGGATTCACCTCACAGATTTAAATGTTTCTTTTGATTCAGCATTTTGGAAACATTCTTTATGTAGAATCTGCAAAGGGACTTTTCCTAGTGCAGTAAGGCCTATGGTGAAACACAGAATTGTATTAGATTAAAAACTAGAAGGAAGCTCTCTGTGAAAATGCTTTGTCATATGTGCAAACAGCTCACAGAATTAAACTTTACTTTTGAATCAGCAGTTTGCAAATACTCTTTTTGTAGAATCTGTGAAGGGACATTTTGAGCACAGTGAGGCTTATAGTGCAAAACCCAATATTCAGTCACAAAAACTAGAAAGAAGTATCTGAAATTGTTTTGTGATTTGTGGATTCAGTTCACATAATTAAACCTTTCTTTTGATTCAGCAGGTTGGAAACACTATTTTTCTAGAATCTGTGAAGGGACATTCCTCAGCCCACTGAGACTTATAGTAAAACATCAAATGTCCAGCCATAATTGTGGGAAAGATACTATCTGCGAATCCGCTTTGTGAGATGTGGATTCAGCTGACAAAGTTAAACTTGTCTTTTGATTCAGCAGGTTAGAAACACTTTTTTTGTAGAATCTGTGAAGGGACATTTCACACCTCATTGAGGCCTATAGTAAAAACTCAAATGTCCCCCCATAAAACCTAGAAAGAAGCTATCAGTGATAATGCTTTGTGAAGTGTGTATTCTGCTCACAGAATTAAACCTTACTTTTAATTCAGCAGTTTTGGAACACATGTTTTGTAGAATCTGCAAAGGGACATTTCGGAGGGCCTTGAGACTTATAGTGAAAAACCGAACATCATGCAATAAAAACTAGAAAAAAAATCTATCTGTGAAATGCTTTGTAATGTGTGGTTTCAGCTCAGAGAGTTAAACCTTTCTTTTGAATCAGCAGTTCGTAAACTCTTTTTATAGAATCTGCAGAGATATTTCAAGGTGCAGTAAGGCCTATAATGAAAAACTGAATATCCTGATATACAGACTAGAAAGAAGCTGTCTGTGAAACTGCTTTGCAATGTGTGAGTTCATCTCCAAGTGTGAAATCTTGCTTTTGATATGGCACCTCAGTAACACTCTTTTTGTAGAGTCTACGGGGAGCCATTTTGCAGCCCACTGAGGCCTATATTAAAACACTGAATATGCCGCCATGAAAACTAGAAAGTTGTTAACTGTTAAACCACTTTGGAAAGTGTGGATTCAAAGAGTTAAACTTTTCTTTTGATTCAGTGGTTGAAAACACTCTTTTTCTAGTATCTTCTAAGGAACATTTCAGAGCCCACTCTTGCCAATATTGAAATCCTGAATATCCCACGATAAAAACTAGAAAGAAGATCTCCGCTTTGTGATGTGTGAATTCATCCTAAAGAACTAAATCTTTCCTTTGATTCAGCATATTGGAAACCCTCTTTTTGAAGAATCTACAAGGGGACACTTCGGTTCCCATTAAGGCCTATAGAGAAAAATGGAATATACTTCAAAAAAAACTAGAAAGAATCCAACTGTAAAACCACTTTGTTATGTGTAGATTCATTTCACCGAGATAAACATTGTTTTTGTTTCAGCAGGTTGAAACCACTCTATGTATAGAATTTATGAACGGACATTTCAGAGCTTTATGAGGCTACAGTGAAATATCGAATATCCTGTGATAAAAACTATAAAGAAGCTATTTGTGAAACTGCTTTTCGTGTGTGAATTTAGCTCACAGAGTTGAACTTTCTTCTGATTCAGCTGGGTGGAAACACTCTTTTAGTAGAATCTGGGAAAGAATATATTGGAGCCCAGAAGGCCTATAGTGAAAAACTGAATATCCCGTGATAAAAACTGAAAGGAGCTACCTGTGAAACCACTTAGTGGTGTGTGGATTCAGCTCACAGAGTTAAACCTTTCTTTTGATTCAGCTGGTTGGAAACCCTCATTGTGTAGAATCTGCAAAGGGACATTTCAATTCCCAGTGAGGCCTATAGTGAAAAACCAAATATTCTGTGAGAAAAACTAGAAACAACTTTCTGTTGAATTGTTGTATGATGTATGCTATTATTGCACAGAGTTAAATCTTACTTTTGATTCAACATGTTGGAAACACTCTCTTTCTATAATCTACAATGGGATATTTTGGAGACCATTGAGGCATAGAGTGAAAAACTGACTATCCCATGATAAAAACTAGAAACAAGATATCTGTAAAACTGCTTTGCTATGTGTGGATTTATCTTACAGAGTTAAAAAATTATTTTAATTCTACAAACACTCTCTTGTGGAATGTACAAAGGACATTTCTGAGCCCATCAAGGACTATAGTGAAAAACAGAATATCACGTGATAAAAACTAGAAACAACTTATCTGGGAAACAACTTAGCAATGTGTGAGTTCATCTAACAGAGGTAAGCCTTTCTTTGATTCAGCAGGTTGAAAACCCTTTTTTTTAGAATCTATTAAGGGATGGCCAGGTGTGGTAGATCTCGCCTGTAATTCTAGCACTTTGGGATGCTGAAGAGAGTGGATCACGAGGTCAGGAGCTTGAGACCAACCTGGCTAACATGGTGAAACCACATCTCTACTAAAAAAAAAAAAAAAAAAAAAATTAGCCCGGTGTAGTGGTGGGCGTTTGTAGTCCCAGCTACTTGGGAGGCAGAAGCAGGAGAATGGTGTGAACCTGGGAGGCAGAGCATGCAGTGAGCCAATGTCATGCCACTGCACTCCATCCTGGGTGACAGAGTGAGACTCCATCTCAAAAAAAAAAAAAAAAAAGAATCCCCTAAGGGACATTTTGGGGCCCATTGAAGCCTACAGTGAAAAATTGAATATCCCTTGAATATCCTGTAATAAAGACTAGCAAGCAGATATCTGTGAAACCGCTTTATGATGTATGGATACATCTCACAGGGTGAAGCCTTTCTTTTGATTCAGCTGGTTCGAAACACTCTTTTTGTAGAATCTGCAAAGGGGCATTTCAGAGCCAATTGAGACCTATAGTTAAAAACTGAATATCCTACTATGAAAACTAGAACAAGCTATCTGTGAAATGCCTATGTCATATTTGGATTGATTTCACAGAGTTAAACTTGTCTTTTGATCCAGCAGTTAGAAACACTCTTGAAGTAGAATATCTGAAGTGAGATATCAAAACCCATTGAGGTCTGTTTTGAAAAACTGAATATCACAGAACAAAAAATAGAAACAAGGGCAGGAACTGTGGCTAAAACCTAAAATCCAAGCACATTATGAGGATAACTCACTTGAGGTCAGGAGTTTGAGACAAGCCTGACCAACATGAAGAAACCTTTTCTCTACTAAAAATACAAATTGCTCTGGGCATTGTGGTGCATGTTTCTAATCCCAGCTATTCAGGAGGGTAAGGCAAGAAAGTTGCTTAAACCCAGGAGGTGGAGGTTTCAGTGAGCAGAGATCGCACTATTACACTTTAACCTAGTCAAGAAGTGAAAAACTCCATCTCAAAAAAAATAAATAAATAAATCTAGAAACAAGTTCTCTGTTAAACCTTTGTGTGATGTGTAGATTAATCTCACAGAGGTGGACCTTTCTTTTGATTCAGCATGTTGGAAACCTCTTTTAGTAGAGCTTAAGAAGGGATATTTTAGAGCCCATGAAGTCTATTGAAAAAAATCAATATCCCACGAAAAAAATGAGAAACAATCTCCCAGTGAAACCTCATTGTGAGGTGTGGATTCATCTCACAAAGATAAACCTTTCTTTAGATTTATCACGTTGGAAGCACTCTTTTTGCAAAATATATAAAGGGACATTTCAGAGCCCATTAAGGCCTATGGTGAAAAACTGAATATCTGGAGATAAAAAAGCAGAAACAAGCTATCTGTGAAACCACTTTGGGATGTGTGGGTTTATTTCACAGAGTTGACATTTTCTTTTTACTCATTATGTGTACGGTCCTATGATAAACAGATCAGGGGACTCATCACCTCAGAGTCCATAAGACCAGATGCTGACATCTTCAATTTCTATTTAGATTGAATTTAAACAAGCCAGCCAAACACTCTGCAGTGAAACTCTCATAAAGACAAGAGATTGAAAAAGGGAAAGAAAAAAACAAAAACAATGCTGTCAGGGGAACTGTTTCACACCTGTCATGCCTGCACTGTGGGAGCCTGAGGGTACATGGATCCCTTGATCCCAGGCAATCTGGAACAGCCTAGGCAACATGGTGAAACCTCTCTACAAAAATACAAAAATTAACTAGTTTCATAACCTTGACTCAAAATTAATGAATAGATTAAAATTAAAAATACAAAATCTTAAATGCAGTTTTCTCTTATTTTTGCTTTGTACCCAGAGAAGAACATAATATAGCTGTTGTCTGTCTGACTGTCCATCTGCTTGTGAGAGAGTCTCACTCTGTCTGTCAGCCAGGCTGCAGTGCAGTGACACCATTATGGCTGACTGCAGCATCAACCTCCCCAGGGTTAGGTGAGTCTTCCACTTTGGCCTCCCTAGTAGCTGGGACCACACAGGCATGCACTTCAGGTTTTGGCTGTGTTTTCCAAGACTTGACTTGAGCTCCTGGGCTAAAGTATTCCTACCACCTCAACTTCCCAAAATGTTAAGGTTGCAGGCATTAGCCACTGCACCCAGCCTGACTTAATACATCTGGTCTTATTACACCTTGACCACATGCCCATGAAGAACTCAAATCAAGGGAGAATCAACAAGAGACTTTCAGCATCCTTTCCCTAAAGCAGGGAGGTGGATGGTGGCCAAATGTCCTGCACTTCTGTGGTTTTAGGTGGCCACGTGTAGAGGATAGATTTCAAATATTTCTGTAGAGGCAAAAGCCACAGTCATCTAGAGCAAAGGATGGGGTTTCTGACAGTGTCTGAAGGGTCAGGAAGGTCCAGGATCTGACAAGGCCCATGTTGCGGGTTGGGAGGTCTATGGAATACAGGGTAGAAAGAGCCATCGGTCCTCACTGAGTTCTTGCCCTAGGCCCCACTGTGCAGACCAAGTCAGAAGGAACAATCCCTCATCCTACATGCCACATCCCTCCACTGAACTTGAAAGCGGATCGATTTTCCAAACATGAGGTGACTCTTGGTTGGAAATGGATGACAAGGGGCTAGCCTCCCCTGAGTCAGTAGGATAAAGAAATCATTCTGTGGCATAGAATGAGGTGTGGCTTGAATCTTGAACCTCCATTTAAAACCAACAAAGGTGGCCAAGCGCTTTGGCTCATGCCTATCAATCCAGCAATTTGGGAGGCTAAGGCAGGCAGATCGCAAGGTCAAGATTGTAAGACCAGCCTGGCCAACGTGGTGAAACCCCATTTCTACTAAAATTACAAAAATTAGCTGAGGGTGGTGGTGCATGCCTGTAATCCTAGCTTCTCAGGAGGCTGAGGCAGGAGAATCGCTGGAACCCAAAAGGCGGAGCCACTGTAACTCCAGCCTGGGGGACAAAGTGAGACTCCATCTCAGAAACAAACAAACAAAGCCAATGAATGTGTTTAACTCAGTGTCATGCTTGGGTCTATTGACAGGGTACATTGAGCATGCAGGGAAATGTCAGGGGTTGGGGTGGAAACTATTTTGTGGCCTCAAGGGAGGGTTTGAGAGGTAGTCCCACAAACCTGATAGCCTAAGGAATCCCCTGCACTCAAGAAGCGATATTCACTTCTAGCCTGTAGCCACCCATGTGAGATAATTAGGCTCTCTACAGAACTCCTCCTGAAATGGGCTCTCGTTCCATTCAATGAAAATGGGAGAATCTGTTTCCTAGCATGCAGCTGCCAATGAACGATGATCTGGACACTCGCATAAGAAGAATGTCAGGCTCTACTCACACCATGTGGTTTTGTAACCTCCAGCATATGTGCTGGTGGGGGGTGCTGTGGACAGAGGAGTGGAGAGGGTGGTTGTGTCCAGCATGTGCCAGAGACACGGGATGTGGTTGGGTTGCTCAGAGTCTAGGGAACTCATCACCTGTCAAGACATCTCGCCTTCTGCTTTCCTCTCTGCCCTACTCTCCACATCCTCACAGTGCAGTGAAGACGATGTAGGTGGAGGTTGCCATCACCTGGGACTTAAGCAAAGGAAGGCCGCCCTCCCAGGGGTTTCACTGGAGTGGATGCCTTGGGCAGGCTCACAAAGATGCTGATGGTGACAGTGAGAGGGATGTATGGGGGAGGGAGTGGGCCAATGTAGAGGTATGCATTTGACCTCTTTGGGGGTGGTCAGCTTTGTGGAGTCCTGTGCATCCTTCCAGAGAGTCATTCAGTGCTAGCAAGCATGGTCTCCAGGATCACAGCTCCCAGCAGAGGCTTTTTTTTTTTTTTTTTTCACACTGAATCCTGGGAAGGAAAGTTCTCAGCAGGCTTCCTATCCAAGAAGCTGAAACCACTTCTGGGAGGTTTTTCAAAGAGTCAGTCGTTCCACAAGTGGCTGTGGGAGTTCTGGAAATTGAGATAAGTGTTGGGAGATATATATTTTAGACAGAATGGACAGAGCTTGGTCATGAGTTCTTTAGGACACAGGGGATACAGATTGAGAAAACCCTCCAAGCATCCTAGGTGAACAGAGGTATGATTTATTGAGACAGTAATCTGGGTCACAGCCAAGGGGAGGGAAAAGCAAACCCAGATTTTAAGTTTGGATTTTTATTAGTATGTAATATCTATAAGATATCCAAGATCAGAAATGAACTCACCAGTTCTGTACAGGATTCTGTATGGGGATCAAATCTGGGATTTCTGAGGTTAAGAATTCAGCCTTGGTAACAGATTAGATTAGATCTACATGAGCCTATAGTAGAAAAAATACAGGGAGGGAAGAATAGGACAGAGAAAGAAAGATACAAAGAGAGAGAGATAGAGAGAGACAGAGAGAGATAGAGACAGAGACAGAGGGACAGAGGCAGAGAAAGAGAGAGAGGAAGAGGAAGGGGGTACTCAAGAAATAATTACATATATTTTATAATGCTCTGTTGCCATAAACAGTGGCCAGAGTACGCTTTGAAAACAAGAACATCAAAAACAACAGCGGCAGCAGCAACACTCACTTACAGATTTTTAGAAAGTAGGATATTATGAACTATAGTTTGCCTCAACCGGTTCTCACTACATGTTGAGAGATTTGCAAAAGTGCTGGTTAATGACAGAAGAAAACAGCGGCTAATATGTCCTGGGGAAAATATACATCTTCCTAAAAGTTGGTGAATTCTACTTAAGCTGAAAATAAACGCAAAAAAGAAAAAACAATAACGAAACAAAACAAGCAAACAAACACGGGCCACAGCATTGTCTCTGGAAATCTTAAAAGAGCAAAATGCTTTGTAGAAAGCGTTTCTATTTTGGGCAAATACTAATAAGGCCCAGAGTAGAGCAGTGATGCCTTTCTTATTTTGAAAATATGCTGGCCTGTGGTAGGAGAAAATAAAAAAAATTACATCTTGATGAAAGGTGATTGACACCAATCCAGAATGAAGCTTTCCTAGGGAGAGAGGCCTGAGGAGCTAAGGGGGAAAAAACTCAACTGCAGTCTGGCCCACCTGCCTGTCTGCTTGTCCACGCGCGTCAAGGTCTATGCCATCGGCCCAAGCTGCCTCTGCGGCAGTGGGACCGTGCCTTCCCCATCTTCAAAAACTGTGGCCAATGAGTGAGACCTGACGACCACCAATGCAAATGTCAGCCTGGTGAGAATGAGATCACCGGGGAGGGGTGGGGGAAGGGGAGAGAAGACGGAGGCACACCAGGGTGGCACTCGGACATTTCCAAGCACGGTGGTGGGAGGTGGAAGGGTTGGGGGAAACCCACCTAACTAACACTAAATTAGGGTAAAAGGGCTTGAGGGGCCGGGGGGTGACTTAAAAATTAAAGTGACCCTACATAAGGCCAAAGTGGAAGATCCTATGAGCATTAAAGAAACCAACACATGAAGAAAAATAATGTGCTGATAAAAGACCAACAGAGGCCCCGCCAGGGCAGAGGTTCCCTAGGAATGAGGGAGAGAGCGAGGGGTCTCCAGAAGGGAGGAAGAGAAACCAGGTGACCCAGGCTCTGTGAAGTCGGCCTGACCTCCCTCTGTGCCACCTCCACTTTAAATAACAGTGGCCGCTAGATGATGCTCGAAGACAACCGATGCTTGCAAGTGTCAGTCAGCACGGAAAAGAAACGAACGATACATAGTTTTGGGTCAGGGTGGAGGTAGTGGGGGGGGGGGGGCGGAAGAGCAGTGTCTTGTCAAGAAAATATCACCGCCGTATTATCCAGGTAGCGGTACAGTGCCATTTACTAGAAATCACTCAAGAGTTTCGCTCTTGTTGCCCAGGCTAGAGTGCGGTGACACAAACTCGGAACACTGCAACCTCTGCCTCCCAGGTTCAAGCGACTTTCCTGCCTCAGCCTTCTGAGTACCTGGGATTATAGGCATGCACCACCACGCGCGGTTAATTCTGTATTTTTAGTACACGCGGGGTTTCTCATGTGGGTCTGGCTGGTCTCGAACTCCCGACCTCAGGTGATCCGCCCACCTCAGCCTCCAAAAGTGCTGGGATTACAGGCATCAGCCACCGCGCCCCACCATGTGTATAGAATTTTATACCACAATAGTGAGCTTTCTTCCTCGTTGCCTTCACAATTGGTTTCACAAGGTAAGATTTTCTTTAACCATTTATTTTTAAATTGAGGAGTTTGTAAGGGAAATATGAGAAGTAGACTCCACAAGTGACAGGGGGAAATGTCTGAACATGCCCCTTCCATCCAAGTGCGGATCAGGCCTCGACCTCCCGAAATCATAAACCGAGTGGGGAAGCCCAGAAAGACCTGTCTGTCTAGATTCCTCTCCTCCTCTCCAAGGACAGCGCTCCTTCCTTTCGTGGAAGGTGCAGGACACTCCGCAGAACGTGGGTCTCTTAGTTTATTGTTGGTTTCGTCTACGGTGATGGTGATAAAAGAGGCCTGAGAGTAAATCGACCTTTAGGATACTCCCCTCCGTCCTCACCACACAGATCCCTCCCCACACAAACTCGCACCCCTGCACCCCATACTCAAGCCCAAGAAAGGAAGAAAGACAGAAAGTAAAGCAAGAGGTCAGCATCCAAGTCAGTGGAGGCGGGGGATCTCAAAGGGTGAGCAAGAGGTGGGGGGCTGGGGATGTCATTGCCAAGCTAGAGAGGGTGGGAGACTGACTATCTACCCCCACTCCCCAGCCTTCGGGTGGGGTGGCTCCTGCAAAAGCTTCTGAATGGAGAGAAGCCTGAGGCTATAGAAATCACCAGCTAGGACTCCAGGAAGGGAATAAAGATTTGGGCTTTTGAACGGGGCCTTGGAACGCGGTGCTGTGGCTTCTAAGTTGATGCTCTTCGCCTCCCACAGAGCTAGACTCTGTCAAAAAAAAAAAAAGAAAGAAAAAAGAAAAGAAAGAAAGAAAAGACAAAGAAAAAAAATTAGAACACTCGTCGTGGTCGTGAGTGATTACCGGGAGGCCAGGCGAAGTGGCTCAAGCCCGTCATTCCAGCACTCTTGAGATGCTGGGTCAGGAGGATTGCAGCGAAGTGATGAGACGCTGTCTGTAGAAAACATTTAAAAATAATCTGGGCACAGTGGCGTGTGCCTGTGGTCCCATTTACTCTACTCTGGAGGCTGAGGAGGAAGGATCACTTGAACTAATGTGTGTCTAGGCTGCAGTGTGTGAGCTATGATGGTACAACTGCACTCCACCAGGGTGGCAGAGTGAGATGCTGTCTCTGAATCAATCAATCAATCAAATCACTGAAAGGACCTCTCTATTTCTTACTTTCAATGGATATCTCTTTAGGTCAGATAGGCATGATGGCTCACCCCAGTAATCCCAGCACTTTGGGAAGCCAGGGTGGGAGGATTAAAATAAAGAAAGAAAAAAAAAAGTGGGGGGAGGTGTATATCTTTGACTGGTGACTACCATTACACAAACCCTACAAGGAAGGAATGTGTGTAGGATTCAGTAAACGCATCCTGTTTTCTTAAACTACTGTACAGTGTTGTCATCTTAAATGTGACTGGGGCCAGGGATGAGGGTGGCTCATGCCTGTAATCTCAGAACTTTGGGAGACCAAAGTGGGTGGATCATGAGGCCAGGAGTTCAAGACCAGCCTGGCCAAGATAGTGAAACCATGTCTTTACTAAAAATACAAAAATTGCAGGGTGCAGTGGTTGGAACCTATAATCCCTGCTACCAGGCAGGCTGAGGGAGGAGAATCACTTGAACCCGGGAGGTGAAGGTTGCAGTGTGCCAAGATCAGGACACTGCATTCTTGCTCCGGGTGACAAAACAAGACTCCATCTCAAAAAAAAAAAAAAAAAAAAATATATATATATATATATATATATATATATATATATATATATATATAGGATGACAGAGAAAGACTCTGTCTTAAAATATATATATATATATTTAAAAAAAAAAACAGAATGAGTGGACCAGCCTGACCAACATGGCAAAACCCCGTTCATCTCTACTAAAAATGAAAATATCAGCCAGGCATGGTGGCACACACCTGCGATCCCAGACACTCAGGGAACCTGAGGCACAAGAATCACTTGAGCCTGGCAGGTGGAGGTAGCAGAGAGCCTAATTCGAGCCACAGCACTCTGGCCTGGATGACAGAGTGATACCCTGTCTCAAAAAAAAAAAAGATGAGGCCGGACACGGTGGCTGACACCTGTAATCCCAGTGCTTTCACGGCCAAGGCAGGTAGATCATAAGGTGAGGATTTTGAGACTAGTCTGACCAATATGGTGAAACACCATCTCTACCAAAAATACAAAATTAGCAGGCTTGGTGTTGCACTACTGTAGTCCCACCTGCTCAGGTGGCTGAGGCAGGAGAATCACTTGAACCTGGGAGGCGGAGGTTGCAGTGAGCCGAGCTTGGACTAATGTATTCCAGCCTAGGTAACAGAAGGAGAATCCATCTCAAAAAAAAAAATAAAAAGAAGATGGAAGATATAGATCTCAGAGTTGACAAATGGGTAGATCCAGTATGAGATGCACATAGGATGGTGGCCAAGTTTGATTTGCAGTTTTCTTTTTTTATTTTTATTTTTATTTATTTATTTTTAGCTCTGACACCAGGCTGGAGTGCTGTGGTGTGATCTCAGCTCACTGCAATTTTTGGCTCCCTGGTTCAAGCCATTCTGCCACCTCAGCCCCCCGAGTAGCTGAAATTACAGTCATGCACCACCACGCCTAGCTAATTTTGGATTTTTTTTAGAGACAGAGTTTCACTATGTTGGCCAGGATGATCTTGATCTCCTGACCTCATAATCTGTCCACATTTGGTTCTTTGTTTCTCTCTTTCTTTCTTTCTTTCTTTGTCTTTCTTTCCTACTTTCCTTCTTTCCTTCCTTCTTTTCTTTCTTTCTCACAGGACCGCCCAGCTTAGAGTGGCTCATGACTGACTGCTGCCTCAAACTTTCAGGCCTCAAGTGATCTCCTTATCTCAGACTCCTGAGTAGCTGAGAATACTGGCATGCACCACCATGCCTAGCTAATGTTTTATCATTTTTATTCTTCTTATTATTATTTTGAGACAGGATCTCGCTCTATCACCTAGGCTGGAGTGCCGTGGCACACTCTTGGCTTACTGCAAACTCTCCCTGCCTGGTTCAAGTGACTCACTGACCCCAGCCTCCTGAGTTATGGCCATGTTGGTCAAGGTTGGTCTCGAACTCTTGGCCTTAATTTGATCCACCTGCCTTGGCCTCCTAATGTGCTGGGATTACAGGCCTGAGCCACTGCACCTAACTGAATTTTATTCACTCTATCTCATATATACTCAAAGAAATTGCTTGGAAGTCAATGCTAGCATAATCCCCATTGTGCATATATTTCAAGGCTGGGGAGACCTGAAAGAGTGATTTTTGATGGTCACGGAAATGAGAAGAAAATAATGTTTTAATCCAGCTCTGTTCCCTCAAACCTGGGGCCCTGGCTACATTTAGATATCTTCATGCGGTTAGGGGCTTGTGTTTGCATAATTGTGTACAGGTGAAGAGTTGACGTAGGAGAGGAAGGTGAGTAATCAGCAGCTGCGCAGGGACTTTTGCATCCATTTATAGAAGAAAAGCGCTCAGGGAATGATGGAACCTTGAAGAACTAACACACTCCTCTTGTGACAGAACCTGACAGAATTTACAAGTTTGAAAACTAGACATAATCTAGAGACACATTCTAGAGACAGCCCTGTACCTAGCTCATTTTATGGGAGATGCTAAAGAGAACATTGTGTTCTTATTTCATGGTGACATTTCTAAGCTGTTGCCTTAGAAATGTCCAAAGTGAGAGCCTTCTCAAATAATACAGACATTGGTTAAGCCTACATCCTTGACACCTGTGTCTATTTGGCAAGAGACACCCAAAGATAAGGCACTGTAGCCCAGGGCAGGTCTGTCCATTCCAGGCCTCTCTTGTCTTCTAATCTGGGAAACCCCATCTGGCCCACCATAACCATGTGTTGCAGGGGGAACAGGAAAGGAGGTGGCTTTTCCTCACATATGCAGGTTGTCAGGCATTGGAACCCTGGTAAGTCTGTCATGTTCACACCCAGGCCATGGCTGGTTGAATAAAAAGTTGAGTGTTGGAGACCAAGTGTGTCTACTCAGATGTGAATCCCAAGGCCTTAAGCTGTCCTCTGGTTTCCTCATGGGCTGGGGGTCTATGTAGATGCTCCTGTGTGCCTGATCTGGGGAGTAGAAATTTTCTTTTTTAAAGACAATCTTGCTCTGTCACCCAGGCTGGAGTGCAGCGACTCAATCTCCACTCACTGCAAGCTCTGCCACCTGGGTTCACACCATTCTCCTGCCTCAGGCTCCCGAGTACCTGGAACTACAGGCTCCTGCCACCACATCCAGCTGATTTTTTTAAATTTATTTTTAGGAGAGATGGGGTTTCACCGTGTTAGCCAGGATGGTCTCGATCTCCTGACCACATGATCGACCCACCTTGGCCTTCCAAACTGCTGGAATTACAAGTGTGAGCCACCATGCCCAGCCGGGAGCAGAATTTCTAATCGGGATGTCACCTTGTGGTAAATACAAGGGAGGCCATTAACTTTTTTGTTTTTTTGGGTTGGCTTGGCTGCTGGGTATTCTCTTTACAGAGCTGTATTAAAATCAATGAGCAGCTGTTTGATGAGTTCAAGTCCCTATCTCCTTGGACAAGGGGCAGTTTTGCCATACCACCAAGCATGTCCTACAGTGAGCTATGGTGAGAGCAGGCACATGGGAGTCTCTACAGACAGGGGCCTAACAAGGCCAGGATGGGTCCAAAACCCAGATCCAAATATGGACTCTCTCTGGGCTCTGTCTTAGAGCTTTTTTTCTCAGAGTGACCCAAAGTTCTGCCATCAAAAAATCTGGCCTTTATTAGTCCCAATGGCAACTTGATTAGGTGTAAATTCCCTGTTCACATACTTGTAGAAATACCAGAGGAGGCCTTTGTGTTGTTTTTACTTTACACCAGGCTGTATTTATTCATGTTGCTACAGTTTGTATTGTTTTAACTATTTACCCCAGGTATCTTATGTAGCAGGCAGCTTCACTGTACTGACAGACTTTCTCTGAGACTTAAAAGCCACCACTATTACTAGGGAGGTTTTTACACAAAAATAGGGAAGTGGTTACACGAAACAAAGGTTATGCTGTTCCCTGCATTTGCCTGCAATATGTCACCTCAGAGAACTCATCCCTGTAGCCCACCAGGGTACAAGCTGTGACCTCTCATGTCTTTGTAATGTTCTATTAAAGAAGGCCATTTCCCAGAGTGGCTTAGCCTTTCAATAATGGTGGAGCCTGCCATGATAACACTCTATTTTCATTTTAGTTGTAATGAAGAAAATTTATCTGTGTGTCATGATTGGCAGTAACAGCTTGCTTGGGCTTCCATAATCCAGTACCGTGTACTGAAGCTCTCAATGGAAACTGAGTTTCTCATAATTCTGGAGGTTAGAAATTGAACAACAAGCTATTGGCTGAAGTGGTTTCTCTAACACCTCTTTCTATTGGAGATTAATTCACCACCTTCTATTTCTTTTTTCTCAGGGTCTTCTCTTGAGCCTCTGTGTCTTTACTCTTTTTAAAAGGACTCCAGTTATGTTAGATTAGGTTCCACTTTACTGAACTTACTTAATCATAGTCACCTCTTTGAAAATGATATGTCCAAACACACGCTTAACTCACAGTTTGAGGTTAATTACATTATATATGCCTTAGAATGTCAACATATAAATATTAGAATAGCAACTTATAAATTTGGGAGAAGGGAAACAATTTAGAACATGATATGTATTAATTGTTGATTGCCAGGAAAGTGATTACTGGGTAAAAGGATATACACATGTAAAATTTTTAAAGCTACAGCCAGGTGACTTTCCACAAGGTCTGTGGCAAGTACATTGTCATCCACAGTCCCAGAATAAAGCTGATTCTCTGAACTCAGCCTCACCTGGATATTAACATTCTTTTAATTTTCTGACAATCTCATGTGTGTGGGGCCAATAAAAACACATTGATCCTTTTATTTCCATTTTTCCAACTGATATGTTTAAGTCACTTGTTAGTTGTTATTTTAAATATAGATATGGGTGTTCTGTTCCTCAATTTATCTCCTCAGATCTTTGACTATCTTATTAATCCTGCAGTCTTCCAGCATTTGTCTTCTTACCAGGTCTGAAAATGTTGTGTCCCTTTCTTAAGACTTTCTTTAATATTAAAGACAGAAAGGCCAGGCACAGTGGCTCATGCCTGTAATCCCAGCACTTTAGGAGGCTGACATGGGTGAATCACGAGGTCAGGAGATCGAGACCATCCTTGCTAACACGGTGAATCCCCGTCTCTAATAAAAATACAAAAAAATTACCCAGGAGTGGTGGCAGGCTCCTGTAGTCCCAGCTACTCAGAAAGCTGAGGCAGAAAAATGGCATGAACCCAGGAGGCTGAGCTTTCAGTGAGCCGAGATTATGCCACTTCACTCCAGCCTGGGTGACAGTGAGAGACTCTGTCTCAAAAAAAAAAAAAAAAAAAAAAAAAAGGAAAAAAATGTTGCTTTAATTCTTTCTAAGCTGTCTTGCCCTGTTCACTGTCTCCAAAATGGAGAGGAAATATGGCTTCTCCAGGTTCTTACACTCAATGTCAGAAGCTTCTGTGTTTCAGGTAATTTAGAAGAAATTTCATGCAGCCCTCTCTGGAAGGTTCTTAGGTCTGACCAATGTGCTGTTCAGCAGCCATTTGAAATTGCATAGCCTGTGTTTTCTCATCTATACACTGAGGACTTTTTTGGAGAACTCAGTGGGAAAAATGCACTTCATACAGGCTATTAATGCTGATGGATGCTGTTGCTTCACAGTTGACAAAATTACTTGAGGATTTCTTGTAGCTAGTAGTGGTTAGATTACCCCCAAACCCATATCAAATTTTTTAAAGCCTAAAATTTTTTTGTCAGGGACATGCATGTCCTCCACATTCACAAGAAGGAATGTTTGTGGCCAGGTGCGGTGGCTCATGCGTGTCATCTCAGCATTGTATGGGGCCAAGTCAGCCAGAGCACTTGAGGTCAAGAGTTCAAGGGCAGTCTGAACAACATGGAGATACCCCGTTTCTACTAAAAACGGAAAAATTAGTCAGGCATGGAGGTGCATGCCTGTAATCCAAGCTACTCAGGGGGCTGAGGCAGGAGAATCACTTGAACCTGGGAGGCAGAGGTTGCAGAGAGCTGAGATCATGCCATTGCACTCCAGCCTGGGCAAAAAGAGTGAAACCACATCCCCCTCACAAAAAAAAAGAAAAAGGAATGTTTGTTACATTTACACACGACAGTTCTTTCTCCTTCCCAATACAGAAAGGTGCATGGAGGAATGGACTCCTAACTCCTGGCTTCAGAGTGCTCAAAGACATGGTAGTGTACTTTGAATGACAGATTGGTTTGGCTGAGACCAAATGTAATAAAAGAAAATGAATCTTGAGAAAAGATTTGAGAGAACTTCAGAATTTCTAGGCCAACAAGTTTTTGTCAGACTCTCTCAGAACAAAGCCTCTATGTAAAAACTGTGACCAGTGATTATTTTAAATGGTCAAGTTTAATGGACATATCTAATGTAATATAATGTAATCAGCCAAATATTACATTATATACAAAGTATTAGGGTAATACGGCAAAATAATAAAAAAGATAAATATCCAGAAATCTACCATAAAGAAATAGAGAGTATAAATTACTTAACAAATTTTAAAATAATTATCTAAATGGTGCTCAGTGAGCAAAATGTGAGAGCATAGACGATGAAATAAAATCAGGAAAATGAGAATATAAACAATAACATAAAAAATATTAAAGAGAAAATTATGGAGTTGAAGAATATAAAAGAAAACCTGCCTGAGAAATTATCAAGCTTAAGAAAAAAAGATAAAAACTAAAAATATTCAACAAATTTTAACTAGGATAAACACAAAAAGATTCATAATGAGAAAAATTATAAGCAAATTTTGAAAGTCACAGACTAGCAGATAATCTTGAAAACCAAAAAAGAAAAACTTTGTGTCATTTATATGGGTGCTTCTATGAGATAATCAGTGAATCTAGCTGCAGGAATCTTGCCGGCCAGAAGGGACATGGGTAATATTGTTAATGTGCTGAAAGAAGAAAAAAATTTAAGCAATAATACTGTATCCAGATATACTACTTATCAAAATGAAGAAAAAGTAAAGTCTTTTCATGATGACCACATACTGCAATGGCATGTGACCACATACTGCAATAGCATATCACCACTAGGACTGCACTACAAGAAATGCTAAAGAGAGATTTTCTCATGATAAAAATAAAGTGATGATAAATAGCATCGCAAAATTAGATGAAAGTACATAACTCTCTGAAAAAGAAATACATAGGCACAAAAATAAAATTCTGATGAATTCAAATGATGGCTCATAAAGCATATGTAATTATGTAACATAATTAAAAACAAAAGCCTAAAATATGCGAAAACATTTGTTAATGATATATAATATAAAAAGATATTGGCGACATCAATAATATTAAGTTGAGGCAGATGGAAAGAGAAAGAATGTTTGTATGCAATTAAAATTAAGTTTTTACTGGCTGGGCATGGTGGCTCACATCTGTAATCACAGCACTTTAGGAGGCTGAGACAGGCAAATCATGAAGTCAGGAGATTGACACCAGCATGGTCAACTTGGTGAAACCCCCTGTCTCTACTAAAAATACAAAAAATTAGCTGGGCATGGTGGTGGTCCCCTGTAATCCCAACCCCTGGGGATGCTGAGGCAGGAGAATCATCTGAGCTCAGGAAGCAGAGGTTGTTGTGAGCTGAGATCACACCCTTGCACTCCAACATGAGTGACAGTGTCAGACTCCATCTCAAAAAAAAAAAAAAAGAAAGAAGGTTTTATGATATCCCCATGGTAACCACAAGAAAAATATTTGCAGAGATACACACACACGCACAAAAAAAACATTAAAGCATGTCACTACAAAAATCAACACAAAAGGGAAGATTAAAAGGAGTGGGTAAAGGGGACCACATAGCTATAAAAATCAGAGAAAACAATGACAAAATTAATTTCTTCAATTTCAAAAACACATCTTAATATTTATGAACTAAACTTTTCAATGAAAACATATAAACTGGATAGAGGGATTAATAAAGAACAACAACAACTTTATCCTCTCCATCAGTGACTCACTTTAGATCTAATGTCAAAGCTATACTGAAAGTAGTAAGATCAAAATCGAAGTTTGATGTAAATGGAAATCGAATGACAGCAGTGCTGGTCACAGCTGTGTTAGGCAAAATACATTTTAGTCATAGTTCATAAAACAAACTTTAAGTTGGCCAGGCATGGTGGCTCACGCCTGTAATCCCAACACTTTGAAAGGCAAGGTGGGCGGGTCATGACGTCAGGAGATGGAAACCATCCTGGCTAACACGGTGAAACCCCATCTCTGCTAAAAATACATAAAGGTAGCTAGGAATGGTAGCGGGTGCCTGTAGACCGAGCTACTCGAGAGGCGAGTCAGGAGAATGGCGTGAACCCAGGAGGCGGAGCTTGCAGTGAGCTGAGATCGTGCCACTGCACTCCAGCCTGGGCGACAGAGTGAGACTCCTTCTCAAAAATAAAAATAAGCTTTTAGTCTAAACTGTCACAAGAGACAAAGAAGGCCATTTAATAATAATAAGAGGGCTCATTCACTTAGAACTTATGAAATTTTATTATATATATGTATGTGTACATATATATATACACATAAATTTTTCACACCAGTATTTCCAAATGTACAAAGCAAACACTGAAATAATTATTACAATAGAGAGAAAAATAATAATAGTAGAATACTTTAATTGAAACTTTTAATAATAAATAGTAAAGCTAGCCTAAATACTAATAAGGAAACAAATTTTGAAAACACTAGAGAAAAATTAGATCTAATGAGAATATACAGAATACACAACAACAGAAGAACACAATTTTCTCAATAGTTCATAAAACATTCTCCTAGATACACCACTTATTAGGCCACAAAACAAGACTTAACAATTTTTTAGAACAGAAATCTTAAAGGCTATTATTTCTGATCAAAATGGAATAAAACAAGAAATCAATAACAGAAGAAAACAAAAATATCAGCACATATGGAAATTAAACAACTTTCTTTTGAGCATGCTTGTGTTCAAGGGTTTTAAGGCTTAATATTGTGAAAATGTTCATACTTCCTAGTGAACTACAGATTCAATGCAATCCCTTTTAAATTAACACTTTTTTCTTTTTTTTTAGAAATAGAAAAAGTAACCAACAAATTGTATGGAATTTCAAAGGACACAAAACAGCCAAAAAATGTTTAAAAAAAGAAATAATGTTATTGATGTCACTTTTTCTGATTTCAAAGCACATTACAAAGCTAAAGTAATAAAAACAGTTTGGTTCTGGCATGAAGTCAGACAAGTTTTCAAAAAAAGCACAAAGTAGCACAGATGAAAACCTTGCACATATGTGAAAATAGTTATTGGAACACCTATACTCATTGAAGCATTATACACAAAGGCCAATATTTGAAAGCAAAACAAACTTTCCTCACCGAATAAATGAATAAATACAATTTGTGATATAAATTTAATGGAAAACTACTCAGCCTTTTAAAGGAGAAAATCTTGTAACATCCACAATAAAGATAAACCTTGAGCACATGATGCTAATAAACTTAGCCACAATAAAACAGATACTCTATGATTCCACTTACATGTAATATCTAAAGTATTGAAACCCTTAGGAACAGAAAATGGTATTGTTTTCATCCAGAGCCAAGTGGTAAAAAAAACCATGGATATTATTAATTTATATTGAGTTTTAGTGTTGCAACAGAAAAAAGTTTTACAGATATGTTGCATAACAAAGTAAATACACTTAACATAGCTAAACTGTATAAGAAAAAATATTTAAAATTCTCAATTTTATGTTATGTATTTTTACTACAATTAAAATTAACAATGACACTGGAGGGCAGGTGGCTAAGGCCTGGAATCACAACACACTGGGAGGCCAAGGTGTTCAGATCACTAGAGATTAAGAATTCAAGACCAGCCTGGCCCCATTTCCACTAAAAATACAAAACTTAGCCAGGCATGGTGGTGCATGTCTTTAATCCCAGCTATTCAGGAGGCTGAAGCAGGAGAAGTGCTTTAACCTGGGAGGTGGAGGTTGCAGTGAGCTGAGATTGTGCCACTGCACTTTGGGTGACAGAGCAAGACTTTGGGTGACAGAGCAAGAGTCTGTCTTAAAAGTAAATACGATAGCTAACAGAGATAGAGTTACAAACTTTCTAAAATGTTACCTTCAAACCACAAAATGGTTTCTTTCACTCTAAGATATTATAAGATAAAGATATTGAAATTAAGACAATTTCCATGAATACTCACATAGACAGAATCAATTATTGGCCACCAGCCAAGAAGAAAAATATACAAATCGTAAACAAAATAGGGGTAAACTTTATACAGGCAAACAAACACTTTGATAATTATATTGACAAAGGAGGCAGGGCTGATTCATAGTTGACTTTTGCCTCACACTGTATTAAGATGTACAGAGTTGACAATTGTCATACAAAATTATAATACATAAATTAAAACTAAGAACAGTAAACTGATGTAAGGTGGCCTACCCTAAAAAATGAAACAAACAGATATAAAATTGCAAACAAAGTTAAAATTAACATTAACCTCCAAAATTCTGATTTGAATACTACAAATCAAAACCATAATAAATAGGTAGAAACTAGAAACACAGCTGATGTGAGGCAGCCTACTCTGAAAGATACAGAAATATAAAATACAAAACTTAATGAAGAGCAACTTTAACGCATAAAATCCTCAATAACAGAGAAAAAAATCTAGATAACTACAATTTTCAACTCTAACTGTGCATCCACGAAAAGCATGGATTTTGAATTGTTTGATACAGTTAGGGCAACAGCATTTCAAAGAAAACACATTATAATTATTCATAAAGAGCTTTGATGAGAAAGTTTTAAAAAATAAGCATTTTATAAATACTAGAGAAACTTTTAAATTATGCTACTAATACATTGATATGTTGCTGCTTTGTTTTCTCTTTTTTTTTTTTGAGACAGAGTTTTACTCTTTTTTCCCAGGCTGGAAGGCAATGATCTCTGCTTACCACAACCTCCGCCTCCCAGGTTCAAGCTATTCTCCTGTCTCAGCCTCCTGAGCAGCTGGAATTACAGATATGTGCCACCATGCTCAGCTAATTTTGTATTTTTAGCAGAGACAGGGATTCTCCATGTTGGTCAAGGCTGCTTGTCTCAAACTTCTGACCTCAGGTGATCCGCCCAGCTTGGCATCCCAAAGTGCTGGGATTACAGGCATAAGCCGCTGTGCCTGGCCCATTGTTGCTTTTCTTTCAAAATGGTAAGGCTGTAATCTAGCCTTTAGAAGAAAAGTCTTACATTTCTAAATACAATAACTATACATATTTTAAATAGAGTATAAAAAATTGATATATAAAATAAAATTGGGAATAAGTTTTGCTATTATTCAGGTAAAAGTTGAGGAAAATGGAAGAAAATGCTAGTAATAACATTGTGCCTAAAGTCGATGAAACATACAAGACAAATATTTTAATAAATTATATAATTTACATATAACGTATACATTTGAGAATGTTGTTTTATTTTATTTATGTATTTATTTTTTGAGGCAGAGTGTCACTCTGCTGCCCAGGCTGGTGTACAGCGGAAGCATCTCGGCTCACTGCAAACTCCACCTCCGAATTTCAAGTGATTCTCTTTCCTCAGCCTCCCGAGTAACTATGATTACATGTGCGTTCCAGCACACCTGGATAATTTTTGTACTTTTAGTAGTTGGGGTTTCACTATGTTGACCAGGCTGGTCTCAAACTCCTGGCATCATGATCTGTCCACTTCTGCCTCCCAAAGTGCTGGGATTACATGCATGAGAGACCATGCCAGGCCTTGAGCGTGCTATTGTAGAACTTTTGAAACTAAGATTACAGACAAATTACAGACATATGACAATTCAGAAAGTGAAAACCCAGTCATGATAATCTTCATGCTGAAGAAGACAGAGTCACAAAATAATAAGTGAGAAATAAGGTAAGAATTGGAAATTCAATGTATGTAGAGCAGTGTTCTAAGTTCCCCGATGGGAAAAGTTTTTGTAAGGAATCCATAAAACGATTACATACAATAAGCCACCCTACAGTAGATATTGTTGGCATACAGAGGTTAAATTTTTAAAATTAGATCCTGATAATAAAGAAGAATTCTCCATAAAATAATTTTCTTATATTTAACAAGATACTTTTGCACATAAAGATTTTCCATCAAATTTTTTTGTAGAATTATGTCTTAAACCTTCATAGGATGTGAAATTATATAGCAGAAAACATGTGTCGTCTCTCTTTGGTATTCCTGGAATTTCTTTTTTTATTGTGTAATCCCATTTATATGAAATATCCAGAATATGCAAATCCATAGAGACAGAAAGCAGACTAGTAACTGCAAAGGGATGAGGAAGAAAGAATAGAGAGTGACTGCTAAAGGGTGTAGGATTTCCCTTTATCATCACTGCTTCCCCCACAGTGGTGACAGTCATAACCTTGTTAGTAAACTAAAAACCAATGGATTGTATATTTCATTTATGTTTGTTATTAGAGGCTAAGGTCTCACTATGTTCCTAGGCTGTTCTTGAACTCTTGCCTCAAGCAGTTCTCCACCTCAGCCTCCCCAGCTGCTGGGATTACAGACATAAGTCACCATATCCAATTCTGATAATACACTTCAAAATTGTAAATTTTATTGTATGATATGTATATCTCAGCTAAAAAAAAAAAAAAGAACAGGGAGTTCTGTACTGATATGATATAATCTCCAAATATATTTAGTAAAAATGAGAGGTACAGAATAGTGAGTGCAATATACTAGTATATTCTTAAAAAATTTGTACATATATATACACACACACACACTGTCCAGGCATAAAACCTCTCAAAAGACATACGGGAAACCAGTAACATTATTTCCTAAAGTGAAGGATCCTGGAGTGCCTGTGAATATTGTGGTCTGGAAGGGAGACCTAACTTTTCAACATGCTCTTTTGTGCCTTTTAAATTTTGTATAGAGTACAACACTTCCCTTATTTTCTAATTTATAGAAAGAAAAAAAGGAATACTCTGATATTTATCTTTAGAAAAGGAATACTCTTTAGTCTTTAGTTTTATTTTAAGAGATCATCTGTATTTTTTTCTGTAATAAACTTAAAACATATCCACCCATTTTGTCAGATTTATTTATTCCTTAGCAATTTGTTTTAAAAGTACAGTTTTTGTCTCAATCCTTAATAATACTATATTCATTATATTTCAGATGTTTAGGTTTCTCACGGAGAAAAAGAAACACAGGCATAAACCTCTATACTATCCAGCTGCTAGTCCTGCAACATGATTTTAATAAAGTGTTGCTGATACTTGAACAATTTCTATGATGTCAGTAGAGTAATATCAACAAGAATGATTGTAAAGCAGCTGGCCTTATAAGTCAAGAGTTATAATATTTGATCCACTGTTCAATCCATTTCTAGATCTGATCTAGGTTATTTTCTTTTTTATTTATATATTTATTTTTATTTATTTATTTATTTATTTTGAGAGGGTGTTTCGCTCTGTCACCCAGGCTGGAGTGCAGTGGTGCGATCTTAGCTCACTGCAAGCTACACATCCCAGGTTCATGCCATTCTCCTGCCTCAGCCTCCTGAGAAGCTAGGACAACAGGCACCCACCACCAGGTCCCGGCTATTTTTTTTTTTTTTTTTTTTGTATTTTTACCAGAGATGGAATTACACCGTGTTAGCCAGGACAGTCTTGATCTCTTGGCCTGGTGATCCACCCGCCTTGGCCTCCCAAAGTGCTATGATTACAGGAGTGAGCCACTGCACACAGCCAATCTGATCTACATTATTTTCTAGCTCTTCTGGTATATTTCTCGGCAACTGATGCATGATTTCTTCCTTGTGGGATGTTGTGGCTTCTTCATAAAGATCTTGAATAATCTCACACTGAATATTGTCTGTTAGAGTCTTCTCATTACAACCCCTTGTTTCAAGTCTTTCATACAATACATTGGTATCTGTCCTCAGCACAAAAACTATATGAAACCAGCGTTTAGAGAAGAAATCAAAACCAGGGTGATCAACAATAACTACACCTTCTCTCATTTGGTTATCTAACTCATCAACTACTCTGTCTTCATCTAAAATGGGACAACCATACTCTTCAACATAGCCATCATACAATTGCTCTTCTCCAGATAAATCACCCACATCAATGTATTTCAATCCTGATATTCATGCAAGTTCTTTGCCTAGTGTGATTCTTCCACCCACTGTTGTACCGGTGGGAAGGATGTTCAGAAGCAATGATGGCTTGCCGTGAGGGCTCCGAGTGCCTGTTCACATGTCCTTTGCACTACTGTTCTTGGAATTTCTAAACCAAATCCCAATGCCTCCACAACTCCCTTCACACACATTTGACTTCAGACACCACATATTTATTTAAAAATTGCATAACATAGAGGTCTCCAGAAATGTGAACACATTTCCCCAGATTCTCAAAACTAAGGAAAACTAGTCAGATCATGTAGGTTCTTACAGATTCTGGGAGGACTTTGGTTTTCAGTGTGAATGCACTGGAAGATTCTGGGAGGGAGAAAAGAAGCCATAGAAGATTGAAGAGAATAGTAAGCATGGGACAGGAACATGTTTCTCTGTGACAGCAAGAAAAATAAAATTACACTTTTCTAAAACAACTTCCATTGGAATAGGGATGACTAAACCATACTTAAACTCTGGCTTTCTCTGTGACTTTTGGACCTATTCCATGTGTTACCTGCTCATTTATTTTCACCTTGCTTTGTATATGGCTGTTGCCTCCTCTCTTTCCACACTGCAGGAATTTTTTCTTTGCTACAGAATATCCACCAAAGTTTTTTTTTTTTTTTCCTTCCCCACAATAGTAATTGGGCTCACCAGAAAATGCCCAACTCCCAGCATCTTCCTCAGGAAAGAATTAACGCTGTAGTGTATGTGTTGAAATGTTTGTCTTTTGGAGAGATTGCCTAATGAATAGATTCTGTCTTTCCTGACATGGAGTGCTGAAGGACATGATGGAGTCATACAAATGACAGTTGTGTCTGATGAGAAGAAAGAAAATTGCAGCACTAGAGAAACTGTAATACCACAGAGAGTCAACTGGGGAAGACAATAGGTAATCCATCTAAAAACAATGAAACAAATTCCCTTTAACTGAGAAATACACACAGATCCAGAGAAGACATATCTGAGAATGCATCTGTGAAGCACCCAGAATCTATAGCCTGGCTGAGTGCTGTCAATATCCCCCTTTACTAAGCCAGTATTTGTGTGTGTGTGTGTGTATGTGTGTGTGTGTGTTTTGAGAAAGAGATTTGCTTTGTCACCCAGGCTGGAGTTCAGTGGAATGATCTCAGCTCACTGCAACCTCCATCTCCTCCGTTCAAGTGATTCTCTTCTCTCAGTCTCCTGAGTGGCTGGGACGAGAGGTGCACACCACAATGCCCAGCTAATTTTTTTTTTGTATCTTCAGTAGAGGCAGGTTTTGCTATGTTAGCCAGGCTGGTCTCAAACTCCTGGCCTCCAGTAATCTGCCCGTATCAGCCTCCCAAAATGCTGGGATTACAGGCATGAGCTACCATGTCCAACCATGCCAGGTTTTAAGTGCTACATTTGATGGATGTTGTGTAATTTTCCAGATCTTATTAAAAAATTACAAGGCATACAGAGATGGTGGAAAATACACTTCACTGGAAGAAACAGAATAAATATCCAGAAGTTGAATCTTAAGAAATGAAGATTTTTGCATATCTGATAAAGAATTAAAAATAATGAAACAGTCTCAGTGAAAAAAAATAAAACAAAAATAAACAATTGAATAACATTTAAAAATAATAAATGACCAAAATATGATATCAACAAAGAGATGAAACATTTTTCTAAAAACCCAACAGAAATTGTGGCATTGAAGGATCCAATAACTGGCATTTACAAACTCACTACAGAGACACAACAGCAAACAATGGAGCAAAAAAGGAATCAGGAAATTAAACATATATTATTCACAAACATTTAAGCCTGGAAACAAATTTTTGAAAAAAATGGAAAAAATAAGTGTGAAATATGAGACTTACTGGACACGATCAAGTAGACCAATATATTCAGAGAAAGAGTCTTATAAAAAGAATATAGGAAGAAAATGACATAAATCTTATTTAGGAGAAATAGAGGTCATGCTGAGACCCTTACACATTTCAGTGATGAAATAAAACATACCAGTAACCAAGAATAATTGATCTTGAAAACACTATACTTCAAAAATTAGAAAAAAAGAAAACCTTTCTAAGTTTAAAATAAAAAATCTAACGTTGCTTACTGCTAGAATAACCCTAGAAAAAAATACAAATGAGAGTCAATTATGTTGAAACATTAAATGATGCTGGACAGCATCATAAAACCATATGATAATATAAAGCTCTCTGTTAAATATAAGTATATACACAGATATAAAATTTGCTATTGTAATAATAATGGTGCATAAAATTCTTAAATATCTGTGAAAATACACACAATATATAGAGATATAATTTGTAACATTAGTAAGAGAGTGGGGGAAGTAAAAATGAGTATATTTTGTATGCTGTTAACTTGAAGTTGAAGGCAAAAGCTGTTTGCCTTGGGGAACTTAGCACTGGGCAAGGGATGAGACAAAGCTGCCATTTTGTCTCCCTTAGTTCTCCCATCTCCCCCACTCTGCATAGGGATTTTTCTTGGTCTGCAGGAATAGTCAATGTGGCCAGGTTCTGTTCTGCACACACAGACAGATGTAGGTAAGCATGGCGTGTATAGAGGGGGTCTGGGATTCTAAGAGGAATTAAATATTCAAAAAGTGGAAAACTGAGAATTTTGGGCATGATTCTCAGGGCTTTGGGCTGGGGAAACGGTAAGTCCTTTCTTCCAGCCATGCGGTTTCTCATCAGAGTTGCTGGGGCCTTCTCCCTGCAGGTGTCCCTTAAGGAGATGTTGCAGAAGATTTAGCCGGTGCTGATGGTCCATGAAGATCTGTGACACTGCACCTGCTTCTCACTGCACCTGGACAACAACATGCCAAACAACTTCCCAGGGCTGCAAAACAGTGAGGAGCTGCAGGGAGCTCAGGGCTGTGTAAGAGGGAAGGCTGGTTTGGAAGTTGGGTAGACGGCCTAGAGGAGGGATCCCAAAAGAAGGGCCAGGCAGCACTTCCCCACTCTTCGGAGGTCTTTGTGTCACAGATAAGCATGTGAATGTAGGATTCGAGCCCAGGCCTCCTTCTCAGCCCGTCCCACCAACACCTTATAACTTCATATCCCACAAGTTAAAGAACAGAGTTGTGATTCTAAAAAAATCAGGCAATACAAAGCCAGGCTTGATATCAGCCCAATAAAATTCTATAAAGATAAATGATGTCTTGGGAAAAAAAAACTTAAAAAGATTCACAGTATTTGAGTGCAGAAATCTGCCCAGTGCAGCACCAACTGCTGTGGTGAGATTCACCTGGTTGTAAAGCAAAATCTCTCATGTACTCATGTTCCCTGGGTAAAAGCCACTCATGTTCCCAGGGTCTACCTGCTTGCTAAGAGCAATTGTGGAAAAGATTTGGAGCTCAATGATGCCCATAATTGATCACAGAATCTTTTCTCTTTCCCAAAACAGCCACCATTAAAATTCTATGCAACCCATACTGGAAGATGGTCCTGAAGTTGGAGTCCCTGGGGAGTCCTCAGCACACCCCTGCATGAGGGCTGCCCAAAAAGGCAGCTCTAAATGTTCCATCTACCCAAGACACTAGTGCAAAAAAAGCAGTTAGCCTTGTCAGCTCCTCAAGGCCCATGAGTGCTTCAGAGGCATTTGGTAGAAGATTCTTTGTAAGAAAGGATCCCTGCCCACTAGCAGACAGGAGTGTGTGTTTGTGTGAGTGTGGGTGTGTGTGTTGAAATTAGAACCCCACCTTATGTGTTCATTATGGAATTTGAAAATGGAAGCCTAAATTTGAAAGTTAAAATCACCCGTGAAAGTATCTTACAAAATATTTTCTGTGCTAGATGTGATGTTTAAGGGTACAGGGCCCTGGTAACATCCTATTTCCCTCTCCCTGAAAGAGTTACACACACTATTCAAGGCCTGCTTCCACATGAACCACATCAAAGAGCAGCTTAAGGGCCTGGACCCATGTGCCACCTTCAGCAGGGCTGACTAAAGCTCCTTGTTCTTCCTGAGCATCTTCTCCAATGACCTTAGGGGTGGGGGAGACATTGGGGCCAAGATTGAAAAGAGGGGAAGGGAGCATGGAGACCAGAAGCTGAGGACCAGGTTTTCCCACCTGGAGGGGTCTGGCCTAGAGGCACTCAAACCAGGGTCAAATTTAGGTGGAGACAGCTGGCCTTGGGTGGCCCTGTGCTGACCACAGGCCTCAAGTCCCTCAAACAATAAGAAGTGAAAGAACGGCTTGGAGATGAATCTAACTGACTGTGTGCCACCTGAGAACATCTTTCTAGGGACCCAGGAGGAGCCACTGTGTCTCCAGAGCCATGACTGGAAGGTGGAATTCCCAAAGGGAACAAAGAAGAGGGTCCTCAGTGAGATGAAGAGCTTAATTCTACTTGACCATTCCTGAAGCACTTTCAGTGACCGAAAGTGCCTAGCATGAGCAGCTGGAACCCACTTCCTGGAAACTGCAAGATGCAAGGGGACTTCATGTACCTCTTTGTAATTACAGACAAGGACCAGAAGGGCCCCATCACTGCATCTGCATGGGGCTTTTACTGGATCCAGTGTCTCTGCCAGCTCCCTACAGACTCCTGGGATGTCACTTTTTCTGGGTCTGTGGACAGATAACCAGTGCATGTGCTCAGTGCCCACTTCCTCCTTGTAGGCCTACAGCCTATTGCTCAACCGCAAGCCCACCAGCCCTTGCTTCCTAAGCCATTCCCTACTGGAGCTGCTCAAGTACAACAGCCTGAACTTCACAAAACACTTTGTCATGCCATGAAAGAAAAGGTAAGTCTGCCTGGCTTGGTGGCTCATGCCTGTAATCCCAATACTTTGGAAGGCCAAAGTGGGTGGATTACCAGGTCAGGAGTTCAAGACCAGCCTGGCCAATACAGTGAATCTCTGTCTCTATGAAAAATGCAAAAATTAGCTGGGTGTGTTGATGCATGCCTGTAGTCCCAGTTGCTCAAGATGCTGAGGCAGAATTCTTTGGACCCGGGAGGTGAAGGTTGCAGCAAGCTGAGATCACATTGATTCACTCCAATCTGGGTGACAGAGTGAGACTTCTTCTCAAAAAATAATAAAATAAAATAAAATAAAGTAAAATAAAATAAAATAAAATAAAAGTATTGTCACTGTTTCATCTCCCCCGTCTTGTGTCAAGTTACAGATGCTTATGGGATGAAGCAGCCAGCCAAAACTCCAGAGCTTCTGCCCAAACTATCTGCCCCCACTGCTTGAGTCCCCTCTAGGGAGCTGTCCATGTGACAGGGGGCATCCCTGGGAGTGTTGGCCATTTGCTTCCATCTGACTTCAGGGCACATTCTCAGAGCAAGAAGATCCTAGAGGAGATGGAAGTCTTAGAGAAGAAGCCTATGGCAGGGTTCTGGGCTCGGTGGGCTGTGTATCTCCCCCTCCCCTGCTTGTCACAAGGTCCAGCACCACACACTCACTGAGGTCACTGCTCCATTGCACGTGTGCAGCTGGATGGCTCCCCAGGCAGAGGCTGCCATGGACTGTGTGCACACAGAGAATGCCTACAGCTTGAGGCTGTACTATGAGGAGAACATTCCTGAACAGGGGCATGCAGACTGTTCCAGCCCTCAGTGGGAACCCCCTTCCTCCTGGGTACTAGACAGAATTCCGTGCACTTTCCTGAAGGCTCCATGCTGGGTCTGTTCATTTGGAAGTTTGAGGCTGTCCATAGGGAGGTAACGAAAGAGACTTCTCCTCCATCTGGAAAAAAAATAAAAAAAAGAAGAAAGAAAGGAAAGGGAGACTTCTCAGAGCACACTGTGGGGCACAGGCTGAGCCCTTGCCTTCCTCCCTGGTCCCTCTATGGTCCCAGGACTGAAAAAAGGAGCTGCAGACAATGAGGGAACCACTCTGCAAGAACAGGCCTTAGTGGCTGCTTCAAGAAAGAACCACAGTCAAAGTGCTTACAGCCCCTAGTGACTGACTGGCAGCCTCAGGCCCACCTACCATCTGCAGACAGGTTTTCTTGCTGACAGAATGAAAACAAGGAAAACAGGAATGAGCCCAGCCCTCTCAGTCACCCTGAAGGTTGCCTGGTGTTCCCTGCAAGGCCTTCTAGCCTTCTGTTTCTTGGCAGACCACCCAAGCATCATTTTCTGGCTTTTGAGACTTTGATTCTCTGGAAGGAGAAGGCCCTACTTTTCACTAGGCTAAGTGGCCAGGGCCATCCAGCTCTCCCCCTTCAGTAACAACCAATGGGCTCTCACCTGGGCACACACTGCCCAACCATGGCCCTTCTAAGGCAGGACCTCATTTGTCTTACAGGTTCAGCTTACTAGGGCTTAAAAGTTATCAGTGCTGTTATTAAGATAGAGAAATTAGGGGGAAAGAGTTGCCTTGAAAAATTTCCCCTAATCTTACCTTGGAGAGCATCAGCACAGGTGACAGCTTAGGCAGGGTTGCTGAGGATGCTGGGGGAGAGTGCTCAGCCTGTCCAGCCAGCAGGTCATTTCTAGAGGTGGCTTATGTCCCAGCCCCTGAGAGAAGCAGGCAGACATCCCAGCAAGGAGCTGGGGTATGTAGACCAGGGCAACCCAGGCACACTGATGGTGGCTTGGCACTACCTCCCATCAAGAGGTGTCAACACAGCTGACCCTTGGAGCCAGGGGGTGATTTTCAATGTGTGCAAGGCAGTCAGTTCCATCAGCTGTACAGCCTTCAACACTCACTTCACCTTGGACATCTCACTAGAAAGCAGTGGGGACTGGCCAATGCAAAAGCTCTGCCAAGTGGGACGGAACATCATGGGGTGGGGGATCTGGGGCCGGTCTGCTCATCTGAGCATTGCTGCCTGAGGGTGTGCTCTGCAACCAAACAGTGACTGTTTTCATGTTTGTCTGTTCATTTATGGGTTTAAAATATCCTAATATTTCATTTATGGTAATTTCAAGCTTGTATTTGTGTATTTGTAAAAATTTTATTAGAAGAAAGAGGGCTTAAGACAACAATATTTTAGAAGGTCTTAAGGGAGCATAGACTTCATGTCACAACAGGTACTGTTGACCTCTTTTTGCTACCTTTGTGCAAAGTATATGCAGAAAGTGCAGCCAGAGGTGATGAGGCCAAGTGTCTAGAGAAGAGCTGCCTAGACTTGGTTCCTGGTCTGCAGTCAGGTGGACCCTGGCTGTGAGGTGATGCCCACCCTGGATCTACACACCACATCCCCTCTCCTGAGTAACCACCCAAGGCAGAGCTAATTAGTGGGCGAGTGATGGGCATCAGGCACCCCAATACCATCTCGGAAAATTTGAATGCCATCTGGGCTGGGGCTGTGGGGGGCAGGGGCTGAAGGCGCCTTGGCTTCTTATGGCACCACCCACAGATGTATCTGTCCTGTGCTGCTTCTCCAGCAGTCAGCTGCCCATGGTCCTGAGCCTGTCATGCCATGCCTGCTACCTCACACTGCTTGTGTTTGAAAAAAACATCCTGAGATTGTGCTGCTGGATGTGAGCACTGGCAAGAGGACAGCACCTTTGTCCTGGGGGATTAGGAGCTGACCTGATAGCTCCTGACTGCCTTTAGAAGAAGTAGGGGCTGGTGCTGCAATAAACAATGCCTCCCAAAAGATGTGTTGGCAATGGCTCAAGGAATATTTGATGCAGAGGCCTAAATGAAGACACATGAATGGAGTGTGTGGACATCAGTTAGCAGCTGGGAAACAGGTGCCTCTCAGGCCTCATCCTCCAGCAACTGTGGAACGTGCCCAAGCCATGAGTGTATACTCCTGGAGTGTATACATCTGGCTGCTGCTTTTGCTGCCACTATCCCCAGGCTCAATCTGGCTTATAATCTGGATTTAAATAGAAAAGATAAGAGGCTTTTCTGTGTCCTGGAATAGGAAGCCAGAGATCTGTGCTGGGCTGGCACTGGGTGCACATTAGTTTTGTGACAGGATGAGAGCTGCAGTGGTTTTATTAATCGTGATAGACCCGGCCTGGTTTTAGCTCTGAGTGATGGGGAGGGAGACAGCAGTGGTGGTCACGCAGACATCCACGTGTCCAATCCTGGCCTGCCTGCCCTCAGACATAGCAAGAGGCACCACCACAGGCCCTGACTTGCCTCCCTACTCCTTGAATGCCAGATGGGAATACCTGGAAGCTACAATCTGAATGTATCATCCTCCCAGTTTGACCTGAGCCGCCTAACACACAGAGGGGATGGGTGAGTGAAGGGCCTGGGGGAAAGCAGGGCTGGATCATGGATCCTGGTGGAAATTTAGAGATACAGGGGTGGTTGTCACCTCTCTGTGTAGCCCAGCTCCCTACCTGATCCTTGCCACACAGCCCCATCTACAGAGACCAGCTCTGGCAAGTTTGGGGATCCCTAAGGCTCCAGGCTGCTCCCTGTCACCCCCTGTCTGTGCTCCTTACCTTTCCTGCTGGCAGAGCCCAACATGGAGGGGGAGGTTGCCACCCTGTGAGCCTGAGGGAGCTGTGTCTGATGGGGGCTTCTGTCTGGTGTTTTGCATAGAGCTACTTATGAATATGGTCTGTCCAGATACCTTGCTTCAAACGAAGTGAGCATGAACTAGCAAGTGCAGAAACCCCACACTTGATAAATAACTTTTTCTTGTCTTTAAACCATCACATTTTCATTTCACATTGGAATAAAGTAAGTGAAACCTGCTACACCAGCCTCGCCCATGTGTTCTGTAACCAAGACTCATTTGGTTGTGACGGCTGTTGTCAGAAATGTTATGAAAAGAAGAATATGTATAAATTAGATCAAATGTAAAATTATGCTTATAATGTCATTTGTGTGGGAGATAAGAGGGTGGAGTAACAGGCACTCAGTTGGAGTTCACCCACCTGTCACTTACCAGGCTCATGAGTGTAGCTCTGGTGAACTTCACCTGACATTGGTGACAGAAGAGAAAAGGCCAGTATGAAGGCTAGGTGAGGGAGAGGTGCCAGGCTGTGGGGCTGTGCCCTGGGCATGCTGAGCCTGTTCGGTCACTGGACAACCAACTGCCTGGGAACCGGCCCTTGACACATGAGTTGAGGTAAGAGGATTGGGCAGCACTCTTCAGAAGTCACACTGTGCTGGGAGAATGGAGGAGAATCTACAAATGGCCATCCTAGGGTAGGTTTTAGAGTGATCTGGACACTCTTGGAGAGCTAATGAGATGGGAGGAAGGCAGTCCCCCAGGTGGACCTGACGACCGGAGCCCATGGTGCTTGGGGTGGGTGCTTGTGGGGGTGGCCTGTCCCTATGAGTGGAAGAGTTGAAAACTTTTACAGCTGGTGGCTGCTTCTCAGCAATCCCTCTGCAGAGTATT